>NC_141995.1:24988079-25639829 GCF_049901715.1 Pseudonaja textilis | reverse complement strand
TCAATTTTATAATTTCTAATAAATGGAGATGAAGAAGTCCAGATTGCAGCTCGGCAAATCTCTATTGTAGCTTGGGTCACCCAAGCTGCTGTGGTGGCTGCACTCCTGGTGGAGTGAGCAGTAATGGCTTGGGGCACTGGAATTGAGTGAGAGTCATACGACTTAGCTATGGTGGCCCTTAGCCATCTACCTATGGTAGAGGGTGAAACCTTGCGCCCCAGGGTGTTAGGCTGAAAGGACATGAAGAGGGCTTCTGTCTTTCTGGAGGGCGCCGTGCGCTCTATGTAAATGCGTAAGGCTCTTCTTACGTCCAAGCGGTGCCATTGGTGTTCAAGACTGTGTGACTGACGTGAGCAAAAATTTGGGAGCACCAGCTCTTGAGCTCTATGGAATGCCGAATTAACTTTTGGAATGAAGGAGGGATCTGGTCTGAGAACCACTCTATCAGAATGGAAAATGCAGAGATCTTTGTGCACCAATAATGCAGCTAGTTCGGAGATTCTTCGGGCAGATGTAATTGCTATCAGGAAAACTACTTTGTAGGTTAGAAATCGAAGCATCGTGGTCCTTAGTGGCTCGAAGGGACCTGTAGTAAGGGCCAATAGTACCTTATTTAAGTACCAAGTTGGATATCGGTGCACTACAGGGGCCCTCAAGTTCTTGGCACCGCGCAGAAAACTGCGAATGTGAGGGTGATAAGATATGGAGGTAAGATCATCCCAAGATATGACCGAAGCCAGGGCTGCCACCTGTCTCCATAGAGTATTGGGTGATAACCCTTTGGTTAGGCCCTCCTGTAAAAATTCTAATAACTGCGCTACTGATGGGGAAGTGGGGTCGATCTGAACCTTCTGACACCAACGGCAGAAGCTAGACCAGGTGGCCTTATAGATTTGGTTCTTTGAAGGATGTTGAGCCGACAGAATAGTGTGAATAACTTGAGTAGAAAGGTCTTCATCTCTCAGATGTCGCCATTCAACTTCCATACGACTAAGTTTAGCCATTGGGTGTAGCACTGGGCCTTGAGACAGCGATATCACTGATGATGGGATCCTCCACGGTGGTACCATCGAGAGGTCCTTCAGGTCTGCGAACCATGCTCGCCTTGGCCAATAAGGAGCCACTAATAGCAGGTCCTGCGATGGTTAACGAGAAATGAATCGGGGAAGCTGTGCAGTTCTAGCCAGTTGATATTGTGAATCCTTCTCTGAATCCGTCCAAAGGCCTTGTGCTGTATGTGATTGGAATTGGGGGCCCCATCCCACTAGACTGGCACCTGTTGTAACAACCAATCTGTGTGGATCCTTGAAAGGGCATCCCTTGTTGATTTCGGGTTATGTCCACCATCGTAGAGACCTGAGAACGGTTGATGGAACTTTTACGCAAGTCCTGATGTCATCTCTCCCGGCGTGTTGGTATGGCAACAGGAACCATTGCAGGGTTCTTGCATGGAACTGGGCCCAAGGGATAATAGAAATACAAAAAATCATTTTTCTGAGCAATTTAGAAGGGAGACATAGTTATACTTTCCTAAGAGTTCTGATCTGCTGAGTCAAATCTCTAATGCTTTCTTGTCTGTCAGGGGAGAGGAAAACTTTGCCTTCCAGGGTGTCAATGATGGCACCAAGGTGAATGAGTCTAGTAGAGGGTATTAAATGACTTTTTGACCAATTGATTGAGAACCCATGTTGTTGTAGGGTTACAAGTGTAGTTTGAGTGTTTGAATTTGCTTGATTGATGGAAAATGCCAGAATAAGAATGTCATCTAAGTAGCATTGAAGTCGGATGGACCTATCTCTGAGTGATGCTGCCAAGGCAGCCAAGACCTTTGTAAAAGTTCTGGGAGCTGAAGCTAGGCCAAATGGGAGAGCAATATATTCGTAATGGACGTTGTTGTAACAGAAACGAGGGAATTTGAAATGTGAGGGCCTAATTGGGATATGTAAGTAAGCTTCCGTGAGGTCTATGGAGGTAAGGACATCATTTTTTCTGATGCTGAGTAAGATGGATTGGAGAGTGGTCATTTTAAATTTTCGGTAAACTAAATATTGGTTTAGACGTTTTAAGTCCAGGATTGCCCTCATCCCCCTGAACTTTTAGGGACCACAAAGAGGTGCGAATAAAAACCAAGACCTTTTTGATTAGAAGGGATGGGTTGTATGGCCCAGATCTCTAGTAGATGTGCTATGGCTGTGTCCATGAGAAACCCTTTTTTCTGCATCCCTGGAAAGGAAATTGGGGACTTCATAAAAAAATCCGGTGGGGTTGGAGCTGAATTCCAGTGCCAGACCAAATCGTACTGTGTTCCTGACCCATGCGTCAGTGGTAGAGGTGTCCCATTGGTCAGCAAATCTTTTTAGGCGACTGCCAATGGGAATCTCGTTGTGGTCGTTACTTGGACCTGTTGAAGGGCCTAGATCCGAAATTGTCTCCTAGGATGGAGTCCCCTTCTATATCTGTTCCCAGGTTCAATTCTATTCGTCTGTTGTCTGAATCCAGGCTGTCTTTGAAATCTTGGATAGTAGGGTTGGTAGAAGGGGCGAAAGGAACTCCTACAAAAGGGCTGTGGTGATCTGGACTCTGATCGACAAAAAAGAGAGAGAAGAATTTTCTTTTTGGTTCTGGTTTCAATTAGGAGTGGTTCAAGCGCACTACCAAATAGTTTGTTCTCCAAGATGGGAGCTGAGGCAAGCCGCCACTTGTGCTTGACGCCTGCCTGCCAATGCCTGAGCCAAAGTAACCTTCTAGACGTAATTTGGGAAGCAATGGCCCTAGATGAAAATTTAACTACATTGAAGGTAGTGTCTGCTGAAAACTCTGCAGCGGCGATTAATTTAGCCACATCTTGATGTGCCCTAATGTTTGAGGCTGGAATGGTATCGCTCAAGTGGCAGAGCCATCTGAGAGATGATCTGGTGAAAAAAGGAGGCAGCTGTGGCCACTCTGATGGCCCATGCATCCGAGACGTGTGCCCTGCAGAGGGCTAGTTCCACCCTCTTTTCCTCAGGCTTGAGAGCCTCTTCAGCTTCACTTGGGATGGCTGAAGAAAATGCAAGCACAATGATAGGCTCATCCACTTCTGGAGTGTTTAGAAATTTAGAGAACTCGGGTACCAAATTATAGTATTTTTTATCATGTCCTGTGGGAGCGGGATATGAGGCTGCTGCAGCCCATTGTTTTTGTACTAAATTGGAAAACATGTGTGGCACAGGGATAACCTCTGCCTCAGTGACTGGTTGAGAGAATATGAGATCCTCTGCTTCCCCTGGAGTATTTGGTGGGGGAGGGGTACCTGTATTATCCAGCCATGCAGTGTTCTTGGCCTTAAATAGCAGGGATTTAAATAATTGTGGGTGGAATAATACTGTAAATATGGGGAGGTCAGGTGAGAGGCCTTCATAGTCAGACATCCCCCTTTCTAGCGGATCCACCTCTGACAATACCTGGTCAACGGTGTGTACCGACCCCTCCTCCATTTGATCCATTGGATCCCCTTGATCTCCCATATCCTGTATATACTGAGGGTCTCTGACAGTGGGCAATGATAGTTCTGCGGGGGGGGTGTACCTGATGAAGATGTGGATCCGTGATGCCCAGAGATCATTCAGAAAGAGATCCACAAACCGAAGCTGAGGGTGTTCGTCCTGCCTGAATAGCCTGTTGGACGCCTGCTGATATGCCCTTCTGGATAGCTAGCTTCATCCACACCCTCATATTGGCAGGGATTTCCTCTGGAAGTTTCTCCTCTTGTCTGAGGCCAGCTGCAGTTGGAGTAAATGTTGTCTCTGGGCCCTCCTTGGGGAGAGAATGTTAGAAAGAGCCTCCTGAGGAGGTTGTATTGATATGCAGCTCCTTCTGGATAAATCCAGAGGGGCGGTTGGGGGGTTCTGGGCCTATGAGATAGAGGGTATGATGAGTGATGAAGAGGTGGGCTGTGCAGCTGCTCATGTACGTTTTTCTACCTGCCTTTATAATGCCTGATGGCGTCTGCGTGCATCTTTCTCTGCTGCCTTAGAGGTCTTTTTGGGCTCCGTGGACTTATCACTATTTTTAGCAGTTAGTCTAGATCTGGAGTTGTAGTTGCTGGCCATGGTAATGCCTTTGATAGCAATGGAAAGAGGCTATGAACTTAGGTGGCTGGAACACCTAGGGGCCTGCTCCCTTAAGGGACAGGGGATCCTGGAATAAATGGTTCCCCGATGCCTTTAGCAAATGTTTTCTCCTTGTTCTGTTTTGCTTTGTTATCTATCTACCTACCTACCTATCTATCTTTTAATAACTTAAAGATTTGTAGAATTTAAGTCAATCACGTCAATTTTTGAATAAAGTACTTGTAATATCAAATATGGAGACCAGAACACCCCTCTCCAGACCTGGCACCTATATGAGGGCACAGAGGTCTGTAACTGATAATTAGATCAGTTTAGCTGCACTTATTGCCTGTGGAATCTAGCAGTTCAAGTCCTCTATCATCCAGTGGACTGGCGGTAGGGACTCCCCCTTCCCAGGTCCCCAAAAAGGGAAACCTTGTTGGGTCACTTGCCTCAAAGACAGTAACAATTACTCAGAAAATTTAACAATGTGGCCCCTAAAATGCTGGCCGCCTCATGGCAGAATGAAAACGAAAGCAGCTATCACCGCCCAGCCTGCTGAAAGCAAAACTGCTCAGCGGGAAGGTGCAGGAACTAATTCCCTGCCCTGTTCTGTGGAGAAAACCTCATAATAAAAAGGAAAAAAAAAGGCTGTACTTTTAAATGGAAGCCTCAAACCTTGAAGGGACAGTGTTTACTCAGCCGGCTGGGAGATTGGAGAGATAAGCCTCCTTGTTTAGAAGTTTAAGGCAGCATGTCTCTGAAAGGAGAGGCTTTTAGCCTCAGGGCAGATTGGAAAGATAAGCCTCCCCGTTTATGAGGCTTTCGCCTTGGGAGGCTGGAACGTAAACACAAAACAAAACAAAACAAAAAACCGAGTGAAATGACTTTTGGAGGTTGCCAGGGGGGTGGTTGGTGACAGAAACTATGGTATTATCTGACCTGAGAAATAAATCAGCTAAATCAGCTAAATTGCCAGTGTTCTGTTCCGACCAGGAAAACAATAACACAACCTGTCTGAAGAAAGGCTGAGCTAAAACTGGGGATGCTAAGGAGGAGTCTCGTGGAGGAGGAAGAGGAGTGTCCTCAAGTTTAAGCCCAGCCTTCCTAGAAGGAACTGAAGCACCTTCCATCACTGGATGCTCTGAACAGCTCATGGGAGAATACTATTTTTTTCAAAGTCTTGCTTATGAGTAGTGGGATTCAATGACCCACTACTCTTCAGTTTCAACTGACAGATAAATGGACTGATACTCTCCTATTGAATTTTTAGACATGTAGTAGAATTCACACTGTCCACATCTAAAAGCACCAAACTGAAACACCACCAACTCCATGCTTGATATTTGTGATCATGTTTGGATTCTGCTATACATAATAATGCTCACCTAGCCTGAAAAGTTATACTTTTAAACAGTTCCACTTAGTGTCTATTTAAAAAACAACAAAAGAAAGTTCATCAACTCTAAAAGCAATTTCCAATTTCCTATTGTCTACATAATGGACATCCAAATATTTGAAGTTTTATTAACAGTACTCACATCCCTTGTAAGGCAACTCTATACTCCTCTACAGGTCTATGTTTAATGGGAATAAGGAGGCCAACTGTATTATACACACAAAAATTATTTTTATATTTTATATTACTATTTCTATTTGGTATCCTGATCATCTATTTTCATTTTACATAATATAGTAAGAAAGACAGGACAGAATCTGCCTTTCCAAATTTCAGGAAATTGTATGTGTGAATGACATACATTTACATCCTTTCATTTGTTTTTGAATGGCCAGGATATTTTAAGTACCCGTATTAATTATAGTGTCCTCAGATCAAGATCAAGATTTCTCAAAAAAATTCTTTCTATGGACAGAATATCTGGCCAATAAAGTTCAAGACCAAGATATGTGATTTTTTAATTATTTGATTTATAAAGCATTTCAGACTTTATTATTTGAAATTTAGAAATTCTGGAATTGAAAACAGCACTAGCTGCAATTTTGTAATTCATGTAGAGTATGAAGAAATTCAGAAACAGAAGTGATTCGTATCTGAAAAGATAGAAGAAAAAGAACACATAAAATTGCAGCAGTTCTCATAATTCCAAAATGCAAATTTTGGCCTAGATTTGGAATCCCTTCTACAGTTTCTATAGTGCTGTGTATTTTGAAAAGTATCTTCTGGTGTTGATATTTAAATTTTTCTCTAGGTAGGTATCTTTACCTGATCTGATATAAAAGCTTTTTATGCTTGATACTTCAGGATAAAATTTAAGTTTAAATTGTGGGGTTTTGTAGAAGTTTTGTAGAAATGGTTATCACCAAATGGCAACTAAACGCATATCAGAAGATAAGTCAGTTTTCAGATAAAACTCTTTAGATAAAACATGAGATCTGAAATTAGCATCTTGAAATAGTTCAAGAGTTGAGCTCCTGTGATTCAAGTTGACCTTGTATAGACAGAATAAGAGGCCAAGTTTACAGCTTCCGCATAAATTGACAGAAAAAAAAAGGTTTGATGTTAAAACTTGAAGACTTTGCTAGACATCAACATTTTCTCCTGGTGAAATTTGTTCATCTATAAAAGTGCCATGTTTCAAATATTCCAAGAACCAGCAAATCAACTCAGCAGAACTCATGAGGTATTTTTCCGGATCTGCTGCATTTAATAACCTAGAAAACTCTGTTAAGATTCAAAATTATGTGCGCATGGAAGGTAAGGATGACTGCAAGTGACTACTAGCTTCTTAAAATTATAAGAAGACAGCAAGAGAATATATATTTGCCATGAGGTTCATCACATGCAATGGAAGCTTGAAAATATTAACTTCTAAGATGTTTTTAGTGACCTAGTATAAATTACCATCCAATTTGCAAGTCTAAGATAACACTAATGAGAACATAAACTAGGATTCTCATTAAACAAGAATCATAGATTTTAGTGCTTCCTTCAAAGTAAAGTCTTAAAGGGATGGGGCTCTTGGGAAATTCAGTAAAACAACCAATTCTGTAACTTGTATATGTCCTTGGTTTAGAGCCAAGGGAACAGTTAATCTTATTTGGAGACTCGGAGTCAAGTAAAATTTTGAGTAGGCGCTGGGCATACTTCCAAAATATTACACATATGTAATTTTTGTAAAAAAGTATGCCCATGCTGCTATTTGTGCATATCAATGGAAATTATACTGGATAATGTCTTCTGGAACAATTGACTGGTTTTGTTAGGCCATTATTACAATATGATTTAGAACTTTTTTGAAACTGTGTATGTGTGTGCCTGCGCACATGTACATTCATTCCACATTTCAGGACTTGGAAGATTTAAATCCAGAACACAGAAGACACAAAATAAATATAGCATAGTCAGTGGTGGGCTGCAAATTTTTTAACAACTGGTTCTCTGCCCTAAAGGCTGGCTGGGTGGGCATGGCTGGGAGGGATCATGTGACTGAGTGACAGGACATTTTTTGGGGCCTATTTCAGCCGTTTTTTAGACCGTTTTCAGGGTGTTTTTCTGGCCATTTTCAGGCCATTTTTCTGGCCATTTTTTGTCTGAAAAAAGGCTGAAAACAGACCAAACAATGGATGGGGCAGCCGGTGGTCCAGTTTGCCAGTTCTCTGAACCATGCAGAATTGGAACTGGTTTGGGTGAACCAGTCCGAACCAGCAGCAGCTGAATTCTGAAGTTGTGTCTTCAGTAATAACACACTTTTTGCAGCACTAGATTGTTATCAGGAGTGGACTACATGCTAGTTACCACATGTTTGCCTATCATTGCAAAGATTTTAGTAAGACTTTTCATCCAGAAATTGACCAATCTCTAGTGGATTCCTTTGTTTTTACTCTACCAGCCTAAGCCAATTACTACAGCTTATGTTTTACTCCCTATTAATAGTATCTTACATTTTCCTTCACTGACTGCTTATGATTTCATCTCTTTTTTACTTATTTTTGTCCCCTTGACTCTCTATTTGAGGCAGTCTATATGACAATCAGTGACAATCAGCAATAATTTCAGTTTAACCAGAGAATCATTAACCTTAGTCAAAAAGACTTACAGCATGTTCAGATCCTTTTTTTTTAAGCTCAGCCTAACCTCTGATCCATACCCTGGTTTGACAAAGAGTATACCTTAGCCAAAACATGGTAATTCTTGCCTACAAGAATGTACCTATGATGACTCTCCTTCCTATTTTTTTTATTTTTACTTTTACTTTCTAAAAAGGTCTATAAGAAACTTTAAAATAAAAAAACATAGTTATGCTCTTAATAACTGGATCAGAATCCAACAAGAAGTAGTCAACAAAGAAAAGTGTCTGTTCTGACAATACCTCAATTTTCATCCAAAACAATTGTTGGCAGCAGCAATCTAATTTCCCTTGGACTGGATTTTCTGTAGTTTACAAATCGCATCTGAAGGCACTGAACTTCCTCCATTTTATGAACCGCTCTTTGAAGCCCTTTATTTTTACCCCAGAAGTCCAAAAACTAACTGGAAAATAGCAAAGCTTCTGGTAAACATTTAGTCCTACCAGCATTCCTAGAACACTATATGATGGGCATATGTACTTACTTCCCTCTTCACAGCTATAAATAATTTCTTACGTGTCCCCAAAGATGGATTTACTCTATTCTTATCCCTATTTACAAGAAATGTGTCAAAAGTGATCCAATATGTCCCCAATAATATTTTACATGCTAGATTTCTGTATTAACAAACTTCTGGACTAGATGTCTTCCAGAAACATTTAGGCCACAGGCAAACAAGCTTTATGCTCCAAACTTTTAACCATGGATCAATATCATACTGCATACTGTAACTTAACTGAGAAATATTACTGTCAGACCAAAGATCATTTTCATGTACTTCATTGACTACAAGACAGTCTTCTATTGTGTTAATCACATTGAAGCTATGGAGAGCCCTGCAAGATCTGGAGCTACCAGTACATCTAGTCAAGTTGGTGCAAGCACTGTACACAAATCAGGAAACCATTGTGCAAACACCATACGGAGACACCAATTGGCTTAAGATTGCATTCTCTCCCCTTTCTTATTCAATCTATATGCCAAAATGATCATGAGGAAGCTAGATCTGGAATAATCAAAAATTGGAATAAAGATTGGAGAAAGAAACATCAACAATCTTCGATATGCTGATAATACAACTCTCTTCTCAGAAACTAAAGAAGGCCTGGAACATCTGATCAAGAAAATCAAAGAAAAAAGTGAGAATTTTGGTCTCTTTTTGGACATTAAAAAGACCAAGTTCAGAACAACTGCAAGGAATGGAAACATCAAAATAGAAATTGATGGTAAAGTGATAGAATATATAGAAAAATTAACTTTCCTAGAATCACAAATAGCTCTAAGGGTTGAATGGAGCACAGAAATAAAATGTCGGATTGCACTAGGTCATACAGCAATAATGAACATGAGCTAAATATGGAAAAGCAAGCACATCACTCTGGCAACCAAACATATTGTCAGGATTCCAAGTAACAAGCCCAACACAATCAAAACTCTGAGACCTATAGTTTCCTCAAAGTATGGATATATTAGGAATGTCATATTGGCACAGCTGGTGAAAACCTGACTCTGAAAGACACAAGGTTTTCCCCACTCAAACTAAAGTCCAAAGTCCTTGCTGCCAGGTCACACATCCATCACATGGTCCAACTAGGTCACAGTCCCAACTCCAGCTGGATTCAGTCCACGCCTTCCCAGCACCTGGTGAGAATGCCCTTGGTTCCCCTCCTCCAGTTCCCACGGCTTCAACTACTGTGGCAGCCCTGAAGTTGTTCCAATATGGCTTCAGGGCTGAAACATAAGTTAGTCCGTGCTATGGTGTTACCTGTAGCTACCTATGGTTGTGAAAGCTGGAGCTTAAAAAAGCAAGACAGGAGGAAAAATGACTTATTTGAGCTAAAAAAGGCTAATGTGTATTCCTTGGACAGCAAAGGTGACTATCAAGCAAGTACTAGAGTGCTGGACATGTCACTGGAAGGCAATATCACAAAGCTGCATCTTATTTACTTGGGTCATACCATCGGGAGAATTCACTGCAGAAAGCAATTATGTTTGGAAAAGCTAGCAATAAAAAGAAACCAAGCTGTCAAAGAACATGATGGCTACTTACCATCAAAGCTGGTGCCAGCCAGAACATAGAAAAATTCGAAGTAGTAGTGCAAGATTGGAAGATGTGGTGAGACCTGGCCCATAGAATCATTAAGAATCAGACTGAATGGATAACATATCATTATATAGACTTTAGAGATCCAAAGACACCCTTTGATTTTGTTCTACAAAAATGCCTCTGGAGGAACAATAGTCTGCCATCTTAAACTAATAAAGCTGCCCATCACAGCTCAACTATTAGCAAAGGTATTAAACAAGGCTGTAATTGCACCATTATTATTTAAGCTTTATATTAGCACTATTGATGGACATTTGCTAAGCCAGAGTTCCATCCTCCCTGCCTTGCCCCCCCATTCTCCTTTGATGATGCAGCCAAAAGGTCAGTACCCCAAGTAGACCTTTAAAGGTGCCTTAAAACTCTTTATCATTTTTCCATTCAAGAGATCACCATGAAATAAACTACAAAACAAAAAAATTGGTATTTTTTAGAAAGTACTTTAACGCCCTAATTATATAGATCAGGGATATCAAACTCTCAATAACACATTGTTGTCACATGATTTCGCTAAAATGAGAGTGGGCGTGACACATCCGACCCGCAAGCTTGACACCCTTGTTATAGACAATCAACAGTAGACTCATCTAGCAGGTAACTTGGCTCTTACTTACTTGGGTTGGCCTGTGGCCCTGATGGCAGTGTGCTATATGGTTGGTTGAGTGAGAGACAAAAGGCATCCCTGCACCATTACTTCTCTTGTTTTTAACCTTTATTTAAGTTTTTTTAAATTTTAATGTTTTTTATATTTATGCTTATATGGCATTGTAAGATGCTCAGAGTCACTTTTGATAGTTAGATGGGTGGCATACTAAATGAATGAATAAATAAAATCCCTTAAATATCTAGATATCAGTTTTCAGTATTCTATCTGATAATCTATTCAAAAAAAAGAGCTTCTAGTAAAAGCCCCCAAACTGTTCCTTGCAAATGTTAAATTTGCACATTAATTTTGTAATAATTATGTCCCAGAAGCTATTAAAATATTTAAAGCTACAGCTCTGGGTTTGATGTTGTATGGTGCTCAGCTATGCATGTACAAGTTTAGTTCTAGTTTAGAAGCAATTCAATCAAAATACTTGCAAATCTTCCTACAAATTCTTTTTCAACTTTTAATGTTCTAACATAACTAGAATTAGGCTGTATTTCCCTTGGGACCTGATTTAAGATTTTGCTGTCTTAGATTCTGGCTGAAGCAAGTCTGTAGACCCATTTCATAGGCTGTCTTCCACCTTAAGACAAATTAATTAGGTTCTGACATACTGCAGTCTAACCTTGTCAGCACTCCCTGCTGTGGGACTTAATAAAACCTTGGCTGAATTAAGCAGAGGATTTAGGATCTAGATATCTAAAACAATAAAACCAAATATGTCATCCCTTTTACAGCACAACCGCACCTTTTCCCTAGATAGCTCTTTAATGCCTTCTATGTTACACACAGAAGACTATTTACTTTGACCCAAATTGGTGTGCCACCTATTAGAGCAACAATTGGGATGTAAGCTTCCCATATGAAAGCAAAACTCGTTTCTATTCAGACTCAGAATTCGTGCTGTTCTCACATATGCTATTAAAATCTCCATTGTCCACCCAGTGGTGATCAAGCTTAATAATACCACTGTTAACATGATAGTTGCATTTGCGACATAGGCCATTATCCTTGTCCATCTATGTTTCCCACCAACTTTCCCAAAAGGCAAAACTGGAGATACAGTGAAAATTGTCAGGATAGAGTGCACTAAAGCATTCTTCAGAGCTGCTATAACCACACGTTCTACCAAAGAAGCACTGGTCAGCTCCCATATCCCACTATTTATCCTTCATTGCCAAACCCAAAGGAAGTGGAGCATGGATCTAACCAACGAAGTGTTGTTCTTGTCACGTCTTCAGACCACATCCAATTTACCCACAGAATATTGTGCAAATAACTCAATGGCTTCATTGTCTTCTCACCCTTCCCTAAGATGCACTACATTTGACTACTTATATCACTAAACATAATCCATGTACATCCTTTTTAGGAAACAAAGTTGTCAATGTAGTATTTTGCCTTTCTGACCAAGATCTATTGTGAGCTTACTCATGGGAAAGTTTGATGACCACTGAAACCTATTTGCTCTCCTCTAACAATTTTAGTGCCTTCCATACGGTGAGGGTTACCATCCATAAGAACAGGAAAATCAGGTATACATTTTTTGAGGTAATTCCCCGTTAGGAGAATGAGCGCATATAGGAAGACGTATAGAGAGTAGTGTTGGAATAATACACACAGAGCACACAGATACACCGTACAGTAAATGTAGGTTTTTACTTCCAGAAAGGTTTAAGCAAAGTCCAGAATAAGAAATCCAAAGCCATTCACAAGTAAATCAGTCAGTTTTCAATCCAGGGATAATCCAAATATCAAAGTCCAGTGTCAAAAAACAGTTCAGTATCAGACTTACATAAAATCCAGGAATATCAGTCAATTAGGAAAAATGGAGGAACGGCAATATTTTCCAACAGAAGGAAGCAGAGACTTACTCACACTCTCTTCTGAGACTAAGGCTAAACAACCGAGGTTTCTGGCTCCATCTTATGGCCGTTTGAGAAACCACACCCAACTACAGTTTTGCATTTTCTTAAAGATAGTTTTAAAATGTTTATCCTGGTTTATATATTTCTAACCCAAATACCTGTTAGGTGACTTATATTCCTAACATTCTTCCCAGTATATTAACCTATACTGTGCAGATCAAAAGGAACATTTAAACCAACAGGATATTTTTACATTATTTATGGATCACATTGAAAAGAACACTGTCTTCATTATTATAGTTATTATAATTATAATTATATATACTGTTTAGAAATGTAAAGATGTTCTCAGTTTGACTTCAGCTCCTGGTAAATACAGGTAGTCCTCAACTTATGACCACAGTTGAGCCCAAAATTTCTATTGTTAAGTGAGACATTTGTTAAATGAGTTTTGCCCCATTTTACAATCTTTCTTGCCACAGTTGTTAAGTGAATCACTGTAGTGGATAAATTAATAACAAGGTTGTTAAATGATTCTAGCTTCCCAATTGATTTTGCTTGTCAAAAGGTTGCAAAAGCTGATCATATTACCTTGGAACTCTGCAACGGTCATAAATACGAACCAATTGCCAAGCATCTGAATTTCAATCACATGGGCATAGGGATACTGCAACTGTTGTGTGAAAAATGGTTATAAGTCACTTTTCTCAATGCTATGGTGACTCTGAACAATCACTAAATAAAGTGTTGTTAGGTCAAGGACTACCTGTATTAATAATTGTATTTAAAAAAACTACAAGGAAGTTCCAGGGCTGTACATCACCCTGGAAAGTCAGGACAGGATAAAGGACTGGAATAAGGCAACAACAACACAATTCTGTATTGTTGCCAAGAAAATTATGTCTTAAGACTTAGACCCATGATGGCAAACCTACATGTGCCACAGGTGGCACACAGAGCCATTTGTGCTGGCACGCAAGCCGTAGGCAAACTTACCTCACTGCACATGCACGTGCCTCACAGCTCATTTTTGGCTGGTTTGAGGCCTTTGACAGCCTCCCAGTGGCTTGAAAAAAGCCTCTGCAGGCCAAATAGGCCCGTTTCGTCACTTCCTGTAATATCGGAAGTGACGAAACGGGCCTATTCGGCCTGCAGAGGCCAAAAAAAGCCTCAAACTAGCCGAAAATCAGCTGTGAGGCACACTGCAAATAAGGGGGTGGGGGGGTGATTGCACGCGCATGTGCAGGTGGCAGGGGAACGCATTGCCTTTTGGGTGCTGGCACGTGACTGAGCACACGATTTTTGGTACAGGAGCCCAAAAAGGTTAGCCACCACTGACTTAGACTATGTCTAAGAAATCACCAAAAGGAAACATTATCATTTATATTTGTTGGATATCATCTTTCTTGAACAAGAGATTATTCTTCACACGGATGCCTTTTTTAAAGTAATTGGATCACTTTTCTAAAGTAAATTTTTTTCTGAGATATACTAACAGAGTATCTTTTGTCTTGAACAACCCAATCAGCCTAGCTCTCATGTAGTTTCTTTATGGTCTCAACAGACAATAAATGCACCCATCATCTGCTTTGTTTTATTTTATTATTTTAGGCATTTGTCCAGCTTAAATTTTATTATTCATGCGTGGCTACTACTGTATTATTAAAATCATTATGCACTCTAGACTTTGATATAGAACAAGTGTTTAAAACAAGAATTATGTGCCTAAGCAACAAAATGTCTTTTTTTACCTATTCCACTGAATATGAATATAAGATATACCAGGAGTGTCAAACTCACGTCGTTATGACGGCGTCACATGACATATCAGGACTTTTTTCCCCTTTGCTAAACTAGGTGGGGCAGGGCCAGTGCATGATTCATCCAGCCCACGGGCCGTGAGTTTGACACCCCTGTGATATATAATACCTTCACAGCATTAGAAAGGCTCAAAAAGACATAGCTACCACCCCAACTACAATGCTTAAACTGTTAGATTGTCAGAAGGCAATGATCCATATGAATAGCAAAGTGGTTTCAAGTATTAACATTCCTCAGGGTGAAAACTACACCCACACAATTATGGCATGCTGGTTTCCATTAGAGGGTCCATCAGAAGGTTTCTTTTTAAAGAAACAGCAGATACTAAGCTACTAGAAAGTTTCTGAGGTCCAGACTTTGAAAAATGATACATTAAACTTAAAATCAATATAAGAGGATGCAAAACACAGAGAAGAGAATACTAGGATAAAAGCATATACAGAAAAGAATAATTATATTTCCTATAAATTCTGAAGCCCTTCTATTATGTGTCTCTAATTTTTGTAAGTATCTGACATAAGATTTAAACTTTAGAGATGATTCAGTGGTGATTAAAATAAACAACAGAAATACAATATTTCAAGAAGATAGATGCAGTTCTGATAAATCAGCATTGGTCATAATCTCATCTACTTAAGTGTAGAAATTTAATGGTTTGGCAAAAGAGAAAAAGAAAATGTGTATTTCAGTAAATCAGAACAGTAAATTACACTCTGCATGTTTTTCAGTATGATAAAAGGCATTCATCATTATATGATTCACAACAATCCAATTAATAACAAGCCTGCATTTACAATTCCATTTAATTGTGATTATATAGGAATGTTGGTGGGCTTTGCTCTGTAGTCACTTGTCCTAATTTTTTTTTGGGTGGGGGGAGATTTAAACATGCAAGAAGTCTTTATGTTTGATTGATTTAATGTCATGTGCAAATTGGGAATGCTGCTTTTCACTCTCAAGCTAGTCTGAAATTGTAAGCTGTAAACAGACATGGATTCTAAACAAACCTTGGCTCTCACAAGCAGAAGAAGCCAAGTGGGAGGTCAAACATCCCATGCTAGAACACAGTGTCCTAATGTCTAAGTTAATATTTGCTTTAGAGTAAACAACAAGTTATAATTATCACCTATGAAGAGGTATTAAACAAACAAACATACAAATAAACACTCCAGATAAATTAGAAAGGAGTAAATCTTCATATTTCAAAAGCTTCATTTGAGTTCATAAACATAAGCTGATCGTTATTATTTGGATAATAAAGATAAACACCCTTTGAGAAGTATTTAGAAAAGGAATTATTTTGTAACGCATGGTTTTCTCCAATGTTTTTCCAGAGCCTTTTGGCAGCATTTTTTGTATTTTTCCACTGCCTTTGAGGTTTTCTGGGAGCAAGAGGCCTTGGTCTTATTTCTAGACTTTGTTCTGACAGATAATCTAGATCCTGACTCACTGGAGCAAACAGAGCCCTCTGCTTCCATTGAGCGCCTGGAAAAAGGTACATTTAATGGTAAGATGTGGCTAATTATTGGCTCCTGTTTTACTTGAGAGTCTGCTCCGACTTGTGGGTAGGGACTACTGTCAAATGAGTCTGATCCTTGTATAAATTTTTTTTTGAAATTATCAAAAAAAAATCTGAAAATTTATTTATTTTAAAAATCAAAATCAAATTCTAAAAAATCAAAAATCAAAACCCAAACAAGTTTAAAGCTGACCTGAAATGGCTGAGACTTCCAAAATTCAAATTAGGCCTCAGCCTGTAGCTCTCATATAATTAATACAATTGGTGAAGACAGCTTTAAGAATGCAGGCTGGCAATGGCCTGTATGAGAGCTAACAACTGTCCAGCTTGTCTCAGGCTAAGAAGAGAGGGATTTTTTTTTTTAAATCCTCTTAGTGCCTAATGCACAAGCCCAAGTATTGCAAGCTTTCTATGCTGAAGTCTAGCAAGGGGTACAGCTGCTCCAATGCAGAAAGTTGTAGATTGTCAGAAATAAGCCTTGGCCGTTTAGATTTTGGCATAAAGGCTGATCAAATGGCGCCGGCTACTGTAATTTTTGGTGTGGCTTTTCACACCGCTGCAGTCCTGAAAAGGACCTGCTGCAACTGACAAACAGATGTTAAGCTGTCAAATAGCGGCTTCTTCTAAAATTCTTGTAAAATTCTAAAAAAAATTCTTTGAAAATTCTAAAAAGCCCAGATGACTTTATCTGAGGGTTTTGAAGATCCTGGTCAGCAAATTGCTCACGTCTAGCTCGTATGATAGACTGAGCTAAACTGGGGACAAATGACAACGGGGAGTGGTCCTCAGAACTTTGCTCAGCCTATTGGATGACAGATGGAAGTACTTCCCTGACCTGGATGCTCAGAACCGTTCCATGGAGAAAAGATATATGTTATAAGATTGGACCAACATCATAAACCAAATAAATAAACATTAAGCTTTACTGATGAACAGTGTATTTGATTTTAAAAGAAATTATGACAAGATGTCTTAAATTTTACATAGTAATAGTAGCAACACCTGGCTTAGTCTGTAGAACATTGCAAATTGAGCTTGGTTTGTTTTAGATGCGAAAGCATTAAAAATATTGGAGTTGTCAGCTAGATCTGGGACTGAAAGATATGCCAGCAGAACATAAGAGCATGTATCACCAGGAGTTTTACTTGTCTGTATCTTTACAGAGTAATTCTGTATTTTTATTGCACTAGACACCACTCAGGCTGTTGAAAGAAAAGGAAATACTTAAACAGCATGCATAATAAATGACACCATTCATTTTAAAGTGCCCTTGACTATCAAATATATTTCTGCATCTTTGGATGTATTCCTATTCTTGAACATTTCTTGAATATTTATTAAAGAAATATATTCAAGGCATGCACCAATCTCTAATTCATCTTCATTTTCTAAATCAGAATTATACATACTGTAAGGTTGCTGAGTGCATGCAGCTGTCCAACTATGGGTATGGCCCGTAGACCTATCCCCAAAGTCTTATGAAATTGAAATAGGTACTATAAGAAGGAAGGGAAAACATGCAGAACATGTTCAGAATTTTATACAACTCCTCAATAACAGTTTCAGTGTGGGGGAAGGGAAAAAGAGAGAAAAGGACTTAGGATAGGAGCTATCAGTAACATTCCAAGGGGTGGCAATTTATTCTAATAGGGACATTTTTCTGGATTTTCTTAATCTTTAAACTTGTCCTCACTTTGCCAGCTCTTTCCTCTACACCAAATTTGTTCCTCTCTTTTCAGCTGAGAGTCAGACAGAGATAAGGTCCTGAACCCTTTATAGAATTTCTTGCCAAAATTCTTTTAAAAGATGGGAAAAAAGAACTAAAGGAGAAAGACGAATGGATACTTACGTGTGCATGGCATTTTCAGGTAAGCCAAATTATATAGAGCAAAAATCACAAACAAGAAAAGTCAGACAACAAATGAAGGATAAAAATAAGAGTACAAAACAATGTATTCCTAGAAATCTTTTTACTAATACAATTCACTATATCATTTCATTCCTTTTGTCCTTGTAAAGCATTTTTGCTTCTACCAAATCCAGACAATGTTTACTCACTGCTTTTTTGCTCTTTGGACTATTCTTTTTGGATCTTATAATTTCTCATAACTTTCATTATTATCTATTTCTCTTGATCCATTCATTCTTCATTTATATATTTATTTTAAGATTTGATCCTCATTCATTTATACCAGCCATTCATTTGTGCCCTACATCCATATTCATTTAGCACACTTACTATTGACCCTACCTCTTCCTGTTTTATTACATAAAGTTCACATTTAACCATCAACATAGTTTAAAATAAAACCCTCAGAAATAGGCTAATATATATTTAAGAAAATGTTCATCTCTGGCATCTTGAGATAACAATTCAAATGTAATGCTAGCTGATTAAGGTACTGCAACTAATTAGACACTAATTTGTTAGATGATTAAGATGTAAATATGATTCCACTTTAAAATGCTTCAAAATCCAAAACTGAAATATCGTACATGAGACAATGCCTATGAAACCTGGAGAGATGTTATTTTAGACAATATCTATTGAATATGACATCATTGAAGAAAAATTCATTCTATTATGTCTTTCTGTGAAAGTTATTCACTTACTATAATTTTTCTATGTGTGCTATTAGTAAATTAAATGGTCTGATATCACCTAAATTCATGGACTTATGTTGGTTGATTAAGCAAATTGAAGGAAGTTCAAAAATTCTTGAACTTTATATATGAAATATCAATTTGGATTAAATAGACCTGCAAAGCTATATTTCCAGAATTAGAACTCCAAAATTTATCTTTCCTGCACTTAAACATTTTCATATACAAAAGATGTAACAAAATCAAGTATCTTAAGCTCGTACATCAAAATAGCTGCACTGTGTCTAAGCAAGATTTAATCTCCTTTCATTTTATATTACTGTCAGAAAAGCAGAAATCAATCAATATACTACTTTTAAAGCTCATGACATCCTTTTTTTAAATTTTAGATTAAGACAAAGAAAAATAATTATGCAAAATATATTAATATTGGGGAAATTAATTATAGTTATAATCTGTTAGGAGAATAACGACAAATCCCAGTAGCACTTTAGCATGCACATACACACAAACATACCACAATGTCTTGACCTGATTTTTTCTGTTTGGTTTATGCCATTTTAGAAAATCAGCTTTAAAACCTCTTTTTCAACTTGAACATTTCCAGCCCTATCAATGTTTCATTACTGCCACCCACCCCTAGTCTTTTGACATTCCTGCCTCAATCATCCTTACTTTTATTTAATTTAATTTTAGGGATAATGTTTTTAAACAAGTCACTTGACCAATTTGCTCTGATAAAACCAAAGGTGCCTGGTGGGTGGGGCTGGTGGGTCGGGTCAAAAATACAAAACAGCAACTGTGGCAGCAGCTATCAAAGACCTTTACCTTTGCACATGTGTGCAATGTCACTGTTTAATTGTGCTGGCATCTAGCACTTTTAAACCACTCCTCCCTGCAGATATTGTGGACACAGACTGTACAGTTCTGAACTTTTTCTTATTTATTTTAATATTAATCTTAAGATTCAATGACATAATGGGAGAAGAGAGTTATGTTCTGAATTTGTAGGAAAGAATTTTACAATTCTCTGTTTTTTATTGTACTATACAATGTTCCGATGGAGGAGATGACCAGGTTGGGCATGAGAGAGGGGTCAAGCGCATGATCAGCCTCGAGTCCCTTTGCAGCCACAAGATATTTAAGTCTAGCACATCTTGAATTCTGTTGATTCTTATCTAATGCCAATTTGCTTTGACCATTCGTAGTTCAGATTCTTACCTAGAACACTGGCATGGTTAACAGTAAAGAGACAGAAATCCTTCCACTATGTGTAAATCATCATCTTTTTTCCAACCTCAGATTATTTGGCCAATTGAGTCACAATCCATCTGCTGATCAGCACCAAAGTGGTGATATATAAGATGATGGGAAATTAGCCCATTCTCTTCCTTCCAGTAATTGAGCACCTAGACAACAAGAAATGTTTTCATGTGTCAAACAATGTTATTAATACTCAAATATTCAGGAAAGTTTGAGTAGGTTCTATATTACAAATAGTAATATCAGTCTGAGAACTCATTTCATGAAGAGTAAAGGACAAATCACATGTTCAGTCTTATATAATAGTCAAATATAATGTATAAGTTGCATTACTGATAGCTCAAGACCAGAAACAAAACAGCAAAATCCAATTAAATTCAATCCTTTATTAGCTTACCCCAGTGGACAGAATCTTGCCAAACTAAAGCTATAACTTTTAAATAACCAAATCTATCCTAAGGGATTCTAGGGTGAAGCTACTCTGAACCTCTTCCCCTTGCTCACCCATCTCAGGAGAGGCTGTCTCTTAATCTGGGTCTCTTTTCGGGAAAGTTCGATGTTGCTAAAGTCTCTCCCACTGCTACTGCAAATGGACATTGATAATGTATAATTGGACATCACAATTATAAAAACAATATACTATACTATACTTGATTGTATGGTCAAGACTACCTTAGTACAATGGAAGCTGCAATATCATACAAATAGAAAAGAGTAACTATTAGCACTGTACTTTGTTTGCATTAGGATATACTGTACATTATTGTCAAATAATACAAATTATATCCTGTTCTAGCTTCTTATTATTTAGTTATGTACCCAATCATATGAAATTATCATTCATATACTTAACACATTGTCAGTATGAGAAAAATAGAACTAGATGCATTCTGAGAAAAAATAATGCTGGAATTTCTTACCCAGTTTATTGCTATAAGCAAAAGCCAATCACACAGCAATTAGTCAGATCTTTCAAGCAATCTGCAAGACTTTGCTAAAGCTTTCATGATGAAGCAATAGTATAAATCTTTGAAGTTCTAAATACATTTAACACTAATTTATTGACAACTTTAAAGCATTGTATTTGCCCAGAGAATATTTGATAATTCATGGAGCTTACATAAATATATATTTAAAATATATAATTGAGGGTTTGCTGAGCCACATGTTGTAATTGGAACAAATTAATTTTCCATGTTTTCTCTGCCATTACTTGATGTTTAATCTTCATATTTTACCCTTCCTTCTCACTTAAGTTTTTTCGCTGACCTTATTTTCTCTAATTCCAACTTTCATTTCTTATCCTTCTTTATTCCCCTTTATTTGTAATGTAGTTGAAAATATTAACTTCTGTTTACTTCTGTGTTCTCTCTAGTACTTTACCCTCCCAAGAGGGAGAATTTATTTTTCCCAATCTTTTTTTAAATGTCCCTATCCTTCCTCTCATTCTTTTCTCCATTTTTTCTGCATAGGTACATACCTACACTGCCTTTAATCAGATTTTCCCAGGGAAGCTTACAACATATTAAAGTTATACTCTAAAACAAAAATACATTGTTCATAAAATAATACAAGTGCTATTCTGAGAAGAATAATAGTATCATTGCAGTCATATGGCAAAAAAAACCTGTAGCTCTCTGCATTAGAATATTTATTTATTATTTACTACTGAATCATATTTTACTTCTCCCAGAAAATTTAATTCCTTCCTAAGTTTGAAATTCATCTCTCAAAATGTGCTAGTAAAAATAAATCTGCAAAATGATACTTTTATATAAGAAATACCTCATAGTAGTTTAAACTTCATGAAAGATCAATAAATGAAAAAATAAGAAAATGAAGTATATTATTTTCATATCATTCATAATATATATTCTAGGCAAATCAAACTATTCAAGCACAGAACACAATAAACAGATCATGTTAAGGATTGATATGCATAAAAAGCAGACATTACCAAAGCTTAGGATTTTTTCATATCTATTTTAGCAGGGTTCATAAGAGAACTGTATTACTAACCTACTAATCTTTTTTTCAAACTGACTTTCCTATTAATTTAAATGTGATTTAAATCATGTTAGGCTAGGTTTGTCAGTAAAAACAGAACTCTTTTTATGTGCACAAATAAATATTCTAACTACTTTGTAACTCTACAAGCAGGGGAAAGGGTTTCTTTTTTTTTCTTTTGACTCAATGCTCAAACTACTTTTGCTTTTTTTAATCTTAAGTGAGAAAAATACTAAGAAGTCATAGCATTGTATCAACTCAGAGAACGATTTACACATGTCTCTGAATTTGGGGCTGAGAATTTCTTATCAAGGTGATTTTCTTTTCTTTAAGACTATTGTGTGATCTTTAAATATTATATTGTGTGATCCTACATAGATATTATTTATAATAATTCTGTACTGGTTCCTATATGAAAGTGGTATGCCTGTCAATATAAATTTCTGGAATTACAAATATTGCTGCAGTTCTGGATTTGGGCAGGGAAATAGGATGGTTTATTGTTGTAATGGACCGTAGTGGATGGAGGGAGGCAATACCAACCATTGCTGACATGCTTATCAAATAGAATGCAGCAAACATAAATACTACAACTCTGAAAAGTAATAAGAATACTATTATGCGAAAGCCCTGTCATTAAAACAAAAAAGCCCACACCATGGTCAGTAGTATGAGCGTTAATTTATCTAGCCTCCACTACTTTTCTTCTGCTTTCTAATTCTATCTCATACCAACTATGCTCAATATGGGTTCCTTACTCTGCCCAAAGATACAACTAATTCAAGCCAGCATTCAAAAATACAAGCATGATTTACATATCTCAGTCATCATATCACCAACAATTTAAAGGTTCCCAGAGTTTATGGGAGATATAAAATCAATACCATGAGTAGATAGAAAATCCAATTTACTTTTAACACATAAAAGTGAAAAATTGTCTTTTTTCTGACATGCTTTCAAAAAAGCTTTTTTAAAGTTAAAAATACTATAGGTAAGTTCCAAATAATTTCAAAGTGAGTCTAACGCTATACTGTAGATCTCAACGTTTCAATCTTTCTTTATCCACTCTGAGTTTCATACAAAACAAAGCTGTGTGCATTCTTTGAATACATACTTTAAATCAAATCACTTCCTGGCAAATATAAGAGAAAGAAATGGAAGCATTGCCAGATTTTATTTTCATGGGCTCTAAGATCATTGCAGATGGAAACTGCAGCCATGAAATTAAAAGATACTTGAGAAGAAAGCTATGGCAAACCTAGACCTTGTCAAACAAAGGTCTACATAGTGAAAGCTATAGTTTTCCCAGTAAAATTGTATGTGAGAGTTGAACCATAAACATCTAAGAATTGATGCCTTTGAATTGTGTTGTTGAATTGTGAACGGGCAGGAGCTACCACGCGCCTCCACCTTCAAGTACCTGGGAACTACTCTTGGGGAAGAAGGCCTACTACAAACTGAGGTGGCAGCCAGGATCAATGCAGCGTGGGGCAAATGGAAGTCCGTCACGGGCGTCCTCTGTGACAAGAAGATGCCGTGCGCCTGAAGGCGAAAATCTATAACTCTGTGGTGCGCCCGTGGCCATATACGGCGCAGAGTGCTGGCACGACCAAAGAAGCCGAAAGCAGACTCCAGATAATGGAGATGCGAATGCTCCGATGGTCGGTAGGCCTCACCCTACCGATCGCGTCAGGAACGAAGAAGAAGTGCGAGAGCGGTTCAACGCCGTGCCCATCCCCACGGTCATGAGGCAGTCCTGGCTACGATGGTTCGGCCACGTGAGCCGCGCCAAGGAAGAATCCATCATCAAATCTGTAATGAAGGTGACTGTCGGAGGAGTGAGACCGCGTGGTAGACCTAAACAACGCTGGATGGACACGATCAAGGCCGATCTAGAGATCGCGAAGGCAGACCCGACACACGTGGCAGACAGAGAGGTGTGGAAGCAGTACTCAAGGACATTAGCGGACCTCGCCCGAGCGCGAGACAAACGCTGAAGAAAAAGAAGAAGAAGAAGAAGAAGAAGAATTGTGTTGTTGGAGAAGACACTTGTAGACCCTTGGACTGCAAGGAGATCCAATCAGTCAATCTTAAACAAAATCAACCCTGAGTCTTTGCTGTTCTTCAGAAAGACAAATACTGAATCTGAAGCTCAAATATTTTGGCCACAAAATGAGAAGAGAGGATTCATTGGAAAAGACCCTAACATTGGGATAGATTGAAGGCAAAAGGAGGACAACAGAGGATGAAATGGTTAGAGTGTCATTGAGTTTAGGCAGTGTTTAGGCATGAGTTTAGGCAGTGGAGGACAAGGGGACCTGGCATACATGGATCATGGGGTCATGAGGAGTTGGACACAACAACTAAACAACAACAAAGAACAAAGTTACAAAGCTACTATTCAAGAAGGTCCGGTCAACCCCTCTGATCAAATGATCTGGGATTGAAGAAAGATGGGAAGCTAAAATCCACAAAACTTCCTTATTTAGGCCTAAATAGGCTTGATTCAGTAAGCTTGATTCATACAATTTTAGATCTATATATTTAAGACCATGGAAATAGTATCCAGAATCTGGATGAAAAACATTACTACAAATGCCTGAATATCCTTCAAACGGACAACATCAAGCACACAAAAGTCAAAAAGAAGGTTAGAAATGAATACATCATGACTGAAGATCTTAAAAGTCCAAAATTAGCAGAGGAAATATCATCAAGGCAATTACTACCTGGGCAATTCCAGTCATTAGATACACAGCTAAAATACTGAACTGGACTCCAGCAAAACTAAAAGTCCTGAATAAGAAGACCAAAAAATAATATTAATGAATCATGCCCTTCATACACACAGCAATATTGACAGAGTCTACTTACTAGGGAAAACGGTAGACATGGAATGTTGCAAATACACCAGATAGCTGAAGAAAGAAAAACAGCACTGGAAGAATATATGAAAGACAGTGAAGAAGATATACTGAAGCTAGTATGCCCTAAGGTCTTATTCAGTACTAGAGACACCAAACTGTCCTCAAAAAAAGACCAAATGAAGGCTAGAAAAGACACATGGCAAGAGAAGGTATTTCATGGCCAGTATGCAAAAAATGCAGGCAAGCAAATAACAACAAGAGCCAGGAATGGTTAAGAGCAGGAAAATTGAAGAAAGCACAGGGACTAATTCTGGCCACACAAGACCAAGTCTTAAGACCAAATGCATAGAAAGCAGAATTGAGAAAAAAGCAAGAGACAGCAAATGATGCCACTGCAAAGAATCTGAAGTAACAGTGGACCACCTAGTTACACAGAGGAAGGACACAGAGACTGACTATAACAAATGATGTGACAAAATAGTAACAATCACATATTGGAATATCCACACTGCAGCAAATATCTGCAAAAGTCTACCCGGACAAAGAAATTGAAGTCTTGCAGAAGTAGATTACAGATTATAGATTAACAGAGTTGGAAGGTACCTTGTAGGTTATCTAGTCCAATCCCCCGCCTAAGCAGACCCTACACCATTTTTGACAGATAGCAGTTCAGTCTCTTCTTGAAAATTTCCAGTGATGAAGCTCCCACAACTTCTGAAGGCAAGCTGTTCCATTGGTTGATTGTTCTCAATGTCAGAAAATTTGTTTCCAGGTTGAATCTCTCCTTGTTCATTTTCCATCCATTATTCTTTGTCTGACCTTCAGGTGCGCTGGAAAATAGCCTGACCCCCTCCACTCTGTAGCAGCCTCTCAAATATAGTAGTTCAGACAATAGAGAAAAACCAGAAGGAGAGAATAGCAAAGAACTAGAATCGCTACTGAACCATTCTTATTCCCAAACCAGGCACCTGAATATATAACCAACCATAATAATACATTTAGTATGCTAGCTAACTCCCAGAGAGTCTGTCTTCCATTTGTCATGCCAGCATTCACATTTCTAATTTCATTCTACAATGACTTATATAAATTGCTGATAATAGGTAAGATCTCTAGAGATTGCCAACTCATATTTGAATGAGGACACAACATTCTAAATCGATGAGAATATATCGTTCTAAATCAAACTGATTCTTTTTCTAATAGACTGTTAAACCCTTGATGTTAAAAACAGATAATAGGAAATGACAAAGTAGGCTTGTTTTTCCTTTGAGGTCAGAATTTTTTCCTGTTTTTCTCTCTTCCACAACTGCTTTTTCTAACTATATCTATTTCTTCTAAATGTACAAATTCTATTTCTCGTTTACATTAGATTATACCAGTTTACCTTTAGCTTCAACCTATATTTATTAACTCCAAATAGTACTTATTACATATACCAAACACTTCTCAAATTCCTAACTACTTTGATTATATTTTGGCATTTTATTTGAAACTTATTTAGTACACTGACATCAGGATTTCAAAAGTGGCCATGCCTCATTGCCTCCACATAAGCAAGATATACAAATAATTACAAATAATTAATTCAGAATCAGACTACGCACTGTATTTCCACTGCCTTTCTGTAGTTGTAAGCATGCAAAACTTGAGATTATGTGATAAATAACTTAGGTTCAGTTATTTAGAGGCAACTACATGTTCACATGCAACCCTGTATATTTTAAAGGAGGGTAGCTCCAAGTGTCATATTCAGGGATGAGATACGACAGGGTTAACTACCGGTTCGGGATTTACAAGGTTCGGTGATTTATGATGTGCTTCCCTGCACACTGCGAACCGCGCCTGTAAATCGTCATCAGCACGCTGCGTGCAGAGAAGCAGCCTTTGAAACAGGCCTCTTTTTTCTGCTTTTTTAACTGCAGCTGTGCCTCGTTTGGCAGCTGAAGTTGAAAAATCAGGAAATAAAGATCAGGTAAGAGCCCAGGTGGGCAAAAACATCAGCAGACATAGAACCAGTTCTTCAGAGCTACCGGTTCTACAGAGGTGGACGAAACCAGTAGAAACCCACCCCTGGTCATAGTGGATAAAGATTAGCAGCTAAGGCTTCCATACATTTCCATCACTAATTATGCTGGTTGAGGCTGCTGAAAATTGTAATTCAGCGATAGCTGCAGGGCAATGTGTTTCCCAGTCTTCTTCAATCATACATACAAGAAAAAAAAGTACGGCAAGGAAAAACAAGGGCCCACAGAGCAGAGAAACTGTTCAATGCCTAGTATAGTGGTTTAAATATTCAGATGTACTTTTATCATCATTTAAAATCTGTGCTTGTTTGGTTGGCATTTATATGAGTGTTGGTCTCCACCAGATATTTCTCTAGCCTGCAGCCTTTCCCACTGTTGCCAATTTTCAATAGGTAAATAGTTATTTTTCACTTTGGATGTGCCCAATTTGCTCTCCCTCATTTGCCTGCCCATTTGCAGTTCCTGAAACTTCTAACCAAAATCACCATAAAGCTCAAACTGTGTACTCATGATTTAGTGCTCAACCAAAGCAAAAAACAAAACAACCCCCCCTTTTTTTTTGGAACAGAAGTTTGAAAGATTGTGTTACAGAAATTAGTGCCATGAGTGGTTGATAAATTTAATGTTCGGATTTGAAGTTTGCATTACGATGCCATAAAATATCCTCCTTCCCAGTTTCATAGCCTGTCAACCTCCCCTGTTTATCATATGCATGCTCAACTACCAATTGAAGCTAACATATGGATCTAGCAGAATATATTTTATATATATATTTTACTACACTATTTATATATTGTATTTACTATATTGCTATACTATATTTATATACCATATTTACTATTTATATAATATATTTTACTACACCAAAGCTTCTGTCACCATAAATATATTGGCAAAAAAATTCATAACATAGTGGCATTTTGTTTATTACAAAGGCACAGATTTGAAAAATCACTCTAGAATAGCAGCAATTACAACTGACACAGACAGAAAACTAAAGGTGATGTCTGACTTGTATAAAAACATTGCAGTAATAAAGGAAGGAAATGAGAAAAGTACTAGAGAGCGAGTGCAGTAGAAAACTATTTGAAGGAAATGTTACCAGGCTAGGTTTAAAAAAAAAACCACAAGAACTATTTTCCTTTCTTCTCTATAAAACTCTCCAATTATCTAGGTTAGGTCATGCTGTTTTTTTTTTCCTGAAAAAAGCTTGCATAAAGAAATCCTTTATCAGTGTTGTCATTAGGGCAGAACTTCTAAGTTTTACACAGCAGATTGAGAAAGAGCCCCTAGAAAAGGACATATACCTTTCTCCCAAAACAAACCACCAGAAAAAAAGCTTCGTATTTATCCTCTAGAGCAATAATTTGATTCTTTGGATTGTAGCTCTCCTATAAGATGCTCATTGGCCATGTTATTTGTAAACTATGGGTACTGTAGTCCATGAAAGATAAAAATTAAAATTTTCTTCTTGTGATGAAATGTTACCATTTCATTCTCTGTTCATGATTTGATATCTGGCACAAATGAATGGACATATCCTTTAGACCAGGGCTGTCAAACTCCCGGCCCATGGGCCAGATGCATCCTACACTGGCCACACTCATGCCCAGTTTAGCGAGGGGGGAAAAAGTCCTGATACGTCATGTGACGCCACCGTGACGACATGAGTTTGACACCCCTGCTTTAGACTAAATGAAATAAGGAGCATATTTGTGGTCATAAGTTAAGAAATACCTGTAATTTTTATGTAAGTGAGGGATAATGCATTCCCTTCTTCTATATAGCCAAAAAGGTCAGAAATTTCACTTCCACCTATAAATTAACTGGTGATTATAAATAACTAGCTGATAACCCGGCGTTGCCCTGGTATTTATTTATTCCAATCCTGTATTAGACGGGAAAAGGAATGACTTACATCTATAGTGTCAAATCAAAGTAATAGTAGAATATAAAAAATATGTTTTTTAAGAACCGATCCCCCTTACCAGAGAGGGCCTCCTTGTGGAGTACTGTGAAGCCGTTATCATGGCAACTCCATTGTGCTGTACAGTGGAAGCCATTTTAAGGCACAACAGGCTGTATCTTAACAGAACTTGAATCCAAAATGCACACTATCACTGTCAAAAGTACTGTGATTTGACACTATAGATATACTTCATTCCTTTCCATTTCAGCGGCCCAGGTGTTCCAGAGTTATGCTGGAACACACACACACATACACACAAACACACACACACACACACACTGAGGGGTTTTAGGGGTGTCTTACACCCACAGTATTTTGTTCCAGATAGTAAGTCATCTGTGTACCAAGTTTGGTTGAAATTGCTAAGACGTACCAGAGTTATGCTGGAACATACATACATACATAATACATACATACAGAGAGAGAGAGAGAGAGAGACAGACACACACACATCCATTTTTAGATAGATAGATAGATAGATAGATAGATAGATAGATAGATAGATAGATAGACAGACAGATAGACAGACAGACAGACAGACAGACAGAGTTAGTCAAAATAAGAAATCACAAGAATGTTTGGAGTTGTAAATAATGGCTGGTCTAAGAGGCCCTTTTCATGATCACTTGCATTTTTGGTTATCTCTCAACTGCTCTACTACACAGTTTTCCTAACGGAGGCACCTTGCAGGTTTGTAGATTTCTTCCGCCAAATAGATCACAATGTTGAACATTCTGGTGCCTAGGTTTAGAAAGACCAGTTTAGCATAAAAGGTGAATTCACCAAAGCTAAACTACAATTAGTTGCATATGGAAGGAAAAACTTTGTATAGAAGATACAAGTCATACCATAGGAGAGGAAAAGCAGATGGAACTCAACTTTATTGATTTGATTACACACTAAATTTAACAACTCTTTGAGTTTATTGTGCAACATAAACCATAGTTTAGAGCTCTATAAATTAAAATTCTATGTTTCAACATGCCACTAGCATTTTTAATTATGGGAAATCAAAGTATACCTTAAGCTGCTATTCAAATAGATTAAATGACTTCTTAATTTATAAATTCCATGTTTTTTATGGTATATTATAACAGTGGCAATCTTTTCACATCTCTTTTGGGGATTACCACAGGAGTGACATTACAACACTTAAAATAAGCCATTATACTTACATTTGTTCTACACACATAGTATGTAGTTATTGATTAATTAACCAATGGATTATTTTATTAATGCTTTTCTATCAACTAATAATCATTATTAATAGTTTGATGTGTGCTGCAGCTTATGTCAAGCTTTTTAAATAATTAAAAAGTTATTTTCAGGGGATATATTTTCAACTAGTTATTAGTGAAAGTTAATGCTGAGCAGCTTCATGAATTTACTGAAAACCTAAAGTAAAACTCAGCTACAGTTAATTCAGAGTAATGGCAACCTATTATGACATTTGCAGTTCTTAAAAATATTTTATAGTGAATGAACGAAATATAGTTTTAGAATGTTTTTCCGCTATCTCTATACAAATAATCTTATGTGAAGTGTCCAAGCAAAATAAAAATAGCATACACACAAGGAACAAACTGATCTAATAGATGAGATCAGTTCCAATTATTGCATCATTTGGCTAAAAACTAAGAAACATATACTACACCAGGCAACAATGCCTATTTTTTAAAATAACTACAGCCTATTAATCACAAGGCTACTGTTAAGTAAAGCCTTAAATGCAGACTTTAAAAAGCGCTTCCAAATGTATGTTTATTCATACTATAATAATCTTAGGAGATCATAATTTCTTAGTAAAATCAGAATTAGCATTACTTTTCCCTTTGCATGTAAAACATCAGTTAATGTCACTTAACAAAACTCAGTGAACCATTTTGAAATTAAACAAAAAACAGCATGGAATCCCTATAATAGTTCCAGGTTTTATCTTTATTTATTTCATTTACTGAGTAAATTTATATACTGTCCATCTTGCTATTTTAGGGTGGTTCTGGGAAGTTTGCAATATAATAAAAATATAGATATAGAAAATTATTATAAATATAATTAAGAAAATTGTCTTTTATACAGATTCCTTTTTTTCCAGCATTCTAAATAGTGAAGGCTCAAGCTAAAAGAGACAACGGAGAAGAGCTAATAGCAATGTATCTGGGACATGGTGGTTCAGGATTCTGAATAGGTATTATAGGTAAAAACCGCTAAAAACTTCAGGATTCAAGATCAGGACAATGGACAGCAGCCCAGCATCTAAGATAAAAACAATGTATGCTCCTTCTGGTAAGTCCACCCATTTAGACTCTATACAAGTTTTTACAGATTCAGTTGTCTTTTCTTTGAAGACAATAGGAATTGGGCTTGAGGAATAGGGATTTTGATGGAAAATAGTTCTTATAATGTTTCAAATCACTGGTTGAATCTGGAAAGCATTCATAAAAGAATATACTCAATTTGAGTTAACTATGGCTAGCCAACCCTGTGTAAGTGAATACTAACTCTGGTATACTCTGCTCTTACAGAATTATAAAGAATTATTCCTGAATGGCCTGGAGGACTTACCAAGTGATACTTGGTAATTGATAATTTCGTTGAGGACCTATATTCATGGTAACATAGCAAATAAGATGGGCCAGTTACGTTTTATAAAGCATCTATAAAGACAAGTGGAAAGCTTTTGGACAGTGCTTAATCTTCTATTAAGAAGAACAAACTAAGTGATAAAGAGATAAAAAGAAGCAGGTGAATTCACAGAAAAAGCATAGACATGAACAGGTGAGTCACATAAATTACCTTTTTCTTACTTTTCATTAGAAAGATCAGATTTCCTTTCAGATGACAACATTTCTCTTCTGGCTGTGTGGAACAAAAACAGTTTCAGTTTTAATAGTCTTTCTTAATGCATTGATTCTTAAAAATAATAAAATTGGGAATCATTAATTAAAAATAAGTATTCATTAGTAAAAGTTAGATTTTTACACAGGCCTTTTATGCAGCAGAATGAATATGACATCCAGTGTAGCAAGGTGATATTTCCACTACAATATTTATTATTACTACCATCTGAATATATCGAATACCCCCAAACAATTATATTTGCAAAATTAGAAGACTGTGTGTAGCATTAGACTGGCTTTAAATGAATTTATTTACTTATAAAAAAACAGCCAATTTTTTCTGCCTTTTGTTTCCCATAAATAGCACATAAATAATTATCCATTTTTGCTCTTGAGACATCCAATAAGGGTTGGGTGCCCTAAACAGAGCCATTTGATGGCTATCAGTGGATGCAATAAGGTTGAAGAAATATTAATGCTTTGCCATCCTTATTGAGGTTATCCCTAATTGGCAAGCAAAGAGCACCTCAGAAACAGCATGCAGAGAGTAGCTGCACAGAAGAATACAATCCAAGGCTTCTGCCACTTACCCATCCCAGGCAAATATTAGGGCCTCAACCAAACTGCCCACCAGAACCTCTGGGAAAATCCCAAGCTCTCTCTGGAATCCTATTTGATCCATCAATTGCATAGAGCAGGCTGATCAAACAGGCCCTGTCTCCTTGCAGGAAGGCATGACACCAGTGAGTTGAAAGAAAACCAGAAAGGAATCTGTCCATGGCAATGAACAAATATTAATACACTCCACTACCAAATCACATCTCAATATACTTAAAAATATGTGTGGCCTGCAGTGTAAGTTGAATAAATCAAAGACTCGGGACAGGTCCATGGTTGCCATGAATTCTTCGCTTAAGCCCAACTTCAGTCAGAATGCCTCACATCTGGGTTGGTGTGGAGTAAAACCTATAACAATTCATGGATGACAATAGCCACTCCTCTTCCCCATCATGGACTCTTGTTTGGTACAGAGCAGGAAACCTGGATTAATTTCTGAGAGGGTAACCTCTTCTCTAGGCCAAATCAGGTCTCAGTAAAATTTGCCACATCTGTGTCCTCCTCCAAGATAAAATCATGGATTTTATAGCTTTATATTATTATATAAGAATCTTATCTATTCACTGACCAAAGAAAATTTTCTTCTTGCCTGCAATCAGTAGAAAAATTAACCATTGTTCATGTAATGTAAGGCTCAAATAATTTGAATAATAAAATTCTCAAAAATCTGAATGGAGACACTGGTTTTAAGATTAGGGGAAGTGCCTATTCTAACATTTCTTCCACATATTCGGTTGTGCAACTGCATGTTTGTCCATGGATAACTCCAACTGGGTACCTCTAGCATCAAGCCTCATTAATCTGTTTCTGCCCTACATTATAAATCATGTCAGAAAATATGACTGCTCTGTTTCTAAATTAAACATAAAACAAAGATTTTTTTCACCTATATAAAATAATCCAGTTAACAACCAATAATAGCAGGATTAATCTGCCAGCATGAGCCTAATTCACCACAGCTATGGAAGAAGAACAATCACTTCAAAGATGTTTAGCAGCACTCAACCATTAGCAAAGAAGAAAATGGATGATACTCAGAAGTGTGTGAATAATAAGATTGTAAGCTGACAAGAGCTGCCAAACACGTTTGCAGACAACTGACAATTGCCTGTTATTTTTACTTCTATATTTCCCATTCCTGAATATTCAGCACATCTCCCATGAAGATTTCTTTCCTTGTCAAAACCAGATGACGGCCTTCCAGCCACAAAAATCAATTCATTAGTATTAAATTGCATCCAGCTGTTATGCACTTCATTGATTATAAAAAGGTCTATGACTGTGTTAGTCACATTAAACTATGGAGTGTGCTTGGAAAAATGGGAATCCAAGAACATTTCATTGTCCTCATAAGAAATCCATACACATGTCAAAAAGCCAAACAGACAAGCCATGCCAGAAGACTGACCCCAGGTTGGTAAAAGAGTGAGACAACCTGTATATTCTTCCTTTTGTTATTCAGATTATATGATGAATATCTCTTAGGGGAAACTAGGCAGGAAGAAAATGAGTGTGGTTTCAAAACTGGATGAAAAAGCATCAATAACATGTACTATCCTGATACTATTCTAATAATAAAACACACACACAAATGCAAGGTCTATTAATAACAGTCAAGAAGCATAGTAAAAATGGGACTAAAATTAAATTTAAAGAAGACTAATGATAGGAGATAGAACAAACAGGCTTAGAATTGAAGATATCAAAGTAATGGATAACACCTGCCTTTCAAAGGTTAACCATTCATAATAAAAGAACAAGCAGTCAAAAATATCCTGCAAACTAGCACTTGGTAGAGCCACCACAAAAGTCTGCTCATTTTTTTTTTTTTTGCTGTTCTCCTTGATTGGTATGGCTACAAATAACTGCTCCTTGAATTCTGGAGTTGCTGCCAATAGCAGTGTGTCTAGGATTTTATGCTAGGTTCTCAACTACTTAGAGATACTGGTTGGCTAGTGTAGTCGCAGAGAGGAGAAGCCAACGGTTATGGCCAATTACAATACTGTATGTGCCATGCCTTTAGCTTGGCTTAGCCTGCCTCTGCAGTACAGAAAAAAGATGTTTTCTTTGATGTCTTTATAGATATATCCATGTGCAATTTAAAATTTAAAGTTGGGCTAAGCCATAAGTTTAAAGGTCAAATGTCATTTGAGAACTATCCCTGTGTATGAGTAAAAACTAATGCCAGCTAGTTTTGTAATAGTTTTGTAATTTTAGAAGTCATTTCTTTTGTTTTGCTGAAGATTGGAAACACTAGCAACAGTACTCAGTTGATTCATTCAAGAGAACTGAATTATTCTCCCTTGCTTTTTGAAATTTAGCATCAAAAAACAAAGCCTTTGTGGTTGTAATCCTACCACAATGGCTTTGTGGTTATAGTACTAAACCTGGGGAAGAAAAGACTCCTGATTGTTGGGTGAAAATTGAAAGTTACTTGGGATCATGAGGCATATTTTTACATTTCTGTTGGCTAACGTGAGTTAGTTTTGGCTAATAAAGCCAAATAAGATTTCTGGAGTCCAGATAAACTGTAAGAGCCTTAAATTAAAAAATGGGCGTTGGTACTTACCTGACACGCCAATTCTAGTCGAGCTGCGTAGAGCATCCAGAGAGTGGGAGGTGCTCTAGTCTTCACCAATTGCAGGCTGAGCTATAATTGAGGAACGCTCCTCCCACCACGTGGCTTCTCCATGCGTTCTCCAGTTTTTACGAAGACGAGAAGACAAACAACTATCCCCTCATCTTAACTATAAACAACACTTAACTACAAAAAAACAATATGAATTGTTGGCCGAAACAGGATTCCCCACCAGACGGACCAAATAGGGTGGGGCTGGATGCTCTATGCAGCTCGACTAGAAAGTAAGTAAGTACCAACGCCCATTCTCAATCGAGCTGCTCCGAGCATCCAGAGAGTGGGACATACCAAAGCATGGCCTGTCCTACGGGGAGGACTCCGTCTGGCTCGGAGCATGTTCTGGATCTCTCACCACTTGCTGAAGGACTCGTCTGCCAAAGGAGGCTTCTGCCGAGGCAAAAACATCGATTTTATAATGGCGAATAAATGAAGATGGAGACGACCAGGTAGCCGCTCTGCAAATATCATGAATAGGAGCCTGAGTAGCCCAGGCTGCAGAAGTAGCAGCACTCCTTGTAGAGTGAGCGGTTACTCCACTGGGAACAGGAAGCGCCTGTGACAAATAGGCCTTGGATATTGTAGCTCTAATCCAACGTCCAACAGTAGACGGGGAGACTTTGCAGCCCAGCGTCTTTGGTTGAAAAGATAAAAACAAAGCCTCCAACCTCCTGATAGGCTGAGTGTGACTGATAGATACGGAGCGCCTGTCTAACATCGAGAGTATGCCACTGCCTTTCTCTCTCTTGAGAAGGACTTGGACAAAAGTTAGGAAGGACAAGCTCCTATGATTTGTGAAAGGCTGAGTTTATCTTGGGCATGAAGGAGGGATCTGACCACAGGACCACCCGATCAGCGTGGAAAATGCGTAACTCCTTTCTAACGGATAGAGCTGCTATTTCAGATATCCGACGAGCCGATGTAATTGCCACAAGAAAAACCACCTTGAGTGTGAGGAGTTGGAGTGACGTCTCTCTTAGAGGCTCAAAGGGGGGCTTAGTTAGCGCCAAGAGAACCTTGTTGAGGTCTCAGGTCAGGTATCTGTGAACTACTGGAGGGTGCAAATTAGTGGCACCTCTAAGAAAAGCTCTAATGCGAGGATGGTGGGAAAGCGGGCCAGACAGGTTGCCAGAGATAACCGTAGATAGGGCCGCCACCTGCCTTCTTAAAGTGTTGGGGGAAAGACCTTTGCCCAATCCTTCTTGTAAAAAGGCCAGAATTTGTGCGATTGATGGAGAGATCGGATTAATGTGTAACTTGTGGCACCACTTACAAAGTATGTTCCAGGTGGCATTGTATATGCGAGTGGTTGAAGGCCGCCTGGCTGCCAGAATAGTGTTGATGACCAGATCGGACATGCCCTCCTTCCTTAAACGGTCCCTCTCAACCTCCAAACGGTCAGCTGAAGCCATTGTGGATTCGGATGCTGAAGAGGTCCCTGGGACAGCGAAATCTTGTCCGGTGGAATCCTCCAAGGAGGAGCCACTGACAGGTTGCGAAGGTCCGCAAACCAGGGCCTCCTGGGCCAATATGGGGCCACCAGAAGAAGTTCTGCTTTCTCGAGGAGTACCTTTTGAATCACCTTGGGCAGCAGCGGTGGGGGGGGAAGCGTATAGGAGCCCCGTGAGCCAAGGGCAACGCAGGGCATCGTGGTTCTCGGCCCCCTGGGTGGGGTATCGGGAGAAAAACCTCAGTGTCTGGGCATTGGATGGGGACGCAAACAGGTCCCCTAGCGGAAACCCGAACCTCCCTGAGGCCTCCCGGAAAAGGGAGGGATGCAGGCACCATTCGGACTGGTCAGCGACGGTTCTGCTCAACCAGTCTGCCTGAACATTGGAGGCCCCCGAGATGTGCTCCGCCTTTATGGATAGCAGATTGGCCTCCGCCCATCAACAGATCCGTTCGGCCTCTTTCATGAGCCTGATGGAGTGAGTGCCCCCCTGCCGGTTGATGTGGGTCTTGGTCGTAGTGTTGTCCGTCAAGACCAAGACGTGACGCCCTTGAACTTGAGGAAGAAAGGTGCGTAATGCCAGATATACTGCGTGGAGTTCTAACCAATTTATGCTGCAAGAGTGCTCGTTTACTGACCAGGTTCCTTGAGCTGACAGAGAACGAAGGTGGGCCCCCCAACCTGTTAGGCTGGCGTCTGTTGTGAGGGTGACTCTCTGGGGTTCTTTGAACGGATGCCCTTTGTTGGTAGTGGGTCTGGTCCACCAGAGTAGCGAGGTGAGAACCTTTGGAGCAGTGGTCCCCAACCTTTTTTGTGCCGCGGCCCGGTACCGGCATCACAAAATCATCCGCGGCCCGGTACCAGCATCAGCATGCATGGCAAGGCGAGCCAAGCAACCGGCCAGCCAGCCGTCCCCCGCTTCTCCCCGCCACCTTCAACTCCTCCTTTGTACCTGTGTCGATGGGCTTCGCGACAGCTTCGGGATGGTTGCTCGGCTCGCCTTGCCATGCATGCTGAAAGAATCCTCGCGCCTTAGTTTTGTTCGAAGCTGCCCCCCCCTCGATGAAACTAAGGCACGAGGATTCTTTCAGCACCCAAACACCGCTTTCTACCCGGAAAAGCTCACCGGAAGCACTTTTTCATCAAAACAAGATGGCGGCGCCCAGCAAACCGGCGGCCCGGTAGAAATTGTTCCACGGACCGGTACCGGTCCAGGGACTGGTGGTTGGGGACCCCTGCTTTGGAGGGATCCTTACTACGAATCTTGAATTGCTCCTTCGTGAGCGTTGATAAGGTAACAGGAACCATTGAAGGGACCTGGAATGAAATTGGGCCCAGGGAACAATGGATATAGATGAGATCATTTTCCCAAGCAATTTAGATAGGTCCAGCAATGAAGCTTTCTTGGCCCGCCTGATGGCCTCAATCAATTTTTGAATGCTAGCAAACCTTTCCGGGGAGAAGAAAACCTTTCTCTCAACTGAATCAATCACTGCCCCTAAATGAACTATTCGAGTGGAAGGGGTAAGCTGGCTCTTTTCCCAATTTACAAGGAAACCATAATCCTGAAGTACTGAAAGAGTGGTTCTGGTGTCCCTCTCAGCTTGGCTTTGGGTTGGAGAAAGAATGAGAATGTCGTCAAGATAGCAGTAAATACGGACAGGGAGTTGTCTGAGGTGAGCTGCTAAGGCTGCCCAAACCTTGGTGAAGGTCCTGGGAGCCGAGGGTAACCCAAAGGGAAGGGCTACATATTGATAATGACAGCCATTGTAATAAAATCTCAGACATCTAGAAAAGGAAGGGTGAATGGGTATATGAAGATATGCCTCAGAGAGGTCAATGGAAGTGAGCCAGTCTCCTTCCCTGGTGCCCTGTAGGATGGACTGAAGGGTATGCATTTTGAATTTATGATGAACAATATAACGATTGAGCCTTTTTAAATCCAAAATGGGCCTCCAATCCCCAGAGTGCTTAGGGACTAGAAAGAGGAGGGAATAGAATCCCTCTCCTCGTTGAGAAGGTGGCACGGGCTGTATGGCCTTAATATCCAACAGATGTTTAATGGCGGTCTCTAGGAGAGCGCGCTTGGTATGATCCCTGGAAATGGGAGAAACCATGAAGTGTTCAGGTGGAAGGACTTGGAACTGAAGGGAAAAACCAAATTGGACCGTGTCTTTAACCCAAGCATCAGACGTAGATGCTTCCCACTGGCTCGCAAAGAATTTAAGGCGACCGCCAATGGGTAACGGGGCTGAAAACCTATCTTGGATGGCGGGGAGTCTCACCTGCCGAACCCCGGAAGGGTCTTCTGTAACTACCCCCCCTCTGGATCTGTCTCCTGAATCGCCCCGGTCTCGATAGGCCGGGCGAAAGGTTGGAGATCTCTGATAACGGGGGGAGAAGGGAGTTTGAAAGGGGGTATGGAAGGAGCCCCTTTGAAAGGGCTGAAAGGATCTGGACTCTTGCCTACAAAAAAGAGCCAGAAGAAATTTCTTTTTGTTCCGGCTCTCCATCAACAATGGTTCCAGGGCCGGACCAAATAATTTAATTCCGGAGATGGGAGCTGAGGCCAGTTTCGACTTGTTTTTAATGTCGGCCTGCCAATGCCTAAGCCAAAGCAGCCGTCGGGCTGTAACATGAGAGGATATGGCCCGAGAGGAGAACTTCACCGAGTGAAAATTTGCATCGGCCGCAAACTCAGCTGCTGCTGTTAGTTTTGCAATATCTTGATGGGCCCTAGTATTAGATGGAGGAACATGCTGCTTCAGCTGTCGAAGTCACCAAATAGATGACCTAGTAAAAAAGGATGAGGCAGTGGCAGACCGAATGGCCCAAGCATCAAACTGGTGCGCCCGTCGCAGCGCCATCTCCACTTTCTTGTCCTCCGGCCTTAAGGCTTCCAGAGCGTCTGTGGGGTTAGACGAGGATGCCAGTCTGATAATAGGGTCATCCACCTCGGGGGTGTCTAGCATGGTGGAGAAGTCTGCGTCGAGATTAAAAAATCTCTTGTCCTGCCCTGAGGGGGCAGAGGGGAGACCGGAAGAGGCTAACTGTTTCGCCACTAGATCGGAGAAGATTGGAGGGACTGGCACAACTTCGGCCTCCACCGCTGGCTGCCTGAAAATGGCATCCTCTGGAGCCCCAGAGGCTGCTGGCGAGGAATCAGAAGATGGCTGGGGAGTTAAGCCTGAGATATTCTTTGCTTTGAACAGCAAGGACTTAAATAAATGAGGCTTGAACAGGCCTACAAGGGAGGGCTGGTCGGGGGAGATGCCCTCATCCTCCGACATGTCCCCTTCCAGCTGTTCCACTTTGGAAAAGGGCTCAGAATAATGGAAGGACCCCCTCTCTGACCCTTCCTCTGCCCCGTAGGGTGCAAAGACCATTTCTTCTTCCTCGTCCTCCTCTTCCTCCCCTTCTGGGAAAGGAGAGTCCCCTTGGGAAGGTACCTGTCTGTGGCGAGTCACCAGTCTGGGTAGAGGTTCTCCGGAGGCAGAATCAATCTCGGGTGCCATTGTTTGAGAGGCTGTCTTGGACAACTGTTGCATACCTTCCACGATCCCCTGGCGGATGGCAAGCTGCATCCATTCCTTAACGCTGTCAGGCATGATGCTAGCTGAAGGGTCTTCTGGGCGTAGGCCAGCAGCAGTTGGGGTGAAGGTCGCCTCTGGAGTTCGAGTGGCCCGGGGGCTCTGGACAGGTGTATTGTGCCTGGAGAGAGAAGGCTGTTCTGGCAAAGGGGGAGGTTGGTTAGAGGTAGAGGGAATAGAAGCTGGAATTACAAAATGAGAGTCCCTGAAGCGCCTATCAAACTCCTTTTCCAGAGCTCTGTGGTGCCTCAGGGCGTCCCTTTCAGAGGCTGTGGTAGGTTCCTTGGCCCTTTTGCGCAGACGGTGAGTTTTAGACTTAGCCTTTGGGGAAGGCCCTCTGGGATTTTCCTCTGCCATTATAACCAAAAGGTAGAAACAAGGTATATTGAATATGAAGGCAGTTGGCACGCCTAGGAATGCGGTCCACAATGGGAGCCGGGTATCCTATAGTTGAGCCACGTCCCCCTTTTGGAAAATTTTTTAGATAGCGATATATATATATTATTTATTTATTTTTTATCTATTTATTTATTTGGAAAAAGGAAAAAAAAACACCTCTAAGGGTATACAATAAAAAACTGCACCAAATGACCCCAAAAAAGGAACTAAATTATTAATAAAATATAAATGGTTTTTTGTTTTTTTTTAAATAGGGAAAAATTAAGATGAGAAAACTATCTCTAAACAACCAAATTTAGCCAAATGAACGCTGAGGCCAAACTTAAAACATGAAAAAATATACCAGGAAAGAAATTGTAAAGGCCTCTGAGGCTGCCTCCCAACAACCTGGGAAGTAGGTGCCTGTCTTCGCCTCTGAGCAGGCTGCGGAATGCCAACAATTAAAATGGGGCAACAGGGCACAAAGCCACAACACCCTTTCTGAAATAAAAGCTCCCACAGGCCTGTAGGGCCTGCTATGGGGCTCTATCAATGTCGCAGCAATTTGAGCCTGGGCAAAATGGCGCCCGCCACAAGGCACGCCTAAAAATGGCTACCGGGCTGGACGCAAGGCTCAGAGACGGAATAGCCCTAAGAAAAAGGCAGTCAGCTAAAAAGATTGAGCTGGATAAATGAGGGCTAGGAAAGGCGTTCGTGGGGGGAAGACACAACACGCGCTAGGAGAGCACGATAGCAAGCCTCTGCTTAAAAGCAGGAACGGCTTGAAAAGGCAGGAAAGAGGGAAGGGGGGGTGGGGGGAGCAAAGACTCTAAAACCCCTCTATCTCCCCCCTGAGGGGCGAAACTTCGCTCCTTTACACACAACTAAAACTCAAAAGCGCAGGGACCAAGGAAAGAAGCCAAAACGAAACGATCAAACCTGAAAGTGAAACAGAAATCCTGAAACGGCCAAGAAGAATGATCTATAGCTGCCTGTCTCTTGCGAGGCTGAGCTAAAAACTGGGGAACGCATGGAGAAGCCACGTGGTGGGAGGAGCATTCCTCAATTATAGCTCAGCCTGCAATTGGTGAAGACTAGAGCACCTCCCACTCTCTGGATGCTCGGAGCAGCTCGATTGAGAATAAATATAATTCTTCAGGGAGGTAGGAAAAGGAATGACAATGACAGAATCAAACGTTATTTCTGCTATTCATGATAATTTGCAATTATAAAAAAGCATTAGACATTTGCTTTTCAATTTTTCACACCAGATACTTTAAAGCTATGTTCAACTCTGACAAAATTGGATCACAACATTTTAGAGCTGTATCAGCATTAAGTTTAATTTAAAGTAGTTAAATCTGGCATTAACATTACTGCAAATGTCTTTTTTAGGTTATAAAAATTCTTGTATCTCATAAACATTAGGAAAGCTTTCTCTAATCAGCATTTCTTCTTTTGCAGCAATATCAACTTTGCTAATTTAGAGCTGCTATAACAAAAAAAATGTAGCAAGTTAAACAATTGTTATCTGTCCTTTTCCTCTTCTAGTTTTCAGACATTAAGACTTAAATAGTCAAGGCTAACAATGTTTTAAAGTTATTATTTATTTGTGAATGTCTAATAGGCATGATAGAAGCATTATCAATTGCAAAAATAGTTGCAAAAATAGTTGAAGTTTTAAACCTCTAATCTCTGGAGATCACTAAAAAGAAAAATTGGAATTTTAAAAAACATTATCACTGGCATACAATGGCCAGTTATGCATGCATTTGTTTATTATTATTACTATTATTATTATTACTATAATTTAATGACTATTTGTATTTGTATCCTATGGTCCGTTAATCTTACAGCATTTAAGGTGGCTAGGTGAAAAATAGCAGCAGAACAATAGGTAGTAAAATCAACAACCTTTTGAAAGGCCTTGCTAAATGAAACTGAACAGTAGGTAAATAATAATGATATTCATTTGTTAAGATAATCATTGCAAGGCAGAGTTCACATGACAGTAAACGATAAGTAACTTCATAAAAAACCAGAGTTTCTGTCAGAACAACAAAGTGCCCCAAACCCATATTTGAACCTAAAATAATAGAAACCACTTACTTCTAAATTATTTTTCACAAACACCTTAGATCCTAAACAACAAATACATATAATACATAACCAACGTGGTCACAAGCAAATATCCTGTCTTATCCCCTCAGAATTAGCCTGTAAATTCCTCACAATAATATCTTAAACCACAAAACTACCACTTCCTATTCCAGGTCATTCCTACTCAAGTGCACAACTGCACTGAATCTCTCAGCCACACATATTGCCTGCAGAACTGCCACAGCATCCAAGTTATCAAGCAGATGTTATCTTTGTTTTGAGCTTTAAGAATGGGCATTTGTTCATTAATTATTGTACTTCCATGTTGCTCTATTCGAAATCAGCTCCAAGCATTGAAACTAAGCAGCATCCTAGCCACTATCTTCATTCTATAAATCAGTGTTTCTCAACCTTGACAACTTTCAGATCTGTGGACTTCACAACTCCCAGAATTCCCCAATTAGCCTTGCTAGAAGAGCAACATGTAAATATGATAATTAATGAAAAAAGCTAAAAAAAAAGATGACACCTGCTTGAGAATTTGGATGTTACAGTAGTTCTAAAGCAGGGGTGTCAAATTGGTGGCTCGTGGCCCAGATGCATCATGCACAGTCCATGCCCATCCAGCAAGGGGGAAAATGTCACAATATGTCACATGACAGCAATATGACACCACAAGTTTGACACCCATGTTCTAGAGGAAATATTGTGAGTGACTGAGAAATTCAGTTGTACCCTAGAGTAGGATCAATCTAGAACAGGGGTGTCAAACTCATGGCGTCATATTGCCATCACATGTTTCACGATGTTTTTCCCACAAGCTGAGGTGGTCGTGTCCTGCACGTGATGTATCCAGCCCATGGGCCACCAGTTTGAAATCCCTGATCTAGACTGTTCTAGGTGGCTGCAACTCAGTGTTGAGTTTAAAAAACAACATCCTGGTTTTGCCAGTTAATAAAAATATTTTAAAATGCTTTTTCAAGTCACTCTTAGGAGGGTTCACAGATCAAAAGAAAAGGTATGATAATGCTTTTGTGTCCAGTTATGACCCTTTGTTCAACTAAGAAAGGTCAAGTACAAAAGTGTTCCAATAATGTTACATTCATGGACACCGATACTTTAATAAGTACATTTTTTCAATCTGCACATTCTTTAAATTCATATTTTACACTTTAGCATCCCATAAACCTGGGATTAAACACAGTGCTTAGTAGAATGTTTGGCTTTGCCATTGCATCTGGTAAATTATGGTTTCACATGATGCATAAATCCATGTAACATGGTTTGTAGCACTTGCAATTAAGTACCCTTTTTGTGAGTTGGAGCGCTAATCACAGTTGGGCAGGCAGACATAAAATTATGCATTGCAACATTCAAACATGAGCAAAAAAACAATCTCTTTAAACATTTAATTGAATAATTCAAGTCCTCCGTGGTTTTTTGTATATTGGTTAATAACAATATGCTTCTAAAATAGCTTCTAAGTTGCTAGCAGAATGCCAAAAGAAAGAGAACTGGCATTATTATGTTCTGATGCTGAAGTGCTGGGCTTGTTTGTTCAGTTCAGTGACAGTTATAATAATTGTAAGTTTACCTTCATGGTTCATGTGCAAATTGTTTCTACACTTCCCCCACTTTTCCTTTTTATCTATTCCATCTGTTTCTGTCATTTGCAATTCAACTGTTCAAAAAAATGAAAAGAAATGAAGGCTTCTGAAGTAGCAATGAAATCTCAGGACAGACAGAAAATAATAATAGGACTATTTTAAGTCCCATAAAGAACAAGAGTCATTAAGACAAACAAAAAGCTCTTGCCAGATTGCTAATCCTCGCAATGATCACTTCTTCATGATTCATACTTATTTAATTTCACTGTTCCAAATGGGAGGAAGGCAAGAAAAATGAAAGAGTTACTGGTTTTACTTTAAAACTGCTTTCTTACATTAGCTGAGTAAAGTGAGTCATGCAGTTCCCTAAAAAAATACTGTGTTCTTCTATAGAAGAGACTACATGACATACAGTGTTCACAACCAATCAATGCAGTAACACTAATTATGGATGGTAGGAAGAAAATATATATATGAGAAAAGGTAAAAAAAAGACTTTTGCAGTGATTGTTTAATCCTTCTTTAATAATGTTATAAAACTTACCTTGGAGAAGGAGAGCCATGTTAGTTTATGGTAGCACTTTTTCTGACTAACAATTTTATTAAACGTCTCATGGAGTCTTACACCTTTTAATAAAATTTCTTTGTTAGAAAATGTGCTCTCAGGCTCCTGATTTTTATACTACTTAGCTGTGAGCTATAGTTTGCACTGCATGATTTGATGATGCAGTCAAAATAGAGAATTTTTTTTAATGCAAGCTACAAAAGTATCTTTTCTTCAAAATCTCCAGACACCTATATTTGTTAATGATACTGTATATTGGCTTAGCAATACCTACCAGTCTCTGTGACTAGAATTCCTCCCTTTCAAGCATACAGGGGTGCTCCATCAACACCAGAACATATTTTCTCTTAGTCTCTACTTCTCTGCTCATCATCATTCATCACTATGACAATAAACTCCATACTCTAATTGTCCCTGTGATAATAATGGATAACCTCCATTCTTGCCAAAGTTATATAACCCACTCTCAATCATTCAATTTGGGCACCCCTTAACTGGATAATTTATTGGAACTGGACATTTTCTGTTTAACTGAATTAGTCTTGATAGCTGCATAGCACAGTTTAGGGGCTGTTTGACAGGAAGGAATCCAAAGGGCTGGTAAATCAGTGGAAGACTGTTGGTCTTTGGATCAGTGCTTTCATTGCAGCTGTTTTTGGACTTGGGTCCTTTATTTCTCTTCCTATTACCCTTTTTTCAGATACCATTTCCTGCTTGGCCAATGGAGAAGGAGTTAGTGATATATCCTTGCAGCATTCCCTTGCTTCAAGAGCTTAAGTAAATTCCAAACTGAATTGTTGACATAATTAGCGTAATTTTTGTTAAGAAAAATCCATTAGGTTGGTTAGCTGATTGAATCAAATATGTTGTTGGAACACAACCATATAACATACATGTGACTCTGCCAGTTTCTTATTGCCTTATACTCAAGTTTTTCAAGCTTTTTCACACAAATAACACTGGTTTTAAATGCTAAAAGTGCTATGTTACATTTTAGTCTGAAATTCTTAGTACCAGATAAGGGTTTTCAAAGACAGCTAAACTAAAGAACATTTCTAAAGTCAGATCACTTAAAATGGGCGTTGGTAGAAGTTACCGTGAACACCCTTTCTATCTATGCTGCATCGAGAACCCAGGATGGGTTGACTCCTTCCTATGAGGTCATAGCTGAGTCTGTACTAAGATATAAAAGCCAGCCCCCGGGAGAGACCCCAGTTTGGCGAAGATACTTGACAGACTGAAAAGTATCTCTGAAAGCCCAAAATAAATACAAAAATATGTCTTACCCTCTCCGGACGAATCAAGGGAGGGGCTGGGCTCTCTCACAGCATAGATAGAAAGGGTGTTCATGGTAACTTCTACCAACGCACATTCTCCTCCATGCTGCATCGAGAGCCCAGGAGGGGATATACCAAAGGTTGCATGTCCACGGGCAGGTCCTCGTCCAACTCATCACACCGACTGTGGAACCACTCGTTGAAGCACCGGTCTGCCGAAGGCTGCAGTCGCCGAGGCAAAAGCATCCAGACGGTAGTGTCTGATGAAAGGAGACGGGGATGTCCACATGGCCGCACGACAAATCTCCTCCTAGGATGCTTGGGTCACCCAGGCAGTTGAAGTGGCCGCGCTTCTGGTAGAGTGTGCCGTCAGACCTCGGGGAACTGGAACGGCCGCAGCTTTGTAGGCCTGCTCAATGCAAGACCTGACCTACCTGCTAATAGTAGGAGAAAAGGCCTTGTGCCCCAAGTGAGAAGGGAACAAGGAAACAAACATGGCTTCCGACTTCCTGAAGAAGGAATTCTGCTTAATGTATATTCTAAGAGCCCTTCTTACGTCTAGCGTGTGCCACTGCCGCTCTAAGTCATGGTGCGGGAGACGACAGAAGTCAGGCAAAGCAATGTCCTGGGACCTTGTTAATCAGGTGTTAACCTTCGGAATAAATGAGGGGTCCAGACCAAGAAGAACCCTATCATCATGAAAGGAACAAAGGTCCTGTCTGATGGAAAGAGCAGCAAGCTCGGAAACCCTCCTGGAAGAAGTGATGGCAACAAGGAACACTACCTTCAGAGTCAGGAAACGGAGAGACACTGTTCTAAGGGGTTCAAAGGGGGGCTTTGTAAGGGCATTAAAAATCAAATGAAGGTCCCAGGAAAGATACCTGTGAACCACTGGAGGGTGCAGGTTAGAAGCCCCTTTAAAAAACCTCCTGACTGGAGTGTGATAGGATAAGGAAGGAAGCGAACCCCATGAAAGGACTGAGGAGAGGGCCGCAACCTGCCTGTGTAAAGTGTTGGGGGCCAAACCTTTCTCCAGCCCATGCTGAAGGAAGCTAAGAACTTCTGCCAACTGGGCTGAAGCAGGAGAAAGACCCCCCCCTGAGGCACCATCAGGAAAAAGCCTTCCAGGTGGCATCATAGACGTACCTTGTAGAAGGTTTGCGAGAAGCCAGGATAATGAGGATGACCCATTCTGGAAGATCAGCCTCCTCTAGCCGCTGGTGAAGGGAGATTAGATAAGCAAGGATCCTCCAAGGAGAAGCCACCGATAGGTTGACCAGGTCCGCAAACCAGGGCCTCCTTGGCCAATAGGGTGCCAGGAGGAGGAGCTCCGCACGTTCCTCCAACATCTCCTGAATTACTGCCGGAATGATGGGAAGCGGGGGAAAGGTGTAGAGGAGACCCTTGGGCCATCTGCACTGAAGAGCATTGTTCCCTCCGCTCCCTGGCAAGGAAACCTGGTGAAGATGGTGACTTGGGCATTTTGAGGAGTGGAGAAAAGATCCACCTCTGGTGTTCCGAATCTGAGAGAAAGATCCCTGAATAGACACGGAGGAATGGACCATTCTACCTGGTCGACTAAGCTCCTGCTGAGCCAGTCGGCCTGGGAGTTGTCGACTCCGGAGATGTGGTCCGCCAAGATCGATAACAGGTGTTTCTCTGCCCATAACCCCAGCCGTAGAGCCTCTCTCATGAGGGCTTTGGACCTCGTCCCCCCTTGCCAGTTGACATGAGCCTTTGCGGCCATGTTGTCCGTAAGGACTAGAACATGAGAGCTGGTCACTGATTGCCTGAAATGCTTGAGAGCCAGAAAAATGGCTCTGAGCTCTAGCCAATTTATGGGAAGGGTCTGTTCCGATCATGACCAAATGCCCTGAGCTATCTGGCCCTGCATATGGGAACTCCAACCCAGGAGGCTGGCATCGGTGGTTATCACTAGCCTGTCTGGGTCCCTGAACAGGAGTCATCTCCAGATAGATGGGAATGCCACCAATTGAGAGATCTCCAGATTTGTGGCAGGAGTGGGACCTTGGGAATGGATGAGTGGCTGGTTCCTGCTCATTAGTAGGGAAGCAGGAACTATTGGAGGGCTCGGGAGTGGAGCCGAACCCATGGGACGATGCCAATACAGGAAACCATCTTCCCCAGAAGTTTAGACAGCAGCGACAGGGGGACAATTTGATGCTGCAGGATCTGGTTGATGATCTCTGCAAGGCTCTTTCCATGAGCTGGGGACAGGAAAACCTGGCACGACATGGTATCGATGACTGCTCCCAAGTGTTGCAATTTGGTCGTAGGAGACAACTGGCTCTTTTTGGTGTTGATGGAAAATCCGTGGCTCTGGAGACATGACAGGGTAATTTGCCGATCCCGATGGGCTGCAAGGACGGAAGAGGAAAGAATCAAAATGTCGCCCAAGTAGCATTGGATCCTCACTGGAATAGAATGCAGAGATGCCACCAATGCTGCCAGAACCTTTGTGAAGACCCTTGGAGCCAATGAGAGGCTGAAGGGAAGTGCTCGATACTGGTAATGGGTATTCTGATAACAGAAACGGAGAAACTGGCGATGATGAGGCCAAATTGGGATGTGGAGGTAAGCCTCAGTGAGATCAATGGAAGAGAGGAAGTCGTCCTCCCGAACGCTCCCTAAAATAGAATGCAGAGTCTGCATTTTAAATCGCCTGTATTTTACAAATTGGTTGAGAAATTTTAGATCAAGGATGGCTCACCCCCCCCCTGAGGCTTTGGGAATGATGAAAAGGCAAGAGTAAAGCCACGTCCCTGTTGAGACAGGGGAACAGGTTGAATAGCCCTGATTTCAAGAAGATGCTGAATGGCCTGATTTATGAGGGCTAGCCTGGAAATGTCCCGAGACATAGGACAGATCAAAAAATTTTGGGGGGGTGGGGTTAGGAAGTCCAATTGTAACCCTGACCTAATAGTGCTGAGCACCCAGGTGTCCGTCGTTGACTCCTCCCATTTGGAGGCAAAGAAGGCTAGGCGACCTCCGATGGGTGGGGAGAACGAGGGATTACTTAGAGCAATGGAAGGAACGACCCCCTCCCCCCCCGAAAGGGCCATTTACCAGTAGAAGGTTGTTGCCTGACAGATGTTTCTGCCCGTTGGTCTTGGCGTTGGGAGTATGGCCTATGAGAGCGGGGGAAGCGAGATGAGGTCTCCGCTCGGAAGGCAGGAGGGCGATAAGGAGCAGGGCGATTGTCGGCTTTCTTCCCAGAGGAAGAGAAAATTTTATGTTTATCTCTGGTTTCAATGAGATGTTCCAGAGCATCGCCAAAAAGTTTATCGCCTGCGAAAGGAACTGAAGCCAGCTTCCATTTTCGGCATGACTCCACCTGCCAATTTCAGAGCCATAAAAGTCTTCTTGCTGCTACAGAAGATGCCATGGCCTTGGATGCAAATTTGGTGGAATTGAGAGTGGCATCCGCAGTGAATTCCGCCGCTGCAATAATCTTATTAAGGTCTTGGTGAGACGGAAGGTCAGAATCAGGCAATTTATTCTGGAGTTGGCGCAGCCACCGTATGGATGCCTGGTGAAGAAGGATGCTGCTGTTGAAGCCCGAAGAGCCCAAGCAGCAGCCTGGTGATTGCGCTTGAGGGTCTGTTTGGAATGTTTATCATCCAGTTTCAGGATATTTTCTGGCTCCATGGGAGTGCCAAAAGATGAGAACGAGGCCAGAACCGGAATGTCAACAGAAGGCACGGCCAGGGCATTGTCCAGAGCTGCGCTGACATTGTAGAAACACTTATCTAGAGAAGATGGGCGAGGACCTGCCGAAGGAGCAGCGCACTGTTCCTTGACCATGTCCAGGAACAAAATGGGAGAAGGCAAAACCTCTTCATGCACTACAGGCTTGGAGAAGAGTGAATCCCCTTGGCTAGAGGGATTTCCTTGTGGCTCGGGAGCCACTTCCTCTGGCGACAGCTTGGCAGTGACCAAGGCCTTGCTGAGTAATGGTCTGAAGAGAGTAGTTTTGAAGACCAATGCAGACGATGTCTGCTCTGGGCAAGAATCCTCTTCTTCTGAAAGATTTTGGTCAAAAATCTCACCCTCTTCACACTCTGAATGAGAGGAGTAACTGTATTCAGATGGTGAAGCCCTTCCTTCCTCATCAACCTCCTCCCATTCTGGTAGAGAAGAATGGACCCTGAGGCCTGTGTAAATCAGGATGATGAGGCAAGGAACTTATAGATTGAGAAGGGAGAAGGGCCTGAACCCTTTCCAGAGGTTGAAGAATTTGCTTGAAGCCTTCAGCCAATCCCTGCGTAATGGCTGATGAGACTATATCTTGGATATCCCTTGGTCTATGCTCAAAGGTAGAGGCAGAGGGCAGAAGGCCCGCTGCTGTGGGAGTGAAGGTGGCTTCAGGCCTAGATTGAGGAGAGGTTCGAGGCCTGGAGGGAGGGGGAGGAGCATAGGGCACAGAAGCCTGTTGGAAATAAGGCTCAGATCTGCTTAAATCCGGAGGATCTGACTGTACAGCAAGAGCCTCAGGAGACCAGGATGGAGGATGGAAAGGCTCATAGTTAACTTCTCCTCCCCTGGGAGGGCTTGGTTGGGGCCCACAAGTATCACCTGAAACATGCTGTAGTTGCACTCCCTTCTGTTGAATAGTTCTGTTGAACTGCCTCTCTAGAGCTGCATGTCTGCGCTTCTCTGCCCTCAATTCAGCCTGAGTTTGCCTTCTTAGGGGCTAGAGCCTTAGCTTTGATTTTAGCAGCCACCTCCTTCTGGACTGATTGGGTGCGTTGCCTGGGTCTTTTTCTCCTATTGGGCTTAAGAGACTGTTCCACTGGGGGAGGGGGGGAGCTCTGCCAGAGCCTTATCTTGCTCCATTTGTAAAATAAAGGCTCTTGCGTTGAAAAGAAGCTGTTTAGAAATTTTTCTGTTAAGCCCCTTAGGTTATAAATGGCCCCTGGGCTTATAAAATGGCCACTCACCTCGTGGTGGAAGGCTTGAATCCAAGATGGCCGCTGACTATAGGAAAACAGGCTCCAAGATTGAAGAATCACTCCTTAGGCTATACAGAGCCCCGAGCGAAGTCAGCAAGGGAAAAACACAGCAACCAGCTACACGATCAGCTGGCTTGAGCTCTTATCAGTTTGCCGATCATGTTTATGATCCCTCCAAACTGCAGGCGTGGGGGAGGTCTGCAGATGCTTCCCAGCTTGCCTGCACAGAGCTCTGTAAAGCTGCTCCCAACTTGCAGGAGAGAGAGAGAGAAAGAGAGAGGGGTGGGGGAGAGGGAGGGAGAGAGAGAGAGAGAGAGAGAGAGAGAGAGAGAGAGAGAGAGAGCCCTGCTCTCTGGAACAGCAGCTGTCCAGATCCCTGGGAGCTGCTTGAAGAGAGGAAAAAAGTACTGAAGATCGCTGGTGATTGCTATCTAACAGAATGCTTTCAGAGAAAACAGCTACTGACTGAAAGGACCTGAGTCAAAAGCTGGGGTCTCTTCTGGGGCCCGGCTTTTATATCTTAGTACAGACTCAGCTATGACATAATAGGAAGGAGTCAACCCATCCTGGGCTCTCGATGCAGCATGGAGGAGAAGGGAAGAAGTATTACCTCTTTTTATTCTATCTACAAATTAAAGCACTTTATTGCTAAAGTGAAGCTTACCTGAACTACTTCACACAATCATAATTAGAATTAGAGACAGAATTATATGATACATAATGTAATTGCTCGGTAAAATTATAATCATTTTATTCCATTTACTAACTATTCATGGAGAAATATAATCTTTACTAAATTATTCATGATATATGTATCTAGTAATACATCTAGTATCTAGTATTTAAGGAAATGTTTAATTCTACTAAAAATATTCCCTGACAAAGGATCCTTAAAGAGATAGATAACCAGCATCCCTAACTTGTAACTCTGTCAAACTTACCACATCACGTTGCCATCAGCTGGGTGGGCATGGTCTGCACTTGACTTATCTGGCCCACAAGCCGGTAATTTGACATCCCTACTCTAGAACCTCCTACTGCAATTTCTAATCAATTTTAACTTGAGAGTAAAGGAAATAGATGTGATAAGCTTCGTAATGCTTAGGATACTTCCACAAAGGAAAAAACACCTCCCCATCCTTGCAAAATTATTAAATAGATAAAGAAGTCCCATTTGCTTCTCCTTGCGTGATAACAATTACATCCCCATCTTGCCCACTGTAGACCTTAAATGATAGAAAAAGGCCATTAAAAAGGCTGTTCATGATTTGCCCATTGGTTTAAACATGATTTCCTTTCATTTGAAACAATTGTTTGTAGTCTATCTTGTCCTGCAGCTTTTACATCTTGCCTTATCAAATTAGAGTGGGACTGGAGGGTTAATAACATTTCAAACTGCGAAGAGAAAAACAGTAAAGAATTTCCACTTTATAATGTTTATTTAATATTATGGGCACTTAATGAATCCTCAAAGTGTATGCTTGTTTTATTGGATATATAACAGCCATCCAATTCATAAAGCAACTCTGATTAACTAATCTAATAAAAACATCAATATATTAACAAATAATGCAGTATCATAAAAATGAAAAAAAAAGAAAATGAAAAAGATGGCCATTAAGGAAAACTCAATAATGGTATATACACTGCTCAAAAAAATAAAGGGAACACTTAAACAACACAATATAACTCCAAGTCAATCACACTTCTGTGAAATCAAACTGTCCACTTAGGTAGCAACACTGATTGACAATCAATTTCACATGTTGTGGTGCAAATGGAATAGACAACAGGTGGAAAGCAGAGGCTGTTAGCAAGACATCCCCAATAAAGGAGTGAGTCTGCAGGTGGTGACCACAGACCACTTCTCAGTTCCTATGCTTTCTGGCTGATGGTTTGGTCACTTTTGAATGCTGGCGGTGCTTTCACTCTAGTGGTAGCATGAGACGGAGCCTACAACCCACACAAGTGGCTCAAGTAGTGCTGCTCATCCAGGATGGCACATCAATGCGAGCTGTGGCAAGAAGGTTTGCTGTGTCTGTCAGCGTAGTGTCCAGAGCATGGAGGTGCTACCAGGATACAGGCCAGTACATCAGGAGACGTGGAGGAGGCTGTAGGAGGGCAACAACCCAGCATCAGGACCGCTACCTCCGCCTTTGTTCAAGGAAGGACAGGAGGAGCACTGCCAGAGCCCTGTAAAATGACCTCCAGCAGGCCACAAATGTGCATGTGGCTACTCAAACGGTCAGAAACAGACTCCATGAGGGTGGTATGAGGGCCCGAAGTCAACAGGTGGGGGTTGTGCTTACAGCCCAACACCGTGCAGGACATTTGGCATTTGCCAGAGAACACCAAGATTGGCACATTCGCCACTGGTGCCCTTTGCTCTTCACAGATGAAAGTAGGTTCACACTGAGCACATGTGACAGACATGACAGGGTCTGGAGACACCATGGAAAACGTTCTGCTGCCTGCAACATCCTTCAGCATGACCGGTTTGGCAGTGGGTCAGTAATGGTGTGGGGTGGCATTTCTTTAGGGGGACGCACAGCTCTCCATGTGCTCGCCAGAGATAGCCTGACTGCCATTAGGTACAGAGATGAGATCCTCTGACCCCTTGTGAGACCATATGCTGGTGCGGTTGGCCCTGGGTTCCTCCTAATGCAAGACAATGCTAGACCTCATGTGGCTGGAGTGTGTCAGCAGTTCCTGCAAGACGAAGGCATTGATGCTATGGACTGGCCTGAACGTTCCCCAGACCTGAATCCCAATTGAGCACATCTGGGTCATCATGTCTCACTGCATCCACCAACGCCACATTGCATCACAGACTGTCCAGGAGTGGGGGGATGCTTTAGTCCAGGTGTGGGAGGAGATCCCTCAGGAGACCATCCGCCACCTCATCAGGAGCATGCCCAGGTATTGTGGGGAGGTCATACAGGTACGTGGAGGCCACACACACTACTGAGCCTCATTTTGACTTGTTTTAAGGACATTACATCAAAGTTGGATCAGCCTGTAGTGTTTTTTTCCATTTTAATTTTGAGTGTAATCCAGACCTCCATGGGTTGCTAAATTTGATTTCCACTGATAATTTTTATGTGATTTTGTTGTCAGCACATTCAATTATGTAATGAACAAAGTATTTAATAAGAATATTTCATTCATTCAGATCTAGGATGTCTTATTTTTGTGTTCCCTTTATTTTTTTGAGCAGTGTATTATGAACTTAATTATTAAGAAGCAGTTTTATTGGATTTACGTCTGAGCTTTTTCATACCGAACTCTCAGCTATGGTTGAGACATTTGGTTTTTAATTTGATGTTAATTATTCTTAAAAACACTTCACACTGTCACAATGAAATTAGCTTTAAAAATGGACAACAAACCATCAGCTCAGATTTTTTTAACACGGAAGTAGGAACCTGCTGTTGTGCAGATATTCCAGAATGATAACCAGAAAACGCTGTAGGAAGAAATTCTGAAAGTTTTCAACAACTCTGGAGAGCCACAGATTTTCCTATTTTCAATTATTATTAGTCTCTTTAGTTCAGTAAAATTATAATTATTGTTTAATAACTGTGTCTCTACTGCCTGTTCATCTAATATGTAAAATTAATAGTGCTCATTTAATTTGGTAATATGTTTATCAAATCACACATTATGCAAAACACACTCTATATAAGCTCTAGATTTACCCAGAAGTAACTTTATATTTAGCTTTATTCTGTTAGGCTGAAATCTCAGTAAAAGAACTAAGCAATGTGAGTTTTACTCTTGAATAAATATACAGAAACTTTTTTTTCATTTAGAGGCTCTTCTAACCATAAACTAAAATGAAGAAGTATGAATAAGAAATAGAAATGTAATATTGGATGGTTTTGTTTGTTTCTTTAAAAATGTTATACGGCCTTCAAATTGAATAATATGACTCTAGATGACTTACACAAGACAAGCAAAATAAACAATTAACAGTAATAGTAGTAATCAATAATATGTGATCTGGCTCAGACTCCTACCTCCTTCCTGCACATCATGATCCTAACACTTTGGGACATAACCATAGTTTAAATCCTTTTTAAAGATCAATAGGGTCAGAACCAGCTATTTCCTATTACTGCTAATAACTATTTGAAACAGAATAGAACCAAATCAAGTCAATGTCCAGGCCATAGACTATTTTAATATGTGTTGTATTAAATTCAGTTGAAAATTTAAAAATCACGGAGAGGACCATACTATCTATTTTCTATTCCATACAGCAAATTCCAAATTAAAGTATACCCAAGAGATGACTATTAACATCTGTCTGGTAACAGGCAGAGGATTAGAAATCCATTACCCATCATATTAATTCAATCATCTGACTTACTACAAAGACATTTATCCTAATACTTACTGCACAATCTGCTGTCCTCTAACTTAGTACCATTAAATCTTGCCATTCTAAAGTAGTAGAAAAAATAACGGTCTCTTTTCTATGGCAGTCCTTTGAAGAGTGCTGTCATATATCTTTTTGGCCAACCAATTATCTTGTGGCTAAATGTAACCAATTCTTTCAAATGTTTATAGTCCTTGTTTTGAGGTTGGTTACTCATCTTTTGAATCTATTCGAATTTATTTTGAATCACATGGCCCAGAATGTCGCAGAAAAGCTTTATTATATAATATGAGTTATAAACCTTTAATAAAACCTATAATGTAATTTTTTCATATATGAAGAATACCTAAATCACTACCATAAAGAACAAATAAAAAGAAAATGATCTGTAGCAATGTATGAAAATACTACCAATATTACACTTCACTGTTCTGTTTTACAATAACTAAATTACAGTGAATCCTGCATCTTCTGAAACTGCATTTCAAAGATGAATCAAATTACTTTATTTGGAAATAGGCAACACTGTACAGTCAGTACAGTCACATTCAGAGCTAGTTATTTCCTGCTGGATCATACTAAAGCTGTACTTAGCGTGAGCACAAGAATAGTTCTCATTTTAGAGAACTAAGAATACACAAAAATGCAGGCCTAATGCAAACTAAGCCCCACAATGCCCTTAATGCTACCTTTGTCTCATTTTGGAACACCAGTAGCAAGGAGCTGGGCCTATACACACGTCATATGGGCTTAGACAGATATCCATAAATCAGCTTTTGGATATCATGACCAGATTATATGACATAATTCAAACCAGCTAGAAAGCATCTTGTTGGACAAAGCTGCACTAAAATTAGTCCTCCGATGTTCTTCATTATTCTCTTTCTCCTGTCCAAATATACAAACTACGTATCTACAGAGATATTAATATAAATATAGAGAGTGATACAGACTTATATTCAGAGACATACAACAATGTATTCTATGAGCTACAGTTCCCATAGGATGGCTTTGCAAGCTGCACAATTTCCCAGATAGTTTTGAAAATATGTAGAGAAAATACTTTCCCCCCTGAAAATCTTAACAAAGAGCATATACCTCCCAATGAACATCCAGAACTTTCAGATCCTGCTTCCCTTTCTTTGTATGATAGCATCTTCTCAATGTATGCAATTGAACAATAAAAATTTAGAGTTCTATATTAAATATAGAGTCCTATATAGAAACAGTATCTGTTTATCTGCATTCCATATAAGAAAATCCAGAAACTCATTAATAACCTTTACAGGTAATCCTTGACTTACAACCATTCAAACTTTATTTATTTAACTTTATTTGTAAAATTTCTTGGCTACCGGTCTTGCCTCAGGGTAACTCTGGGCACTTACAATCATAAAAAATAAAAATTGTACAAAGATAAAACCATAAATAAAATACTACACTGTTGTGGTTAGCCAACAAAAGGTACGGATGGCTGAGGAGAGTGGGGACTCACATGAGGGGCCAGGACCATTAGGGAGTGGCCTTCAGAGATTGTGAGGGCTGGCAGCAGTGATGAGGAGGTTCCCGAGGAGCCTGAGCCAAGTGCGCATGAGTGCAGGATTGCTCGTAGGAAAGAGCAGTTACTACAGCACAGGTGACTCGGGAATAAGGCTGCAAGGTAAAGGACCCTCCTTCAAGAAGATAAAAGCCAGCTGTTAAACGAATGTACTTTGCAGAAGGCAAAGACGTTTTGAAACTCCAGCCTCGTGGACATTCCAGTATCCTGAGTTTGTATTTGGAGATTCTTATTTTGCAAATTATTTCTTGTCTGTTATCTTTTGGCAAGTCATGCACAGTTTGGCAAGACTTCTACTTATCACAGCTAATTATTTTGTAAAAGCATTACAAGGTTTCTGTTCCTTTTGGATTGTGTTTGATTTGTTGGAAAAGGGTGTGGGTCAGAACATACACATAGCCAAATATAGCAGCCCAATTAAGAGTAGGGAGGGAACAGAATGGGAGGAGAGATGGTATCTGATGTGATGCTCCCCCATTGAAACCCACAAGCCAACTGGCAAAGCCAGTTCTTTAGGCTCTTATAGAAGATTGGGAGGACTGGGCCAACTTCACTCAGGGGGCAAGATGTTACAACAGCACTGAAAAAAGTGACTTATGACTGATTGTCACACTTACAACTATTGCAGCATCCCCACGGTCACATGATCAAAATTTGTACACTTGGAAACTGGTATGTATTTGGGACAGTTGCACTATCTCAGGGTCATGTGATCACCATTTGTAACTGTCACAGCCAACTTCTGACAAACTAAATCTGTGGGGGAAGCCAGATTCGCTTAACGACCATCTTATTCATTTAATAATTCCAGTGATTCTTTTAACTGTGGCCAAAAGGTGGTAAAATGGGGGAAAACTCACTTAATGACTGCCCGGCTTAGCAATGGAATTAGTAATCAATTGCATAGCAATTTTGACTTGATTATGGTCTTAAGTCAGGGAGTACCTGTATACTTTCCAACCCAATAGATAATGTGAAAGAATAAAGAGGCTGGGACTTTAGCTATTGGCATGACAATTGTTTTATAACAAAATAGAATGGAACCAAATTTAGAATGGGGGAAGAAGCACCAAAAGAATGATTATTCCTCTGAAGGTTGCAGAGGAAAATAATATCCTTGCATTCTAATGTATTCATGGAGCAGTATTTCTTTGGCAACTTTAAGATATGTGGACTTCAATTCTCAGAATGTTGGCTGGGGAATTCTGGGAATTGAAGTCCACACATCTTAAAATTGTTAAGGTTGAGAAATCTGCTCTAGAGGTGGAGAAGTTGGTAACAGCTCAGAATGTTGCCAAGCCTTCATTCTAAGCCTCCATCCTTCCAGGTGCATGACCTTATAGAACTGCTATTAAGGGATTAAAAAGAATTCAGGAAACCATGTTCTGTGTGCTTTCCATAGCTTTTTAAAAAGCCAATTCTGTAGGTTTTTTATGCATGACTAATCTAATGCCCTGAGTCATGCCTGCTTTGATTCCAGTACTAGATCATATTCACTCCAATAATAAGCCTATTTGGGTGCATCTATTTGAACCAATTCAGGGTTTTTCCTGTTTGCAAATGAATATTTATGGTTATATAACATCCCATGTACAAAAATGTCCAGATCAAACACAGACATGTTTCTTTCAAACAGCTCATTATTATATTTTATTTTTAGTTAATCCTCCGTAATAATTTATTGACCCTGTGTATTTATTTTGAAGAAAATGTCTATTACTCAAAATCATTATGATTTTAAAAACAGTTTTCCCAGTGTGGTTGAGAAGCTTTGAGACTACAGTGAAGCAGCTTTCAGCTATGAAACCACAAAAGAAATACTGCAGACCATTAAATTAATCTTCCAGCATATTTTCAGAATAAAACCATGATATTTAATGCTATGAATACCTTTTATTATCCAATACAATATTAGGCCATTAGCAATCTATACTTAGTAAAGTTCATAACATATATTTTACCTGATTAACAAGTACTATTACTTATTCAATTATTATGCTGGCCAGCTCCAGTAGAAAAGTATAAATGCTTTTCAAACAGGGCACTGTATCATGGAAGTTCACCTAACAACTTTCCCCCAAAATGTGGCCACAAAATTGCAGGGCAATGTTTCCTTGTGAGGTTAGGGGGAGAGATAAGGAGCTTCTAGCATGACACATCAAGTGTCATCTCTAACTTTCCTTCCAGAGCGATCAGTTGTAGTACTTCTCTGAAAGAGAGAATGCATGTAGTTGGAAGGTATGTGTATCTTTTTTCCCTTAGTTGATTTTTCTTTAGTAAAATTAGGTATGCACCAAGAAATCGACTCTGCTTCCTGAATCCCTGCACAAGAGTCTCCAGAACTAAGGAAACAGCTTGTTCTACCTCTTGTTCTTGCAGTGCTGACAGATTCTTTTCCAAATCTCTTAATAATAAAGGGAGCAAGCAAGCAAGACGAGGAGACTTCAAAATTATCAATCTGTTCTTTCTTTTCCCATGCGTACCCAAACGAACTGAAATGCAGCTGATGTGTTGTTACTGCTGCTGTTTTTTTAAAAAACAACAACAACAACGCAGTCACAAAGGACCGACACGAGGAGCATCCTGCCTCATCGGAAAGCAATTCAGGCTCATTCTTGAGTTTTAGGCTTTAATCAAACGTTTCAGCGCGAGAGTTACGAGACCACAGCTTACCTCCGCCACTTCACCGCTTCAATACAGGCGCATTTCCCCGGGCAAAAAGGTACCGAGGCAAATAAATAAATAAAATAAAATAAAATAAAATAAAAATACCACGCAGTCGGAAGATCAGAGAGGATGGCAAGGCTTTACTCCTTCTTCGTTCGCCCCTTCTTTTCTCCTCCTCCCAGAGGAGACAGCTCACAAAAACGGTCGCCTTGGAAAGAGCAACTGCAGGTAAGGCGAAGAGGCTCTAGTAGGCACGGAGTAAACCCTCCCCCCCCCGCCCGGCACCAGCTTTGGAAACCACGAAGCTGAGACACCCGCACCTCGCTTGCCCTTCTGTCTCCCACTGAAAACCGCGGCCGCGACCGACTCCGGTACCCGCGCAGCAGCCCCTTCCCGGCTCCCACGTCTCCGCCACGGAGAGCCTTCCCCCGATTTCAGGGATGGGGAGGGGGGGGGCGGGATCCGCCTGCCGCCTCGGCCCCTTCGACAACCCAGACTCCGGCGCCCGTCTCGGCAGACTTGAGCTCCCAGCGAAACTGCCACAGGAAGAAACTTGAACAGGGATCCAGAAGCGACGGCGGGGCAAAAAACGGAGGGAGATCTTCGATCCCGGTAGCAGAAGCAACAGCTTGCCGCCCCTCTTCCTTCAAAGTCGCCCCTGGGCGTCCTCCGAGGGAAAAGGGGCAAAGCAAACTCCCGGCTTTTTTTTTTTTTTTTGGTCTTCTTTTCTTTTCTGTTATTTGACTTTTTTTTTCTTTTTTTACCTGGCGGTTTCTCCCTTCCAGCCGAGGCGTCACGGCTAGCCGTGCCTGCCCAGTCCGTTGCACACGCAGCGTCCGTAGCCGGAGCTATTTATAGTCCGCAGCTTCCTTCCAGCAGACTCCGACTAAGCACGGGGCAGGGGAAAAAAAAAAAAAAGTGGCCGGAAAAGCGGGGCGGGAAATGGCGGGACTCCGCCGAAGCGAGCGAGCGGCTCCTCCGAGCGCCAGAGCCGCCGCCGCCGCACGCGCCGCGAGGATAAGTTACCTCACCTGCCCCGCAGCTGCAGTTGCCGCTCGCTCGAGCCACAGGGGCGCAAAGCAAGGCGCGCGCTCTTCCCCTCGGCGCCGCCCCCGCCCTCCCAAGTCTCCACCCTTTTTCCCCCCCCTCCTTCCGACAATGTCACCGCAACCCGCCGGAGTCTCCCGAGCTCGGAAGGAGCGAAGGGGATGGTGGCGCAGGCGCTTTAGAAGACGGGAAAGCGGGTGCGCCACGCTGCGCTCGGTTGTTGTTGTTATTTTTTTTTCCCCCTCCTTCTCTCTCCCTCTCTCGTAGGCCCTGCAAAGCAGTTCTCTGAGGTGACCGTTGGTGCAAGAGCCGGAGTCGGAGGAGAGGAACAGGAAAAAGCGGAGGCTTGTCGTTCGCCTCCCGGTGTCCAGAGGGAGCTCTGCTCCTTGCTTTCTTTGGACCAGCAAAGACGGGAAAGAGAAAATTGCCTTTCGCCGCCTCTGATTTCCTATTTTCCTGGCCGTGTCCTAGGCGGTAGGCGTACTTTTCTGAAATAGTAATGACTAACGACGTGAGGATCTGAGGAAGTTTACCTGGCTGGCGTGCAGCTATAAGTCCTCACCTTGTCAATATTTTCCTTTCTGAACAACCTTTTTGAAACCTGAGGTAAACGAAGCAAAGGTGGTTTTCCGATGGATTTCTTTTATGATAATTTCGTTGGGCATTGAAGTCCGCTATGAATCTTCAGCCTATGTTTTAGCTCTGTTTGGGCTTATTATCTAACAAGGGTGATGAATTAGAAAGACTAGATAAGTGCCCTGGAGTAGGGATCTCCAACCAAGTCTGGCGGACTTCAACTCCCAGAATTCCCAAGCTAGCTGGCTGGGGAATTCTGGGAGTTGAAGTCCGCCAGGCTTAAAGTTGCCAAGTTGGAGACCCCTGCCCTGGAGTAGGACATGGTAGCTGTTGCTTATGAGAAAAAGCTGCTTGTTTCCACCTCATTTGATGCCTTGGGGGGGAGAGATGGGGCACTTCTGAATCCCACTGTAGTCCTGCTAAGGAGGAATTAAGGAGAACTAAGGAGAAATTTCCTGGGAGAACAATTAACCAGTGGAATGGCTCAACTCCAGAAGTTGTGGATGCTCCATCACTGGAGCTTTTTAAGAACAGATTAGACAACCATTTGTCTGAAATGGTATACAGTGATGGAGATTCCTTTTCGGCACCGAGTGCCCAAACTTGCATGTGCATGCACATGCGCCCGAGTGCCAGAAACCAAAGACCAGCTGGCAGGCACGCATGTACACTGGCCAGCTGGTCTTTGGGTTTCCGGTGCTCCAGCACATGCAAAGACCAGCTGGCTAGCATGCATGTGCGTGCCAGAAACCAGAACAGCAACTGCCAATGGCTCACCCACATAGAGGTCTCTGCATGCTACCTCTGGCACATGTGCCATAGGTTCACCATCACAGGTATAGGGTCTCCTGCTTGTGCAGGGCATTGACTAGAATGGGTCACCAGCCTTTGGGACCTCAGGGACCACCAAACTCATAATTTTAAATCCTAGGGACCACTAACCAGTTCTGTGGGCATGGCCTAATTTGTGGGTGTGGCTTGGTCATGTGACTGGCTGGGCATGGCTTATATGTAAATATTATAAATATTTATATAAATATTGAATTTATTATAAAAAAAGCAACTTTTACAATATCGACAATATTATTTTTAGATTCAGTGCCTGAAATTGTTTTATAAACCTGACCAATGATTCTTTTTTATCAGCAATCTTACTAGATCAGAATTTCCAAAAGAAGAAATTACCAGTTTAGATTATAAACAGGTGGCAAATGTACTTTTATGGTGGCATTCTATATTAAGGACTGGTTCACAGGAATTTTATACAATATGCCCTTAGAGCAGGGGTGTCAAACTCGATTTCATTGAGGGCCACATCAAAATTGTGTTTGACCTTGCGGGGGGTTGGGGGGGCGTGGCCACTCATGTCAGGGATGCCTGTGGTGACCTGAGCACTCTGCCAGCGAAAATGTGTTCCTGGCTCCTGATTTCAGCCACGACAACCTCCTGCAGCCCTCTGCCAGCAAAAATGGAGCTGGGGTGGGGTGCATGCGAAGCCTGGAATGGCTGCGCGTGGCTCTTCCAAGCTCTGTTTTTTTTTCTGGCAGTGGCACCAGGGGCCAATCATTTGCTGTTTCCAGGGTGGCCCCGTGGGCCAGATCTAAGCACCCACGGGCCAGATTCGGCCCACAGCCCACGAGTATGACGCTTATGCCTTGGAGTCTCTGCTAATCTTTTCTCACAATGAACTGTAGCATGTAAATTTCCCCACAGGTAAAAATCTGTAGTTTTCCAACATTTATGACCACAACCATAGCAGTTAGAAAATAGTTTGGGCCCCATGGGAAGAATCAGTACAAGAAAACAATGACTTTTAACAATGACAAATAAGGAACAGAAATTAATTTTAATCTAGGTTAATATGCAAGCAATGTTATAATTATCTGTGAAAGAATACCACAATTTCTCAACTAAATCTTGGTAGGCACTCAGAAAGAGGACTGTAGGGATATGCAATCCCATATCCTAAAATGGAAATGCTGCTTCTTTAATTCTGATTTGCAATGCCACATACCAGCAATACAATTCTTTTTATATACTGAATTAAGGGCTTTATGGATTCTTGTGGTATGATGCTGGGAGCTCAGAATTCTACCTGCCAATGGGAAGGGATATTTTCATTTTATTTGGAGTGCTCTAACAACAAAAAAGAAAAGCGACAGCATATCATTCAGTATCTGTATTGATTGGGAATCCTGAGTCTTTAAAGGAAAAGATTTAGCCTATGTTGTGAGATAAGCAGTCCTCATAACAGTCAGGTACAGTAGGCCAAATGATTTTTTTTAACCATTCATTTGCTTCCTATGCCTAAATATTCAAACTTCATATATTTTTCATGCTGTTTATCAAAAAACCTGGAGAAAGAAATGAAAATATATTTGTACCAGACAAATCACAGCACAAAGTGAATCACAATCTTGGCTTTTATGCAGCTGTTGAAGATGTTTCTGCCTACTCAGAAATGAATGGTGAGCATCAGCTCCATAAATGTGAATATCTAAATTTTTAAGAGCTAAAACACCTGAACTGGTCAACTGTCATCAATGCATATTTCATATACTGTATTTTGGATTGCAATTTCAACCAAATATTCAAATGAGCTATACTAGCTGAAGCTGATACAAACTGATATTAATGTTCCTGAACACTTTTGATTTCTTACACGTTCAAAATTTTTCCAATCTACACTCCTTTGTACAATATTTATGCTGAGGTTGCAAGTTGCTACCGCAATTTTTAAAAATACAATCAAGCTTAACTTCTTGACCTTTTCAAGTTCTATGAAGCCAAAAAGGTTGAGAAAACAGTGAGGGTTTTTTTTTAATGACAAACCTATTTTTAACTGCAACTACAATCAAATGTAAGCAATTACTGCTTACAGAATTCTAGGTTAGATTACACAAAGATGTGATATTGACTGTACAAGAAATCATTGAAATAGATAATGAAACAAGTGCCTTATCTGCTTTATGCAGTTGACAGCAGTTAATATATGACTAGAGAAATGTCCATTATTGTGATGGATAAAGGTTAGAGAAGTGTTGTAAATTGCAGGGACACATTATATTTATGCCTAGCTTTATTAAATTCTGATCAGCAAAGATCAGGCTGAACAACATATGTGAGCTTTATTTTCTTTAAAATGTCATTGCTTTACAGTTGCCACATTTTTAATAGATACTGCTCCTTAGCTTTTAACAATACAGATTGGATTCTGTATTCATTTGATTGGAATTTATTTTCAGATAAGCATATATAGCAATCCTGCTTAACCACCTCCCCCCTCACTTATGAATTTAGTAGTTCATAATATATACTCCAGATGTGACAAAAAGAACTTAGAAATTGTTCTTGGTGCATGTGTGCATTTTTTTTACAATAATTACATATAAAATATTGTCCTGCTACCAAATTTGTCTGATGACTATAGTTTGATTACTATAAAACCATGTATGTTTGATGCAGATTGCAGTGACAAAAATATAATAAAACATGTTCGAATACCATGTTCCCTATTCTCTTGCATTTATTTGTTCCCTCAATCTAGAATCAGTCCTATTTTCTCCATGGTTAGGCAACCAGGTATCATCCAAATATGGAGGGGTGGGTTTACAACACTCCTCTATTTCCTACTCACTGGCCATGTAACAGGGGGAATGGGAACTAAATTGCAAATAAGGAATGATAACAGGCTTCCTACCCCTAATGTAGACAAGCAGCTTAACATGGAAAAAATTCTCTATGACTATAATCTCTGGGAATGGATCGAAATAGTCAAGATGCTGGCCATAATCATGTAGTACCATAAAAATGGTGGGACTTTGATTGCATGGTTGTAGCCACCATCTTGACATTTTTTGATCCTGTCTTGCAGATGAGTCTTGACATAAACCTATTACAATACAAAGGAGAGACATGTAGAATATCTCACATATTATACTCCATACCACAACAGAACCATCTACTGTATACGTGTAGAAATTAAACAGGTTATTGCCATTTCATTTTCAATAGTTTGGCAGCTTGAATGGTGATCAGTTCTGCATTTACAGCATATGGCCATTCTTTTCTGGTCAATGTTTCTTAAAGCCTAAGAACAGTAAATACTTCTAAGCAAAATCAAAATGCTGAAAAAGATATTGAGTGTTCCTACCAAGACACACAGCTTTCCATCTGTTCTATTATTACTTGCAAATTTATGACTAGCCTGTTTATTTATCTTAAACCTGGTATTTGTGTGCCCATCTTAAGTATACACTGGTACAGATATGAGGATATGTAAATAAATGCAGTTTTGAAAGAATAGCTGGTTAGGATACGGCTGCAAAAAAAAACACCCAAAAACAATAAGCCAGTTTTTATCTTAATGAACAAACTAAAATTGTTAGAAAAATGTCCTCTATGAATGAACATCTATTTTGAATGTGGTGGTGGTCTATAATTTTAAATTACCTTCAACCCAGAATAGTATTGTTTTAGGGCAGCATAGGGACATAGTAAACATGTAAACACTGGCCTCCACTGAAACTTTAATATTTCAGAATTCCCTAAGTGAAACTTAGGGAATGTAAATGTATAAAAGAAAAAATATCTTTGTCTGTTAGGATCTTCACCAACGTTTAAATTGTCCTACATAGAATTCTTCAGCTTGACATCACTGAAAGTGTCATCAGTGTCAGCACTGATCAGTTGGACCCGTATTACTGGCTCAGGAAGGAAGGATGGATATTTTTTAAAAAGGAAACAATATGAATTTGTGTTTTTCAGAAAAGATAAAGGATTGTTCACTGATATTTGCAAAATACTTTTGAAAGTTATAATTTTTATACTATTCACACAACTTAAAGGTAGTATTAATTTGGCCATCGGAATGCTTTGATTTTTTTTTTTATACTGGCCAAAGGATCTTTCTTTGTTGCTTCTTCTACTGCAAGCCTGCAGAGAAGAAAGGAACAAATTGATAAATTGAAAGTCCTTGTGGATCTCAAAAGAATACTTGGGCTGCTGATCTGCTGTTTGGTGAGTATAGTAGTGGAACAGCAGCAATACTCAGCAGCATCTCTTTTAGGGCACTGACCGCAATGAATTTGTTCCAGTGCCAAGGCTGCTGGGTGGACTGCAGGTTGAGCAGGTTTGTTTGAGTGTTTCTTCTGCTATAGAGTAACATACCCAAAACCTTTATACTCTGATTCACTTCTTGTTCACCACACAATCCAGCAAACAAATATTGAAACTATCCTTCATAGCATTATATTGCCCTAGTGTCTTTTTACTGTAATCATTCTGTGATTTTCAGATATTCAAGCAACAATAAAAGATATATCAGGACAAAAAAAAACTTGACAGATTTCTTTTGAATATGTTACTTCTGTGTTTCCTTCAAGTCTTTCTTCAGGTTATTCTGGTAAACGCTTTAACGTACTTTTAAAAATTGGGCTCAATTATAGTGGGAAGATTTGGGTATAAAGCAGAGTCCAAAGATAGGGCTACTTGCCTGGGCTGGAACTGAGACAAGGATCTGCTTAGCTTTTAAAATGCACTTAAACCTGAAACCCATGATTCAAAATAGAGCCCAGAATGTAGAAGCCCAATATCAACGGTGTATATCTACAAAATACGATAACTAGAAACTATTTTGTGTATCTTAACTGCTAGGAGGCAATTAGTAAGGGGATTCAGGGTAGGAAAATAAAATCCAGAACCAAGGATTCACTGGTAGGACTCAAATACCACACTTAGAAATATCTGCCTGACCCATGCTAGCCTATAAATCATAATTGTACATTTATGGTAAGAATCACAATGGGAAAAAACCGAGAAAAATCACATTATGTCTTTCTATAATGTCTTAATTCAGCCAATACCTTTCCTTCAGAAAAGAATTGTTGCAGTCTAATTGGTGTCCCTGTGGTTTTTGACCATGAAGGATGCAATTTCCAATTCAGTCGTTCTGTGTACAGACTTTTAGCCACTCTGTTAAGACAGAACATTGCCTGGCGTAAACCATTGTGAAGGTAGTCTATGCTTCATACCCCTTCATGTACTTCATACATAAAGTTTTAGAGATTCCTTAGATATTGAATTATATCTGTCCTTTTTGCAGTTGAAATTCTATAGTTCCATATAGTGATTTTATTATGGTTTTATCTTAATATTTTACCTCTATATTGTATTGCATTCGTATATATGTGTATATCAATAGACATATATATGACTTCACAGTGCTTTACAGCCCTCTCTTAAGTAGTTTACAGAGTCAGCATATTGCCCCCAATAATCTAGGTCCTCATTTTACCAGCTAAGGAAAGATGGAAGGTTGAGTCAACCATGAGCCGGTGAGGATCAAATTGCTGGCAGTCGACAGAATTAGTCTGCAATACTGCATTCTAACCACTGCGACACCATGGCTCACATGTATGTATGTATGTATATATACACACACATGCTGATACTTTATTTAAACTAAATTTGCATATTAAGGATTGCATCATCTCTGTAGATGCCATAGGCTAAATATATTTGTTAAAATATGTTTATCCCTTCCTCTCTACAGGAAATTAACAGAACCCTTAAAATTGTGAATTTTATTGAAATATTTTATTGGCCAGTCAAGAAAGCTAATCTGAATTTCTTCTAAAATGCATACATATATACATAGATACATACATATATAAAAAATCTCAAGAATTCTAATGCTTTCCTAAGGAATGAAGATTTTTGCATATGAGACTCATATGATAATAAATAACACAGAACAAATCCCTAATTGTTCTACATGGAATAGTTTTTTGTCATCAGATAATTCAGAAAGCTTATCATATCATTACACTTGCAATATTTAGCTCATCTATGAAATTTGTAATAACATTTATTCACAACTAATTATTTTAATATCAATACCTAATTATTTTAATATCAAAGAAATTATTTATGCAAAAACATTACTGCTCATGTTCAAAGTTCAGTCTATATAGCATAAAGTCTACAGTTTAGATAATCAAATGCATCTAATTCTTGTTTTTATTGTTAACTAATGATTACCAAAGGAAATTACAGAAGCAAAGCAACATACATGCTTTAAAGAACAAATGGCAGATATCTTTGGTAGGTCTGTGCTGTATGTGTAACCGTTTCCTCTCCTGCTGAGTTGTACGCAGATAAGAGATATCAGTTGTCAAACAGTATTAAATAAGATATACACAGCATTGTGCTGTGAATTTTAAGGAATAAAATTAGCAGCATGGGGCAATATAAAATGTCAAACGAGCTATGTTTTTTTAAAAAAATAAACTTTATTAATTTTACAATTAAAACAGACAAACAACACATACATAAATGTGAAAGAGAAAAAAGAAATAAAGAAGAAAAAGTGAAAAAGAAAATTCAGGAGACAATTAAAAATCATTTCGTCCTCGACAGTTTGTAGGCCCTTCTTTTCAACCTTATTTTGGATCTGATAGATTGCTGGGAATGTTCATCTATAAACTTGTACAAAAAATGCAGATATACGTAGATGTTACAACTACAATTGAACCCAAACTTTCTGTTGCTAAGCAAGACAGTTGTGAAAAGTGAGTTTTGCCCCTGTTTATGACCTTTTTGCCACAGTTGTTAAATGAATCACTGCAGTTTTTAAGTTAGCAACAGGATTATTCACTGAATCTGGCTTTCACATTGACTTTGCTTGTCAGAAGGTCGCAAAAGGGGATCCCATTACCCCAGGACACTGCAACCATCATAAGTACAGGTCAGTTGCCAAGTGCCTGAATTTTGTTCACATGACCATGGGGATACTGCGACAGTCGTAAGTGTGAGAAAGGTCATAAGGCCCCTTTTTGAGTGCAGTTGTAACTTCAAATGGTCACTAAATGAATGGCTGTAGGATGAGGACTACCAGTACAAACGTGCTTAATAAACATTGTTTATGCATATATTTATTAAGTTTATATAACGCCATATCTCCTGAACTCCTGATGGGCATTGGGAAACACAACAACTAAATGAAAACCATTTGGGTAACTTTGGACATCACTCTCAATCCAACTCCCTCACTGTTTTTGTGGGGAAAATAGGATGAGTAAGAAGTATTAAGTGTTTTCATTGCCTTGAATTATTTATACAAATAATAAAGGGAAGATATACATACACATATATACACCACTTTGTGTATGGGATCCTATATACATACGCATGCATACATGTACATATACATACATCTAACGTATGGGTATAAGTATCTGAGCTTGGTTGTTTTCTTGCAGACATTTCATTACCCAAACTAAACATCATCAGTGCTAGCAAGAAGTAGGGTTTGCTCTCAGATTATATTCTAGTGTCTGTCTTGCCCTATCAGCGTTGGTGGGAATGGTCATGGAGGCTTTTGGGTTGGGCTATTTATTGTTAGCTTGTTTGGCAGTTCCTTGATGGGGGTGCTGGTTGTTGGTCTGATGTTAATCTTGGAATTAATCTATGCTCATCTGGCCGTTGATTGCTGATGTGGTGTTTTGTTTGGGGGATTTTATTGTTGTTTTTGGTTTGTAGATTATCTCTTTTGTACAGTATGTATGACTAATTTGTCAGGATGTCAGGTTCTAGAAATTTTCTAGCATTTCGTACTTCACTTGGTCTAGGATAGTTTCATGTAGTGATTTATAATGTAGTTCAGACTTAAATGAGCTTTTATTTTTTGTCATAGATGGGTCAGTTGGCTTGCCCTGTAGTGGGACATCTGTGTAAAATAGGATGATCTTCAATCCAATTAACTCCATAAGATTCTCTAACAAAAAAATTCTGGAAACCAAAATGCTTTAACATTTTTCTGAAAAACTGCAGACTGTTATGGACTTTTTACTGAAAGAAGAAAAAATGATATGATTTATGGATTTAAAAAAAGAAGTGGACTAAATGAATGATTGAAGGGATTGATATAACATGCAAGAGAGAGGGAAGATTATAAAATTATAACTGTAACTATTGGATGATGAGAAGGTTGGGAGTTATTAAATTTCAAATTTTTAATTTCTTTTTTTCTTTTCTTGGAATTTGTTTTCCATCTGTTTTATTTCTTTTTCTTTAGATTAGTCTGTTACTTCATGTAAAATTCTGAATGATAAAACTAAAACAACAAAAAATATTTTTTTCAGATTTCTCCACATCTGGATTTAGTTGTCTGTTATAAGGTAATATTTCAATTGACTCTATTCTTTCAGTCACACACATCTGTAAAGCAAAGCAACGAATAAAATATTTTAAAGATCTCTGGGTTCCATGTAGATATTAGAAGCTTTATCTGAATCTACAAAATAGTCCAGTATTTGCATGAATGTCATATTTCATAAAGAAAGATGGCCTGAGAATATTTAGAAGTTAAAAGAGGTAGATTTTGATGAATGCTGATTTATATTTGGCTATGGCTGCCATAGCAAATGACTATATTTATATATTTATAGTTCAAATGTTTTTCAAAAGTGCTATATTCTCACTATTTAATTTATATTGGCTGAACATATTTTCATCTGTCAGCAAATTAGTTATATTAAGCATGGCAAAATAATTTAAAACAAAAAAAATGTAAAAAGCAATCAAAATAACAAAGACTGATGACATGTCACCTATGAAATCATATTGTTTCACAAAATAAATATAATACTTTCATCAAGAATCCAGTAACCACAGTTATAATTTCTAGTAATTCTAGTAATTCAATGCCAAGTAAAATCAAGTGTTAGCATACTTTCCTAACAATGTTTAGAACAAATTTTTCAATTAGTTTTGATAGATTATTACTTGATCCATTTCCATACTTTACCATGTGCAAAATTGTATCTCTTTTACATCTGAAGCCAAATAGTATTTTAAAGAGTATTTTAATGTTAGATTTGAATGACACAAAATAGATTTTTCATTCTGTTTTTTACTATTATTTTGATTGGTTGGTTAGTGCTATAAAGCTCTGCAGCAATCTGGATTGAAAAATTGAAGCAGAATGTTGTACCTCATATTATACCTGTTGACAATTTCTGTGGGCTTAGGAGATTATACAGCTACCTCCACACAACCTCAGGGAAAGGCATGCTTTGATTTAAGAAGATGCCCTAGTTGCACTAATGCTCCTAATCACTTTCTCTTGTTTGATCACAGCTGGTTGCACAGCCCAATATGTATTTATTGTAAAGATTACAATCTTATAATCTCTCACTAGATATATATTCATACAGTGCATGGTATTAATGATACAAATATATTTATTAAATGGCGCAGCATATTAATTATTAATAAATGCACTACATTACATTAATACTCAAATTCATAAGAAATAAGCTATGTAGAATAAGGGAAATCACTTGACTAGTAGTTTTTTTAAGTCTCCAATTGAGCTTAGAGACAATAGATATGTACCAGAAACAACAACTCTTATACTGACATTTCATTTAACATAGTTTCCTCCATTGACCTCTCCAAGGTCCTGACAATGCTTGATTTTCCTTAGAATCAGATCTGCCTAGTCTTGTGATGGCGAACCTATGGCATGCGTGGCACACAGTCATTTCTGCTGGCACACAAGAGCTCACCCAGAACAGATCCACTGCGCATGCACGCGTACCCCCCTGCCAGCCGATTGTCAGGTATCTACTACGCACGTGTGGGGGAAGATGCATGCAGGGGAGACGCGCTTGGGGGAACGCATGCACATGCACAGGGGGTGGAGATGTGGGGGATCACATGCATATGCACAGAGGTGTGTGATGCAGGGGGTTGCGTGTGCATACACAGAGGCGCATGGCATGGGGGGTTGCACGCACATTGCATTATAGGTGCAGGCACGTGAGTGCAGGCATCTATCATTGTAATCTCAAACTTTTAATTAAACAGAGAATTCCTACTTCCTAGCTGTGAATGTTGCCATAGAAGTAAAAGTGTTCCACTATTTCATGAGTAATCTGTAGTGCAGATGGTCCTAACTTACCAATTGTAATAGGCACCAGGAACTCTCTCACTAAGCAACCCAGACATAATGTGAAATATATATCCACAGCAGTTTTAATATTAGTTCTAACTGCAGTCATGAGTCATTAAGAATGATATCATGTGACTGTACCTTGTGACTTTCTGCTGACTTTCCCATTGATTTTTTTCAAAATCCAGCTGTGAAATTCCCAAAAGTTAATCACATGATTGCAGGAGGCTGCAATCACAGTAAATGTGTGCCAATCACCTACATCGTGATCATGTTACCATGCAGATGTTAGTAACAGCCAAAATAATTTGAGGACTGGTTGTAAATCTATTTTATCAGTTGTAATTTTTTTTGAATGGTGTCAGGGATCTGCTTCTGGACACCTCTCTGGATACGAGTTCAGAGGATGAGGGTGATCTCTCTTTCTCTCTTTCCTTCTCTCTCTCTCTCATCTATCTATCTATCTATCTATCTATCTATCTATCTATCTATCTATCTTCTTCCTTACAAGTTGCATTATAGAAACACTTCATTTGGGTTGCTTTCCTAACCATCCCTTTTATGGGAAAGATGGTTGCTTTGCAATATATATTAGAGACCAGAAGTAGGCATCAATTACTAACTCTCAACCAAGCTCTAATCAATGGCTAGTTCTCTATGAACAACTACCTATTACTAAGTCTTGATTAGCTGTTGGTTCTCTATGACTTCTAAAGATGTAAACCTTTCTATTTAGCAATGTATTCTAACAAACCTAACAGATGTGGAAATAGTCAGGAGAGCACAGTTAATCCCAGCTTCATTTTAATAATGAAATGAGATGAGCTGGATAATAGAACAACTGTTTCTCTGGAAATACCAGAGTGTAAACCAGCCAATCTTTGGAGGTTAAAGTAAAACTAGGATCAGGGAAAATAGGTTCTCGCTCTAAGTACCCTTTTTCTCTCATTTTAAATGAGTGATGTATGTTAAAAGTGAAGCATAATTTTATAAGGAAAGTTTACAGTATATGTGTGTGTTTGTGCGTATTTGTGTGTGTTATTAGTTTATAACTAATACAGAGCTGCACAATAGAATAGATGAGGGGGAAAAAACCAGCTATAGAAATATGGATAATTAATAAATTGCATAATATTTACATCAAGCTCAAGCACACTGGAGATAATTTGACTTGAATAATTCTATGTAATTTATATTTTTTTTCATGATATCTACAACTCATGTAACTGGTTTGTACACTTAAAGAAAATGTCAACCACAGACAAAAATTGCTGCTTTGTATGCTAAAGGAAACCCAGGTTGCTAGGCAACTCTGCAGTTATAATATGTTACAGTAATACTGTAGATTAGCTCTATTATAATATACACAAAATAATGGCTATCTTAAATATTAATTCTAGAAAAGTTTCTTCTGGGCTGGGCTCAGAACATTATGCTAGGCTAACGTATGCTTGGCTAGTTTATTACAGTGCTGTGCCTGGTCTACTGTGATGGAATTTCTAATAGACCTTGGAATCAGATTAAGACAGTTAATGGAGGGAACAGGCCCATTATAGAAGAGATTACCAAGTGCAGGAGAGGGGAGAACCATGAGAAAGAGACTGAGAGACAACTGCTTTAATTACACTAGTATATAAGAGAATTTCTTTGGTAGGCATTCAAGATTCTGTTAAATTACCCTACTGGCAGTAAATATCCAAGTGCTTCTTGTTTCCTGAATTTGCCAACTTGGCAAGGCTTGATACCAATAAATGTAGATGGTTCTGCCAGTTGGTTCATTCAGTTGAATTTAGGGATTAGTATACTATGTGATCGAAAGGTCAGCAGTTGAGCGATTCGAATCCCTAGTGCCGCAATGAAGTAATGGAGTGAGCTCCCATTACTTCTCCCAGCTTTTGCCAACTTAGCAATTTGAAAGCATGTAAAAAATGCAAGTAGAAAAATAGGGACCACCTTTGGTGGGAAGGTAACAGCGTTCCATGCGCCTTTGGCATTTAGTCATGCCGGCCACATAACCACAGAGACATCTTCAGACAGTGCTGGCTCTTCAGCTTTGTAATGGAGATGAGCACCGCCCCCTACAGCTGGAAACTACTAGCACATATGTACGAGGGGAACCTTTACCTATACTATTTGAATGCAGCCAGTTTATTTATTTTATTTATTTTTATTTCACCTTTATGCTTTTTATAAGTAACTCAAGGCAGCAAACCTACCTAGTACTCCTCCTAACCCCTGTGAGGTTAGGCTGGGTTAAGCTGAGAGAGAGTGACTGCTCCAAAGTTTTTCAGTCTGTTTTCATTTCTAAAATGGATTAAAACTGGTTCTCCAGTTAACTAACCTCATGTCTTAACCACTATGCCAGTGGTGGGATTCAAATTTTTTTACTACAGGTTCTGTGGGCGTGGCTTGGTGGGCGTGGCAAGTGAAGATTACTGCAAAATCCCATTCCCTCCCCAACCCACTAACCTGCTTTCTAGCTCCATTCTCCTGTGCAGGGCAACAAAAGAAGACCCAGCCAATCAGCTGGGACTCGGGAGGCAGAGAATAGATGGGGGCGGGGCCAGTCAGAGGTGGTATTTGCTGGTTTTCCGAACTATTCAAAATTTCTGGTCAGAACCTGTTGAATACCACCTCTGCACTACACCAAATTGCATCTTCGTTTTCATAAATTAATTTAGTAACTGAAAATGATGGGTCAAGCAAAAGAGTGGCTGGATAAAACTATTTGGAACAGAATGTTATAATGAATAATTAAATATTTACATTTTAGAAGCTTTTTTAACATTATCTATGCCTAGATTAATAACACATTGTCTTAAATTCTGGAGATTTTTATTTATAATAAATATACCTGCAGGAACAAGTGCGGAGAACAAGCTAGAATTCTAATAGACATCTACATACATAGAATAATGTCTAGATATATAGAATAAAAGATAAAATAGAAATGTTATTAGAGGTCCGTATATAAATAGTTAACTCAAACCACAAAAAAAAAAATACCACCAGGTAGCAAGTCAGAAGAATCCCAGCTATAAAAGTGTTTAGCACAAAACAATCTTGCATCTAGCAAAAAGAGATGTCATTCCAGGAATCTTATCTAATTCATAAAAGAAAAGGTCTTCGGTGCATTGTGAGGTTTTTTTTCCTTTAAAAAATGGAAAATGCAATCTTTGTTTAATGAAAAAAAGTTAATGTATGGAAAATCTATAGGACAAAATAAAATACTATATCCCAGCAAAGAAAAGCAAGACCAAGCCAAACAAAAGATTTATGGAAGACTCAGTTGAAATAGTTTTACATCCTTGAATTCTTCTCCTTGCATCTAGAACTGCACTGTATTTTCCAAATTTTAACGTTACTATTAACAAGAGCACTAGTAGAATCATATGCTACTACAGATCTACTGAAGCACCTTTACACTTCAGAAATCTATGTAAAATCTTTTTAAAGTCTTTTTCCATTTTATTTCTCAAGATAGCCAGAAATTATACTTTCTAGAATCTTGGATGTAACTCTAGCAGTAGGGGAAAAATATGAGGGATATTTGAATCTTCCATTTCTGCAATAAAAATAGACTGGTGCCTAAAGAGCTGAGCTTATGTACTGTGCTAAACTGTAGTGGGGCTTGATAGGTCCCATTGTAATATGTATCAATCAAGCCATTATGTCTTGCCCAAGTAATCTGTGACTAAAAGAAAGTTGGGCTTAATGAAATCTGTGAATCCAGTTATTGCCAGTGAAATGTTTATCCCCTGCAATAGTTTTGCTTATTTAGGAAATCCAGCTTCCTGATACAGGTCCTGCTCCATACTGAATTTTAATTATTTTCCTCCTCACTTGTATCCTCACTTCTACATGCTATCAGGTGAATGACATAAGCATTTGGTAGAAGTCACAACAAATGATGGGAATTATAGAATGTGCATCAACTGAGGAACTGATATAACTTACATTTGCACAATCATATCATGATGTCTATGCTATTTTGGGGGCCTACCCTATATGGATTACTTCTGAAAGTATCACTTCTTCAGTTATAGTAACACCTGAAGTTTATGTTCACTTGGGTAAGTGGACTGATTTATGGACAGTTTTGCACTAAGTGGCATCCTGCATATCTGTGATATTACCATGACATGTTATATTAGAAGACCCTCCCATCAAACTCCAAATTAAAAAGCATGGATTGTGAGCATAACACTATTGGCAAAAACTTTGTTAAACATAATAAACATTATTTTCAGATTGACAGATTCATATACACTGTGAATAATTTGACAGTAGCATTAATTATGTTTAATAATAGTATTATCCTCAAAATGTATGCTTTATAGTTTGGAGTTTGCTGGAAGGGTTTTGAAATATCACACATCATGGCAAAAAAAATCCCCTAAATAGCAATTTAATATGTCATCTGCCATGCATAAAGATGGAAATTTGTCCTTATTTTTATACAAAGAATTTTGTTTATTAGACTATTCACATGAAAGGCCTTCCACAATATTACAGTCCAGGCTATGATAAGCAGAGTCCCATTTTTATGAGACCATTTTGAAAGGTATGTTCTTCTTCACAGCTTCTCAAAATGACAAGCAATATATAGTACTTCTGTATGTATTCACTCTAGACTAAAGCTGTCAAATAATTATCTAAATAAAACTTTTTAAAATTAGGGTTGCAGTAATGCAATTCAAATATATGAAAGCAGTTTCCCCCTCTCATCCATAGAAATAGGCTCACATGGCTTAGATTATGGAATAAGCCATGATTCTCTGGGTTCATAAAACCAGACAATCATGTGGTCTGGCATAGTGCAACAACCCAACAAATGACCATACTGATGACATCCTTAAAGAGATTAGGTTTTCATTTGAGATAATAGCTCCAGCCTGCTATTAAAACTAAAGTTCTGTGATGAAACCTGCAATAACCCATTATTTTCTGCATGTGCATAGAGCAAATAAAGGGGAAAAATTTAAACAATGAAAAGTAATCATCCAACAGGAAAATGATACTGACAGATGTAGCCTCATGAATCAGGGAACTGCAGAAGGGATTCCTGACTTGTCAGTTGATAAAGGCTTCCAAAATTTTTACCTTACTGAAAATTCTTTTTCTTTTGTCAAAAGCTAATCATCTGGAAATCATGGTAGAAAAAAGATACTCTAGCTGATATGGTTCACAAAACTTTACTTAAGCCTCATGAGTCTGATCGACAACAAATTATTGCCTCAACAGCTCAAACTAGTGCAGCATTTTTCCATGCCATTTAATTCAGCATTCTTATTTGTCACCTACAAATAAGAGGCAGGTTTCTGTGGCCCATTATCTAGCGGGAAGGTTTCTTCTATTACTCACTCATACTCGCAGTTTTATTTTTGTGGACAAATTGTTCATATTATCTAGACTTTTTCCTTAGTCACACTAGTGAATCTTTGCTGGAACCTGTATGTGAAGAGTACACTCTTGTTTTTTAATTTAGGTTTATTGGCTGCTTTTGATAGCGTTGACCAGGCTATTCTTTCGGTTTGTTTGCTGAGCACTGTTTTGGGGCAGTTCTACTCCTACCCAATAGGCAATTCCAATTGATGTGGGGGTGAAGAGGTCAGCATGGATGGTCTTTATGACATAAAACCAGCTGAGCTGAACCCAAGCAAGTTGCAACTGCAAATTCTATGTCAGACCTGTGTTGTCTCTGGGAGGAAAAGAGCTAGCCCTGAGGAAACAGATCTGCAACTTGAGAAGTCAAGATCTCCTGACCACTCTTTATTATAAAATATTTAGTTTATCTGAATTAATACTAACAGGCTACAGTTGATTCTAGTTACATATGTACAGCCCAATTATATATTTGTAGAAAAATAAGAAATTTCATCTAATAAAATAGAAATGCAAGGATCTTCTGTTCAGTTTCCCGTGTGTCCTAAAAACCTTATTTGGAGATCCCTCAAATTCCTGCTTTGTGTGAGCAGATTTCAAGCTCATGTGCCACAATTACACTTGTGATCCTCATGGAGTTGGTATTATGTGATTCTGTAATAATTTTAATCAGCAATATGCTCCTATTTTTTAATTTCTGAATTCAGAATTTCAATATAAAAATCTTAAAAATCATTTCAACTTCCAGAAAATTTTATTTGTTTTGTTTGTTTGTTGTTGGATTTCTTTGCTGATCATCTTACTTCAAGGTGACTGTGGGCAGCTTACAAATATAATGTTATAAAATAATTATAATTAAAACAATAGTAAAATGCATGAATTAAAAATTGATTTCCATTGTATTTTTTTTCTTTTTCAGCCCATGGGAATTCCAGAATTTCTAAAGTAAAAACTGCAGCTGTAATATTTTAAAATCTTGGAAGTACAGACATCCATGTAGAGTATATTATTTTCATTTTTAAAAATACACTTGCAGATACAGGAAACATCTGTGTGCATGTCCAGGACAATTAAGGTTTTTAGGGAAGGAAATTGAAAAGGATTATGACTATCACTAACGTTAGAAAAACTATTGGTTGCTATAGATAATAAAACTGCTGCAGCAAAAGGTGTACATTAATAAGTTAGTGTTGAGACAGCCAATATCCTTGACTCTTCTAGGAATTTTACAGATCCTTATTAAATCCAAGAGTAGAGAAAATGTCAAACAATCATCAAAGCAATACAAAATAAGAGCTCTTTGACACATAGTTTTAAGGCATCAGTCTAAAAAAGGGAAAACATGAGTTCAAGTCTTGCCTTGGTCACAAAAGCCAGCTGGGTGACTTTCGGCCAGTCACTCTCTCTCAGCTCAGCTCACCTCACCTCACAAGGGAAAATAAGAGGATAAGGGTATAGTGGATATGTCTGCTGTCTTGAGCTATTTGTAAAAAAATAAAGACAGATTATAAATAAATAAAAGGGTCCATGTGGCCCTAGCTGGAGATAGCAGAATAAAAAGAGAAAGAACTGGAAAAAAATAACAAAACACAAAAATCTTGCAATAGAAGTAGAACGATTATGACAAAGAAAACAAAAATAATACCAATAATAACAAGCACCTTGGGTGTAACCCCCAAACATCTGGAGCACCACCATTGGCCTTGAAAAAATTGCCCTCAGTCAATTGCAAAAGGCAGCTTGCTCAGAATAGCGTATACATTGCGATTTAAGACCTTCAAATAACCACATCCCATGTCCTTAGAATAGGATTAGGGTTAGAGTTAGGGTAGCAGGAAAAAAATGGCAAATCTAGTCTGAACATTGGCTGACAGTGGATGACAATTGCAATGAACTAATAATAATATTAATGAAAAAATGGTTTGCCAGACAGGAAGAGGGGGGAGGGCGAGGAGGGAGGGAGAGAGAGAGAGAGGGAGGGGGGGAGAGAGGAGAGAGAGAGAGAGAGAGAGGGAGGGAGGGGGAGGGAGGGGGAGAGAGAGAGAGAGACTTACTTTTCATTTTACAGCTCTAGGAATTCTCCAACCCAGATAATAACCAAGACTGACTTTTCAAGATCAAAGTTTCAAAGCGATGCCATCTAGTGTGACAATGTGAATTTTAATATTGTGAACAAAATGTCAGCTGACTACCATTATAAGGACAAAAACAACATTAATGAGGAACTTTTATACTTTAGTGTTCTGATATGAAATAATCTAATTTAATCCTTGGATTAGTGCATTTCATTATATGGGCTTTAAGGAACAGCAACAGCCATAGATTTTTCAGTGTTTTCTGATAAAGTGCATAAATCACTCTGCTTAATAAGTAGATCTTTAACTCTTGAATGTTTATTACTTTGTGTTTCTCTTTCAATAGTATTGCTTGTGTGGACATTAAAATAGCTGCCCCCACCTCCTGCAGAGGTTATTGCGGTAATACTTAAAATAAGTTTTTTCTTTCTTCAACAGACAGCTTTACTCTACTGATAACAAAGCACCTGAAATAGTTATACGCACCATATATTTATTACTTGCAAAGTTTCAGTCATGCTATTTAGGAGGAATCCACTCTAAAAATGTTGAATCTGGGTTACAGTTCAGATTGTATAACCTAAACTTGTGAGAAGTTACAAACTACATTTTTAAAAATATTGGCCACCCTTGAATTACACATATAAGCTTCAGAAAGAAGAGGGAGGGAGGGAGGAAGGGAGGGAGGGATATGCAATGGTGAAACACCATTGACTAAGCTTTTTGTAAGTGAACTCAGCTTATAGTGAAAAAGATTCATACTTTAGTCATATTGGTGTTGTTTCAGCCATGAAAGTATCAACCATTAAAAAAGGAAACACAAAAGACTTTTTTTTCCCTAATAGATTAAATGATATAACTAAGAAATATTATAGAAAGTTACCACATTTGTTTCTAATTACTGTATGTTCATACCAACAATGATACTCAAAATAATCTTTTGGTACCATGATAACAGCAGCTATTAAGATTGTCATAAGACAGTTGCATTGTTTTTGGAATTACATCTGATCAAAGAAACTGACAGCTAACAAGTAATGACAATAGCAACAGAACACATTTTGGCAGCGTCCATGGCAGCTCCACTAACCCAGACATCCCTATGTGGTGAAATGTGCTTGGGTTACCTACCCATACATTGAGGAGGGAAATCAGCATAGTGCAGAGGTGTCAAACTCAAGGCTGGGGGGCCCATGGGATGCTTAGATCTGGCCCATGGAGCTGCCCTGGAAACAGTGAAGGACTGGCCTGCAGTGCCTCTGCCGGCGAAAAGAGAGCTCGGGAAGGCTGCATGCGGCCCTCCTGCGCTCTGTTTTCACTGGCAGAGGGTTACAGGAGGTTGTTGCAGCTGAAAATGGAGCTCAGGAATCCGTTTTCACTGACAAAGCACTCTGGCCACCACAGGAGCCAACATGAGTGATGTCCAGCTGGCCATGCCCCCCCGGCCATGTCTATCCTGACCCCCTGAGGTTAAGCACAACCCTGATGTGGCCCTCAATGAACTCAAGTTTGACACCCCTGGCAGAGTGCATCTAATGCAAGGATCATGGGATATCATCCAACTTACTTTAGGTTCAGCAGACTTAAAAAAGAAGTCCCATTAGTAGATACATGTGGTATGAAAAGAACTTGATGCACTTCGTGACATGGTGATGATGAAGATGCAAAATGCGCATATAGGCCACATGCGAAGACCTACTCTTTTGAGGAACAAGCATTCTTTGGTGCAAAGATTCTACTTTAAGAAAAGACATACTTGGAAAATTCCACATACAAGTCCTATTAGGGGAATAATGTGCTGACTGCATAATTTTTGTGAAAGGAGTAAAGTTGGGGAGGGGACATGGAGATAGCAGCAGAACAAGGAACAGTAGGAAATACCGCAGGCATGACAGAATGGGGCCAGTAATACCAGGATCTGCTGGTAGCTTAGCAAAAAAGAACACTTATATAGGAAATAAGAGCTGACAGTTCAGATATCACTATAGAAAACTGTTGACATGACCACCGTAAGATAAATCAGCTTTTGTGATGCTTGGCTTGCTACAGTCAAGTCAAAAGATAAAAGGAAGGGGGAGGCGGGAGAACCTGAACTTAAATCTGCTACTGCACAGAATAACTGCATAGAGAAACTCGTGCTGTACGTGAAAAAGAACAGAGATGCATCATAGGAAGTTCTTCCAGATTGCTCCACATAACTCCAAAATACAGGCCGCCTTCCAAAGAGTAGCCGGTGAAGAGTTCCAAAATGTAAATTACACATAAGCATAGCCTCTTTTAAAGGTCAGAAATCTAAAGCAGTGTTTCACAACCTTAGCAACTTTAAGATATCTGGACAATTCCCAGAATTCAGACATCTTAAAATAGCCAATGTTGAAAAACACTGGTCCATAGTAAGCCTATGGCCTGCCACTTGGATCAGGACTATTGTGTGCTAGGAGAGGAGTTTTACATCTTTCCCCAGAAGTTTGTTTTCCAAATACTTTGCCCCTGCCCTTCCCACAGATTGGCTTCAAATGTAATATTGAGCCACATATTCATTTTATCTGGATATATTGCTTGAACCCAACCAAATGGCATTGATTCAAAAAACTGAATTCAATGGTTCTTCCTTAACCCAACTGTCAATTCTTCTTGATTATGTATTTGTGCTGTTGCAAAGTAGAACTGGAAGAACTGTAGAACAGCTCTAAACCTATGTATAAACGATGGAGCCAGAGTGGCTGGTGGGGCCATGGGGAGCAGTTGTAAGGTGACATGAATATATATTTCTGTTCACTCATATTTGATTCTTGGAGTCTACTTGAACAAATCCCTGCAGTTTTCTTGTCAAGCAAGGCTTTTCAGAAGTGGTTTGCCACTGCCTTCTTCCTAGGACTTAAAAAGAGAGAGATTAACTCAAGGTCACCTAGCTGGCTTTGTGTTTGAGGTGGGACTAGAACTCCCAGTCTCCCAGTTTCTAGCCTGATGCCTTATCTACTGCACAAAACTGGCTCTTAATTATATATTATCTATATGCGTATAACATATAATTACATTATACAAGTTAGTATACATATATAATAAAACAGCATAAAATCAGAGAGAGGAGAGGAAATTATTAGTTGAATGGGAATGGGAAGCAATTACCTGGAACAATATTCTCTCATCTAGCAGGCTAGACCCTGCAACTCTCTCTGGATTCTTTGATCAATTTATCACCTTTGCTGTCAGATAAGCACCGCTTTATCCAAGAGAGTTCAGTTCGCTTTTTAAAGGGGGTATTTTATATTGTGGCAGTATACAAATGCAGTTAAATGAGTAAACGATAATCCTTGGTTTATAATGAGTCTGCAAAACATTTAATAAGTGCTTCAGAAAACACTACAAAGGCACTATGAGAATATATTGTATATTGAGGGGGAAGGTAGGGCTTCAGTTTCTCCTGAAGCCTGAAGCAAAATTGCCATGAGGGTATTTTGTCAGCCTTTTGAGTCAGGGAATGCAAGAACTAATTGAACTCTACTTTATTGCTGAAGGATGTAATAACAGAACCTTGAAAACTTGCTAATGTACCCCTCTGCCCCCTCTTATGGAAATGAGAAACAATATGGAGTTATCTTGAATTTTTTTCTAATTCTGTTCTTCACTCCCCAAAATGATTTTATTTACTAGTTCATGCATTCTGTCATGGACCAAGACTCACTCTGAAGAAGTTGCTCCACTGAACCTGTAGAATGTAGGCCTCAGGAGACACCTAGCCAGGAATTACTTGAGGCTGATCATACACAGCCACCATCAGAACATCTGGAGCATTAAGATGATGAGCCAGTCTCAAAATCTTGGACTCTGTGAGCAGAGCAAGTGAAATTCCTTACTAGGCAAGGCAGTAATTGTCTTAATTCAAAGCTGGCTACGGCTGATTGAAGAGGCAGGCTCTTCTTTCTCTTTGGAAGCAACTGTCTGATCCCTACTTTGATAGTCATTCCTATATACTTTGCTCATGTAAAAAACACACACAAAATTGTGGTATTTGGACTAGCTGATAAACCTAGCTTGACTTCCTGAACTTTGGACTGGGTTTTGACTTCTCTTCTGTGCCTTCCTGTTGAAAGTGAAACCAAAACTTTTTTTTTCCCCAAGAGAATATATTTTTATTTATATTCTTTTCCTCTCTGTCATTTATTAATCAGCCCTGAACGAATTACTATTATTAAATATAAATGGTGGCTGTGAGATACAAACCAGCACAGATATCCAGATCCAGAGTATCTTCCAGGTTTACTAATGCAATGGGAAATTTCAGTTGGTAAAATGAAAGACATGATATTGGTAATACTGTATTCCACTATTTGAATACAGGCCTCATGCCGTATCATCAGACATGATTTTTATACAGTGGCAGTACTGTAATCAGTGAGGTTTATCCAAGGCATGTTTATTGCTCATTGAAAACTTTTCTGTCAGGCCTAGCCAAGAACAACAACACAATCCAGTCAAAGTTCAGTTTTTTTTAAAAAAATATTGTTTACACCATATTGACAGAAACTTGCCAAGCTAAACCTATACCACTCTAAGCTAATGGATATACCCTGTAAGATTCTGGGAAGGACTCTCCTACATTTCTTCCTGTTCTCATGATCCAGCTCCAGGCTTTGTTGTCTCTTTCTTGCCTCTCTCCTTTGAACGTGCTCCCTCCTTTCTGAGAACATTTTGTGTTAACCGTAGACCACTGGTGTCAATCTCGCAGTATCACATTGCCGTCATGTGATGTATCACGTTTTTCTCCCTTTGTGGAGCCAGAGTGGGCTTGGCCTGCGCGTGATACATCCAGCCCATGGGCTGCCAGTTTGACATCCTTGCCGTATTCCATCACATCACCTCCCCATTCACAGATACATTCCATCACGTCTTCCTCATATTGTGTCTTGAGTAACTGAAATTATCTTTTAACAATAGGATAACCATTTGTGGAGCACTGGGGTGACTATTCATGGCAGCAAAAAGATAAAGTATTGCAGGATCCAATCTGGGTCAGTCACTGGGACCAGAAGGTTTGTCATCCTCAGGGAACTTCTCTATGTTCCCGCAGAGAAGTTGTGGGAATTTCTTCAGAGAAGACACAGAAAGGTTCCCTGAAGATGGGCTTCCAGCATGAATCTGAAAGCTCAGAAGACAAAACCTGTGGTTCCAGTGAATGACCCAGATTGGATCCTGCAATATTATCCTGGGTATATTCACCTTCATGCTTGATAAACTATTCTGTATTTCTTTGCTTCCATCTAATGGCAATATTGACTCCTGCAATCAAAACCTGGCAGTTCCAAAAGCCAATTCTCTCAGAATGACTTGGAAATCACTGTGACCTTTCATAGGTTGCAAAAAATCAGAGTCTACAATTTTGCTATAAATAATTACTGGTGCACAATTAAGAATTTATTACCCTTATCCCACCATCCCCCCAAATCTGAAGAAGTGCTGCTAATTTCATTTTTTTCCCCTTCCACAAAAAATAAAATTATTCAAGGTAAAAACTTTTTAGTTTTAAATTGTGCCAAACATTCAATCATGTATTTTTTCTCCCTCATTTTTCTTAATCTTTTTTTTTTGAATAGGTGTTTATCATTAATCACTGCAGGTGGTGGAACAAGACAGTGATTGGTTAAATACAACTTGCAGGTGGTCCTTGCCTTTGGCCATTATTTGCTGTTTACAGAATAACAGAGAAGGTTATATTAACTGTCCAAGCTATCCACTCAACTGTCAGCATGCTGGATGGAAAAATCAATAAAGAAGGGCAGCAAGAGGCAGAAAGAAAGGAAAGGGAAAGAAATTACAGGCTGCATGAGGTAATCTACCTAGGTAAGACAGGCAAAAGGAAGAAACACCACAGAGCTGGTCCTTGAAGGCAATTTCCCTCAAAATCTCAATTGAGAATTTCTTCTGCTTGCAGAAACTATAAGTAAATCAATTTCTACCTTTACTTCTATTGAGTTCTATCCCAAACTCTAATACCGGTAGAACTGTTTGAATGGAAATTGCAAAGGGAAGTAGAAAAAAAATTGCTATTATGCCTTTCAGCTTCCCTAAAAGAAAGTCTAAGTGAGTAGTGAAATCCCTCCATTTGCCCCTCTTCCTAAATCATTTCATGTATCCCTAAGTGACAAGATAATTTGAAAGCTGGATTGGTAGAAGACTCAACTGAATGTAAGGCTAAGCCTCTCACAGCCCAAACAGCTATTTCAGTTTTTGAACAGTTAGTTACATCAGTAAAAATCTAGAGAGACTCACTGAAAAGTAATTTTGGAGATTCTGCTTATAAGCCTACTGAAAGACTCTCTTCCTATTCCCCAGTTATTTGTTTCAGCAAAAGCAATTCCATCTGCTTTTTTAAAAAATTGGGTTAATAGGCAGGGGTGGGATCAAACCGGTGTAACTACCGGTTGAGTGATTTTAGTTTTTGTGCTGCGCGTGCGTGTATATCATCGTCATCTAGCTGCCTGGACAGCTGAGCAGCGTGCACAGCAGTTGAAAAAGCACTTTTTTCCTGCTTTTTCAACCGCAGCTGTGTCGCGTAAAGCATCTGCGGTTGAAAACACAGGAAATAAAGGTCAGGTAAGAGCCCCGGCGGGCGAATGTGCCCAAACAGCAGCAGACATAAAACCAGTTCTATGCAGGGGTGGGATTCTACCGGTTCGCACCTATTCGCTAGAACCGGTTGTTAACATTCTAAGCAGTTTGGAGAACCGGTTGTTAGAAGAAATTACTGGCCTAATCCTGTAAGGAAGGCAGGAAGGAAACATTCTGGTGTTGCTTACAGAAACTGCCTCTCTGTTAACCCTTATTACATTCTTGGCAGGACTAGACTTCCTGTCTCAGTAACATCTCTGGAGTTTTTTCCCCTCCTTTGCTGGTACTTTGCTTGTGTGGAGTGACCATTTAAAGTTACAATGGTACTGAAAAAAGTGACATGACCATTTTTCACACTTAAGACTGTTGCAGCAGCCCCAGTCATGAGAGGCCAGACAAGGAGATGCATGCCTCGATGTGAGTGATATTGAGTTGGCCACACCCAGCCAATAACATGACCACCAAGCCATGTCGACCTAGTCACATGACCATCAAGCCACGCCTACCGCCTAAGCCCCACCCACAGAACCGGTTGTTAAAAATTTTGAATCCTACCCCTGGTTCTATGTATGCTCTCTGTTTGCTGCTTTTCAGAGCAACCGGTTCTACAGAAGTGGACAGAACCGGTAGAATCCCACCCCTGTTAATAAGGTATAAAAATAGTAAGTACAGCATATGTAATTTAAATTTTTCTCTCAATTTAACTGTATTTGCTTGTCTTTAAACAACTTTTTCAACTTTTTAAAAAGAATTATAAAGGACCACCCTTATAATAATGGACATCTACTTCCCTCTTTGAGAAAGGATCTAACATCATCTCTGAGAACGTTAATGCACTTCAAGGAGATTCTGGAAAAACTTCCACAAGAGGTCCATGAGCTGTTTAGAATATACCAGCTGCCTTATGCTAACTCAGACTATTTGGCTAGTAGGGTAGGAATGGGAAAACTATAAGGCTAAGGATGCAAGTGCTTTCTGAGAGGTGCATCAGGGGCCACTTTCCACAAAATAAAATCTGGCCAAGAAGAAAAGGAATTGCATTTAAGTATCATTTTTATTTAAAGATACTCAAAAAAACATACCGACTTCAATACATGTATTTTCCTGGGATTTCTGTATGCAACTTTGACTTACAGTATTTTTGTATATAAGGACAGCATTGTGGGGGTGGAGTATGGAATTTGAAGGATGGCTCTATTAAAATGTACATAATAGTTTGGAAAATGAAAAAGTAACCAAAACAAAATTCTGTATACATTCTTAATTTGAATTAATTAAGGTGTCACAGACTAATCTAAGATAATTCAAGGCAACAAAACTTATCTCTCTGCGTTTGTGTGTGTGTGTGTATGATCAGATTGTGGTGTTTAAGGCAAGAGTCAATGGTTATGTAGTGACAGTGCTAAAGTTATAGGCCAATTTTTTATTTATTTATTTAAATTATATGGCACCCATCTCACCATAGGTGACTGTAGGCAACTTACAATCAAAGACAATCATTATGCAAACAATTTGGTTCATGTTCAATACACATCACACCAAGCATCCCTTTATATGTAAGAATGGGAGGGATAAACGGCAGATTTTAATTATTTTAAGGTGTATAAGTCAGTTATATCTTCTTACTGGCAGTGGGCAATGATGTGTGCGTGACTTCATCTTTCTCTACAGTAAAGTTTCTGATCTAGGCACGCCATGCCTGGCAGCCTTCTGCCAAGTTCCATCAAGATGAGCTATGCTATGATGTGTCAGAAGGTCTGTTATTTATTGTTGAGTCCTGATTAGGAGGCCTAATGCAGACATGCCAAGAACTTTAACAATTATAACTGTTAATGTAACAGGAAGGGGAAATTATGAGTGGAAAATAACAACATTAACTAGTATCATCAACTAAATTTAATTGGAATTTACTATAACTGTAAATTTTTTCATTTATATTGATAAACAATAGAAAGAACTGTAATATAATTTTTCACAAAATATTAACAAATATATGTTTGAAAGTGCTGTGCTGACTTGAAGGATCTACATATCTTTTCAAAGCCTACTTTGAAAACACCCAGAATGTCACTGAAATAGCAAAAATTAAAATATGCAATACATACTACGTATATAGAGTATGTAGAATACTCTACTTACACAATTGCATAGAAAGTTAGGTGCAACATCATGTGTTATAAATCGCTTTAGACTTACCTGAAACTTTCCAGTGAGCATTAAAAATAAATTTCAACAAAGAAGAGAAGATGTACTAGTGAGCTATATGATGTACTAGTGAGCTGTATTTTATCTACAGTTAAGGATAATGTTATATACATATACATATACATACACACACACATACATATGTGTGTGTGTGTGTGTGTATATATATATATATATATATATATATATATATATATATATATATATATATATATATATATATATATATATATATATTTTCTGAGGTTTTCGCAGGAATTTGTATGTGGATCTTTGGTTATTTGGATTTTCTCCCATGTAAAATTGGAAGTATCCTGGCGACGTTTCGATGAAATCTCATTCGTCATCTTCAGGTTTGTGTCTTCAGGTTTGTGCTTCTCAGAGAAGAATACACATGATTAAAAAGAACCCAATACACAAGCCTGGCATTCAGCTTTGTTCGGGTATTTTCCCACGTCATTGTAGTTGTGCTTTTAAAGTTGTAGCAACGTTTTGGCAGAATCTCATCTGCCATCATCAGGCTTCTGTATTGTGTTCGTCTGTGAGTCAGGCTTTCACAGCCATTTCTGTTTAAATTTGGTGCTAGCCTACTGCTGTGCCAGAATGGTTTTTTCTTCATCCTGATTTGTTGGGAGTCTTGGTCTTTGTTTATTGGTCTTGGAGTTTGCTGTGTTCTGTTTGATTGGTGTTTCTAATATCTTCTGTCTATTTTGTAGCTTTTTTTGTCTTGACTGGCTGGCAACATTGTGTTTTCTTTATTGGAGGCTTTTAGTGTGGCTTGGCTCCGAGTAAACGGACAGCTATCATTTATTAGGAAGCTAGGTTTCATCTGGGTGGCTGGGTGGGTGTGTTTGAGCTGGAGGTATCAGGGGGAGTCTGTTTTGTGCCCAGGTGTTTGCCTGGCTTGTGGTATGGAGATTTTTTTTGTTTGAGAATGCAGGCTTCCAGATAATTGGCAGTCTGGTGGAGTCATCTCTTCTATTCATGCTGTCAGGTCATTTTTCAATCTCTATGGCTTCTCTGATAATTCTGTAGCTGGGGTTTTCCATACTGGCTAGGGTTTTAGTGCCATTGAAGTCGATGCTAGGACCTGTGGCTTTTATGTGTTGAACTAGTGAGGAAGTGTGTCCCAGCTTTTTGACTGCATTCTTGTGTTCGTCAAGGCAGGTACTTATTCTTCTATTGGTCTGTCCGATGTATGTGGCAGGGCATGATGTGCAGGGGACTTCATATATGCCTTGGTTTTCCAGGTCAATTTTATCTTTGGGGTTTCTTAGGATGTCTGCTATTTTTCTGTCTGTTTTGAAGGCAGTCTTGATGTGATGCCTGTGTAGTATCTTCCTGATTTTGTCTGTTGTACCTCTTATGTGGGGCAGGACAGTTGTTCCACAGGTCTGTTCATCTTCTAGGTCTCTATTGTGTCTTAGTATGTTTTTGTGGATATACTCTGCTTTTATTCTTTTTTATATTATATTTTTATATTTATAATTTTAGTATAATAGATTTATTGTGCCATGAATACGAAATTAAAAAACTTATTTTAAGTTTATTTTGAATCCAATCAAAATCCTACAAGTTTTTCCTTGATTTGAATAAGAGTTTTTTATCCAGAAAGGCCAAATTCTGTGATTTGCCTGAACGGATGGTTTTGTTCTCAGAACAAAAAAATAGTCTCTGTTACATTTTAGATGAAAACTGCTGAGGAAACATTAAAGCAGTTTATTATGCAGTATTAAATTGTATAATTATGAGGCTGAAATAGCTGCAAGTTTCATTAAGGAATATATTTATGCATAAGAGGCAATAATTGTTATGTTGGTCTGAAGAAAAAAAGCCAAAATTAGGGGAAAGAAGTGCAAATAGTCAAAAAAGTCAACCAAAAAAAAAAAAGAATTCCACAGAACTTCTGGTCAGGCAAACATTACAAAAATGTGATTGAGAGGAAAATAATTGACTTGATTCTGAAATTATTAAGTTTGCAATGTTAAATTAAACTAATGTAAACCTCAGGCATGAAATATGTTGATTTTCTCCTTCACTCTATTCTCCCAATCTTTGTTTTATAAAGATAGCTGGAGAATTGACCTTTGAATTGGATTAATAAACATATTTAGCTAATAGGGATTCTGCAATATTTACTCATGTTTATCAGTGCAACCATTTACAAGTTTATTTTACTTAGGTGAAACATGCATCTTAATCACTGAAAATTCCTAATAACAGCTGTAGTTTATTCCATGTCAATAGGTCTTTTTGATATCTTTCCATCCCTTAACAAAGCTGTCTGAATAACATGCATTTCATGCTAAACGGTATACACCCCAAGTATTTTACTGTCTTCTTAATGTTGAAACCAGTCCTTTTCTTCACAATGTCTTGGTCTTTTGTGCTACTATTCTTTAACCAACAACTTTGTTTTTTGTTTGTTTACTTGAAAGCTGGCTAATATACCAAAGTGAATTTCTTCGTTAACCATTCAGTATTGTTACTAGGCTCTTGTAGGATCAAAATTAGATCATCACTAAAACCCCTCAATTTAGAAGTCTCTTTTTAATTTTCAATCTTATAATTTTCTCATCCTGTTTAAGATCTTGTTCGATACTTTTAGAACTAAAATGAAAAGACAAAGAATTGGACATCATAAAGTATCAAAATCTGAAAATCAAAATGGAAAGATTATGGCATAAACTGGCTATGATGGTCACAATAGCTATTGGCACACTAGGTGCTGTACCAAAAATATTGGATGGCAGATAAGAAAATCTGTGGATAAATTTCCCAATGTCAAAGGCCACACTGCTTGAATTTACACATATATAACATTCTAACTTATTGAGAAGAACTTGATGCGTATGAAGGCCAACACCAGCTAAAGAACCGGCAATTGTGATTATTGTATATTTGTTTTCTGAGGTTCTCGCAGGTATTTGTATGTGGATCTTTGGTTATTCGGGTTTTCTCCCACGTAAGATTGGCAGTATCTAGGCAACGTTTCGATGAAGTCTCATTCATCATCTTCAGGCTTCTTTCTTCGGCTCTGTGCTTCTCAGAGTGAATTCACTCTAAGAAGCACAGAGCCGAAAAAAGAAGCCTGAAGATGATGAATGAGACTTCATTGAAACGTTGCCTAGATACTGCCAATCTTACGAGGGAGAAAACCCGAATAACCAAAGATCCACATATTGTATATTTGTGTAAACAATAATTAAATATTAGAATAACCAGAAGTTTTAGAAAATAGGGTGGTAGAGGCCATAATTGTTTGAATAGCATTATATCCTTACTGTCTCCATAGTGTAGCCCAGGTAGTTCGACCTCACGTTCCCATCAGATTCTCAGTCAAACACTATACAGACTTGGACTTATTAAAGGCTGGCAAAGATACTGATCTAGTATTTTCAACTCATGTCAAATCTGCCTTTCATGATTGGGTGATCCAGTGTATTCCCATGCAGTGAGCTCTGCTGCAGACAGGTGGTGAATTCCAGCACATCTAGAAAGTATTATTTGCAGAAGATTGAGCTAGACATACTAAATGAAGGCAGACAACTTGATAATAATCAATAATCATGTATATTTGCCTTCATTTGCAAGTCAACTTAATTTATCAGAAATTTGAACACATGTAGGTAAGAAGAAAGAGATTGTATTCTGGTGCTGCTAAAGAAACAAACAAAACAAAACAAAACTCAAGCATTATATTTATATAATTTCATACAATCCCTCATGAGATACAAATTAATTCATTCTACCACAATTGTCATTACTGCTACATGACTGACAAAAGAAAGCATTTGTAAAGGTTTTTTTGAGGGTTTGAAGGATGTTATAGGCTTCCAATTTATCCTTTTGTCAGACTGCAACCTTTTGAATTAGACTGAAGGAAGCTTTTAACTCCTCAAAATATTTTTAGTCATCTTTTTTCAAATGTTTAAATAAAATATTTGCTTGAAGCCTTTTCCAGAAACAGAGATAAAGCCTCTTCACAAATCTGAGCTTGGCAAAAAGAAAGCGAGAGAGAGAGAATGTAATTCTTTTCTGCTAAGAAGTGACAGCCTAATATGCCTATCGCAGCACTGCAGATGCCTTGTCTCACAAAAATCTCATTTTCTGGCGCAAACTTTATGCGCCTTTAACACTATGTTTGAAATGTGTTACTCTCAAATGTCTTATGGACATTAAGTTCATAACTAGATTATATATCCTCTGTCTATGTACAGAAAGTTTTTAATTCTAAAAATGTAAATGACAGTATTGTATTGAAGCTGTGAAAAATGAAGGCAAATTTATGGTTGGGAAAAATTGACATATACAAACATGTCACTGTTGTCAGGTGGACTCATTAGCATTCAGCCTAATTTTAGAGTGGACAACTGGACAGGGACACCCATGTAGTGGTCAAAAAAAACAGGCAGATGGGCTGAGAGATGAAAGCTTGGCTCTTTTTTATGCATGTTGCATGTGATCATGGAGATCATGTTAAACCCTCGGTGGACATCCTGCAAGTGGGCATAGGCATGGAAGAGGGAGGGGAGCACATCAAACCCAGCATATTATGATCATACAAATGTTGTAAACTATATGGGAAATATAGTTTCTATATGCTTCTACTATGCTTCTATTGCTTTTATGCTTCTACTGGGCATAAAATATGTGCCTATTGTGCTAGTACAAGATATCCAGTACAAATGGCCAGCTATATCATATCTGGTTTACTAGTCTTGGAAAATTCTAGCATTTTACACCTAAAATCACAGTCTTTAAATAAAAAATGAATTTAGAAGTACCACAGAAATTAAGGGATATCTTTCCTGAGAAAGGGACAGCTAAATCTAATTTTCTGATTCGATTAGATTCTATCTTGCAATCCTGAGGTCAAAGAATATGCATATGTACTGTGACTTTTTTGCTTCTTATTATTGTGCCTTATTTGCATGAAAAATATTTTTAATAGTTTATCAAAGTATGATTATAAGCTGTAGCTTATAACAATAACAACAACTGCTCGTGTATGATTCTGACATAACCTTCTGGGTTGTTACAGAACAATATTTTCAGGACACTATAAATCAATTCTAAAATTTAATTTATATTTGTCTTTTAAAGCATGTTCTCCACATATATTCCATTGACCTCCTGGAAGAGGTAATCTTTAGTATGCTATGAAATGAATGGCTATTTCTTTTGCCCCAAGAAGTCCATAAAAAGCACATATTTTTTAAAAAAATCAATTCCACTTTTAAGCTTATATTCTTATTCAAAGTCTGCCTCAGTTATAAATACCTCATTCAACTTCACATGAATCACTCCAAAAAATAGTTTGCTGATGGATAATTCCTGATGATTACTACATTCTTTGTAGTTAGATTTCTTTCCAGAATCAAAGAGTGTTATCACCAATGGTATCGTACGTCGCTGCTGATTTCTACCCTTGGTGGGATTACGCTTTATTTTGGATATTTTATTTTACTGTCATCAACTCTGTAAAACAGAATAATAATAGCAGCAAAAATCTGCTACTAGGAAATCTCACAGCAAGCCTGTCTAATTTAAAAAGTAGTATGGTATTGGGTTTTACAGGTTTTTAAATTGATTTTATATACTCTACACAAATGCAGTTCATTTTGCATTTATATCCCATCTTTATTTTTTTATAAATAACTCAAGACTGCAAGCATACCTAAAACTCCTTCGTTCTTTTATCTGCCCAGAAAAATTATGTTATTGGCCAAAGCTGAGAGAGAAAGATTTTCCCCAAATCACTCAGCTAATATTCACACCTAAGGTGGGACTAGAACTCTCAGTCTCCTGATTACTAGCCTAGTGCCTTAACCACAGAACCAAACTAGTTACCACTTATTAAATATTTCAGCCAAAGTTTCTCTAAGATACACTGCACTTTATTAATAAAAACACCTATATATTCCTAGTTATAATAACACCAGTACTATTTTAAGAAACTGCTTTAAAAGTGTTGCTATTTAAGAAGTATTAAAGAATACTCTCCAAAACCTTCCATTAACTGAAATAAACTTAACATCATCAAGTCATAGTTTACTTAACCATGGATTATTATATAAGCCATAATTGGCTTTGTTCACACAGGATATTGGTCATGGTTTAGAAATCACATCGGTTAGATTCACCAAGCATTTAAACTAAAACAACCTTTTCTTAAAAAAAAAAATCACTTATAGGTTACTGCAGTGTGTAAGCCAAATCTATGAATCTTACTAAAATGAAAAGTATGGAAACTGCTCTTCTCTGAGATAATTTCTAATCACCAAGACTGCAATCATCACCTGAATTTCCAGCTTTCAGATACAGTATAATTCACAAAAGCTTAGGGCTATCAGATCTGGGCTGCAAGATGCAAAATGACCAGTAATGTAGACAGCAATAAATATTTGTTTTTGTGTGCCTCTTTTCTATCATCTAAGAATGTTCAGGATCCTTCAGCCTATATCTAGTATCCCAATTGTACACGTGTTATTATTTGTTTAATTGGCAAGTTATATTAGAACAAAACTCTGGATGTTTGGTTTGAATAAAATATACTATAGAGATGAGCAATTGCCATACACAGGTGACCTTTATATGTTTTAACCTTATACAAACTTTATTCATTCCTACTTTCTGTAGTAAACTAGCTATCATTGGTTGGTAGTTCAAACAAAAGGAACTACAATGTTGCTTTTTGCCAAATATCTTTAATATGCCATTTGCTTTCTATATCTGGGTGATTGCAACATTTCCCTGTTTTGTTCTGTTTTTGTTGCTGTTCATATGGAGGATATATTGTCTTGAATAGTTATTCAAGTTATATTTAACTAAAATAGCCATTATAACATGTATTTCAGCAATATCTAGAATATTGGAAATGAATTATTGTAACAATGTCACTTTAGCTTCTTAGAAAATAAAAATAAGCTCTAAATAACCTGAAAATAGTTAGTTTGAGAGTCACAGGAAAGTTATTTGCTGTAATTACCCAAATGGGAACAGGAAAAGCTAAGGCTTTGCATCAAACTATCTCATATTTTGTTAATAACAAGGCCACAAGTAGAGTAGTGGAGCCAAAATAACAAAAACATATTGTTTTAATGATACTTAATAAAGTGTATTTATAACAAAACTCCAGATTTTAGGCTATGGTTGTTGATGAAAATTCTGCAAATTTCTCTGAATTAATAAGCAACTATAGCTACAAATTGTAGTTGACTGGTACTTTAATTATCAATAAAGTGATTCCAACTGACTGTCATTAATGTTAGGGGTAATTATAATTATTGTTTATGTATTAAATATTTCTATTTTTTATTTCCATTTCACATATTCCAAGGTTAATTCTAGTATCAAAAGCAGATTTTAAATTTAAAATTTACATATCGCCACATATCACTTTATTATATCACAATAATTTATAGCCTACTTGTCAGGACATTTTCTTTTCTCTCTCTCTCTCTCTCCCCCCTCCCCCCCTCTTCAAGATTATAAATTTCAAAATGCTGGGTTCATGCAGATTTGAAAAATGTGGTACTAGTGTATATCCTCCTACCCCCAGATGTTAGACATTCAATTTCCAGAATTCTTAACCAGTATGGCCATTTTGAAGAATGTACAATACTAGGGATTATAAGCCAAATATATCTGGAAGGACTAGATTCAAGACATATGTAATAATGAGGAATTCAAATAGTGGACAGAACTAAAATATTTTTTCATACTGGTTGGACATATCTGCACTTATTATTTAAGATTCTCTGTTCCTCCGTTCTTGATGAATGATTAACATTAGCTTAACCGGGACACTTTGACAAAAGCTTGCAAAATAGATCCTTTACTCTCCTACCTTTTTCTAATAGGAAAGCAATTGCCGTTTTTCTTCCTGTATGCATATACATTTATATGTACAGACACATATACACATACACAACTATTTTATATATACAGCATCAAAATGCAGGTACATGCAGGCACAAGTTACTATTGCAGCAGTCAGTAGCATTGGTGGATGAAGTAATCCATTAGTGAGTCATGGGTCTATCATAATCTTGATAATACATCTAATCAAGAAGTTTGCAATGCATGATACTTGCTATGTTAGCAATCCTGGTATTCCTTACTGTTGACATCATCAATTAGAACAAAGGTTTAAAGTTCACACCCATGTCTGTGAACCTTATATATGATTAATAATAGCAAATAAGTCTTCACAATTTCCTACACAATAACATTCCCTGAACACTGTTTCGCCAGTTCACATTTATTCAGCATTTCAGTAACATATTAGTTCATTGCTTTGATCAGTTATAATAAATCTGGAGTTGGCAGTGTTCTTTTCTTCTTTCAAACTATATCACTGCATATATTTCATTGGAATGGCTTTACTGTACCTAGTGATTTCACACAAAAACACACTGGTGCAAAATTATAGTTCGTGTTGAAGAAGAATTTCTACATCTTTTGTCCCAGCTGCCTATAATAATCAGCCTAACTATTTTAATCATATATACCTAACTATTAAAACTACTCTTTATATCCTGTAGGGATAAATGTAGAGTTGTTTTTTTCCAATGAACCATAAAAATGCATTTAAGCACTTATTTTGTGCCCTGTAATGAGAATATTGTTTATTTTCATTAAACCAGTTAACTTTGCATTTATTAAACTCATATTCTTTCCGTGCATTAAGATTTCAGAACTAGTTTGTATTATTATTGGATTACTGAATCTTAAAAATGATTATTTTCAATACAATAAAAAAGGAGGGAGATGTAGTAAGTTAACAGAAAAATACACATATCCTGCACATTTAACTTCTTTTAGTATAGAAGGACCCATAGTATTTATTCAGACTGTAAGGATTGCAATGCATTTTTCATAGGACTTCTTTGGGCAACCTTTTGTTATCATTAGAAATTTGTGTGTAATTAGAATTACACAATCATATACTTGGAAAATACTAAAAACATGCAAATACTTTCCCATTAGTCAATAAGCCAAGACCCACTGCTCATTTATTGCTTTGCCAGAAACCATTTGCAAAAATCCATTTGTAATAATAAGCAAAAATAATCCTACAGTTGGGAAGAGTTGTATTAAAATAATCCAGGTATTCTATGGAAGTGAAGCTCCAAATGACTAGAAATGTAACTAGTAATTAATTACTTATGAACACATAGAGAACACGTGAATAGAAAATGTGCCCAGTAATATATTGTGATTGCTTATTTTGTATAGGAATAAACATTGTATTCCTCCACTGAACCTAGAAAATATTCAACTGAACTTGACAAAAATGAATCTATTGCCAAATACTATGTTGTATGGGGGGAAAAAAGCAAATAGGAGTGTCTCATGGAATATGGTTTCATCAAATACATTCCCAAAACAGTGAACAAAATGTAAAGAGGTGTTTTATTTCTAAAGTCCAATTATTTTCATTTGGGCTTTTGTTGTGGTTGTTGTTACACATGCTTTTTCCTACCTTTTATCAAGATCAGTTGTTGGTTATTTAACATCAGAGGTGGGAATACTGCAAGATATTAAAAATAAAAAGCTAGTCTCAATTAAAAACTATCAGGAATGTTGTTCTCTAGTTCTGTTTGTTTCTGATTCCTGAAGGAGTTTGGATGAGTAGGAGCTGTTCACACATTCTACACTGACTTTTATTATCCTTGCTACAGTGCCTCTCGAATGTTCTGATTTTTGCTTCTCATGAAATCTGTCAGCTAAACAAGCCAGGAACACACAAGAATTTCAAAGGTGAGGCTTCGAAGTCCAGGTTAAAAGCAATTGAATAAGGAAAGGCTAACTAGAAGTCAGAAATCTTTAAGCATGGAGGGAAGGCCAGGTGTTCACCCATGAAATTTAAGCTCTGTATGCCTGGCTGGGTTCTTTCAAAGCACTAAGTTTGAGGTCATGGTTCGCTAAGCAAAATAAATGGATAATCACTGGTACATGATGCACAGCACCATAGTCACTATTCCTATACACCCATGTGTCACCCCACATACACCTCAGGCAATGGAAAAATATTAGGGGGAACAAGATACTGTAAATGTAACAAAGCCATTTTATCACACACTCTTTGTCCCAATTCATGAGGCCAGAGCAGGAATCTTACGTTAATCTGTTTTTCCTCCATTCAGATTTGAACAGTACGTTGGTTCTGTTCATATGGCATGGTTGATTTGGGTCATAGGGCTAGGGGTTAAATATGTTACATAAACAGTTCGGTGCATAGATTATCTGCTTAAGTACTACGAAACTAATTAGATTTAGCCCCAAGTAGACCTTTCCTTCTGTGGAGCTAACCTAACTCTTCCCTATGGTGACAGTTACTCAACCAGAACATTACCTGCTTTTCTAGTGTCCATGACTGAGGGGTAGGCTGTTTCTGACCTGTAGCAATTTGGTTTTCACCTTCTGCATACTGACACAGGGGGGTAAAAAAGTTTCAAAATAAGAGTGGATGTGGCCCTGACAATTCCTGTTGTGCTATCATAGATTCCCATCCCCCACACCCAAAATAAAAGAAATATAGAAAGGAAATGTAGGCTTGTAGTCTTCTTGGCAGGAATTGGAGGAGCTAACATATTGGTCCCTGACCAGAGTAATCCTGTGTTTCATTCTCTATTGTCTTGTCCATACACTCCAAAATGTATTTGGATATTTGTGTTTGTCCATGGAGTGGGTAGAAATTACAAATCTTATGTAGAAATTATAATAAAGTATAAAGTCTTATAGTAAAGACACTCCTGAACCATGATTTAATCCATGCTGTCAGTTTGTACCTCGTGCTGTGCTTAATCATATCATGGCTTATTATAGTTTTAGGCCATTTTTTCAGCTAAGGGCCTGTGCTTTTTAAATTATCTTGCCTCCCAAAGGCTGAGCAAGCAGAATTTCATCCCCAATGGTATCACTGGAAAAGTGAGATAAACACATTGGCCTATTTGGGAAGGAATAAGATCTGTTACTAGTGAAAAAGGGATGTGTTTTGCTTTATAGAATCTTAGCATATCCATTTCAAAAGGGTTTTTTTGGGGTGTGGGGGAAGAAAACAAAAAAATATACTGTTGAAAAGCAGTCCTTTTTTTCATTAACTTTTAGCAGCATTATTAGTGAGTAGTCTCTTGGGCTACAAAATGTGGTATATGAGTTTCAGTGTGCACAAGCTAAACTCATTATGTTGAGCAAACTACAACATATTTTTTATTTCTTTGATTTTTATTTTACTTTTCTGTTTTGGAGAGTACTCAAGGTAATTAAAAATAATGAATTGCGAAAACAGTATATAAAATGTTATAAACACTACAAAAACATGGATCTTTACAAATTTGCTCACACCAAAAAATAGAATTCAAATGCAAATTTTGAAAAATGTATCTGTGTATGTGTGTGAATAAATAAAACAGAATAATTGTATGAAGGACTTTGAAAATGCATTAGGATTCTTGTTTAACTTATTTTTTCAAACAACTGTACTCAAAAGTTGACTTTCTTTGAGCCTTCTAGATTTGTTTTGACAGGCAGCAGATAGATACAGTAGTAGATGATATATCAATTGAGAGAGAGAGAGAGATAGGCAAGCAGAAAGGCAAGGAGGCAGACAAGAAAAAGACAGATAGTTTAGGAATTTTAAAATGGGGCAGAAGTCTTAGGTATGTGAACTAACTTGCCTTTTCCATTCAGCATTGCATTTTGGATGACAGGAATATAATGAGATAGTGATCTTTTGGACACATACAGTCCAAAATCACAATTTTTCCAAGAGTGCAAGACAAATCTCACTATTTTGCATAACAAATTATAGAAAATTTTGCAGAAAAATTATAGAAAATTATAGGAAGTTAATATACATAAAAATAGTGTTGCTTCGGATCACTTCTTTCCTGCCGCACCATTTACCTAGAGGCCCACTATTTCTAGAATAGTTAACAATAAGAATGCTATATAATGCCTTTGTTTTAAAAAAATCAATATTAAGTTGGTGATATTTTATGGCAGGAAAGGAGCTAAGATTACTTAGTTCTGCCATCATAGGATTGTTTGTTTTTATGATTCAGACTTTTAAACAACTATGTTGGGTATTTATTATGGGCCTCCTTGAGAGAAGCAATAAAAGATCAAATGAAATTATAAAGCCAGACACTTGTTATTTAGAAAAGGAAATATCATGTTATGAAGTAATCTGCTAATATGGAGTCATTTTTTTCTACTAAAGAAAAGACAACTTTTGTTGGGCTTAAGAATACGAACTCTTCCATTTTTTACAATATTGTTCTTTTCCATTTTTTTTAAATCTACCTCTTAAGGCTCTTTCAATACTATGACTATATGACTTATTAGCTATGGTTACTCTGTAATGAGGACAGATAATTCCCTGAAATTCTAAATGTGCATATATTGTCCAGGCATTCTTGATACAACTTTCTCCAATCTCTTAAACTCCTAGTCAGCATATTACTGTCAATGGAAATTATAGAATTGTATTCCAGCATACAAAGATCTTCAAACACTGGATGGTTGTTTATTAGAAATGCTCTACTGGTCTCTGCACTGAGTAAGAGATGGAATTAGCTGACCTCTAATCTAGCCAACTCTGTGGCAATATGACTCTAAGAATCTATGCCCATCTATTTTGAGTGTTATAATAATGATCAGACCTGTTACGGTTGCTACATCCCAGCGTAGGCCACTTCATAATAGATGCAGGGCTGAAGCCTGGAACAAAATAATAGATTGCAGACCTGTTCAAATTCTTTGAAGGAAATGCTTTACAAAGCAGAGAGGCATTAAAAGAACTGTGCTTTTTTCCAGCCTCATACTGGTTGCTTTGGAAGCTACCCTTGGCTGCCTGTACATACATGTATATTCCCACTATTTGACTCTGCTATAGAGATAACAACCAGGAATACTTTCTGAAGCAGCTGCTTTGGAAAGACATATTGCTTTAATGCTAGGAAGGAAAGTGCTTTATATATGCCCCTGTGTGTTGTGAAGAATATTGTACAAAAGATTGCAGAACCCTAAATCTTTTCTGCATTCTTCAAGCAGTCTCAGTCAAAATCAGTTATTGACAAAGGAGAAATGGGATAAAAATCCTAGGAAATCCTAGTCTGTTCAGCAAACAAGCCTATTGAATATATGGTAAACATTCTCTAGGTTTGACCAACATGTTTATCTATCGATCTGTAAAGAATTTGAATACTCAGTGTATCTGCTCATGTTTAACCTGCAGTATTTACCATAAATTACATTCTTTTACACAACATTTTTTTTAATTATGAAAGATACAATTGCTATTATTACACCATAATTCTGAGTTAACTCCTTTCTTATTGGAACAATGCAAATTATGTGTTAGCAGTAATCAGTTATGTCAAATATTTTTGCACTCCTAAGCACTCTGTCTTATGGAAATGGAATTGGCTTTCAGCCACTAACATCCTTTCTTGAAATATATGATTTGTTACACTACTAGAAGAACATAGTACACTCCTGTTCCAGCTTATTTCTTTTATATGCTTCAGTCCAAGTTTTATATCATGTAATTACGTGCATTGTTATATTAAAGACATATATAACTTTTCATTTTGACAGTCTAATGAGTTTAGGTGTCTACAATGCAACCCGAGGTTATAATTTTGTAGAATATTTTGCCATCCGAGTAGCAATATATAGAAAATGGGTTTTTTTGTAGAATACATAGTATTTGCAACTCTCAGTATTGTTCAATAGACCTACTTGATTAATAAACAATTGTTAAAAAGACTCAGGAAAATGAAAAGATTTAACATATTTCATTTTTAATCGTATTTTAATCTGAACTTTTATAACGAGATTCCTTCAACCTGGGACTATCCAAATATGATGAACTGTACTAACCCAAATCATCTAGAACCACCCTTCTTTGGTGTTATACTCCAAGAGCATAAAATTTCAGTGGAAACCAGTATTCTTACAAAAAAGGACACCAAGGTTGTTCTATATGTGATGTTAAAGCATAACTGGAAGAGATCTGCAGAACACTTGGTTGTTTTTGTTTATGAAGAAAATAATTTTGCTTCCTTTAAGATAGAGTTCCTTAAGCTTTCCAGCTTTGGGGACCAACAGGGGAGTGGCAGAGGGGATGGTTTTGGACAAGCGGACAACAAGCATGTGCATATACACAGCTCCATTTGCTTGAGATGCGTGAACCCATGCCTGCCATTCATGCAAATGGAGCACACGTGCATGTGCTCTCCCGCTGCTTGTGTGACGATGCGTGTGTGCATGCGTGTGCTCACCCACCATTTGTATGACCCAGTTGCAAACACCTCACAGCCTACTAGTTGGGGACTCCTGCTTTAAGACATCCAATAGAGATGAATGAATACATGTATCATGAGAGAATTATTACCATAGCAGCAAATGTAATATAAATGTTTGCAGGAAACTTCTGTTTATGGTATATTCAGATGTGCAGACATATGAAAACTTGCCTTTAGTATCCTATTATAAGACCTTCCAAGTTTGTTATTTTGTTATGTCCTGGGCATTACATAAATGTCAAAGATATTCAAAAGGGGAGACAGAAAACAAAGTTATAAAACACAGATACAAATCCATAATCCAGCAAACATGTATTATAGATTAATATGATAAGTGTAGTAGATCATTGTGATGACATTGACTTCTTCACTGCATGTTGCAGAAATAGGACCTTTAAAAAATTGATACTAGATGTAATATCAATAATTTAGGAAAGGTGACAGGCATAAGAAAATAAGAACATAAGTAGTCCTCACTTACCAACTGCTATTTGATGATTGTTCAAAGTTATGGCAGCATTGAAAAAGGAATAACCAGTCCATAAACACTATATCTATTTTTAATAGTACTTTTGTTAAAATAATGATGAAAAATCAATACAACCTACAAGAAAAAAAATAGAAAGTGTGGAAAAGAAATAGAAAATAAAAAACAGAAAATAAATAAAAAATGAGAACTTAGTGAAGAAAAATTTGACCTCCACAATTTACCTCTGCAAGCTACTTTAACATATGTGCAGTTATTGAACCAGCAAAATGACGTGAGAACAGTATATTTTAACACATTGTTTTTAATAATCCTAATTTTGTTCAGAGGTTTGTTGATCTGTCCTCTCTTCCTGTTTTCTTTTTCTTCTTTGTAGCTAACAGAACTCAAGTGAAGCCAAAATAGTCCCCAGATCTAGTTCATACAAAAACATAGTTTTGGTGGACTTCATTTGGTTTTACATAGTTGCAGTTCAGGATCTGAATATATCCCAGTTGGCTTATTTATGTGCTGAATAAAAAAAAAGGATTTTGTGTCATGTGTAATTTCTCCTGACATGTTATTTAACTGATGTCCTGGAAAATAGAGATCAAATCTTGTCTTTAAAGTCATTCCTACTACTTATATTACAGTTTGCCCTTACAGTATAAATCAGAAGCAAATGGTCATCATTCTGAATGGTTCTTGTAGTAAATGCTTAGGTCTGTATTTTTCATCTTGCATTCCATGCCAGTTCAGGAAAATTTAGTTTAACATTTTAATATATAACATGTTGTTACAATTGCATATCGGTAAAAGAGTTGAACAAAGAGAATGATTAGCAGTAGTGTGGAATTGGTTTGGTTGTACTTAAGAGATATGCTTATCTCAGGCTGATTTCAAAAGCATGTTCCTCATCTAAAAGCTGCATTAGAATAAATTGTGCTTCTGTAAAAATGATTGAAAAGCAGTCTGTAAATGTATAAAAACACACTTATGTGCCACTTAATCCTTTAAACTGGAAATGCCGGAGAAAGAAGATGGCATTTTCCACCTCCAAGCATGCACTTTATTGCTGAGCAATATTCTTCCTAAAATATTGACCTTTAATGTGCTCTTCGGATGTTAAATGGAGAATACATAGCTCTAGATTTTATATCGTCAGGAACAAAAATGATCTCACGCCACCTGCGTTTAAAACATTGCTCTGCAGAACTCAGCAAATGAAATATTTGTGAAGATGCTTGGTTGACATTGGCGATAGAAGTATCCATTTGGTTCAATTACAAGCTGGGAGAAAAACATAGCTAATTGGAAAGATAGTTTAATGATGAAGCAGAACTACATGGGTTTGAGGTCCTGGGTAGCTATCCATATGGAGTTGAGAGTCAGGGGTATTTATACCTTCTTTTGGGCTTTGAACTTGAGCTTCCTATTCCTGTGCAAGAACAGGTATTCTATTGACTATTGTAGGGGTCATAGGGGTCTGTAGGTTTTCTGAACTCCTAGGTTTGGTTGAAGTTTGGAGGGTGTAATGCAGTTGAGATGATGCAGTGAAGGAGCTTGTGTTCTGAAAGGGTGTTGGGCAATTCCTCTTGTGGCTGAGGAGTAGTCCTACCTTTGTTCAGACTTTGCTGCAGGGAATAATAGATTACCAAATCTGCATTTCTAAAAGTTGGCCTCTGCTTAGTATCTGCTTGGAGGCAGGGAGCTGGGGCTCTGAGCTTCTGTCTTCCTTAAGATTTTTATTTCTCTTTTAGGGGAAATATTTTATCCTGCCTTCTTAAATATTTCTCAAAATTTTTCATTCTTCCAGGAGAGGGGTGGGTGCTAATTTTCTACAATATGTAAAAAGCTAGAAAATTCTGGAGTCAAATACATACCCTGATTCAGAGGATTTTAAAAATTAATTTATAATTGAAACCAGGTGTTTTTCTTTTGGGATTGCTGAACAAATAGTTGAAAAAAAGTTATGAAACTTTGTTTTTGTAAATGATGATAAAGTGAAATTATTGTATGCATAAACATACAAAAATTTGGCACTATTCACAATGTCTTATTTGATTTCTTTGATCAGAGAAAAGATATGTATGTTTATTGCTGAATGGAAACCCCTGATAGACTTTTTGCATGAAACAGACAAAAATGAATTTATATACGATATATAAATTTAATTATTATGAAAAAACAGATTATAGAACAAATGAAAGGCATCCTATATCCATTGAAGAGATTAATTTACATTTGTATTTATAACTGCTATAAAGAAAAAAGAAGCTACTTGTCTGTATCTTTTTCTTTCTATTTTACTTTTTTCTTTCATCTTTAACTTTCTCTTTCAATTCTTTTTCTTTTCTTCTTACTTTATATTAGTTTGTATTAACTTTTAGTTAATAAAAGGGTTTTTTTAAAAAAATACCTTTAACAAAAGTTATATATAAAGAGAAATATTTATGATGACAAGTAGCAAGTTATTATTACTTAAAGTGATTATCATTACACTGTCATTTTGGCAAATAGCAAAAGGTATATATGCCTTTTAAAACATTTGCATCAAAGTGTACTGTATTATACAGAATAAACAGGTTATTTTTCATGTTCCTAAATTATTGATTTTATAGCTGACTGCTACAAGAAAAACCATTTTACCATCTGGAAATTTCCTATCAAGGGACAATAATGCTGAGAAAAATATCTATATGAAACCTGTGGTGCCAAGGAAAGCACTGCAGAGTTCACCTGCTGTCCAAATAACAGACAGAATTAAAAACTGAATTTCCATTGGTAATAGCTGTGACAGGGTATTAATAATCTGGAAAATAATTCCTGGGAGCAAATAGAATAAGCTACTGGTGGCTAACCCTTTTGTCCTTGCATGCTGAAAGTGCACATGTGTGCGCGTTCATGTGCCTCCACCCATAATGCAATGCGTGCACGACCCCTCCCCCACATGCATGCGTGATATCTGACAATCAGCTGGCTGGCAGGAGGCGCTCACGCATGTGCAGTGGACCTGATCTGGGTCAACGGTTCGCGTGCCGGCAGAGATGGCTCTGTGTACCACTTCTGGCACGCGTGCCCTAGGTTCACCATCACAGGAATAAGCCATTCTATATCCCAGCCATGCTTCAAACACATTGATTCTCTGCTGTTAATAAATGGGGATCCAGTGATCTACTGTAGGAACCACAGCATTCCAGATATTGCTAAAGCACAACTCTCAGCATTCCTCCAGCACAAGTAGCTAATAATGAACGATTCTGGGAGCTGTAGTTCAGATGTAATACCATCACCTGGACTATCCTTGGTAAACTAAATCTCCCCTAGTGTGTCACCATTTTGCACTGGTCTCAGGACTAATGAAGGAGCAGGTCAAGAGATGGGTATAACATTATTAAAGCCTCATGCCTTTTTATGTGATTTAGGGCTTCAGTCATGTTCATCATTTTGACTTTCGTGAAATCCTGTGGACACATCTGAATGCCCTTTAATCAAGGTTTGAGACTTTTCAAAAGCCCTACATATTATATGAATCCAAGAAAAGCGGTTGTTTTTACATAGGATGGGCTGATTTTAAAACTTACTATTGGTCTGCTGTTAAATTTGTACATCATCTAACTCCTAGCAATAATGGAATGTTCACAAGCTTAAAAAAAACCACAAAATAAACCATCAACAGCAGTAGTCGGATTCAATTTACTACCGGTTGTGTGGACATGGCTTGGTGGGTGTGGCAGGGGAAGGATACTATAAAATCTCCAGTCAGAGGTGGTATTTGCTGGTTCTCCAAACTACTCAAAATTTCCGCTACCGGTTCTCCAGAACTGGTCAGAACCTGCTGAATACCACCTCTGACCGACAGTAAAAACAAGGAACAAAAAAAAATATTGAAGTCTTGTCATTCAACAGGAGTGCTGATTTACCACCAGTTTATCAGGTACTTAAGAGCCAAGGACTTGGCAGCACAATGAAACAACAGCCAATCACTTAACAGCCAGCCATCAACTCCCCCAATCAACGAATAAGAAGGTAAACCAGGGGCGTCAAACTCAATTTAATCGAGGGCCGCATCAGGGCTGTGATTGACCTCGGGCCCAGCTGGGCATGGCTGAATGGATGGGTGTGGCCAACTGGGTGGGTATGGCCATCTTGACACCACTCACTGGGCGTGGCTGACTGGGTGGGCATGGCCATCTTGACACCACTCACTGGGCGTGGCTGACTGGGTGCACATGGCCAGCTTGACACCACTCACTGGGTGTGACTAACTGGGTGGGCATGGCCAGTTTGATGCCACTCCCCAAACTGCTGGCATGTTTCCTCTTTGCACTGGATAGACTGGACCCAAGCCACACTGGCCCAATGTTTCCTCTTCACAATGGATAGACTGGGCGAAGCGATGTGGGCCGGCTCCTTACATTTTCCAGGACAGCCCTGTGGGCCGAATCCAACCATATCATGGGCCCGATCTGGCCCACAGGCCTTGTGTTTGACACCCCTGAGCTATACCCAACCAGGCACCTCATAAATACGATCCATGGAATAGCTCAAAGCTCACATTCCAGTAGAGAGAAGTTCCCTGAGGATGGGCTCCAGCACCATAAAGCTTTGAAGACTAAATCTTGGATCCTGCAGAAATATATAGTATATTACTTCCCACAGCAAGAAAAAGGTAAAGATACTGTAGCTAAATTGGTTGGTTTATTCAAAGAAAGTAATGTATCTAATTTTGTTTTCATTTGGAAACTGCTTTTGGATTTTGTGCTTGTGATTAAAAAACCCCGAAACTTTGATTTAGATAGGTTCATTGTAATTGAAATGTTTCGTATATATTACTGTGCAAAAGTAAGAAGAGTTGATTGCATTGAGACTACAATGTTATGTTTATTCTATTGTGCCAAAAAGTTGGAAGTCAATGCTTTTTTTTTTCTTTTTCCCCTTCTTACCCCACACTTTCTTCTCTTCCTTTAGTTTCCCAGTATTTTGTTATTCCTTTGTATTTTATAATCTGATAAACTAATAAAAATGAAATACAGAAATACAAGATGCTGCTGCTGGTTTGGTTTACAAACTAGGATATAAACCAAAAATGGCACAGAAAATTATCAAGTTTTATGTGAATTTGGTTTTGTTGCCAGGTCTGGAATTAGGGTATATGTGGATTTCCTGTGTCTATTTTGTGTGTGTGGCAGGAATGCTATTTTGGTCTGGAAAGTCATACTGTTTTAGTTAAGTTTTTAATGTATGTATTGCATGCTCTCATTCATCCAGAATCTTTCTGGAAATGGGCTGCTTAATGAATCAAATAATTACTTTAATAATAAAATAAGCCTACCCAGAACTGGTAGGCAAGAACTCCAGAATTCCTTCCACACTGCCATTATTTTTGTCACTTTTTGCATGTGTTTTCCTTGTTAAAGTCATTTACATTTACAATGAATAAAGATCACAAAACTTCAATAATAAGACATACCTCTTAAATTCCAATCCCAATTCGAATCCCAATCTTTTTTCCATCAGGAAAAAAAAGTTAGTAAATTATTTCTATTCTGGCCATAGTCTACAATTGCCAGTTTATAATTCATTGTTTAACAATACAAATGTGCTAATAGAACTTGTATCTGTTTTTTCAGCATCTAGTAGTTCACCTTTTCCCATTGAGAGTTGGCTATGATTTGGTTTCCTCCTTAAAATGCATTAGAAATGTCCAGTTGCCCTGTTCAAACATATACTTTAATAAATCGTATAAAAATCATTCTGTATTACATAGATCTACTGAATGAGATAATCTAATAGCCTAGTCTAGTATAGCACAACTGTCTATATATTCCAGCTGAATTGCAGAACAATTATACAGTATGAGCAAAGAGTGAGAATATTATAGTACTATATTACAATGCTGCCATCTAGGGATAGTCTAGATTTTTGCATCCCAGATATGGCAGCTCTACAACATAGTCAACAGAACCTTTACATTTAATAAAAGGTCAGGCTTCTTCTGTATTTACTGAGGATCTCCTTGTACAACTTTAATGAGTAAAACATAAGAATCTGACCTACTCTCAACAGTTGAAGGAGCAACATTTATATGGGCAAGTACAGGAGGTGACATATATGTTGAATCATCCTGCAATTTTAGCTTTTATTACTTTGAAATAGTCCCAAAATTGATTTTCATAGAACATCACTTCCTTATTCACAGAGCACACTCTGCTGGATAACTATCAGATCAACTGTGCTCACTTTAGAAGAATTTTGTCTTCTTAATTCATATAAAACTAAAGCTACTGCCCTAAATATACTAAACCTTAGTAAGGTTTATTTTTCAATAAACATGCAAAGACTTGTGCTGTATAACTTTGTTTCCAGATTTTTCTTTGTCCACAAAATATGTGTGAATGGAATTATTTCTAACTGATAGGCAGACCTTAATAAATTATATAATCCATAAATGATACGAACATTTGGTACCCAGCCAAAGGGCTTGACCAAACGACATTTATTTTATCAGATGAAGCAAAGTAAAACTTTTACAAGCAACCTGAATTAAACTAGGAAACTTCATGAGTGTTAGATGCTTCAGTGTGCTGTAGAAAAGTAACAAAAAGCTGACTATCATTACTTATCAGAATTGTCAGTGAATCTAGGTAAGTATAGTCAGGGGTGGGATATGACAGGGTTAACTATTGGTTAGGTGTTTTCTGAGTGATTTATGTGCTTCCCTGTAAATCAGCAGCAGCAGCTGTGTGCAGAGAAGCAGGTTCCTTTCCTGCTTTTTTAACTGCAGCTGTGCCTCGCAGGACAGCTGAAGTTGAAAAATCAGGAAATAAAGATCAGGTAAGAGCCCAGGTGAGCAGGTGGGTAAAAACATCGGCAGACATAGAACCGGTTCTATGTCTGCTGCTCTTCAGAGCTACAGAGGTGGACAGAACTGGCAGAAACCCACCCGAGTTTATTTGGAGGCCTGTTTATTTCACAGTGATGCTGGCTGCACTAAAAATCTCACCCATTGTTACTTTCCAGGCGAACTATCCACGCTCTGCTGTTGTAGATATATTTACAGATTGCTGCTTAGATAAGAAGGTCCTAAAAGAAAGTAGAATAAGCAAACTGATTTTTCTTTGATCATTCTGATACAAGTAGAAACAAATGATTTTTGTATTGTATTGTTCATTGAAGGATTTGTCATTTTGAGACATTGGCTGTCCTATGCATTCATATCAAAGCACATACACTTCTGATACATTTTGCTAATGATTGATTTTATATTTTATTTCTGATACTTAGCAATTACTATCCTGCAGAGGGAAGGTATTATAAGAAACACTCCTTCATTATGTTTTACTAAAGAGGCAGTCACTACACTTTTGAAAGACATTTGTATTGCCTCTAAATTTTTCTCAGATAATGGGGATCTGAGCAAAATCATTATTTTCAGAATAAATCTAGTGGTGACAAGATGATGAGCTGTCTCTGGTCTTGACATTTCTCTGCGATGTACCATCACTTGAGCAATACAAAATTCAACATTTTTTTGTAAGATTATGACAAAAACGATACAGAAAACCATCATGCGGGAAATATATATTTGCTATTATCAATATAAATTGGCAGGTGTAGTCAGCAGTTAATGATCCTTTGGAGCACAATTATTTATCCTGTGTACATGCAGTATCTTTCCCAAGGTGTTAGTTTATTGGGAAATAAAGAAATTTGTATTTTCCAGTTTGGGTCAAACAAGATCAGCTCTTGTCCCTGATCATCATGAATTTGAAAACAAGTCCTTATCAGAGTTTCTGTTAATCATTATGAAACAAATACTGATTTGCAATCTAGTATATCAAAGCACACACATACACAATTTTTTTTTTTGAGTCAGAATATACTGTGATTACAGGTCTTCAGCAAAAATCCTCTTTTCTAAGCATTTGTGTTTGGTGAACACAAAACATTTTAATTAAAATAACAGGGAAGCATCCTTTCTGAATGGCTATCTATCTACTCTTCATTTATGATTCAAAATGAACGAAAACTACATGCAAAACATCGTAACAGATTGTAGGATGAACCATACAAGAAAGCTGTCTCAGTAGAAAAAAAAGGAAGTTGAGAAAGATTTCCAAGCAACTAATGCTGTGGAGAAAAATATAGTCAGCTGGTAATGGTTGACTATATGTGCCGGTATGTACTTTAAATATATCCTAAAAACTTTCCAAATGATGCAAACATTAAATAACAATATTATCAAATGCTTTAAATAAAATAAAGACAGATTAAAATACATAACCAATAACCATGAATACAGCTTCACAACCATAGTGTTTGCACTGGATATGGCTAATGGATAAAACAAGATCCCATCTCCCTGTCCCTAGCGTGGGCATCCTGCTCCCTTCCTCCTCATCTTTTTAAATTGTAAATTATTACTGTTATTATAAGTATTTATTATTGCAGAGTTTTATTGGCTTTAATGTTTGTAAGTTGTCCAGAATCGCCTTGAGATCTAATCAATCAATCAATCAAAGGCCTAATAAATAAATATATTAAACAGTGAGATGTCAAACTGATTTAAAACAATTTTAAGTTTGTGTCTAAATAGTAATAAAATGGTGTTTATTTTATTTTTAATGGAAAGATACATTTGTACAGAGAAGACTTCAAAGTGTCCAAGATATATGAACTGTCAAGGAAAATAAGTACTTTATTATTGCTATAATGTATGAGAAATTACAGCCAGGTTTATTTTTGTTTAGTACAATTAAGCCAATGAACATATCATACTGGGACAAAGAAGTCCATTGGACTTTATTATTATTTAGATATGTTTAATATGTGTTTTTAAATACAATGAATCATACTCATGCCAGCCTTTCCCCTCATTTCAATACTCAATCAGAATAACAGCATCTCCATATTTGTTGCTTCCAGTGTTGTTCCATTTATTTATGTAATTTCCATTATAATGTCAAAGGATAGTTGTCTTGTAATACAAAACACCACAGTATAACAATATACTGTGAACAAGTTCTTCCTTTTATCTGTTATTAATAAACCCACAGCCTAGAATTGTGAGAAAAGTGAGAAAGTGTTGTGGCAACTCAGGGAATGGAATTCAGCTTATTTAAAATGATAGCTTACATTTATAATACATTGTTTAATACATTATGATATATAATGTTTAATTATATGGACTGTCAGTGATACTAGTATTCACTGTCAAGTAAAATAACTCAAATATCCTATTGCACCATATACAAATCAATATTTGCAAATATGGAATGTAAAACATCAATTTATTTTTGTTCTCTCTTTAGCAAGACATCTTTATACTTTAGTTAGGGTCTATCAAGTTGATAGAAAATCACTAAATTCATCTTAATACAAATGAGGAAATCATCCTCTTTTTTTGCTTCTCAATACTACAATAATAATATTTTGGACTTATTGGTTCCATTGTGTTTGTACAGAAAAGAAATAAGTGATTATTTTGTTTCAGATGCAACCAGAATAATGCTTCATTAAACACATAGTTTTGTAGTGTTCTAAAATTATGTTCTATGCAGAAGTAATGGCATATATTAGTTTGACTATAAGACAAAATTTAATATTTTTGGATTAACACATTCTTTTGAACTATTTAACTATTATTGGAAGCTGATAGCTGGACAATGGAAATTGATTCTGTCATAATTATTGCTAAGAGTTTGGTTTTCACTTTTGGAAGGACAAATGTATGGTCCCAGTTACCTAGGAGACTGAAGACCTGATGTTAATTGCAATTTACAAACAATGTAACAATGTAGATGTAGAATATGTATGGACAATTACAATGAAATATATATTTATTGAAATTTATATTTAAAATGATACACACACGTATCCCACACCACAGACACACACATACACAGAGAAGGATTCACACGTACAATTTCTGTTGTTACTTCCTTGAGGTAATTTTTTTATTTTTAAATAATAAGAAAAAAATCCTTATTGCTTTGACATAAAACAGATATTGTCATGGTAGCATAACATATAACTTTATGCAGCCCAAGCAAACAATGTATTAACTGTTAGTACAAGAACAATCTAGTAACAACATAGATACCACTGGGAATCTATGTGATTGCAGCAGATGTAAGTTTAAAAGCCCCTCATCAATCTTTGGTAATTTTATTACAACTTACTAAATATAATGTTGAGGACACCAAATAAAGTGACAGTGAGGACAGCTTTCTGATAGCACAGAAACTGGCAGAGTTTACAACACCTCTGTCATAAGTTCCACACAGATTAGTAGGACAAAGAACAACATAAAATTTGTACTCCAACTTTTCCAAACAAATCCTTCTTTGTGACATTTTGTTAAGCACTTTAAGATTATTAGTGTGGGTACAAATAGCAAGAGCAAATAATGTTCTAATAATCTTTACATATTATTCTGAAGTGCATACAGGTAGCCCCCGACCTACAACAGTTTAGTTAGTGATTGTTCAGTTACAGCAGACCTGGAAAAAGTGACTCATTTGTTTTTCACACTTACAATTATTACGCTATCCTCATATTATCAAAATTCATATTATCAAAATCATAAAAGTCATATTATCAAAATTCAGGTGCTCAGCAATGGACTCATTTATGATAGTTGCTGTGTCCTGGGATCATGTGATCCTCTTTTGCCACCTTCTGAAAAACAAAGTCAATGTGGAACCTGGATTCACTTAACCATGTTACTAACTTAACTGCAATGGTTCACTTAGCATAAAATGGGGCAAAAGTCACTTAACCATATCAGCAATAGAAATTTTGGGCTTAATTATTGCCTACTATCAAATGCCAGACTACCTGCTTTAGATAGTGCAGGCAAGAGAAATTATCTGATGACTCTGGAAGTAGATAGCAAAATGTAGGTTATCATCTATTTTATGGTGTAAGAATCAATATGTGGTCAGTTGTGGTCGTAAGTCGAGAACTACCTGTTTTTGCTGATTAATTGGAAAGTTATCTTATGGTATGAGAATCAATATGTGGATACAATAGAGGCAATTTACTCCTCTATCTCTGAACTGGACCCCAGCATCAGCATCAGCTAATAATGTCAAATGGCATTAGAGTCAGGTAAAACAGTAATACTTCTACATATAGTCAAAGCTAAGGCTTTTTATTCCATAAAACATGGTTAGAATGATCAGCTCAGATCATTTTTAAAAGGATTAACAGATACAGATAGTCCTCAACTTAAAATTCATTTAGTGATTGTTCTTTGAAAAAAAATTGACTTATGACCATTTTTCACACTTTTACAGCATCCCCATGGTCACATGATCAAAATTCAGATGCTTGGCAACTGACTCATATTTAAGACTGTTGCTGTGTCCCAAGGTCCTGTGATCTCCTTTTGCGACCTTCTGACGAGCCAAGTCAATGGGGAAACCAGTTTCCCTTAACAATCATGTTAGTAATTTACCAACTGCAGTGATTCACTCAACAACTGTAGCAAGAAAAATCATAAAATGGAGCAAAACTCATTTAACCAATGTTTCACTTAGCAACAGAAATGCTGGGCTCTATTGTAAGTTGAGGACTACCTATAATTTCATCAGGCGAAGCAGCACTTTATAATATTGGGAAGAGAGATTTTTCTCTTGTGCCGAACTATAGTAGAAATTTTCCCACAAACGACTGGTTGACCACTTTAGCAAAAAGGATTCTAGACCAGCTAGGCCTTTGTCTGGTTCAACAATTTATTCTGTTTTTCGGACAAAAGATCTTATCACGCAAAAAGCATCTCTTTCGAATGGTCTTCCTTTTTTATTAAAGCTACACTTTAAAAAGCTACACACCATTTTCTGCTGATTAAAAGAGCAATTCCATGTCAGCGGGGATCATTCTGCCTCTCATCGACCTTCCATCAACTGATACAGCAAAATATTACACCTCCAACACTGATAACTTTCCAATTAATCAGCAAATACAGGTTAGTCCTCGACTTATGGCTACAGCCAAGCCCAGAATTGATGTTGCTAAGTAAGAAACTTTAGAGAGTTTTGCCCCATTTTACGACTTTTTTTGCCACATTTGTTAAGGGAATAACTGCAGCTCTTAAATTGTTAGCAACACAGTTGTTAAAAGAGAATCTGTTTTTTCTAGTCAGAAGATCATTAAAAGGCGATCACATGACTTGCAGACATTGCAACCATCCTAAACATATGACAAATGGGATGAATCAGTTGCCAAGCAGCCAAGTTCTGAACATATGACCATGGGCTATGCTGCAGCGGTCATAAGCCCCATTTTTCAGTGCTGTTGTAACTTTGAACGGTCACCACATGGACTGTTGTAAGTCGAGGACTACCTGTAAAAAAACCTCTAAAGCGGGGGTCCCCAAACTTGGCCACTTTAAGACTTGTGGACTTCAACTCCCAGAATTCTCCAGCCAGCATAGCTGGTTGAATTCTGGGGGTTGAAGTCCACAAGTCTTAAAGTGGCCAAGTTTGGAGGCCTCTGCTGTAAAGGGACCAGCGGTAATAAACACTACGAATCAGGTCACATTAAACTTCCTGCTCTATTTCAGCCTCCGCCCTCTCAACTTCGTTCTTCCTCGCGTGACACCCTCCTCTCTGGGTCACGCAAAGGGCCTGGGGCCTTTCTAGCGCCGGGGGAAGGAATGCGCAGGCGCGCCGGCCAGGCCGCCGTCCTCCGAACCATCCTTTGTTTATGCGCAATTGGAACGGCCGCCTTCCATTTCCCGTCCGGCGTGACGATGCGTTGTTCTGTGGCTTCCGGGTCACGTGCTTCCCCGGCGTCCGGGGCCTCCGACGTCTCGGTTTTGAGGAGCCTCCTGAGAGACGCCGGGCCGGGCCGATGCTGAGGCGGCGCTGCTGGCCGGGCGGTTGAAAGGCGACCGCGGAGCGAAGAAGGGAAAGGGCCGAACGGGGGGACCCGGAAAGGGGTGGCCAATGCTGGACCGGCCTTCGCCATGGAGAAGATCTTGGAAGGGCTGGTCAGCTCGTCCTACCCGCTGTCGGTGAAACGGATGATCGTGAAGCGCGTGGTGGAGTCGGCCGAGTCGCCGCTGAGCGGGCCGCAGTGCCAGGCCATGTTCGCCCTGAGCAGCCGCCTCATCCTACAGGGCCCCGACCAGTTCCAGCGCCAGGTCGGCCGCCAGGTCCTCGAGGCTTACGCTCGCCACCACCGCGACGACTTCGAGGCCTTCTTCACGCGCGACCTGGTCCTGGCTTTGCTTCACGGGGGAGGAGGAGGAGGAGGAGGAGGCCCCGCGTCCCTGCTCTTCCTCACCGCTCCCACTCCCTCTCCTCCTCCCGGCCTCGGCTCGAACTTGGACCCCAGCGTCTTAGACTACGTCCAGACGGGCCTGCGACTTCTCATCAGCTGCCCGGCGGTGCTGGAGCTCTTCGCTCTGCTCCAGAGGGAAGCGTTGCGCCTGGTGAGCGAGAGGCCGCCGGCGCCTCTGTGCGCTCGCCTTTGCCAGCTCCTGAGCGACTTCCCTCAGTGTCTGCCCCGCGGTAGGAAACTCGCCCTCGCCTTTTGCCAGCAGTTGGTACGCAGCATCGCTCACTTCCAGACCCAAAGCACCCGGGAAGCTGCTCTCCGCCTCTACGTCTCCCAGGTCACCCAGGTCAGCAACCTGCTGCGGGGCATCTGGAAAGCAGAACCCGACACGCTGCTGCCTTCCTTGCAGGAGCTCTTCGCCATCATCTCTTCCACCGGTAGGTCGCCAGGCAGGTAGGCTCGCGTTTTCCTCCCGGGCTTCCCCCTTGAATCGAATCCCCTCGGGATTCTGTAAGTTAAAAAGAAGAAGAAGTGCGGGGGGGGGGGGTTAATCAAGAGAGGGGAGAAAGGCATGCCAGCCAGCCCCCCCAAATTATAGTATAATTCAGGCACAGTTTGGTGATCATATAGGTTCTACTTTGATGAGAGAGATAGAAGCCCAGTTATATTTTTGTTATTGTTTGAAACTTTTAGTCACTTAAGTTATTATGGTATTATTAATGATATAGTTAATATTAAATGTTATGGAGTGGCTTCTTGGACTGTCTGCATGGCTTTTAATGACTATTAGCTTTAAAATGCACTTTCTAATGTGATATTTTAAGGCAAGTAGAAAGTTTTTAATTGCAGCACCATAGAACAAGTTTAACCAAATATATATTACAAATTAAAGAGTGTAGTTCTTACCATGACATGGTGTAATATGTCATGTGTTGTTGTCCATCTGAGGTTGTACTTAACTACTTTTAAGAACTTAGGACCAGATGATTTTTACTATGTCCTGATACATAAAATCATACAACTCAAAGAGGGTGTATTTCCTTTTTCACATGACTGAATCTGAATTACAGAATTTGCTAAAAATAGAAAAATGGATGTTGAAGCTGGTGTCCTTTTTATAGTAGCATCATATTACTGAATGCTACATCTATATGACTGTGAGACAAATCATTTTCATACAGCATGTAAATAAGAAATTCTATGAGTTCACAACAACAACAACCATATGAGATGGTTTGGATAGAAAGAGAGTGACTGGCCCAAGGTTACCAAGCTGGTTTTCATTCCTAAGGACTAGAACTCAGTTTTTAGCCTGGTGCCAAACCACTAGACCAAACTAGACTATCTGTGAGCTAAATTATGATATAGGAAAGCCCAATTAAAGGAAAGCAGGAGCTGATTTTACCAGTACCCTTGTAGTTTCCTTAGCTTTTCTCCAGATGAAAATAGGAAGTAATGCTCAAATAGTATCTTTTATTCTTCCAGCAAAGAGCTTCCACTGAGTATCACTTATTCGGGTTTTAAGGGAGTCGGAGAGCTTTGAATTGGTTCAGAATATGGTTAAAATGTGAAATACACATTTTAAAATTGATTCAAATCTTAGTGGAAAAAGCAGAAATAATGTATTATAATTTCTTATCTGTTTGGCAATTATAGATACTTCTGAACCTTCGGTTGCTTTGGCAAGTCTTGTGCAGCATATCCCCTTACAAATGATTACAGTCCTGATTGGAAGCCTTACCACAGATCCAAATGTAAAAGATGCAAGTATGACACAAGCTTTATGCAGGTATAGTATTCAGTCTGACAAAAGAGTAGTTGTTAACTTAATTAAGCATCTTGTTTATTACATGCATTTTAAAGGGAAGTTTGTTATTTCAATTTAAATCACTGCTTATCTCAACTTCATGATTCTGGATAGCGTACAGTACTGAAACCACAGCAAACAAACAAAACCAAAAATTGCGGACAATATACATGTAAATAGCAGCTGGGTAAAAACAATGACAAATTAACATAGCTATTGTTTGGACTACTGCCTACTGTCACAAAGCATGGATGTCACAACAGAAGGGCTCTCAGGACCCAACATATGGAATTCCCTACTAAACTGGACCTTAAGCATGCCTCTTCTGCCAGACTTAATAGCACAAGTGCACACAATCAGGCAAAGGTAATTCCTCAGATAACCAAGGCCATTCTAGATAATATGCAGATTAAATTTGCATATGTTCGAACATGGTGTTACGTGTTGGATTTGATTTATATTGGAATGGAATACTTTATTTGGCCAAGTGTAATTGGAAACAGAAGGAATTTGTGTCCAGTATAAAAGCACTCAGTGTACTTGCAAGCAATGGAGAGAATAATATAATACGAATAAAATGAGAAAATAAAGAAGGTAATGAAAAGGATAAATAATATTCCATGGTTTAATATGCATACACATTAGACAGAAACTGTGAGGATCATGAGGGAAAAAACACTCTCTGTTTACTGGTCTTAACATACAGTGTCCCATAGCACCATTCCAAGGTGAAATAGTTAATTTCCATGTCTGCAGATATCATCTCAGTCCTCCTCCTGGCCTGTGTAATATACACATCTTCTATGGAAGGGAAGCTGGTTGCAATTATTCTTTCTGCAGTGTTGACTATCTGTTGATGTCTGTACCTGTTCTGTTTGGTTGCTGTACTAAACCAGAGAATTACAGAAGTACAAATAATAAGACTCAATAATTCCTCTGTAAAGCTATATCAGCAGCTTCTGGGAGAGTCTGAACATTCTGAGTTGATGCAGAAGAACATTATTTGTTGTGCTGAGGTATAGGTTTTGCAGCTGAAATACTAAAAAAGAGAAATTCATCACTTTTCAGGATGATTGACTGGTTGTCCTGGCCATTAGCTCAGCATGTGGAGACCTGGGTGATAGCACTACTGAAAGGACTGGCTGCAGTTCAGAAGTTTACTATCCTTATTGATGTTACTTTGCTTAAGATTGAATTGGTAAGTAGTATTATCAATGATTATTAGAATTTTAGTTAATGTTGTAATAAAATTGTAAATAGGTTGCTTTTTTATAAAAATTCTTCACTTTAATTTGTGTATTTGTAAATATATGATACAGAATTATAATACTGCTGTACATTTCTTATTTTTAATAACAATTCTTCCTTTTCCTGAAAGGTATTTAATCGCCTTTGGTTTCCTCTGGTGAGGCCTGGTGCTTTGGCTGTCCTTTCTCATATGCTGCTCAGTTTTCAGCATTCTCCAGAGGCTTTTCACTTGGTGAGTTTTATCTTTTTTTGCTTTAAAACTCACTGAAAAAGAAAATATCTATAACCTTGCCATTTCACTATTATATCAATAAAACCAAAACCACATTCTTACAACCCAGAAAAAAAAGAATCATAATTTTTGATTATATTAAAATTGATTCTTATCTTCCTCAATCTTAATTATTTATGTCATATAACATAATTTAAAACAACTCTAAATAACAGTAATTTAAATAATTTGTTATTTATCTACATAAAAATGTAAAATCTAGTAAGGAGAGAGATACTTCGCAGAATTTTGCTGCTGATGTCTAACATTTTCTTTCTAAAAATGTTATATCAGATTGTTACTCCAGTGTTATTCCAGCCAAAACGTCTTTGACCCTATAGAAATTTTCTTTAAAATGTATTATGTTCAACAAGCAAGCCAATCATTAATCTATTTATCTTAAAATTAGATTGTTCCACATGTGGTTAAATTGGTAATATCGGTCAAAAGTAATGGTCTGCCTACCAGCACAGCATTCTTAGAACAACTGAGTGAATTAATGCACTGTATGATGTACCATTACTCTGGATTCCCAGAACTTTATGAACCCATTCTAGAAGCAATAAAGGTATGCAAACACAAATATTTCAGTACTGAAGGAGTTAAACATCGTTTTTATTCCTATGCATAAAAATTGTATCAGCTATTTTCAGATTTCAGGAAAAAGTAATTAAAAACATTGAAATTATCAGAGTCATGTCTTGAAATTTATCCATAAAAGAAATACATTACCATAAAAGAAAATGGTAATGTATATTTTTACTTCAATGTGGGAAGATTTTCATAGAGGTGTTCCTTCATTATTAAAAAGAAAGTCATTTTAGCTAATTCTTTGATATCAGAGGTTGCTGTTTAAACTAGCTCAACAATTGCCAGATTAGAAAAAAGATTTTCACATTTTTGTTAGCAAGGGAAGAGTGTTTTAGAAGATAATATGTGCATAGATATATGTAATAAACTTCCACAAGATGTCAGGCAATGTCTGTAACGATGGATGGGAGAGCACTTAGCTTTGATTTGCACTCCAAGAAATAAAAATATAGTGAACAAGATGGTTATATGTTGTTGTCAGTTTACAAATAGAACAGAGGCTGCTTGGCTACTCTTTTAGAAGATATAAATGTCATGAAAACACTTTCATAATACTCGCTGTTTGATTTGTCTCTCTGTTTTCATTATAGGAGCTTTCCAAACCCAATGAAGAAAAAATTAAGATTATACTGAATCAGAGTGCCTGGACATCTCAGTCCAGTTCCTTGCAATCTTGTCTGTCTAGATTTTCTGGAAAATCTGAAACTGGAAAGACTGGTCTAATTAATTTAGGAAATACTTGTTACATGAACAGTGTGATTCAAGCACTATTTATGGCTACAGAGTAAGTTTAATCCTATTTGTTTTAAGGCTTGCAACTTTTTGTGTATGTAATATATTTTATAAAAAAAGTACATGGCATTTTTAAAATTTAATATCTAAACAGTCTCTACCATCCTGGCATTTCAAAGTGCCCTGAAGACAGCTGTTGATGATGACAACTAGCACCCATTTTCTTCCTTTTCCTTGTTACCATCTAGGCTTGTTTACTTTACCAGAACCCTTGAGTTAATTGCCAGACATATTTCTGTAGTAGAAGGAAATTTAAAGGCATCCCCTCTGCATTATTTATAATTAGAGAAATTTATTTGAAGGCTGCTTCCCCCCCTTTAAATTTCAAACCAAAGCAGTCATTTTCCAAAGTGATTAAATTGTTCTTTGAAAGTATGGCTTAGCATTAAGATTTAATTCAAGTTTGAGCAGTCTTGTATTGCTAATATGATTTGGAGCGTAGTTAAATTATTTAAAATTAGGTTAGTAAACACACTTGAAACACTGGATTGTCTTTGTATAACTTTGTATTTGAAAACATGATCTCATATTTTTTTTTGCAGTTTCAGAAGACATGTGTTATCATTAAATCTAAATGGGTGCAATTCACTAATGAGAAAATTGCAACATCTTTTTGCATTTCTTGCTCATACACAGGTCTGTATTGTTTTTTGAAAATTAAAATAATATTGCAAAAAAGGGGGTTTTGGCCTTATATATGTGTAATTATGGAATATTTGAATTTTTTATAAATCAGTAGAAAATGCAGACCATTTTGTTTCATCTCTGAAATGTTGAAAGAAGAATTGGATACTTCTGGAAAAAGTGCAGGTTGGTTGAAACTGGGCACTATACTGATACCATGCTCTTAAAATTGTAAGATGCTCTCATAAAACAGTAATTTTGAATTACATATAATCAAGTGTTTTATTCAAACAAGTTAAAGTAATACATTAAGAGGTTAGGATTAATGTCCAAAATTACTTTGGAGAAGGACATGAAACAATTCTCGTTGCATTCAAATACATAAAATTTCATTAGTCTTTAATAATAAAAATTATTTTTCCTATATTTCAAATATACTTTTTAATTCTAAATTCATATTCAAGATTAAATTTGAATATGAAATTGGGAAATAGATACTTAAATATTTGGATTTATTCTGCAGCCAAAACAGTTTGTTAATCCTTCAGCTTTTCCACTAGCCACAGTAGGTGAGAAAGACTGAGAAGTGGGATGAAGAGATCATGTCTAGGGAAGAATCAGATATGAGAGTATATCCTGCAGCTGCATAAGCCTCCCTAACTTCTCAGGCTTTCAATGAAAAATGGTTGGAGATTTGTACTTTTACATTTGCAAGATTCCATTAATGTAGCCTTATAATAAATGAGAAGTAACTTGTGTGGTCTCTTTCCTATCTGAAATACCTGGGAAGGTGGACATCTACTATACTTGCCTCCTGTTCACTTGATTTCTGTTTTTTATAAATTATGAAGTGCTTTGTAGAATAGTGTCAGTGTTTGAAATTTGTTTTGTCTTATTTGTTTGTTTTTATCTAGAGGGATGCCTATGCTCCTCGGCTTTTCTTTGAGGCGTCTAGGCCTCCTTGGTTTACTTCCAGATCTCAGCAGGACTGCTCTGAATATCTTAGGTTCCTGCTAGACAGGTAATGACAATCTGAATTCATCATCCAAGATATTATTTTTAAATAACATTTTATATGCAAAATATGTTGTAGGCAATGCATTTCTTGTAACATTGTTGGGTAAGAAGTATTTACCATAAACGTCTTCCACAGAGAGCTACAAAACTTGAAGCAGTATTCCCAATATTCAGATACAAAAAAATATAGTACTGTATCTTGGTAAAAAAAATATTACTTAAAAATAAATTAGTTGAATTTTATATGGTCTGAAATAATAAGCTTTGCTTTGGATGTGTGATATCTCAGTCACAGTCTCTTTCGATATAATCTTGGTTTTCAGTTACTGTTGCCTAAAAACCTTTTGAATCTCTGCAGTGGAATGTTCCTCTGTTTATAAAATCCATATGATACATCAAACAGCTGAAACTTTACCCCAGTTAGAGCTGAACTAAAGTAAAGTAACTCTTAGAATTAAAGCAATGGAGCAGAATGTATTTGTAGTTGGGCGGATGGCATTAAAACTATAGTATTTTATTCCACACTACTTTTGCCTAGTAAAGAGTTGGTTGTGTGTATAAGCATACTGAAACATAGTAATGTATCAAATAGGTAAACTGGTGGAGAACAATATAACTTGAATAGAACTATTTTTTTTCCCCTAAGGCTACATGAAGAAGAGAGAACCTTGAAAGTTTTGTCTTCATCAAAGCTTCCCGAGGATATGAATGAAGGGTCCCTGGTCCAAGAAGTAGCCAACAAATCTCAACTGTTTATCAAGCAGTCATGTTCAGTGAAAGAGGAGAGAACCTTGATAGAAAAAATGTTTCGAGGGAAACTACAAACAAGCATATGCTGTTTAAATTGCAAAAGTACTTCTCATAAAGAAGAAGCCTTCACAGATCTTTCACTTGCTTTTTGTCCTCCAGTATTCTTTAAAAATGTTAGCCCACCAACTGTAGAACATTCATCTGATGAGAAAGATGACTCCATGGAACAAGTCAGTGCTAGGGCATTGAGCCCCGTGACAGAGATGCCATCTGGTGTGGTCACAGTTGGTGATTCCTGTGAAATGGTCACAAACGATGGGACTTTGAAAGATGCCCCCAGTGACTCAAATTCTGAAACTATTTCTGATCCTTTTATCTGTAAGACTGAAGCTGGGGATAACTTGAAGAAACACATCAGTGAAGTTACTCCTTCAGTTACTGATTTGCTAAATTATTTTTTGGCACCTGAAGTTCTTAAAGGGGATAACAAATACTTTTGTGAAAAATGTGCCTCCTTACAAAATGCAGAAAAAATTATGCAGATTGTAGAGGAGCCAGAATACCTCATCCTTACACTTTTGAGATTTTCATATGATCCCAAGTGTCACATTAGGCGCAAAATCCTAGACAATGTGTCTCTTCCGCTTGTTCTAGAATTACCTGTTAATAGAACTCTCTCATCCTTAAGTACATTGTCGGGCATTTGGTCTATGAGTGTTGAGTTTTCTGACACAGGGGAGAATCTGGCTAAAAAGCTAAAGCCTTCTGGTGCTGAAGAAGTCAATTGTCCTCAACTAATCCCTTATGTATTAAGTTCTGTAGTTGTTCACTCTGGCATATCTTCTGAAAGTGGACATTATTATTCTTATGCAAGAAATGTTGCTAATTCAGGGTCTTCGCTAGGATCTTTGGATCAGTCCCAAACTCTGGCTTTAGCTTATCCTCAGAGCAATTTAACTGCAGCTACTGAAAAGGATCTGGATGAAAATGAAGTCTCAAAGGAGTGGTTTCTATTTAATGACAGCAGAGTGACCTTCACCTCATTTCAGTCAGTCCAAAAAATTACAAGCAGGTTCCCCAAAGATACTGCTTATGTGCTGGTTTACAAAAAACAGAACAGTGCTGGGACTATCAGTGCAAAATCAGCCAGTGGGCTCTGGATCAACGGAGATCCCCCTCTGCAGAAGGAACTTATGGATGCAATTACAAAAGACAATAAGCTGTATTTGCAGGTAAGGGGCAGATCTTAATCAGTTGTATCATTACTGTAAATGTGGACTGTATAATATAAGATTGGGAATACAAATTTAGGTCGATTATGCTGATTAATCAGCATTGTTAAGATAATGTTACGGATTGCTAAATTTTAGTATTCCCAGATTTCTGGCAAAAGAAAGCCTTAAATATTTTCTGAACTGAAATAACGTAGTTCTTTCAGAATAGAATAGAATAGAATAGAATAGAATAGAATAGAATAGAATAGAATAGAATAGAATAGAATTCTTTATTGGCAAAGTGTGCATATGCTCTTAGTGTACGTGAAAAGAAAAAAAAAATCAAGAATCTTAAGATACAACAGCAATAGTAATAGGTTACTAAATAAGCAATCAGATCATACTAGGAAACTTAGATTTGGAACCACAATCATAATGCTGTTAACTTTTTTATAAAGTATTTTATTATTATATTTATTTTTCACCCATCTCACAGTTTGAGATGAATCTGAGTGGCTGTGACACTGCTGCCAGCTCTGTCAGCTGCCGGTGGGCCACAATGGGATTTTGTGATCTGCACTTGTTGAATATATAAATATTATGATTATATCATAAAGGCTTTGCATGAAAAGAAGTCATTTAAAAACTCAGGGTACTGTAAACCACAATTTAGAATTCAGCTTGACAAAAAGCTGTCCCTAAGGTTTAGGCTGATTTGAGAAGAATTTACTAATTTACTACACCCTTATTTTTAGAAGAATAAAGAGGCTTAAAACCTTTTCTAGCTGTACAGAGTTTAAAAGTAAGGCAACCTTTCTCTTTTACTTCTTAAGGGTTTCAATGAGGTTTGACAAGATGGCAGTTCCCTTCTTGTTCCCCTCAATTAAATAATCCTGCCAGATGGGACTTAGGAAATGTACCTCTGGATGATTGCATCTGTTCTGTAAAATAGCCTCTCCCCCAACACTGAAATGTCCTTGATCCTGGTGACCTTCTGTAATACATGAAAAACTTGATAATTCCTCTGGTAACTGAACCAGGAAATTAAGTATGGTAATTGTTGTTGATATTTTAAATTTTGATTTGTTGTTTGCCATCCAGGGTCATAAATCAAAGGGGTGGCGCTATATAGCTAGTTAATTAATAACATTGAATCTATATTTACAATGCTGAAAGCTGAATTGAACTTCCAGTTGTGTTTGCAGGATCAGTACATTCCATTAGTGCAAGAGAGTAATATTAAGGCTTGTGATTGGCCATACTAATGAATGTGACAGCTGAGAAAGTGAAAGAAACCCTAGGCAAGGTTAGTCCTGCTTAGGCAAAAGAGCTGATTGGTAGATATTATAATGAACAAATAAAATTACTGGCCATAATTTGTGTCAGTTCCAGAAATCATAATATCCAGTGCTGAAGTTACTACACTGTATATTATTTGTAAGAATCACAACTACCCAAATCTATCAAATCTCTGAAGTGCTTTGGGTCCACTTTTCTTGATTAATAAATCTGCTTCAGTGGGTTGATAAAGTCAATGTTCTGTTGAATCTATTGACCCATTCAAAATATTACACAGTTCTACCAGTTAATAGATGTAATATTCAATGGGAATAAAAAGGATAGGAATGCTGATCATTTGAGTCCTTGATCTTATTAATCCATGGTTTGAACAGAACTGAAAACGTATCCAGAAAGCTTGTCAAAGGATTTATATAGCAATCCTGCAAAACTAGTATTCGATGTTCTTAATTGTTTACTTAATTTAATAAACAATTTTGCCTCCACCCCTAAATCCTTGAGGGAGAACTTATGGCATGTGTGCCGGAAGTGGCATGTAGAGCCATTTCTATTGGCATGCAAGCCGTCACCCAGAACAGACCCACTGCGCATGTGCACGCACGCCTCTGCCAGCCAGCTGATCGTTGGGTAAATGCCATGCAAGCGCAGGGGGAGATGCATGCGCGGGAGATGTGCATGTACATGGAGTGGGGCATACACGGGAGATGTGCTTGCATGCACAGGGGTGGGGCATGTGTGGGCGGGGTTGCATGTGCATGCGCAGGGGGAGGGGGGGTCACATGCACATTGCATTATGGGTGCAGGTGCGCACATGCAATTTCCGGCACACGATGACGAAAAGGTTAGCCATCACTGCCCTAAATCAATCATTGCAAAACTAAGAATGTCTTCATATAGAAGTTGGTGTTTTTTTCATCTATAGACAGACTAATTAGAACTGTACAAGCTATTTTTTCCAGAATGTTTTGGGGAAATGCTAGAATTATGATGAATCTAGTGTCTTGTTAAAAGGTGTTAAAGAAATTTAAAATGTTACAAGATCCAATCTGAGTCAGTCACCAGGACCAAAGGTATATTTTCCTTCATCTACGAAATTTGAAACGTTCTGGAATAGTTATAGAGGTCCTTAAGTTTAAAACAAAAGTTTCTAAAACTAGTAAAAAAAAACCTGGATATTTCTGGTTTATTTTGTAGGGTGTTTATGTTTTATAGGGTCACCATTCAAGAAGCATTGGATAAAACTATTTGATATAACTGTCATGTGTATAATTGTTTCCTATTTTCCCCTCCTGAAATTTGCATCATAATCAATTTTCTTAAAACCAATGTGTGTGTGTGTGTGAGAGAGAGGGAGAGAGACCACCATTCATTTTTTTTTCTTTTAGGAACAAGAGCTTAGTGCTCGAACCCAGGCTCTAGAAGCATCTGCAGCTTCCTGTTCTTTTCGGCCAAATGGATTTGATGACAATGATCCCCCAGGGAGCTGTGGTCCAACTGGTGGAGGTGGTGGGGGAGGATTTAGTACTGTTGGCAGGCTTGTATTTTAAGGAAGATTGCATTGGTTTATAAACAGCTTTGATTCCTGCACAGGAGTGTTAATGTTACTGAACTGTATTAAATAATGTCCCAAGCTCTTTTCAAGATGTGATTTTTGTTTTAAAAAGAACTTTTGTTTCTTGTTTTTATTTGAAATAAATAAGTGCATCATGGAGAAATCTACCTCTTAAATTCACTTGTTTTTTGGAAGATCTTCTTGGCCAAAAAGGAAATAAACTTAAAAAAAACAATATAGATCAATATAAAGCACTTAAACATTTAATTCTAAGTCCAGTGACAAAATAATATTTGAAAAAAGACCTGTTTATGTGACACCAACAATGCTTGTATTTGTTTTTATTTTATTTCTTAAATATGTAAATTGTCAAAGGCATTAGAATGATAACTATTAAATGGAAATCTAATCTTTTAAACAATGTAACCCAGAATAACAAAAGCTCTAATTCAATATATTTGTATTACAAGTACAGGTATGTAAAAAATCAATTTCATGTGCTTGTTAAGTCACTTTTCTAAATGGATGTGGTCTTGTAGAGAAAGTTTTTTGGGGGGAAGAAAAACATTTGTAGTATTTCTTATTGCTTTGAGGATTTTAAAATTATTTCAGGGAGTACATCTTGCATTGAAGGAAGAGTTTCTATGTGCCTTGCCATACTGTAACAAAGTACAAAATTTTTGAAGCTGAAGAAAAGTGTAGAACATGAGTTGTTAATTTCGTGTTTAATATGAAGTTCATGAATTTTTGAAAAGTGTTAGCTTCTCCAAAAGTAAAGTCTGATGGTTCCAAAAATATAGTAGTTGCTCATATATTTTTAGTAATAATACTGGTTAAAACTTTTTGCATTGAAAATTATCATTGCTGTTTAAAAATTGGAAGTTAAGTTTTACATATATTGCTGAGATTAAACCTGTTGGGGTCATATTTGCTAATTTTATGGTAGTTGGCAAGAAACTTCTTTTCCTCATGTGAATCTTATGTAGATTTTTTTTTCATATATCCTGTTGCATATCAAGATTATTCAGTGAATATGCAGGTTTTAGAGATTGAGAAAAAAATACTCAAAATGAAACAAGGTGAGGATACTTTTTGAAGTTACAACAGATTTACACCATTGGAATACACTATAGCCACACAATGAAGATTTGAGTACTGGGACCTTAGAGGCATCGAGTTGCAAGTAAAAATAGTTTTGTAAGCCCTATACAGGATTAATGTACACACCTTTACTAAAATATGTGATTTTCAACAATGCTATTTTGAAGGGCATAAGGAGTTGTAACACTGACTGGATTTGTATTACACCAAAGATGCATTAAACTAAAAACAAATTACACTCATTATCCAAGAATTCAGCCATTGCCTATTCGCCTGTTCGATATTGTTCAAATATTTTTAGTAAATTATGGAAGTTAAAAATAACAACTTGCAATTGTTTTTAAAACTTTATATTAGGAAAAAGGGGAAAAAATCAGTATGTGGGCCTAACATTTAGGAACTAAATGTTAATAACCTGCAACACAAGAGCCAAAGAACTAGGTCACAGGTGTCAAACATAAGGGATTACGTTGCCATCACGTGATATTTTGCGATGTTTTTCCCATTCACAGAGCTGGGGTGGGTGTGGTCTGTGTGTGATGTATCTGCCTGTTTGACACCCCTGAACTAGATAGTCCAGTATATTGTTTTTCACCTTGCTAATCAAATGGACTGCTTGCCAGCAGACTTGAGGACAACTGCCATTTTCTGCTATTATTTCCTAGAGTCAAAATATCCACTGACAATTGAAGTAATGTTCTAGGTCTGGACAGTGTCTTCTGTAAATAGCATTTTATTTCCTGAAAATTAAAAAAAAAGTTTTAAAAAGGTAGTATCTTGAATAGTTCCTTGTAGTCATAATTATACATATAAAACCACTATCTTCTTAAACATGGGGCGTTTAAGACCAAGAACAATTCAGCCAAAGTTCAGTTTTTTATTAACTTACACACCATGGACAAAATCTTTCCAGGCTAAACCTTTCCTACTCTCACTCTAAAGGATATATCCTGGAGATTCTATCATAACTCTCTTCCTTGTCTCCTATCCAGGTCTGGGCTGGGCTGGGCCTCTTGCCCCTTTTTCTAGAATATGCTCCCTCCTTCCTGGGAAACTGCTACTTTGCTATATTCCATCACACCAGTTTCCCTCTGTGGGCACCATCTCTCACAGGGAGCAACAGAATGTACCAGGAAAAGATCAGCTGAATTTGCCATAGCTTCCAATTAAAGTAATGCCGAGCCATTAAAATTTATAATTTTCCTTAAGGTTACTGTTTTCAATTATCCTATTTTATAATGACCTTGAAGGACTGCAGAAATATGTTTTTGAGACTATCTTTTGAAATTACTCTTATTTTAAATTTATTGAAGAAACACATTTTGAAAGATATTTGATTGGTACTGCACACTACAGTATATTTTTCCATAACAATAATTTGCCTAATAAACTGGTAAATATTGACTGCCACATAGACATAGTCCAAGCTAAAGGCCTATAAAGTTAGCATAATTTGTGAACATTGATACAGATTTCAGCACACACCAGCTATAATTCATGTATATTCATAGTCAAACTTTGTTCAATTCTATCAAAACTGTTTCATACCATTAATTAAAATATTGAGTCTGTAATAAAACGGACGCGTTTCTTTTATAATCATTTGGTCATTCCTCACCACCTCAATTTTCTGAAAACGTTACTGACTAAATAGAGGCCTGCTGTATGTTGTGTTTCATTTCTCTTGGAAATCAATTATTCTCCCAACTGGGTGCGTAAATGTGGACTGAAGTCCATTCAGACATAATTTGAAATAATGGAAAGTACCCCAGGTATGTATATGGATAAATCTGTGAAACTTATAAAACAGTAGAGGACTGAACTTTTGCTAAGCTATCACTCATTGAGTTCAAACAAAATGCTAAGCTCAAACCAGATAAACTATATTATATTTGAAAATGAAGTGTGAATTAAGTGATTGTCAGTAAGAGCCATGCCTCATAACACCCAAATTATACAGGATATTTATGCAGTAAAAATGTTTATAAAGCAATGCTGACATTTTCTACCAGTGGTTTATGCTTCTTCAAATGCTGAAAAATAATTAATAATTCTGATAATTATATCAGAATTTGAAGCACTGCAGAAAGATAAAAAGTTACTCCACTACTTTTCACAGAAATGTACGTAGGAATTGTACAGCTTTCTTTGTCCACATATATTCCCCAGCATGAGGTACATCTGGCAGGTCTGCTGAGGCATTGATCAAATGATAGCATTCCTCCCAAATATTTGAACACCCAACTGTTTGCAAACAACCACAATTCACCCATCCTATTTTTACAATGGCAATATATGTCTAAACGTGCACGATGGTTCTCATGTTTTCTCCATGACTGATTCCAAGTCAGTGTTGGTGGGAAGGACAGTTTGAGCTGTGGGATCCCAAACTTGTGGAAAACCAGCACATCAATTTGCAGGTGCCTAACTTTCTAGCCTTTGGAAAACCATTAAGATCTGGCTTTTTACTGAGGTGTTTGGATATTATGGGGAGAAAGCATGGAAGGAGAATAGCCTGCCGTGGGGCAGGGAATGATTAATAAAGGACCTTGGGGATCTTCTACCAGTAGTCCCATCCCCTGCTCTAGCAGAAGACAGTACCATTCCAGGAAAGTTGCTGTCCAATCTCGTCTTTAAAACCTTTAATGATGGAGCACCCATAACTTCTGAAGGTAAGTCTTTCCATAGATGGTTCTCACTGTCAGAAAAATTCTTCTTAGTTTTAGATTGGATTTCTCTGATAAGTTTCCATCCTGTTACTTCTTGTCCTGCCTTCGTGTGCTTTGGAGAATACATTGATTCCCCTTTCTTTGTGAAGCTCCTTAAATGTTCAAAGACTTCTATCATGTCACCCCTAGACCTTAATTTTGTTAGTTCCCGCAACCATTCTTCATATGCCTCTAGTTCCCTAATTATCTTTGTTTACTTCTCCAAAGTGCAGGTTTTTTGTTTTTTTGTTTTATTTAGAGGTTTTATGGTTGTATGCCACCCAGAGTTTCTTAATATGGGCAGCCATATAAATCAAATAAATGAATAGCAATTACAGGAAGATACTTCTTGTCCTTATATTTGTGTTGCATTTTCCTCTTCAAAGTTATTTCTCTCATTCCAGCCTTTCTCATTTCTACAATGATACCGGAGAGTTAATAAAATGTTGGCTCTTAAATTAATTTTCTTGAAGGGTGACTATGCCATTACTTATTGGCTAATGGCCACCGCCAATAATTATCATGGGAATTAGTTTACCTTGTACTTGGGCCAAATTCTCTCACTGATTGCTGATGATATATTAATTTTAAATATTCTAGAATCATTGGTTTTCATGTGATATAAACATTTAGAATATTACCATAGAATATTTTTTCTAACTCAGAATCTAAGAAGCTACTTGGATGAGAAGCAAAATGTTTTCAAAGAAAAAATCAACAATGTCCAGTTGTCTTTTGGAAAAAGCTCCTTTGGCACAACCATGATCCGGCTGATTGAGAATCTCCATAGACATGAACATAGAGGGTTATTTTAATATAAATAGAAGTCCAATGTAAAAGATTTAGATTAATATTACCACTAAAAATTTCAAAGTATCTGTTGAAGAAACATTTCTGTTCAATGTTTGTACATCAATACTGAACAAAATAATGAACACAGTATGTACAGAGCTAAAAGTTTCCAGCTTGAAGCTCGAGGTGGTGCTGTATTTCAGTTTTCCAAAGAGCAGTGCTATGCACTTTATGAAGTTTACTTTGCAATTTGCACAACTGACGGCTAGTCCCTCTTAAAGCAAAGCGTATCATGGAAATTAAGCATTCAAAACAGCAAGGGAATTGCCAAATGTCTCTTCAGTTCTCTTGCTAATGTGTTCGTATCTTTTCACCATTTTCTCCATTGCCACAAAACACATTAATTTTGTCTTCAAAATAGAATTATGCATACTCTCACCTCCCCACCATTCTTTCTTCTTCTCCATGCCAAAAATACTAGGCACAGCTTTGGAGCCAATGTTGTACTCAATAGGCTTCCAGCAGTGCTGGGTACATGTTTGATAAAACAGGCAATAAAAGCTTATGGGGAATGCTGGGTTTAGGAAGAGCATCAAAACAATTGTCCTGAAACTATGGATGTGTTGCTTTCTAAAACTCCACCCCTCCATACATTTCATAAGGAGGCTTGGAATGGTGACCAGTTTTGAAAGAGCATTAAAACTGCATTCTTGAAGGCACAGTAAAGTAGGAGAGTGAGATCTAGTTATCTGACAAAACACCCCACCTCCTTAAGATATATTCCTACTATACCTTTGGGACTGGCAGATGATTTCCTGCCAGCTGCATCAGTGCAGTTTCAGAATTGGTGAGTAGACCTCTACTCTGCTTTAACATGGAAGTAAAGCACTAGTAGAAACTCACCATTCCCCAAACCCAATCTTTAATATTCTCAAAACCAGCAGATGGTTTTCTGCTAGCTGATGATATTTGGAAAGAAGAGCAACACTAGAGGGGCTAACCAATAACTTTGATTAACATGCCTTTGAAGCCAAGACACTAGAGGTTATTCTTGACTTACAGCAGTTTGTTTAGTGGCCATTCAAAGATATGATGGCTCTGAAAAATGTGGTTTATGACCATTTTTCACAGTTATGACTTTTGTAGTAGCCCCATGATCGTATGATCAAAATTCATATGATCAAGATGCTTGGAAACTGATTCATATTTATGACCGTTGCTATGCCTCAAGGTCATGTGATCACTTTTGTTATCTTCTGACAAACATAATTAGTGGGGAAACCAGATTTATGTAACAACCGAGTTACTAACTTATCCGCTGCAATGATTCCCTTAAAAACTGTGGCAAGATAGGTTGTGAAATAGGGAAAAACTCACTTAGCAAATTTCTCACTTAACAACAGAAATTTTGGGCTCAATTGTGGTCATAAGTCAAGGACTACTTGTGCTGTTTTACAGTAAGTCTAAACAGCCTCTACATGCAGTCTGGGGCTGGAAATAGGGACTGTACCCTTTTATGTTGGAACAGTTTTCTGCCAACATACAGATCTATTGGTATCACTTTAATTGAGCTGTGTGGAAAATGTAGTGAGAATTCAGCCAGGACTGGGAAGACCAACTTTTAAAAATCTCTTCTTGATAATTAAATTATTCATGACTTAATTTAACTCTAAATTGACATTTTGTGCAAAGGTAATCACAATAACATTTGTTTGATTTACTATATTATATGATCCTAGCCACTATAATTTTGAAATCATGGCTTATTGCTTGGTATGTAATTGTATACCCAACCAATTGAGATTTATTTAATAACAATGTTTAAATAAATCATAATGTAATGTAATATGTGAACCAAGTTCCAAAAATAGAGTATAGATGTATGCATAGATTGAACTGTCAATACTATATTGATGCCATATTTAAACATGATATTTATTGTGATATTTACTATCTTCAAATGGCCATATGATTAATTATAAGGTTTACATTGCAGGAAATGACATTTAACAATGGCAGACTTTAGTAACTTTAGTAACTAATGCTGTCCACGTATAGCTTCTACCAGTCCCAAGCAGTAAGTGGTTAATGGCATCTGGACAGGATAGCTGGCTTATGTTAATTGCATTTTTATTGTTAGACATCTTATATTTAAGGGGAACCTAATAAGTGTATGTTTCTTGGCTTTTTGTTCTAAACCACCTGCTTTCAATAAAATTTTTCAGGCTGGACAAATGTGCTTTCCAGACTTTGCAGCAATAACTTGTGGTCAGATGATAGTTAGATTACGATGCTCAGGCTTTAAAGTACAGCCACAGAAGTGACAGAAATGGGATCTAAGGCAGCTCCAATTTAAGCTGAGCTTTTATGTACTTCCCAAGTACAATGCAAACAGGCCTTTGATTTGGGATCCAAGCTGCAATTCTATACAGCCTTTCCTGAAGTAAATCCCAAGAAACTCGGTGGGATTTTTTTTTTATGGATTGGATTTTATTGCTAGTCTCATAGATTTATTAAAGTCCTTAGATCCTTAGACACCTACAGTGTAAATTAAATCTGAAAGACCAGACTATTGTTAAAACAATTGAGGAAATAGGCATTCGGTTTCCATCCGTTTTTTTTAACATTTCACGTGTTTAGTTTCTTTGAATAGGATTATTAATTTTTCTGTCAGTAAAGGTTAGCAGAATGGTTTTGCATCAGTTTCAATTGGACACTCACTTTGTTAATGTGCACAATGTCACATTAGATTTTATGTATAGCCTACATAATACAAAAGCAAGAGTTTTATTTCCATCATTATTTAATCCCTTAATACATTGAATACAGAGATAAGATGGAATTTGGTGAAGCCTTTAAATATATACAACTAGGTATTTACACCTACACAGTCAAATGTTTTATAAAAAGGATTTTCCAGGGATGTAGAAAAAGATTGCATATGCATAGACGACATGCAAGAATAACTAAGGCTGTCAGTCAATTTACCATAATTGCAATTGTTGTTGTAGATGGCAACAGACAATATTCCTACAAAAGTCTATAATCCATTGGATACATACTGTACCTATGACTAATCTCCAGAGAACATACTGGGATTGAGTTGTGTGTAAATGTTCAGAGGATTGTTCTATCAACTGTATCTAGTAGTCTTAAAGGAAAAGGAAGAAAGAGCAAAAAATTGGGAAATAAATCACATTTCAGGAAGACATTTAAGAGAAACAGCCAATTTCTTAGTTTAAAAAAATATTTAAACTGTAAAATATTATTACGTTAATTTTCTTGTTTTCTTCTTTGCCATTGAGAAACTTCAGACTAGGAATGTTTTAAGCAAAATTTCTTTTTTCATGATTTGATCATCAGTTGTTTTCAATTTTGTAATTTATACATCCTGCTACCAGGAATGATAGTGTTGGCTAGACTATATCATGGTTTTTGATAGTGGTATCAGAAATGAAACTCTTTTTTCAAATGAAATTATAATGGCTCTTATCTGTGCTGGATTTTTTGTTTTTTTGTTTTTTGCATTCAAGTCAGCGTGGACTCCTGGCCTGGACAAGTCCCTGCAGTTTTCTTGACAAGATTTCAGAAATGATTTGCTATTGCCTGCTTCCTAAGTCTAGAGTAGCGGTCACCAACCAGAGGCCTGCGTTCCACTGGTGGGCTGCGAGAAAATTTTGGTGGGCTGCAGCATGCTGAGGTGGGACATGGGGTAATCCTGCAGTCTCCTGTGTCGTGGCTCCTGCTTCTTGCCTCAGTGCATCGATGAGGCTGAGCAGCAGCGGGAAGAACGCGGACCTCCTGACCTGCAGGAAGCAGCTGCCCTCAGGTGAAAATGTTGTGAGGGGGCGGCTCGACCCTCTCTTCCTCCTCACCAGAAGCACTCAAAAGCTCAGCGGGAAGGAGGCGGCTTGTCGGGGGCCAGAGGGGCAATGAGTGCTTTGTGCGTGAGCACTTCTGGTGAGGAGGAAGAGAAGCTCCTAGGGGGGCTCAGGAGATCGCACCCTCCCCTCACAGACAAGGAAACACCTGGGAAGGGCTTCAATGCCATGATCTCCCATGTCCCTGCCCTCAGGAGCTTCTCTTCCTCCTTGCCAGAAGCTCTCAAACACTCAGCAGGAAGGAAGAGGCTTGTTGGGCGCCCGAGGGGCAGTGAGTGCTTTGCATGTGAGCGCTTCTGTCGAGGAGGAAGAGAAGCTTCTGGGAGGGCTTGAGCCTCCACCTTGCAACATCTTCCCTTGACATTGCTGGCAGCTGCTCAACCTCCTCGATGTGCAGAGGCAAGAGGCAGGAGATGACATCAATTCAGATGATCCTTTCCCCTCACCCCCACCCCCTTTCAGGCCAGGGCTATGCCATGATCTCCCGCATGTATGAGTTCATCTGCCACCAGTATCACCCCTGTTGCCCCACCTTCCCGACAGCCACCTGGTCTTCAGCATGTGGCTCATCAGCCCAGAGTGGAGGTTGCCTGCTGTGCTGAACCGCGCATGCCTGCGCCCATGCCTGCCACTCTTCCTGGCAGGGAGAAGTGACCCCTCTTGGCTTGGACTCTGGGTTTGTGACTGGTATGTCATAACTGGGACCGGGGTGACTTCGTCTTGCCCACAGGACCACCAAGTAGCAGCTGCCAGCTCCTTTCTCCACATGCCAAGTCTTACACCGGGAAAGAGAGCATCTGGGGTATCAGTGTAACCATTTGGTTAGTTTGTAATCGCCCTACCTGGAGAAGGAGGTGCTGGAGGAGGAAGAGGAGTGGAGAAGCAAGCCAGGTGTTAAAGACCTGGGATGGTGGGGAGGCTTCCAGCCCAGCCCTCCTTCCCTCCCCCAACTCCAGGCAGCCACACCTGGCAAAAGAGGGAGAGGTTTCCTCTGACTTGGGGGAGATATGAAATGACAGGAGACCAGATTTGAGGGGGGGCTCTGCTTTTCTTGTTATATATGTTTTTGTTATAATTAAATAAGCATTTTTATATTTAAAAATATATTTATCTATCTATATAAATTATTATTTTTAAATAGTACATTTATATTTAATATAAAAAATAAAAATATATATATTAAATGTATTATCTTTTTAAAAAAAATCATATTAGTAGTCCTCTGGATTTAAAAGTATGAGTTTGGTGGTCCCTGAGGTCCAAAAAGTTGGTGACCCCTGGTCTAGAGAAAGTGTCTATGCCAAGATGAGACTAGAATTGTCCTGGTTTCTAGACTGATGCCTTAGCTGCCACACCAAACTGGAGGCCTCCCAGACTCATGGCTCCTATTGAAAGCAAATGGCAGCCTTTGCTAGAAAGGTCTTTGCTCAACTTTATGTTGTGCACCAGTTAGGCTCTTTCCTGCATAGTGAGGCTCTCCACTCACTCACTCATATCCTGGTCATCTCCTATTTGGACTATTGCAATACCTCTACATGGGCTACCCAAGTATTTTAGAAGATTCAGCTGATGCAGAATGTGGCCATGGAGACAATCTTAGGCATCCAAAGTACGGGGTGTGTAACACCATTGTTTCCTGAGCTACATTGGACGCCAGTTTGCTTCAGGCCCAATTCAAGATGTCAGTTATGATCTTTAATGGTATGGATTACCTACCTGGGTTACCTGCAGAACCATCTTTGTCCCATTACATCTGTACATCCCACCCAGTCAGACAGGGAAGTTGGGTACCCCATCAGTTAAAGAACTCGGACTGGTGGTTGTCTTTTTCATAATGCTTCCTTTTTCTGGCAATATATTAGATAACAAGGAGCATCTTTTTGATACTGTTTTCTAGCATTATCATTTTATCTTATATGTCTTTATCTTTAAAAGGAGAATATTGTGAAAAGTTATTTCAAATAATAGAGTTCCATTTATGGAAAAGATTCATTTATACATACAGTAATAATTAGCTGAGAATCTAAATAGGAATTAAATTGCCAAACCCATCACTGAATTGTTCTACATAATATGAAGAAATTACTTTGAATATTTAAAGGATTAGTCATAAGAACTCTGTTTATTTGTTCTGGACTGAAGAAATTCTGAGTAAAAGAAAAACATTGAACATATATGGATCATCTCTCATGGAAGTCTGTTTGCAATTGTTCCCGATTTATTTATTATCCACCTAGATTTAGATTACTGGCTTCCCAAAATAAAGCACCTATTAGTCCCACAAGAAGGCCTATACTGTCTTAGCCTACCTTTCCCCCTAGCATTGGACAAGGATAGGCTCCTGGAATATGGACATGGTATGGTGATGACATGGTATGTGAGAAAACATATGCTTTCTTTTCTGTGGGGATGTTATTTTATATATACTGTATGTAGTGTTGGAAGAAATGTCCATCTGGGTTCAGTTCCAAGCGGGAAGAAAGACACTGGAAACATGGAGGCTGATTGGAAAGATGGTTTAATGGTGGACAGGACCACATGGTTTGAAGTCCTGAGTAGTTGACCACATGGAGTGCAGAGTGAGATATATTTATACCCTCTCTTGGGCTTCCTGTTCCTGTGAAAGAAATGTATTCTGATTGGTTGTCAGGTTCCATGGGGCCATGCAGGGGTAACTTTGTAGTTTGTCTGGAGTCTCATGCTTGGTTGCTGGGTGATGTAATCTTTCCAGGTGCCCTGTGGTGAGATGGATAGAGGGATAATCCTATTATGTCCTGAGGGTGAAGTTCTTTTGTGTTGTAGATAAGCTGGCCCAGCCTTTTGTCTTGTAGATAAGATGACCCAGTCTTTCTGTGGCTATTAACAAAGGTGAGGACTGCTTTCCAAGAGCTTGTTTCTCCTTTTCTCATCCAGGGAGGTATAATATTATCCTTTTTAAATATTTCCTATAATATTTCATTCTTCTAGGAGAAGGGTGGGTTCTAACTCTCTACAGTAGCATATAAGTCCTTTAATTTGTTTAAATAAATAAAAAAATACTTAAATAATCCCCCTTCTCTGTTAAGTAGTACTTGTGACCTAGTACACAATTACTGGCAGTAGTACCAATAATTGTACTCCTCAGTTACCCCCAGGAGTAGCATCAACTGATCTGTAACTATGAATACAGATGAATGGTCTGCAGCTGAAATTACAATATTAACATATTTTTAGTAAAGTAGAACTCTATAAGATCATGACAACCATCATAGCTTTCTTCATATATACATTGCCCTATTTGCTCAATTTAAAAAACCTGATCACTGGAAAAATGTCAAACTGATCAAATAAGTGTTATATCAGTTATAAAGATAAGAAAGTATTGCAAATGAGAGCACTTAATACATACATTAAACTTTAGATTTTCATGATGAGTATAACGTAACATGAATTCATGAATTAGACTTGGAATTGTTGGAAGAAATACCTTTCTGGGTTCAGTTCCAAGTGGGAAGAAAAACACTGGAAATATGGTGACTGCTTGGAAAGATGGTTTAATGGTGGACAGGACCACATGGTTTGGAGATCCTGGGCAAAAAAAGGGAAGAGATGCTGAGAGTTCCTGGATTTTATACCCTCTCTGGGACACAGGAAGAGTATTCTGATTGGTTGCTGTCAGGGGTCATAGCTAGCTTTGTAGGTTGTCTGTGTTCTAAGTTTGGTTGAAACTTGGTGGGTGGTGCAATGAACGGCAATTAAATGGCTCAGCCTGAAGGAGGTAAAACTTTGTTATGTAGACTAGACTGGCCCAGCCTTAATGGCCCATCAACAAAGATGCGGGGGACTCCAGTTTCTGCCTCTCTGAGTTTCTACTTTTCTTTTAGGGGAAATATTCTGCCTTTTTAATACTGCATATCCTAAAATATTTCATTTTTTTAGGACAGAAGTGTGTTTTAACTTCCAACAGTAGAATGGATCTAGCTTGTCCTGTGAATGTAAAAAAAAACAACCTTTCTTAACTTAGGAAAAGCCATACTTACATATGATATACACAGAAATATGAATTGTTTTCTGTACTTTATGCATCCCAGATGGCAGCAATTATAAATGCATTCATATGTCTTGGATTACTGAATGGGCTTATGGGGAAAATGCTTATATTAAACAGCTATACAAGTAAGGACAAATTATAATGTAATGCATTAAGGGTTTTTTAAATTGGCATTAAAGCTTTGAATGTATATTAAGTAAGCCAGTGTGAAGTATCTGATTTGTCATAAACATTTTAGTGCTTGGCAGACTAAATAAGAGAAAAGGTAAAGGACCTTTCTTTAACTGTTCTGAATATTTACTAAATTGGGAAGAAATGCAGTGGAAATATTATTACCTGTCATATCAGTGTTCTGCTGATTTTCATCATTAGTTGAATTCCAAATATGTTGAATTCCAAAAAACAAAAATGCAGAATCAAGAAAATCAGTGTGTGTGTATGTATGTGGTACAATTCATGTAGTACTTTTTATACGAATATGTTTACTTGAGGAAACGTCTCGCCCCAAAGGGACTGGCCAGTCCCACTTGTGCCTGCAGAGGAGACATGCTGCAGGTCCCATCAACCTGATTATTCTGAATGGTGGGGTCCAGGAGGAAGGCCTTGCCTGCTGTTGCTCCTGCCCTCTGGAGCATCTTGCCTCCCGATCTGAGGTTTGTCCCAACCCTCCTATCTTTTTATAAGGGTCTAAAGACCAGGTTCTGCCAGTTGGAGTGGGGCCCTAGTGGGGGAACAGTGTCAACTCATAAAACATTCCTATTCCTGTTTTATTAGTTGTCATAAAAAGGGGGGGATCTAGAAAAGCAGTGCAGCAGTTTGAAATTGAAAGTACATTCCAACATTTACCTTTAAAAGATTATAGCTAAAATACCAGAGCTTTTGCCCACAAATATATTTAATTGGAGAACGTGATAGATGATATCCAGCCTATGAACGTGCTTAATTGGAGAATCTGGTTTATGAGACACCCAGGGAGGAGTGGGGAACAGGATCACAGGTGACTGTAAATTACATATGCCAGAGCTGGCTTCATACAAGGCAATGCAAGTATGTCACCTCTAATAAATCCTTTCAAGTTTTTGGAAGTTTGGCTTGAGAATCATGATTTAATTAGGGCGATTTCTGGGAATCCTGACAAACAGCAAAGTGGAGGTGATTGATCAAGTAACAACTGCCCTCCCCATGTGTCCTTAGATTTTAATGTTTGGTTTTGATTTATTTATATTGTAATGTAGATATGTTTTTATGGCTGTAAGGTGCCCAGAGTTACCTTATAGTAAGATGGGCAGCCAATAAAATTTAAAAATAAATAAATATCAAGCATATACATGCTGGGACACTAAATGTAATGGTACTGTCTTTCTGCATTTTCAGTGGTAGTTCCAGATTACCAGTTATGTAAAGTAGTCTTGATTTACCTGAGCATATTGTTGGAAGGAAAATCCATCTGTTTCAGTTCTAAGCTGGGAGAAAGATGGTGGAAGTAACATGGAGGCTGACTGGAAAGAAAGGTTATCATAAACAGAACCACATTCGAAGTGTGTGCAGTTCTGGATCAGCTGAGCAATTAGCTAGATGAGTGCCAGGATTTTTATACAGGTCCTGAAATGCTGCTGGGGTGGTGGGGTTGTGCAATGTCTGATATACCCTTAAGAAATTGTGCAATGTCGTGAGATGTGTGCCTTCTGCTAAATGAAGTGGGTTAACCTTGTGTCCAACCTAAATGGTCATGTCCTGTTCTTAGAATTTGGGTGGAGGATAATGTAAATTTTTAATCCATCCATTTGAGGTGAAGGTCTTTTCTTTCTAAATAAGCTGGTCCAATCTTTCTTAATGGGCACCAAGTATCTGCTGGGGGCTATTAAGGAAGACTGAGTCTGCTTTCTGTATGTTTCTCCATTTCTCCTTTAGGGCAATATAATATTCTGCCTTTTCAATATCCCCCAAAATATTTCATTCTTCTAGCAGGGGAGATTTCCACAATATAAAATGGAAAGGGGATGGTATGGAGGAGAAGGGGTGCTTCCTCTTCCCACTTCTACTTCTCTCTTTGCTTCCACTGCACTTTCTTTTCCTTAAAAATGGTAATTCAACTACATTTCTTTTTTTCTAATGATATAGACAACTGCAATCATATTTACCATTAAAACAGGGTCTACGTTTACAATATAGTTCTTATGTCTTTTGGTTCTGAGACAATATGTAAATTACATTTACTGAAGTCTATTCCATATGAACTTTGAGTAATATAGAAACCTGTTTGAAACTGAATCATAGACTCCAGTACTTAGAAGGTGCCTTTTAGCCAGCTGTGGAGGACAGCCACATGATCCAGGAGACAAACACAGCTGTTTTCCAGAGTTACAGATTGTGCTATGTTTGTATTTCCTTGTGATTCAAAGCAATCTTTTGGAATCAAATTCAAAGCACTGAGTAGCACTAATAGTTAGTGCTATTAATAAGAAAACTTCCTTAATGGAAGCAATTTTTAAATGATAACTGCATGCAATGTGTATTAGAAAGGGAGAGGCTGCAATTATTTCCATATTTTTTTACTTAATAGCTGAGGAGATCCAGAACCAAAGTAGCTTGAGTTGGGCAGCACTGGAGAGATATTTTTTGCATTCATCAGTGGATTGAAGAAAAAAGGTAGGATGAGTTTGGCTTGAAGACTGTGCAATTGGTTGTATGGAAGGAGGTTGGTTGTGGCACCATGTTATTTGCTTTTAATACTTTTTCTTTTTTATTGTTTTTATGACATTTAGTTTTACTGAACTGTTGTGAACTGCCCAGAATTGTGTCTCTTAAGATAGCCAGCTACACCAATCCTCTAAATAAATAAATAAATACATGTGAACGAAAACACTGATTTGTTTCTGATGTTGCTTTTCTCTCCCTCAAAAAAAAAGGTATCTTCAAAGTGATTTGTAAGTAATTGAAAAGTGGAAATTCTGAGGTGTCAAAGTCATATTGTAAAGAAGGAGTGTGCACAACATTTCACTTGGCCTTTGAGGGGTAGAAAGCTTGAATGAACCCAAGGCAAAGTTTAAATATTACTTTGATTATGTCTGTTATTAAAGTAAAACACAGTCATATATAAGACATAGCATTTATTCTTCAGTCTTATAATAATAATGATAATTATGCCTTTTTCTCATGTTGAAAATCACAATTTGGTAGCAGCCTTTTGCAGACATGGGTCTCAAATTGTGTAGTTTTTCTGTAAAGGATGCTGAAATGGAGATGGAAATATTCATGCTATTAACAGTTTAATTCCATGGTTACATAAGAAAGGCAACCATGTTAGCAGAGTTGGTAACTTCAAAGCTCCAATATGTATAAAGCAAGCCAAGTTGAAACTGCTGCCTTGTTTTAACTGAGAACATAAGATGATTTCTCATTATCTTGGGAGATTTCATAATAGTGTATTGTTAGAGTGGGAAGGCATTACGATTAGCATCAGTCCTTGACAAAGGAGCATTTTATAATTTAGGCTGAGCTCTTCTGTGAAATGAACGTTTCTTTTTCTATGTAGCAAAGCACATTTTTAAAAGCAAAGATGTTAGCCTTGAATTTAATTTGCAAAATGAGACAAGAATGGAAACAAGGGCAAAGGTTGCACATTTATTAACTGGTAGAGGAATCAATAAAGGGGCAAAAATTAATACTTCTATATTTTGAACTTCTTTGCCTTTCTGTTTAAGACAAAAATGGAAGTTCACTGCTGCTTTCTTTGGTGGACTGCTGACTTTGCACATTTACTCAGAAGGTAAAACAGCTGACTCTTCTACTTTAAGGCAGGGGTTTTCAGAGAACTTAGGCATGAGATAAATAATAGTTTTGGCCTTGCAGATGTACAATAGTCTGAACGGGCGCAATGATAGTATTTACCTTCATGCTTCACTTTGGGTGGTCTACAGTTCTATTTGGAAAAGTGTAATTTGCCTCTTTGGCATGAGAAAAAAGAACTAATGATGTTACTGGCCACAAAACTGCAGATTGCAGTTCTACTGGAAGAATATCATGAAAATCAGAAATCCCTGGATAACTTTTATAAGAATGCAGAAAGGAGGGTTAGGGGTGGAGGCTAGGTCAGCTATTAGAAGTTTTCCTTATATCTAAAAACTTTCTTTTTAAACACTTTTATTTTAAACCATCAAGTTTGAATTATATTAATTTTTCTATTCTCTATTTTCATTTAGTGTCACTGTAAGGTTATGCAAACCTATTTACCATGTACCTCCACATCTATTTTTATGCAAAGTACAACTCCTTTATGCAATATACAAATTCCTTTATAGATGAGATGAGATGACTGAGTTTCTGCAAGCTATCCAACCATTTTATCCTCTACTGTCCCTTCTCCTTTTGCTTTCAATCTTTCCCAACAACAGATCTTTTCCAATGAGTCTTCTCGCTTGGTGACCAAAGTAGTTTTGGATTAATGTTTAATTATTCAAAATACCAAGCATTTATACCAAATTCTTTGCCATTCCCCAGTGAATAAAATAAAGTTCTGGCATCTGAAATGAAAAGAATATTTATCTGATGTCAATAATCCAAATCCAAAAGGAAGAGTTATCTAGAGAACATAATGAACTTATTTGTTAATTAGTGTGTCCAATTCTTATGAATTATAGCTGGTATAACTCATGTAATTTTCCTTTGAATTAGAAATGTTCCCTACCAATATCTGGCTACATATAAAATCACATATTTTTCTACAGTCATATGTAAATGTACTTGCATACATAAATGTTTATTTACATAAATTTTTATTTAATGTCAGGATGCTTTTTTGTTCATCCCAAACCAACCAACCACTGAAATAAATGATATGAAAATATTTTGAATGTTGTGCTTTTTTTCCTGCTGTTTTCCTAGCTCTTACTAAAACCGTTGTATTTTCAAGAGAAACTGTATGTACATCTAGGAATCTTTACAAATAAATTTATATTGCAGACAAGAATTGTTTTGTTCCTTTGCATTATGCACAGAATGTCAGCTTCCTTTGGTAATTTCCAGATATCAGCATGTTGTTTACTGACTTACTTGCTAGACTGAGGAAAGCAAAACAAAGAAATGAAAACTGCTGATGCCACAGTATAATCTTTTTACAAGTGTTTGAGGTTCTCTCGAAAGATAATAGATGTGGGGCAAAAGAATAGAATAGAATAGCGTGGTTGAAAGGGACATTGGAGGTCTTCTAGTCCATACCCCTGCTTAGGCAGGAAATCCTATACCATTTCAGATAAATGGTCGTCCAATCTCTTATTAAAAACTTCCAGTGTTAAAACATTCACAATTTCTGGAGGCAAGTTCTGTCAGGAAATTTCTCCTTAGTTTTAAGTTGCTTCTCTCCTTGATTAGTTGCCACCCATTGCTTCTTGTCCTGCCCTCAGGTGCTTTGGAAAATAGCTTGACTGTTGACTCCCTCTTCTTTGTGGCTGCACTGGAGGTATTGGAACACTGCTACCATGTCACCCCAGTCCTTCTGTTAATTAAACTAGACATATCCAATTCCAGCAACTGTTTTTCATATGTTTTAGCCTTCAGTCCCCTAATCATCTTTGTTGCTCTTCTCTGAACTCTTTCTAGAGTCTCAATATCTTTTTTACATTGTGAGGACCAAAACTTGATGCAGTATTCCAAAATAAAAGATGTTTCTGTTTTTTGTAAACACCAAATTTACAATTTATACCAAAGTATAAAGTATAAATCTTTTATTCTAATCAGCCATCAGCCTACTGCAACCTAGTGCTTTTCAGGATGTCTGATGATGATGATGATGATGATAATAATGATGTGTTATATTATTTCAATGCAGATTTCAATATTTTTATATTTATGTAATATGATTAAAATTATGAACATTCTATTATTGGGAAAGCCTCAAGAATTGAACATGGAAATAGTAAAATTTATATTATATTAGTATTAGCAGGTTAGGATATCAATAGTAAAATCATAAAACATTTGACTCTTCATCCATAGTTCAATATAACAACAAAAATTCTGCTGCAATTCACATCAAAGTGTTGTTATATAATAACAGTTTTGAAAAATGCCCACTTTTTTTACTGATATCAGAAAATAGGAGTGAAACTATAGTTCATTCCCATGACTCTGGCCTGGGATTTTCAGTGCATGTGGGAAGAGAGACTGAGGCTAATATGGAAGGTGGTATAGAAAATCATAGAGAGAACCTTAAGGGAAATAAGCAAAAATGTTATATAAGCAAAGAGTGCTAAAACATTCCCTAAGTTCTGGAAAGCAAAATAGTGTTTGGAATAGCCGGACAGGCTATTCTATAGCCCTTACTCACTGTGATATAAAGATGAGAAGTAAAGCATAATGAGGCTTGCAAGATAGCCTATCTCAATAACGTATAGTTCTAATCTTATGAAGTCCTTTCCTGATCTGAAGAATTAACATAGATTATATCTATAAATGTTTCTCACCTTTGTTATCTCTACTCTTGACAAAGCCATGTAGGTTTTTAGTATTTGCAGCATTGTTTTCAAGAAGCTTACAACTGATTGCTTTAGTACCTGTTCTAAGAACACTGTTAGAAACCACACTTGTTATTTGTTGTTCATATTTGGGCCATTTAATTAATATTATTTATCTTAGATATTTCTGTGATAAGCAGAAAAAAGCAAATGTCCACTATTCAAATCAAAATAGTTGGAAAACTTATTTCCAATACTTGTGGAGGCAAGTCTCTTGACCACTTATTTGGCTTTTTAGATACTAGATTGCTCCTTACTGATTTTTTTCTGATACTATATTTCCACGTTACACTTTCCCATAAATATATACTGGCTGGATTTGCACAACAGTAATCTAAAATGTGCATGGCTATTTTTGTGGCTCAGTGTGTCATAGCTTATTTCTGTTAAGAATAGGTTTTCCAGAATGTTGAACTTTTTGCTCTTCCTTTAGGCATTTTAAAAGCACTATAATTACCAATGATTGCTTCCTTGACATTTTTGATGGGCCAAATTCTTTTCAGGATACTGAATTGAATAAAAATATGGGTTTCATGAATAAAAAATAACATTATTTGTTAAGTACTTTATGATTCATTAGACATTTTAACTACAAAAGACATATGGAAATCTCAGCATACAAAAAAAAATCTCTTGGTTTATTTGATTCTGCAGTAATTGGCCTATGTGGGAGCCAGTTACTTGTAGTGGCTAAGCAAACTGGTCTTGCCCAAATCCAGCTGGGTGACCTTGGGCTAGTCACATTCTCTTAACTCTAGGAAGGAAGCAATGACAAACCAATGTAGTGGACAGCAAAAACAACAAAATAAAACAGGGATCACTGAAAAATAATAAACATCAGGAGTAAGCCTGCAACCAAAGCCAGGTTTTCAAAAATTTCTAGAATCCCAGGAGGGAGTGGGTGCTATTAAAGAGAATGTTGGCAACACAACAGAAGGTACACTTCTTGGCTCTCATAAAAGGGCAATTTAATGGAGGGGACCTGGAATGCATCCATTCTGCTGGAACATACTGTGTGGGCAGAAAAGTTGGACACACCAGAGTTTATGCTGCCCAGAGTCCCTTCCATGTGAAATGGGTGGCTATACAATTATGATAGTTAAATCAATCAAGCGATAACTATCTAGGCCTTACACCTTTTAGCTTTTGTAGGTAATAATCAGCACTTCAAATTGCATTTGGAAGCCAACTGGCAGTCAATGCAGTTTTCATAGCGATGGTGGTGCATGGACAAATTGAGAGGTACCTGTTACTGCTTGCACTGCTGCATTTTGAACTAGCTGTAGCTTCCAGGTGGTCTTTAAGGTCTTCAGTGGCAGTCGTACATTAAGTTCATGCATTAATCTAAATGTATTATTTGAATGAGCTATAAAAGTTGACTAAAGTTTCACTAAATGAGAGGAATACATTCTAGCTGAAATGAGGCCCAACTATGGAAATTAGAAGGCTGACAGTTAAAGACATTGTCAGATTACTCACATGTGCTCTGTACAGCTGGTTTTCTGTTAGTGGGTGGTAAAAATTGTGTTTTTGCAGTCAGTTTATGATTGGCTGGGTGTTGTGGGATTCTCTTGGGCTTATAACTGCTAGTGTTGCATATATGGGCTAAGTTTGATTGGCTCATCTCTCAATCACCTCAGACTTTTTTTATTCTTTGATTTTTAAGAATTAAGAATCTTTACACTGGTAAGTTTAATTGAAATCATTGGGTGAGTATCCTTTAAGTCTTTTTTAAAAAGTTTAATTATAAATATAAAAAATTATATTTTGGGGAATATACATCAAGAGGATGATTGTTGTTGGCTTTAGAAAGTTTTATATGGATTAAGGGCTCAATGGACTTGGTTTAAAACTTTGAAAGGATCTTCTTGTGGAAAGGGAATTTCACAAAGGCAGTAGTGTCACAAAAAACAGGAAAAGCCCAAGGGGAACATCAGGTCAGCCAGAAAACAAACTTACATAGAAAAAGGAATCAAATAAAAAGTATTAAAGATTCCCTATAGACAAAGGCCTAAGTAATTAAGTAAACTAGACAAATAGGAAAACGAAACAAAAGATAATTTAGAAAACCCTTACAAACACAGGACATACCAAATAAGCAAAACAAACAGACAAAAGACACAAAATATAAATTACAAAAGGGACAGACAGGAGATTGCCACAGAACAAATATGAAAAACTATCTTAAAGCTAAAAGAGATTACAGAAAACCAATAATACAATCTGGCCACCCCGCGGAGTTTGCCTTCTGCACCCTGCGGAGTTTGCCCTCCAATGGAAATAAAGACAAACTCAAATAGGATTTGAAACATTAGGCACAAATACAAACACTCACACAAAATCAACTTACAAAGGGAGAAAAGGGTATAAAAAACCAGGGACTTACCATAAGAAGCTAGCTAGCCCAGGAACGCAGACTTCTCACCGTTCTCCACCTTCCTGAAAAATAAAAAGATCCAGCTTTCAAGCAGTTGTCCGTATCCTTGCGCCGGAACTCTCCCAGCGGGAAAATCGAATCCTCAAAAGAAAGGCATTTTGACACCTTTAAACACTCTCTTGTGAAAAAGTCTTGTTTGTATTCTGAACTGTTAGAAAGTCTTTGAAGACTAGACATTAGAAGACATCAGAAGGCTACTTTAAAAGAAATGTTTGACTTATAGTGACAGGAAATTTTTGAACTATTTAATTCTTTACTGGCATTGGCTGGTATTATTGCAGAGAAAGAAACACCATTGACTAAAATTGAAATTAGCTTACAGGTGGAATTAAAATTTACAGGATGGAAATAGAAATACTGTATTTAAAAATTAAATATAATGGATCAAAAATTGAAAAATAAATAGAAATAATCAGATGAAGGATTTAGACTATTTCCTTATATTGAATTGACAAGAGGGGTTCGCTGGAGTTGCTATATTGGAAGTATAGGCTTGATAAAGAAAACAATTTTGAGAAAAAAGTAGAAGAAAGCGTAAGAAGTCAGATGCTGGAATTTGCTTTGAGGATTTTAAAGACTGCATGAAGAAATAATATAATATTGGTTTATTTTACCAAAGCTAAAGGTTGCTATTTAGGAGAATGTTTAATGGTTTCTTGATTAGGACTGAATGACAATTGTTGTTTCTGGTAATGTTTAATTGCTTTTTTAAAATAGTAATAAATTCTGATTATTTGAAGAGAGGAAATGGGGAAAGGAAGGATTCAGAATGGGTGAAATAGGTACAGTTTTTTTTAAATATTTGTGTTATTTCTGAGAAACCTTACTGGACTTTTATTTTTTAATAGAGAGAGGTGAGGTTTTAACAATATAAAAATTTATGGAATGAAGAGGTGTTTCATTTTATTTTAAGAGATAGTGATAAGTTTTCAATGTTGATTTTACTTGCAGGGGATGAAGTGGGAGGCTTCTTTTAATCTCTTGGAACTCCTTGGAAATCCAAGGAACAGCCTGAGATCAATGCACTAAGGAAGGCCACACATGGGCAATCTGATCCAGGGCCTCCATCACATGCCTATTCCAGACTGCAGCCAAATCCTCTACAAAAATGCCTGACAAGTTCTCGTGGGGGGTGGGGGGGGAATACAAGCTTTTTTTTACAATCCTGCTGGGTCCATCAGTTGCCTGGGGTGGGTCATCTGAGTATACACTACCCTCCCCCCCTTTCTAAATTGCTCCATGTTAAATGCTGAGCTATGATTTCTGTATACTATGTAAGGAAAGGAATTCCTGTGAATTTTGTTCTGCTAGTCATAACTGACTATAGGAGATGGTGCTCATCTCTGTTTCAAGGGCCATTGAGCCAGCACTGTCCAAAGATGTTTCTGCAGTCATGTGGCCAGCATGACATCACAGAGTGCTGTTTCCCTCCCACCAAAGTGATACCTATTTATCTGCTTGCATTTGCATGCTTTCAAACTGGTAAGTGGACAGAAGCGACACTTGGGTCTCAAACCAGGGCTGTCAGCTGACAAGCCAGTATTTTAACTGCTGAGCCATTACACCGTCTGAATACTAGGTAAGCCTCTACTTAAAATATAGCTTGAATCTTCATGAATTTTAATTTCCCCAAGAGGTCACTATGTTTAAATCCTATTGTGGATTAAGATTTAAAGGACAGGAAGAGTTAGTAGTTACCACTCACCTTCTTGAAAAGAGTATATCAATTAGTGTAATAAATTTCAGAAATTAACAATAGCTATTTTGTACTGTTTTTAAGGACAGAAACCCTAAACAATGTAATAATATAAAAATCTGAAAATTGATAAACAATCATAATTCATTAAATCAATATAAAACTTATTCCCGACTTGATTTGCATTTTGCATTCTCATGGTTAGTTTAAGCATGGTTTGTTAAATTACTCACCATATACCATGCTCATATAAGCTTTGCATTTTTGTATAGCATGAAATGTAAATCCAGATACTATATCTACTTAATTGGAGGGGAATTTCTTCCAAGCTCTTTCTGGAGATACCTAGAGCTGAAACCTGATAACATTTGCATTGAAAACTTGTGCTTTACTCTTGAGGTAAGAATTATGTTATTATTTTATTTCCCCCCTAATTAAATTAAGAATGCACAGAGTTATAGAGGCTGATCTTGCTTAGAATCTGAAATATGTAGCACGATGCCTACCGAAAGTAGCTAGAAAACACAATCATGATTTCAATCACCAACTTCATTTTATTTGTAACACCATGTATAATCCATGGTTTTGAAACTCTCTAGATGACACAATTTGTCAAGCATTCCATTGCCTGATTTGCCCCACATGTTTACTCATTTCTGCAGAACTCTTGCAAGGCAACATCCCAATTATATGGATACACCCATGTTATGTATATTACACACCATTAATGCATTGCTACTGTTTTTAACAAAAGATATGAAATATTAAAAATACTCAGATTTATATACTCTACACTCAAAATTTCAGATGTAGGCATTGTCTTGACCTGTTGTGCTTACTTTGTTTTTCCTGGTCTTGAATTCAAGGACTAAAGAGAAATAGGTTTTTGTGCAATTACCATCATTTCAATAATCAGGACATAATCAGGGCAAGAATGCTGGGCAATGAATTATATATAATAAGTTTTAAAAGAATCTAAGGTTAGGAAAGCTTCCACCATAATTCTGATTCTCATTCCATATTTTCAAAGTTTCAGTACTGATTAATTTTTTAAGAAACTCCTATATGTATGAAGGTAAGACATAGTAATCCAATATTAGAAGACTAAGGTAAAAAAAAAAGCCACCCAGTGCACTCTATACTCTAATCAAACATTTTGGTCTAGTGCCATAAACCGCAGTGCCATAAATTTTCCCATGAGGAAATCTAAGGGATTTTCCCTTTCATATATTTACATTATTGCTTCCTCAATCTCTTACCAAACATTTCACTTACCAAATAATTGTAAGTGCTTATGGCCTGAGAAACATAGTTTTGAAATATAAGTTCTTATACATATATTAATTTGTCTCCATTCAACTAAGTTGTCAAACTTTTGCATTTTTTTAAATCTAAGTTTTCTTGAGGAATTGATATATTCTTTTTTTAAAAAACTGTTTTGTCCTCTTTCTATAAATGTGACTATAACTTCTGCCTCTTTTTCCCCCTCTCTGCTCCGCCATTTTCCTAATTTAAAACTACTCTTTTTACTACACAGGCCTGACCACCTCCATGCATTTTGCTAAAATTAGACCCTATCAGATTCCAGGCAGCTCTGGAAAATGTTTTCTCAAAACTGCCTAGCTATCGTATCAACCAGACTGAGCTGTAGAATGCCAAATTCTCTTGGGCACTTTGATATAGTGGTTTTTAAGAAGTTCTTTCCTGCTTCATATGAAGCAGGTATTGGATGGCAACTGACCAGGGACTACCAGGACTATAGAATAGACAGAAATGTAAAAGGTAATAAGAAGACAATAGTGCCAAACCATGTAATCATCAGAATTAAGTATTGAGACAGGAATCATGGCATAAATCTCCTAATGGTTGTAATAGAAAACATTCCCCTCAGAATCTAGAAAAATCCAATAAGTAGGAATTGTTTGTTTTGTTACATAATAATTTCTTCTGGTGTTCTTTGTAAGAAATTATTCTGATCACAGAAGATGACATGGCCAAAAATACAGTGTCAACAATAGATTGCATACATTAGGAAATACACATACATTTCAGTAAAATCAACCAATTCCCTCCATTTCAGTTTTGGAAATAGTACTGGAGAGATTCTTTTTATTTTTGAACTTTTAATTACTATAAAGGCATCACAGACTCTGACAACACAGTTTCTGTTACCTTCTGGAGTTAAAGAGATGAGAGATGGCCCAAGAAAGGTAGCTGATACTGTAGTAGCATGAATGACCAAGCTGCTATCTGAAAGCAGAAAGCAGTTAGGGTATGAAGGCCCAGGGGGCCTCTTCCAAAGAGATTTGATACCTTCAGGCTTCAACAGTAGGTCACTACAGGCTCAGTACAAGCTCTTCTAAGCTTTTTAGTGCCTTGGCAATACTTAAAGTATTTCTAAAGGAGATTTACAGAATAACAGAATAACAGAATTGGAAGGGACCTTCTAGTCCAATCCCTGCTCAATCAGGAAACCATAAACCATTTTAGACAAATGGTTGTCTTATCTCCTCTTAAAAACATCCAGTGTTGGAGCACCCACCACTTCAGGAACAAATCATTCCACAGATTCATTGTTCAAATTGTCAGGAAATTTCTCCTTAGTTTTAAGTTGGTTCTCTCCTCCCCTAATTTCAATTCATTGTTTCTTGGTCTGCCTTCAGGTGCTTTGGAGCAGAGATCAACCTCCTCTTTTTGATGGCAGACCCTTAGATATTGCTAGACACTGCTCCTATCAAGCAAAACATTAATGATAATATGAAAACATAAAATGAATTGAAAAGTGAAATAATTAGAACTTCTTACCTTTTGGGGGAAATTATATGATGTTTCAGTAAAAGTTTGAACAGATTATAGCCTTAATATATAGTCATTTGGATAAGAAATTTCTATACGCTTAATGATATCCTAATATAATTAAGTTTGAAAAGAATTTGAAGAATTGAAAAGAATTTGAACAGTTGACATACTTACCAAATATTCACAAATTGCGTTAAGCTCCTGTTTTAACCATGGTTTATTGTATAAGCCATAACTGGTTACGTTCACACAATACTGAATTGTAAACAGTGGTATACACATAAGAGATTCATAATTGATGCATCAAAACATCATACAATTGGTTCTGGCTTAGCACAACATATGAATACAGTTCCTACTTTATAGCAAATGGATGAAGTTGCAGTACATGTATGTTTGTACACATTTCCAACAATCTAACCATTTTATTGAATTTTAACCGAATTTAACATAATTTTTTTTTCTTTCCCAATTACCTGTATAAGGATTCTTTTCTGTGCTATTCATGTTGTCTGCTATTTTCCATTATGGATTGCACCAGTAGAGGCTAAACCAATTTCATTGTATACATGATGTACAATGACGATAAAGGTGGCTATTATTATTATTATTATTATTATTATTATTATTATTATTATTATTATTATTATTATTTAACAAGAGTTGGAAGGGACTTTGGAGGTCTTCTACTCCAACTGCCTGATCAAACAGGAGAGCCTATATTATTTTAGACAAATGGCTGTCCAGTGTCTTAGAAGCCTCCAGTGATGGAGCACCTACAACTTCTGAAGGTAAGAAATTCAACTGGTTGATTGTTCTTACTGTCAGGAAATTTCTCCATAGTTCTAGGTTGCTCCTTTCCTTAGCTAGTTTCCATGCATTGCTTCTTGAATTGCCTTTTGGTGTTTTGGAAAATAGGTTGACTTCCCTGGATAATAAAGATTTCTGGATAATTAAAAGCTTTTGAAAACAGGAAAGGAGAGAAAAAGAATAAAAGGGTAGGATTTGGAAGGGAGGAGACTGCCTGGAATTAAAAAAGAACTTACAGCAAAATCTCAACAAGACTTCCAAAAGATACATTCTAACTGAAATATCGCAACAAAAATCCCAGGAAGAGAAAATCGAAAAAGAAATAAGAAGATATAACTCGGGATTATCTGGATTACTTTATGATTTCTGGATTCTTGGTTATTGTTTTGAATGACTAAAATCAATCGGGTGGTTGTTTAAAACTTTTTAAAATGGCTCCACTTTTAGAAGAACTGAAAATGGAACTTAAAAAGTACAAAAAAGATGCACAAGAAGGGAGTGGTTCTTTTGGCTTCGTAGTTCAGTTTTTAGAAATGGAGATTTGGAATTATGAGAAACAACAAGAAATGCCTGCAGAACAAGAAGATTGTGACAAAGAAGAAGCCATCTTTAATTAACAAGTAATCTTAGATGGGGGGAAAAGGAAAGGGGGGAAAGAGAATGGAAAGTTTAAGATTGGGAAAAACAACTCAAAAAAATAGAGTGAAAAATAAGTATAAAATCAGAAAGCAACAGAAGAGGGAAATGCAGAAGAGAGAATTAGAACAGGGGATAAAAAGGGGAGGGAGAAGATGAGAGGGAAGAAAGAAAGGAAAAGAAGTTATAAAGGAAAGAAGCAAAATATAGAGAAACAGGGCCTATTTGGAGATAATGGGTGAAAACTTAATGGAAAAAGGGATTCTGCAAAGGTACATAAGATAGTATGGTTATATTAGAAGCAAAAATAATTTTAGAAAATATGAAACAATGTATGATTAAAATGTCTGATAAAATAGCTTACTTCCCTCCATGTAGATGTATTTCCATTAAGGACTACACATTGAGTGTGATTTGTCAGCCAGTTACGAATCCATCTGGTGGTGATGCTTTCTATCCCATATTTTTCTAGCTTACCAAGAAGTTGGTTGTGGTCTACTTTGTGAAATGTCTTACTTAAATCCAGGTATACTATGTCCACAGCATTTTGTTAGTCCAACTAATTTAATAACTTTGTCAGAAAATGAAGTAAGATTTGTTTTCCATAATCTGATTCTGACAAACCCATGTTGGCTTCTAGTTATAATTTTGCTTGCTTCTAGGTGTTCGCAGCTTGATTATTTTTTCCAGGATCTTCCCAAGTATTGATGTCAGGCCGATTGATCTGTTTCCTAGATGTTTTTCCCCCATTTTTGAAGATGGTAACCACATTCACTCTTTTCCAGTCCCCTGGTAGTTTTTAGGTGCTCCGGTATCTTTCAAATGTATGGTTCAATCGTTCTAATATCATGTATGCTAACTCCTTCAGAACTCTGGGATGTAATCCATCAGGACTGGGTGATTTGAACTTACCTAGAGTGGACAGGTGTTCTTTTACCATTTTCTTGCCCATTTCAATTGGTATTCTTAGTCTTCTGTAGTTCTGTTTTTGATAGGCTGGGCTATTTTTTGCATAAATAAAGTATTAAGCAGCTCTGCTTTCTCCTTGCTGCCCATCGCTTCTTTGCCATTGTCTCCAATTGGAGACATTAGGTTTTTTGTTTTTTTTTATATGTCGACATTTCTTGCAAGTCTTAGTTCATTCTGAGCCTCAGCTTTCCTGACTTCATCTTTTCAGATTAGATGTTGCTTAATTAAAAATCTGTCTTAGTCACTGACTGGAATTCAGTATCTAGACTGAAATCCTTCTGACTTTTAATAGAATCTGAGCATTTGATTTCATTTTTAAATCATATATTAATGTTCCTTAAATTTGCAAGATTTGTTTTTCTTGCCATGCAAATGTATATATCCAAACTAGTGCTGTTTCTCCATGTCATATATGTGGGTACATGCATAATTTTGCATTTGTTTATTTATCCATTTTGTCATGTTTATGCATATATTAGTGGAGACCCTTTGAGTGCTGTATGCAATATAATTTCATTTTAATGTATGCTGATTAATGTACATTCAAAACGACAATAAAGTTATTCTAAGTCTAAGTAATAGAGTCAGAAGGAAAGTAGCTATTATTTTTACTTGCAAAGTACATTGTATGATGATATTTAAAGTTATGTTTTCCAAACTAGTATATTCATGAAGATCTGCTATGTTTTGCTGGCCAGCAGCTGATTTCTTTTTAAAATAAACCCAATGTCCTTCTTACCTCTAATCACAAATCCTCATGTATAAAAGCATGTTTTAACTTCTGAATCAGCTCTAAAGGCAATTCACTGAAGAAAAATGTTATACTGCAAGAGGTTTTTTTACATGTCTCTAGGCCATATGGATCTAGGACACCTGGAAACATTCAGTTATTCCATTGCATGGCTGAACACTTAGATCATATTTACTAAAAAGTTAGCAAAAGTCCTGCCCAACTAGCAGCAATGATACTTGTGCATTTAGAAATCTACATTTGTCAAAGAGAAGAAAAAAAAAACCCGCAGGCTTTTATTATTACTTCAGATAAGATCTCAGGTATTGGCTGACACTTGAAATAAGCAGACCTTCCATCTGTTCAATTTTGAAATATTCTGCTTTGGCCCAGTACAAGAGATTCTTACTCTGGTTAGAATATTAGTATATTTGTAAGTAGTCCATAATGCTTGTTTTAATTCAATAGTATTGTGGTCAGTGCTTAGCTAAATGTATCTGGAAACATATCAAGAAGATAGGAAGACAATTGCTGTTTTGCCTTGCCACTCCTCAGGAGATGGAATTCAGCAGCATACTGCCCCGAGTTTTTGAAATACTTGGGAATACATTTCCCTGAACACACAATAAAAATGTGTAAAGCTGACTCTTCATCCCGCTGATTTAAATGGACAGGAAAAGCCTTTTCTGCATACTGCTTGTATGTGCTAGTAGGCAATGTTGAGACTGAGTTCTTGTCCCAGTTTGGGGTTAAACTGACTGGGTGACCTTGGGCCAGGAACTTTCTCTCAGCCCTAGGAAGGCGGCAACGGCAACCATTCTTAACCAGCTTTGCCAAGAAAACTTCAGGAACTTGTCCAGGCTGTCTGAGAATTGAATTTCTAATGATTTCTGAATGACTTAATTTGTAAAATAAAAATTAATCGCATGTTAGGTTCCCCACCCCCCAAAAAGTGATTTTTCCACCTAAGTATTTAGCAGACTGAACCTGCTTCAGGAACTTCTGCCAAACTGCTCTTTTATGCAATGATGCCGGCTTTGCTTCTAAAAAAATCTGTATTTTAAAATTTGTAACTAGGATGAATGTGCTGAAAAAGAAGAATCTGAAGCATATTGAACGTACATTTACATTGTATTATGTTTAAAAAAATATTTGGAATTTGCATAATAGGGATCTGGCTGATCTATGAATATTTCATGAACTGGGCTCACAAGAATAGTTTTTAAAATTCCACCTTCTCCCTCCACCTTCAAAAGCAAAAGGAAAACATCTGGTTGAGTGACTTGCACCTAATCCTTCTGTTTGTTTGACCTAGGAAGATAGCAAGTGAACTACAAGCTGGCCTTTTCTTTCTAGCTACCTGTGCTTGCAGTATCCATATATTGAGAGCAAGATAACCCTTGCATTTCTCATCTTTACTCCACTGCACTATGAGATACTTTATTCATCCTTGTGTGGATTTCACTCCCCAGCTAGCCTTCTGGGACTTGAAGTCCACACACCTTAAGAGTTGCCAAGTTGAGAAACAGTGTTCTTTATTATCCTCCCATACCAATTCTTGGGAGAACCAGCTAAGAAGCTTTCCCCACCCACACTTAGTCATGGCCCAGATCAGTTTGAAGACATTTTTTCTGTATTTAAAATGTAATTAATGCAAACATTTACAACAGCGCTTTATACCAAGCATGAAAAGTAGGCAAAAAAGTTGCATCTTTATTTTTCCCATATCTCCTGCACAGTGCTATAGCCTGGCTTTTCTGGAAAAGTTTTCCTTGTTTTGTAGGCCTTCAGCGATTCTCCACCATCCTTTTGGTTGCTTTGTTGTTGTTACACTGTACAGATCCCAGGATCCTTTTTGAAGGATTCATTCAATTTTGCCTGCCTGCCTGCCTTTTGGAAAGAAAGTGTGCACGTGAGAGGAGAAACAAGAAAAACAGGAACCTGGCCAACTTTCTCAGAGAATCTCGACTTTGGATGCTGAGTGCAGTACACAGAAAAGTTACGAGGCCAACTTCCTTTCCTACATATTTGTTTCCCATGATGGTAGAAGGCAGCTAAAATGCAAGTCTTCTAAAACCTTATGAAAACCATATGAGACAGAGATTACGGGCGGAATAACTTCTGAAAATTATTTGCTCTTAAAGAGCCAAATATATTTGCAGATTTCTCAGGACGCGCCGTACCACAGACGAGCCGCGCTGGCTGGGTTCCTAGAAAACGCTGGGCTCAACTGCGGTTGGCTGGTTTGTGGTTCAGGGCTCCCCCGCACGCGTTTCACCCGGGACCACTGCTCCGCCTCCCGGGTCCATCGCCCCCCACACATTCAGGGCCAGAGCTCTCGTCGGGCCGAGGTGCCGTTAGGCGACCAGCTCAGCCTTCCAGTCGCGAGGAGTCGCGCCTCAACTCAAGACGGCACCGGAGGGGCGCCCGGGGAGCCAAAAGAAATTTGAGCGCGAACGGCTGGGCTCCTCCTTCTCTCCCTTCCCCGCTGCGTTGGCCGCGGGCATGAGGGAGCCGCTGTGGGCGGACTCGAGCCTTGCCCAGCCGAGGCGAGGGAAGCCCTCCGCCTCACGCTTCAGTCCAGCGGGTGGGAGGTTCCTGCTCTGTGGTGTAGAGGACCGAAGCAGGGAGGGCTTTCCCGACGCCGGGCTTCCGTGCAGCTGCTGGGTCGTAGTAGTTGAAAGTTACAGCAGGCGAGCACCTCGTTTGCCTGGAGGGAAGAAGGGCGGTCGCTTCAGCTCCTCTGGGCTGCCTGTCTCTGCTCGGAGCACCCGCGTTAATATTCACAGACGAGCCCCACACGCACCCTTCGGCCCTCCCTCCTCCCAGCCTTTCTCTCGCTCGCTCGCTCTCGCTCCCTTTCCCGGTCGTCTCCTCCCTCTCTTGCGCTTCTCCCTCCTCTTTCCCTTCCCCCAGAGGAGCTGCCGTAGGAGGCCGGCAGACAGGCGCGGCGCGGCTCTTGTGTTCTCTTGGGCTGTTGGTTCGGCCCGGCCGTCGCAGCTGCGGAAGAAACAGACCCGCTCGCTCTTCGGGGCGAGACGCAACCATGAGCGGCGGGGAGGTGGTCTGCCAGGGCTGGCTCCGAAAGTCGCCCCCGGAGAAGAAGTTAAAGCGCTATGTAAGTGTCTCCGGTGGCTTGGCGGGTTCTCCTGCTTGCAGGAAGCGCCCTTGTCCGCTTCTGGCCACTCTCGGCGGGGTTTTCTGTCTCGTTGCTGCCTTCGTCTGCCCGGGTTCTCTCCGCGCTTCTCCCCTTCTTTTCTCGCCCTTAGTCCCTAGGGGAGTTATCCGCTGCCCAGGCTCTCAACGGTCTGCATGTAACATTATAGATACATGAATACTTTGGTTCTTGCGTGACTTTTCAAACAATCCGATAATGTCTGTTTACAGTTAATTCACCCGAATCTGACAGCTTTGAATTAGTAATCATAAATATATAAATATAAATATATTTTCAAAAAGACCTCTGCATTGACTTTTCATAATTGCCAAGTGCGCAGTTTTGTTCCTGCTGGGGCTTTTGCAAGGCCCTGAACGGACCCAACTTTTCTCTTCTGATTTATCGCCCTTTGCGACGGAGGATCGGGGAAGAACGGACGAAGTTTTCCGGAACACATATGCCTTAAAAAGGGGGGGGAAAGTCTTCGAAGGACTCAAGACGGAACTCGGCTGTTTGGTCGCTTTAAAAAAAAAAAAGGGAGGGGTGTAGGAGGGGGAAGATCCTATGGAAATCTGCAAATATATTTTGCTCTTTAAGAGCAAATAATTTTCAGAAGTTATTCCGCCCGTAATCTCTGTCTCATATGGTTTTCATAAGGTTTTAGAAGAGTTGCATTTTAGCTGCCTTCTACCATCATGGGAAACAAATATGTAGGAAAGGAGAAAGGCAATCTGTATATTGATTGCATTGCCTGAACTTGTTTGTTGAAGCTGCATGTATACATAGTTTCATTGTGTTACCTGTAGCAGTTATGGTTTACACTGTATTCAACATTAAGTGTAACACATGGATAAGTTTTTTTCCCTTCTCTGAATGAAATGGTTATCAGATTTTGGAAGTGTGTTTGAGAAATGCACTGATCTTTTGGACTGCAGTGATTCTAAAGTGTAAAAGATTCATATACACAAATACTTTGGGTCTTGTGTGACTTTTAAAATAATCTTATAATGTCTGTTTACAATGTGTTAATTCACCAAAACTGACATCTTTGAACTATGTAGTAATAGAAAATAATTTTAAAAGACCTCTACATTGACTTTGCTTTTATCTTTAATACTATTTCCATAGAAATTTGCATCAGGGCCTATAACTAATGTATTGCATTACACTTACTTAAGTGTCATTCTGATATGAAAATATTTCTGGAAACATTTGATCATTATACACAAAGAATGTTTGCTGCACATTTAATATATTTTTTATTCCAGAAATAGGGACCTGTTCTGTATCTTTTCACAGACTAGCAGGCAAAACATTTCATAATATAGATACTCCTAACGCTGGGAACATAAATTACTTAAAGTCTTTGAACAGACTCGACTCAGCAAATCAAATTCTATCAACTAATGTATTGATGTGGTTATTCAGAACCTTCAAATAGAATAACTTTTATTCATTGGTTTCGACATATGTTGATCTACAACATCTAAAATTTCAAGCCACAGTCCAAAACCTCTAGAATAGATAGTGTCATCAAAGAAAACAACATCACAAAAAGGCATATTTTAAAGATAGGCTGTTATTTTGCTCTTGAAGGTAGTCTATGGTACTGGAGTTTTAAAAGAATCCAGCAGTATAAACTTCTGGACTAATAAATGTACTTGCCTGCCAATTGCTGTTTCTGGTTAAACAAAATATTGTTTATCTTGCACGGCTTTGCTGGCTGCCTGGTACTACACTTACTAATGTAGCATAGACAATTTTAAAGTACATGATATAGTAATTATGTAGTTATTTAATTGTTCTGAGAAATAAATGTAAGAAATGTCTTAACCGTTCTTAAATACTGTTTTAATACTTTAAAAAAATTGTAGACTGAAATAAAGACATAGAGTGAAGCAAAGTTATTTCATACCAGAGTCAGTTCTCAAATTTTGTTTTTCTACAAATGAAGTGAAATTGGGCTCCAGCAGTTCTAAAAAGGCATTCATGGTGATTTTGAAATAACATCGGTAGAGTTACTGGCATGTGTAGACAAGGTTGTGAGATTGTTGGGAAAAAGATAAAAAAGGCTAGTGAATTGCTTTAATTGCACTCACCAATCAAGCTGAACATAGGAGAAATACTGCAACTTTTTAACTTCTTTGCTGGAGTATTTGGAGTGAAAATTGGCTTTATTACGAAGGGAAAAGCCTTATGTGTTAGGGAATCTTTCAGTTAAATTGATTTAGACCTGCTGCTAAAATGTTAAGTATTCAGATTTTCTACTTTCTACATCATTATGGAGTTCAGTAGAAATATGTATAAAAATAGCTTAATTATTAGATCTTAGGTTAGAACTGGGCAACTTCTGTTCCATCCTGTTTGCATATTCCAGTGCAGTTTCAACAAATTCATAATTATATTGGATCATTTAGAAAGTGAAGTGACAAGTAGATGAAGAGGCTCGAAGCTACACATTAGAGATGGAACATAATATTACAGTGTGAAAATATTGCACTGAAATTTCAAAGACTGAATTTCATCAGCATTTAAAGATTAGTAATGGTCTTATCTATTAGTTCTGCATTCTTATATCAAAAAGGAATAGAAATTCCTTTTATAAAAGTGACATCTGATGTACTTGACTGTGTTGCACAATTAACTGACAATGTTAGTGTTTAAGGTGTAACTATTTTCACTTTTAAGAGTAACACAGCCAGCCTTCTGAAACTGGTATAGTGTATAAATGGAGGTTATGCAAAATAGTAAGCCTGAATTACACATATAGGAGGTTAGTCCTATTTCAGCTTTTCATTAATATGTAAGAAATTAATGGATAAAAGTTACACTCATTCAACAGTATCATTTTATAAAATTAATACTTGTAGATATATTAATAATGGCTAATAAATTACAACAAGAAAAGTTGGGCTAATATGCCAGTAGCTTTTTAGTTCTCTTTCCCCCTATTCTGTCTTGTTGCTACCATGATATAAGCCTCTGGGGGAAGCCTTACATAGCTTTGTAGGAAGATCCTAGGTCTTATACATACAGAGTCTTATTCAATACAGTCCCTGCTGTTAGAAAAATAGATAAAGAATTATGGTCCTAAGGATATGTCTATCAAATTCTTGTGTCACTTCAGAAATGTTATTTAGCAGGTTCTGAACAGTTCTGGAGAACCGGTAGTTTGGAAAACCGGCAAATACCACCTCTGACTGGAGATTTTACAGTATCCTCCCCCTGCCACGCCCACCAAGCCATACCCACAGAACCAGTAGTAAAAAAATTTGAATCCCACCACTGTGTCACTTGTAATGTAACTTGCTATTTTAACTTCTTTCTGGAAAGTGGTTCAGGCAACTATTTGTCCACCAAATATTTTAGAGAATTTTTCTTCTCCATTCACTTTCTTCTCCAGTCCTCTGATTATAGCTAACTACTTGGACATCCTAAACTGGATTCCTGTTCACAGACACTACATCCTTAGCTGATTTCCTGCTTTAACTGTATTGAAGCAGATCTGTTCATTGTGACATTTATAGCAGTGCAATTTTGAACTCCTTTTGTTGTGTTTTTGCTTGGCTTGTTGTCAATATGCATTTGTTTTCTTAGAATGCATGATTTTTAAAAATTTCCTCACTTGGACAAGACTTTCACTTTTCACTTTTATGCTTTCCTCCTTGACATGCATCCATTTATACTGTTAAAAAATTATAACATCCTAAAGTAAACAGAATGAAATCTTGGCTCTTGGTGCATATTCAATTTCAATTTCATTTGATTTTTGTAAGTTTTCTCTTTTGAAATCAAATTCCATTTAAGTAAATTGCCATTTTCATTGTTTAATGTTCCATTTATGTATATATTAAACTTGTAAGCATTGTGATCACTAGTTCCAACTGCTCATATCATGCTTTGCATCTGATCAATATTTAAAGTAATTTTTTATTACTATATACAGTAGTTATGTAGACAAGTGGCCTAGTGGTGAAGATGCTCACCTCCCATTCGGAAGGTTGAGAGTTCAATCCTAGGCAGCTGCAGATGTTTCTCTGTCAGGGTGCAAAGAGAAAATATCTTCTGTGGACTCTGCATAGGTGTGAGGAAGGGCATTCAGCCAGTAAATGCTCAGCTCTATTCAGTTGCCCTGATGACATACTAAATAAAGGGATTAAAGGGTCATAAAAATAAATAGGTAGGTAGGTAGGTAGATAGATAGATAGATAGATAGATAGTGTGGTACATGGTTGATTGCTTCATGTAGAAATACAGCATCTAATAAGCTGGCTTGCATCCATTCATTATTAAAGCAGTTCCTTCTTTTAATTGCTCTTAAGTTTTTTTCCCTGTTTAATTCTTGTTTCAAGTTAGAAAACTGGTCCTTGACAACCAAAGGCAGTGGGGGAAGCCAGATTTGCTTAATGACTACAATTCACTTAACAGCTGCAGTGATCTATGACCAAAAAGGTAATAAAATATGCCAAAACCCACTAACAACTGCTTTGCATAGCAACAGAAATTTTGAGCTCAACTTTGGTCGTAATTTGAGGACTACCTGTATCATATTGCATATTTTTTGTTATAAATTATATCTTCTGTTCATGGATTTTGTTTCTTCATTTATACTTTCTAGCTTCTTTCTATTTTTTTGAAATTGGTCCTCTTATGCTTTCCTGGACTTCCCTATATACTCTTTTGAACATTACCCCCAGGAGGAGAAGTCATTCAAACTGCAGTTCTAAGCTCTTATGAACTTCTTTCAAAATTTGTGAAAAACTACACTGTAACTTTTTTGATGTTTCAGACAAGCAGATTAGATTGGTATTGTACAAAAGAGGCAGTTTCTTTCAAAAACTTTCTCATAAAGAAAATTTAAATCATTTTTTGAACAAGCATTGCAATATATGTATTTGATATATTGTAGTTCTGTCTTTATAACTAGGCAGGTAACATCATAAGAAAAAAAAATCTCATTTCAATCAGATTATCTTGCTGAAATGATAAAAGCTTTGTGGTAACCAGACAGAATGATTTTTATCTGGTACAATTTGAATTTAGTTCATTTTAGTTCTCAGAATAAATCTCTGGACTCATGATTCTTTCAGTTCATCTAAAAATTGTGGCTAAAAGCAAAGTAGACTAAACAAACCTATAATATTCTTACCACAGAAATATGAGAGACAGCTTTTATAGCTTGAATATAAATGGATGTCTTTTCAGAAGTAATAATGTTTTCCCTTTAAGGGCTTATTTTCTCTTTTCTTTATGCCCCAGTGCCATAAAAAATGCAAGAGGAGTTATTGGCAGAGATCTTGTCTTCGTACTCCTCCCCCTTTTTTCTATGTAAGCTACTGGGGAAGACTTCTCTAACATGGCACTATTGATAGTCCATGGCACGTGTAATTTAAAGTGACCCAATTCCTAGAAAATAGCAAGATTGGGTGTTATTTCCATGGCACTATTGGATGGAATGCCAGAACCTCACGAGATTATAGCCAGTTATTTTTTGAAACTTGATTTTATTTTAGTTTGCTGTTTTATCAATATAAGCTGTGGAAAATTTAGTGAACAATGGTGCCACAGATGCCACAGCACTAGGCACTTATTTATCGTCTAAGGTTATAAATAACAACTGGTGGTCTAAATAATCTGTTTATCTTGAGAATATATTTATTTATTAATAGAATTGAAATATAAGTGCGCCTTCTAAGTATTGTCTCAAAAACACAATCATGTGCTTGTCGTTATAACTTTCCTGGTATGTTGGTATTCTATAATAAGATTTGTCCTTTTCTTTGTAATTTTAATAAGGTATTTCTCATGTATCTTTTAAAGTTAATTGTTCTTTGACTTTAATAACTTTTTCCTAAAGCAGATGATACAAGTGGGCTCTTTATATGATTTGTCGTAAGATGGTAACTAAAATCATAAAATCTAGTCCCTTCTCCCCCCCAAAAAAAGTATGTGGCCACCTTACACCTACATATGATGCAATAAAACTAGTTTATCCAACTGCTATCGATTAAATAATATTAACAATCAGCAGTTATAATTTTAAGGAATTATTGGCTGCAGGAGTCTTCACCGTGAATGTAGAAGTAACTTGTAGTTGAATAAGTTCTATTATTAGAGAATGTTTTATGCAGCAGAGAGCATTTTCTACTCTTAGAAGTGTTGAATGCGAGTGGGCACTTTAGAAATCCTGAGATCTTCACAGAGTTTTCATAATTACTACTATGTCTTACCCAGACATCATTTATTATGTATTTGTTCAGAGTCTTCCTTGAATACTTTCAAAATGGCTGGCACAGATTTATTCTAGCAAATTTCTATAAAAATAATTTTTACTAAATAGTTTCTTATGTAGCACTTTCATATGCAGACCCTCAAATTTTTAAGTTACTAACAAATAGAACAAGGGGAAACCATAAACACACAGAAGGTACCTGGAATACTTGTCTCTTCTAACCCTACATATAGTTACATACATTTCTTAATCAGTCTTTTCTTAATAAGTCTTATCTGGAAATAGTCTAATTTTAGTACTTCTTTATTTTCTCTAAAAACATTAGGGATATTTCAGAGGCTATAATATTGACTCTTCCGTTTTTAGTATTTTAAGCTATTTCGTTGTAAATAATATGTATGGTATGCTCTTCTCCCTTTATAAATAAAGTTGTTTGTTTATTTGTCACTTTGATTCTGGATGAAATACATCATTGAAAATCTGTCTGGAAACTCATTTGCAATTTTATTTCCTTCTAACTGCCCAGGAGCAAAATATGCTATAATTGTATGTTTATTTGTATAATTAAGACCAGATAAATATGAAACACATCCCACCAGGAAATGTACTTCTCATAATAAAGTAAAATAAATAACTGCACTAAGCTTGTACCGAGTTTGCCTGGAAGAAGAGTTTTATGGTGTATAGGTGATATAATTTTTTTTGATAAAGCAAAAAGACAATGTGATATGTTGCAAAAAGTACTTCACATAGCATCTCCCAATCTTTGCAATGGCCAGTAGCTGTACAAAAGCTAGAATAGGTTTTATGCTGGTACAATACATGTGCAGAATGTTTTCCCAACTTATACAAGTCTTATATGGTAGGATGGAAGAACAAAATAATGCTATCCGATCACTTCAATGTAGAAGCAAAAAAGCCTCATTGTTTTCCAAAGGAGCTTTACAACTTTGCTTGGCCAAGTTCACGATTTATAGGCCCTTAATCAGCATATCTGAAGAATAAAGACAATGTTGGTAAATAAACAAAGGTATTTTAGGTAGAAGATGGTAGAGGACAGGAAGGCCTGGAGGAATGTTGTCCATGGGGTGGTGATGGGTTGAACACGATATCACAACAACAAAATTTTAGAGCATTTACTGTGAAACTTCTTTGCTTAATTCCTGGGTTTTTACTAGGCTTGGTGAAGATAACAGTAATGTGTTGCTTTGTAACTCAGTTGTTTCCCACAATTTTTCTATTTCTTCTGTTCTTCCTCCAAAAATGGAATAGCAGAGGGCGTTCTGATTGTTAGAGCTATGAACTGTCTGCATATTTTATTTTTAGAAGGACAAATAATTACTGTTGGATCACAAAAATATGAATTAAATGCCTCATGTTACCAGTTTTGTGAAGTTGGTATCAGATGCTTAGTGAAGACAACACCAGACGCGATCTGATTCTCAGATGTTCCATAAACAAATGTAGCAGCTTTTCAGCTGAAAAGGCCTCTTTCTAGTTTTTGCTTGTCTTATCCCAGAAAGAAGGATAAACCTGGAAAGAACCATTAGTGACTCTGAATGCCTCTGCAGACTCATTCGGGAAGAGGCAGACTTTTAACGTTATGGAAAAAGATTGTATATACCTGGTCTGGCAACTGGGCACAGGGAGAACTTATTGACATGAATATTTTGAGTATCATTTTTGTTATATAACATGTTTGGAAGTGATTGCAATCTGAACTTTTAGATCTGATTTTGGTAATTCTTTTCAGGCTCCTGTGATCTGATTTCTTTCAGAAAGAAACACTCTGAAACTATTTCTACAGAGGGATCAATTGCTCTATTATGATGACGTTTGAGAGGAGTCCTTTTTTTGGCTGTTTGCTGTTCATTGGAAGGAAGCTTTCTCTTTGGGATAGAAATGTCTAAATCGCAAATGACAGGAATAAAAAATCCCAAAATGTTATTCTTTTTATAGCCCCCTTCTGTTTTTCCTGTGTAAATATTTTAATAGGCTACAGTTGATCTGACATTTTAAGTTGCATGAAACAGTCTTGTTTGCTGAGATGGCACATTCCTTCACATGGAAATAACAACATTGTTGTGTGTTAGTTTTTCAGTTCTTTCCAAGACCGTCTAGTCGTGTTGGGACAATGGATATTGCAGAAAATGTTTTGTCTGTGGGCTCCTAAGATCAAGTATGTGATGCCTCTCTTACTTAATAAATGATGTAGGCTTTCATGTGGATTGTTCCTTATGTGATAACGTGGCCCTGCCCTGTCCCCCCCCACCGTCTCTCCTCGCCCTCCCTCTCCCCCTCCTCTCCCCCCTCTTTTTCTCTCTCTTTCTCCCTCCCCTTCTCTCATTTTCTTCCAGATACGCAGCCCATTTGATTCTCCTGAACTTGATGGAGCACATGAGGAAGATGAAATTTGTTTAGTTAGTTGATTATTATTATTATTTGCATACAAGCCATTGCTCAATGTTGTTACAGTGTTAAACATTTGTATAGAAAGCATTTCTGGGGTGGAAGTTCTCAAAGAAAATGTGTTATTAAATTTAGAAACTTAAAAAAAAAATCTGAAATGCAGCTGTGAGCTTCCATGTACGAATCTTCAACAGGAAAGACACAGATATTTACATCTGATATTCATTTTTGAAATGATAAGACTGAGATTTTTCATCCAATGTTTTGGATTCTAGATAACAAGTTTCACAAGAAAATACTTTGTGTCTTACCAGTGATACCAATGACACACTATGAAGTTATTTGCATTAGAATTAAAGTATTTCCTTATTAGCAGCCATAGCTCAAACAAAATTTATGGAATACTTGAACCAAATTATAGATTAAAGATGAAAACTAGGCATTTTTTTTACTGAGAAAAGCAGGTGTTGTGTTCTAGCTGCAGATTTCATGGCCACTAGGAAAACTGCAGGAAAGCAATTGTGCTACTTAAATGTTGAAGCCATATACAGATCTACTTGGTATGCAAGCAGTCCAGCTTGACTGTTTGTTCATATATTTTATAACGGTAGTATATTCATGTTCTGTCTTTTCTTTAAATAGAGAGTTTTATGCTGGAAATGGGAGTTGTGCTTCCCTTATTCAGCTGGTGTCCATGAAATCTGATCTGCTGCAAGATTATCCAACGATATTTTGCTAAAAGTCTTAACTCACCTAACATTCATCAAGCCTTGCGAGGATATCTAGGCAGGCTAGGCTTCTTAGAAATAGACTTTCATTCCTAAGATACTATTCTTTATCTTTCTGTTTTTCTTGCTTTGAAATATAGCATAGAAATGTGCTAAATGTTAATATAAGATGGTGATATTAGAGTTAGTTTCTGAGAAAACCAAGCTTGTGGAACTGATTCTGGCTAAGGTCAGAAAATTATATTTAACTACAAGATAAGGACAGTTTTAATTATTTACTGTTATTTGTTGTCCTTTGGATTTTTGCTGGGCAGGTTAGGTCTTGTACTGGATCATTGCTCAATTGATGTGAAGGCTTGCAGAATTTGTCTGATCTGCATTTTTCCTCTTAAGGAGAAAAACTATACTTAATGATTGGTTCTCAGCCTGATAAAAAGCCATTACTTAAATAGCTCACTAGTGGGGACCACCTGGTGTCTGAGGAAAAAAAAATTAGAGTGTAAAAATAATAATCAGGAAATCACTTCCTCATGTTTGCTGACATATTTTGGTTCTATTACTTTCATCTTAATAAAACTTATTAACGAGAAAGCTGAGATCTATGCTTGGGGGAAAATTACTTTTACTTGCGGCAGATCAGATAGTCTGATACCATGACCCACAAGCTCTACAGTTAAATCAAGCCAAGCCAGAGATGGTATTCAGCATGTTCTGACCAGTTCTAGAGAACCCGTAGTGGAAATTTTGAGTAGTTTGGAGAACCAGCAAATACCACCCCGACTGGAGATTTTACAGTATCCTTCCCCTGCCATGCCCACCAAGCCACGCCCACAGAACCGGTAGTAAAAAAATTTGAATCCCACCATTGACTGCCAAGCCAATAGTTTTCTCCCATTCTCAATTATGGTAAAAGGAGATGGAGGAATTTGGTTATAACAACAAGAGGAATGAGAGTAAATAGGTCACTGACTGTTCAATTAAAATACTAAGTCAAACTAAAACTGAAGAAATTCATTTCATAATACAATTTTGAGCATAAAATTACAATTTTCAGGGAGAACATCAGGAATTGCTTTGAAGTCCTAAACATTCACTGAGAGCAAACAGTGGAATTGTGGAATAAAATCAAATAAGATTATGATGTATATTAAGAGAAACTACCAAGGACCTGAAAAACAGGAAAAATCAAACTATGTTTGATAAAATGGTAGAAATTGCCAAACAGAGAAGTCCAAGCCAAGAAAACTAATAATCTAAGGAAGTAATTTAAATAATTTCAGAGAACTGTTGGAAGAAACGAGAAGCAGTCTTACAGTGACTTCTGTAAAGACATTGAAAATGGAAAGAGAAATGGAAAAACAAGGAAATATTTTAGAGGTTCCCGTATTCAATTGCTATGCTGTAGGATAGTGATAGTAAAGTTCAGAGAAGACTAAAGGTAAAATTAGTCTGAATTGTGCAGTAGAGATGCCAACATTGAAGATATATTCTATAAATATAAGAACTATTATTATTAGAGCATAATGTTAAATCAATGTTATCAAATTGGAAGGCTGCAGTATTGATGAAATATACACAGATGGCAAATAACTGAAGAATTTTAAAAATATTTTAATGAAACTATGCCAGTAAATCAGGGGAATCACATATGGGCTGAAAGACTGAAAGTACATGTCAATACCAAAGCAAACAATACGGATAAAAGAAAATATTTGGTAGCTTGGGGATGAGCTGTAGGGTCCTTGGTGCTTTCTGAGTTTGGGTGTTTTCTTTCAGACATTTCATTACCAAACTTTATTTATTTATTTATTTGATTTGTCAATCGCTTACAGGATACAGGTATAAGAATAAACATAGTTTTGAATACATGAGATAGATACTTATAAGAAAAATAAAAGAAATAATAGGACAGGGACGGTAGGCACAATTGGTGCGCTTATGCACGTCCCCTGGGTAACATCATCAGTCCAGTGTATCTGCAAGAAAGCAATTGTGCTTAGAGAACATTAAGAAACTCACAGTTTTAACAGTGTGTGCAAATCATCATACAATATCCTTAATTTCACATGCTATCAAAGTAATGCTTAGTGTCAAACAACACAGATTAGAGTTTTATATGGAAAGGAATATGCCAGAAAAGGCTGAGGAACATGAGACATTATTGCTGATGCACACTGGATAATTGAAAAATAGCATTGCTGATGCACATTGGATAATTGAAAAATAACATTATTGCTGATGCACACTGGATAATTGAAAAACAAGTCAATTTGTGCTTCCTTGATCAAAGAAAAGTCTTTGATTGGTGTACTATATCAAACTCTGTGCTTAAAAAAAATCAGAATCCCAGAACATCTCATTTTCCTCATGCAAAATGTATTCACAGAAAACCACAGTTCATATAGATAAGGCAAAACAGGCTGGTTGTATATTCTCACTTAAAAACTGGAGGAAGAAATCAGTAATCTCTTACGTACATTATGCTGATGACACTGTTCTGATAGTTTAAAATGCAAATGATCTGGAAGCTCTAGTATGAAATTCAAGAAGCATAGTACATTCAGCAATCTGCCTTAGAACATACAATGAAGATACTGAAGGGCTGCATAGTTTGTTTTTTAGGATTGATTATCAACAATAAATAAATAGAAGTCAAGGAATGCATCAGTTTTAGTGCTTGGTAAGTAGCAATATAGACCTCTGAAGAGGCGCGGTGTTGTAATTATGTCCTAAAGATCTGAATTGTGTAGATTTTTGTAAATTGAAAATTAGAATAGAATAGAAAGATTGAACTGTGGTATTGAAAGAGAAAATATGGATAATGAAGAAAACAACCAATGGAACATAGAAGATATTAGTTCAGTTATGACTCAAGGCAGGGGTCGCCAACCTTTTGGACCTTAGGGACCATCAAACTCATAATTTTAAATCCTGGGGACCACTAATATGAGTTTTGACTGACGGCGGCTTGCTGACATTTTCCCAGGGTCTCTGCAGAAAGCAGCAGAGACCCTGGAAAAATCCCCCAAAAAGTTGCAGGAAAATTCCCCACCCTGTTTTCCTACCAATCGATCATACTTTATTTGGGATCGCAGGATACCGTCTCCAGTTACATTCTCAGGGAGAGAAAGAGAGAGAGAGAGAGAAACTGAGACTTTTGGTTTCATGCAAGGAAAGCAGAATAAGTCTTTCTCTCCCCCAAACTCCGCCAGAAATGACTCTTTGTGAGACTTGAGATGACTTGCAGGGTTCCAAAGATTCATTTCTGGTGGAGTTTGGGGGAGAGAAAGAAAGACTTTTGCTGCTTTCCTGTGTGCAGCCAAAAGCAGAAGAAGAAAGAACCGGAAAGAAGCAGACCATTGGCCAGGTGACACACGTGGGGCACATGGGGCAAGTTCCCTCCTCCACCCTTTCCCTCCTCCCCTCACTACCTTGTGTTGTTCAAATGCAAGTGATGCAAGCCTTGTATTCCCGTGGGCCATGTGGGCAGTGCAGGTTTGCACAGCCTGGATTAATTGTTTTGGGGGGTGCTCTGAGAGTGACATTTCTCTGTGGACCACCAAAATTTTCTCATGGACCACTAGTGGTCCCTGGCTCACTGGTTGGCGACCACTGACTCAGGCCCCAATGACCAGCCCCAATTATTGTATCTTGAATGTGTATGTGCATATATTTACTTCTATGGAAAGGTCTATAATGCTATGAAAGATAAAAGGAAAGAGAAAAAGAGAATGACTAAAATAGCAAGGTGGAAGGACATATAGTCCTCGACTTACGACCACAATTGACTCTAAAATTTCTGTTTTGTGAGAGATTTGTTAAATGAGTTTCAGACCATTTTATTATCTTTCTTGTCACAATTTACCCCATTTTATGACCTTTCTTGTGAAGTTAATCCTTGCATTTGTTAAAATAGTAATGAAGTTGTTAAGTGAATCTGGCTTCCCCATTGAGTTTGCTTGTCAGAAGGTCGTAAAAGGGTATCACACGACTCCCAGGACACTGCACCTGTCATGAATATGAACCAGTTGCTAAGCTTCTGAATTTTGATAATGTGACCATGGGGATGCCGCAATGGTTGTAAGTGTGAAAAGTGTTCATGCCATTTTTTTTCAGTGCCAGTTGTAACTTTGAACAATCACTAAATGAACTGTTGTAAGTTGAGGACTATATAATTACAATGGTGAGGGTTTCCTTGCTGGAAAGCCTGCAGGACTAGTTTCAAAACACATTATCCTGGAGAAGATCCATCTATGTGGTCCCTAAAATTGACACTGACTTGGTGGCACATAATTAGTCAAAATGTGTATATTTGTGCATGTGTGTGTGTGTGTGTGTGAGAGAGAGAGAGAGAGAGAGTCTTGTTTCTATTCATTTTTACAAAAATAATGGTTCTTTTATGAATTTGCTATAAATTTTTAATGTACATTTTATGTTGTAAACCTTAAAAAAGAATGTTTCGTTTGGATAATATTGTTTCATGGGGTCACAGAAAATAGAACAGTGCTTATTTGGTTATACTGTTGAAAATGTATGCAACCAAAGCATGTCTTATTAAGAAAGAAATTTGCTGTACAAAATGTAAGAATGTAATTCTACATAGAAAATGTTCTATTTACAACATAGAAAATTATGTTTTAGAGTTTCAGAGAGGCACAATGGCTTTGCCTAACCACTTCATGAATCCATTTTATCCACCTTCCATAACTGGGAATGGGAAAACATTAAATGGGAAAACATCATAGCAATGTTATATTGCATAGCAAAGAGGACATTGATAATGAACATAATGTAACACATAATAGCAAACAAGTTTAGAGAGGCTCCCACCATTCATTGAGAAGAGGATACAAATTAAATTATTTTGAAGTTGGATATCCTCTAATCCTGTAAATTTTCTGTCATACTAAGTATTGTAACCAATATTTAGAAGGAAATCGTGGGATAGGCCACTGTGAAACAGTTCAATAATTATTGCTACTGGTATATACAATCTATATTTAAAGGTGTCACATACTAGGAGGGGGAGAAGCCCTCTGGGAGATGTTTGGATTCTAAGCCAAGGACATCTGGACCCTACTTCACAGAACTAATAGTGTCATTCTTTTGCTTCTCCTTATATTTTGTGTGCTGCTCTCTTTCTAGTATTTCCATTTGCCATTTTCACTGCTGAGTTTCAAATCTCCAACTAGAGTGCTCTGCTCCCCTAGTCTTCTCAGGATCTCTCTTTCCATCCTTTTTTGTAGTACCACCTTTGATAACTTTGCCTTTTTTATACTCTAGCCTCCACAGAACACTGCTGCCTGTGATGGCTGTTACAGACATTATATAGTTAAGGAATGTTTTGTGCATCCCTCCACACTGAATTTGTGGTCTAAGAGTCTCAACAGGAATCATATTTCGATCTATCTCCCCTTTTAGATCATCCATCAGGGAAATAAAGACTGTTTCCGTGCCTAATCAAGGTCTTAAATAAGAAGGATAAAGTACAATCTAAATGTTGCTGGAGATGCAGCGCTGCTACTTTTTCAGCCAATTTAGCTAAATATGGAATAGGCTGTTGTTAAAGCCAACCTGTCCAAAATGTATCTTTAAAAAAGAGCCTGTAAAAATTGACTTAATTATCTCAGTCATTATTGGGAGGATAGAGTTCTTAGAGGACCTTATAAATCGAGATATGGAATGATATAGATAAGCTATCTGAATAGATCTGAAGAAATCTATTCGTTACATAAGGAGAAAACGGTGCTGCACATCATGGATGCAATATTGTTCAAATTAGCTTCAAGCCTTGCATGAGTTTTAATGATCTGATGCCTGAGGATTTGCTCAAAATTGCTCACAATGAAGCTCAGGTAAGGCATAGTCCTTGCCTGACAAGACCTTGGGTAATTTTTTGGAACTGGTGCTGCTTCTGTCTTTTGCTGTTACTTCGATCTTACCATAAGGCAGTCATTGATGTGTTACTACTATTTGTGCAAACAGCCAATTACACTCCCGTGCTTTTTATCTTTTGTATTCAGATTCTTAAACTCCCCCATAAAACCATGAAATCATTGTGTTGAATAGACCTTTCATTTGGGACAGTCCAATTCCCATTATCAGTTAAAGATAATTTTGCTGATCCACACAATTGCTGATTGTGTGAATAAACCTCATCTTGCACAAAGCCTTTTTCCATTATTCTAACCTGGAGTAAACTCCCGGGCTATCCAGATTAAATTTAGGGAAATTGAAAAGAAATACCGTATTTATCGGCGTATAACACGCACAGGCGTATAACACGCATTCCCTTTAAGAGGGAAATTTCAGGAAAAATATGCGGCGGGCGCAGCGCTGACATCACGTCATGACGCTGCGCCGCCGCTTAGGCACTATTGGGAACGGGATCCCTTAAAGAGGATTCCGCGCCTTGATATCGGCGTATATAACACGCATACATCATTTGCCCCCTATTTTCAGGGGGAAAAAGTGCGTGTTATACGCCGATAAATACGGTAGATGGAATTTCATCTACCACTAATATCTGCTTGTATTGTGAAATGAGACCATGGGTATACCCTTTCAGAGTGTTTTCATGTTTCTTATTTGTTGGATTGTGAGTTTCATTAGTTTATAGTTTCATAATTGAATTTGTTAAAAAAATGAGTTAGATAACTAACAAAAATAGATTTTATACAATTATACTTTCTTTGTACCAAGCTCTTCCCAAACTCTGTGTTTGTTCTGTGATGAGATTATGAGGTAATATCTGCATGTATTGTTAAAAATTCAGAACAATGTAATGGGGCGTTGGTTCTTACCTGATACGCTTCTTTTCATGGAGCTGTCGAGAGCGTCCAGGTTGGGAGGAGCTCCAGTCTCGGCTCTTACAGGCTGAGCTTGAAATTGAGGAACGCCCCTCACCATCACGTGGTCCTCGGGCGCTCCCCAGGTTTTTGCGCAGACGAGAAGGAAGGTCCTGTTCTCATCACACTCAGGAAAAAAATATATTAGATTGCTCGGTCGAACAGCCAGGTTTCCCACCAGACGGCCTACGGGTGGGGCTGGACGCTCTCGACAGCTCCATGAAAAGAAGCGTATCAGGTAAGAACCAACGCCCCTTTTCCATAGAGCTGTCTCGAGCGTCCAGGTTGGGACATACCAAAGCTTGGCTAGTCCTGCGGGTGGGGCCCCATCTGGTATAGAATCTCTCCTGGAACCCTGATGACCCGCTGGAAGGCATGCCCAACAGGAGAGACCCCTGGAGATTGGAATGTCTCAACAAGGGGCCTAAAGAGGAGGTGGAGCTGTCCAGAAGGCAGTCCCGCCAAAGAGGCCAACAGGTGTGCACTGGGACCGGGATTCAAGAGACTGGGAAGATCGACCCGTGTTGGGAATTCCCCTGGGAGAACTCTGGGACAGAGAGGAGGAGGGGAGGCGCAGAGGAGCCCTAAAACTAGAGACCGGGGGAACACGGCAATGGGCTACCTCCATGACCCGGGAGAGAAGGAGGGGCCCCTCTGCTAGGATCAGGAAGGCCCCGGGGAACCAATTGCCTGGACGTAGCGAGTTCCCGGAACAGTGGCCTGTCCTGGGGGGAGCCAGGTTCGGTTCCGCCCAACGGCGAGGCGGACGACTTTGCTCAAGGACCCAGCTGGCCGAGGGCCGCCTTGTCTGGGGATAAAAGTAGTAGTGAAGGCTAGAGATCTGTGTGAGGACCGGGAGCGCAAGAAGGGACCCCAGCTAGCATTGGATGGGGGTAGATGTGTTGCCGACCAGTTGCCCAGGGCAGGGTGAGAAGGACAAGAGTGCTCCTGGGGTAGGAGCCTGTTGCAAGCAGGGGTTAAAGGTCGGAGTAGAGATTGGCCTTCTCGCACTCCTTCCTCTCTCCTTTTTTTTTTTTTTTTAAAAGCAAGCGCCTGGGGACGACTGCATTATCGGGAACGACGGAACGAACCTCTCCCGGATCCTCGGGAGGGCTTCCTGGAAGAGTTGCCTCCGGACCCATCCGACTCCGCTCGGTAGGGAGATCTGTAGGGAGAGGATCGGTAGTATCTGGAAAAGGAGGAGGAATGGGAAGAACCCTGGCGAGGAGAGGGAGAGGAACCTCTGAAGTCAGACCTCCTAGAGAGGGAAGGGAGGTACTTGCGCTTGTTCCGGGTCTCGGCCAGGAATGGGTCGAGAACCGGTCCAAATAGCTTCCCCCCAGAGATGGGGGCTGATGCTAGCTTAGTCTTGTTTTTAACGTCCGCTTGCCAGTGGCGGAGCCAGAGTAGACGGCGGGCGGTGACCTGGGACGAAATGGCCCTGGTGGAGAACTTTGCCGCCTGGAAGGTGGCGTCTGCCGAAAACTCGGCCGCGGCCAGGATCTTGGCAATGTCCTGGTGCGCCCTGAGATTGGCTGCGGGAACATGCTGCTTGAGCTGCTGGAGCCACTTGATGGAAGACCTGGTGAAAAAAGACGCGGCAGTGGAAGCCCTGACTGCCCAGGCGTCAGAGAGGTGAGCGCGGCACAGGGCCAGTTCAGCTCGCTTGTCCTCGGGCTGGAGAGCATCGAGTGAGTCGCTGGGAGTAGAGCGGGAAGCCAGGCCTACCACGGGCTCGTCCACGGGGAGGGGATCGAGCAAGGTGGAGAACTGCGGTTCCAGGTTAAAAAAACCGCTTGTCCTGGGCGTTGGGGGAGGGGGCCCCGAGGAGGCCAGCTGCCTAGAGACCATGTCTGAGAATATGGGCGGGACAGGGATCACCTCAGTTTCCACCACGGGCTGAGAGAAGAGAGAGTCGGGAGGAACCCCTGCCGCCGCTGGGTTGGGTGGGGAGGGGGTTCAGGCCCGAGGTAGTCCTGGCTTTGAACAGGAGGGACCTAAATAGGTGCAGTTTAAAGAGCCCTAAAACGCGGGCTGGCCTGGAGAGAGGCCCTCGTCCTCCGACATGTCCCCCTCTAGGGGCCTGTTCCCGAAAAGAGTTCGCTGCCTATGAGGGACCCCATGTCAAGGTCCTGCTCGTCCCCAAAGAGGGAAGGGTCCCCGGGTTCTTGGGCCTCCATCCCCTCCATCTCCAAAGGTAAGGTTAAGTCCCCTTGGGGAGTTGCCTGACCATGCGAGGCCGCTGATCCTAGGGCCTCGGGGGTCGCAGGCCGAGGAGCCAAACCGGCCAGCTGCTGCATCTGTTGCGCTACCCTTTGCCGGATGGCCAGCTCCATAGCCTGCATCAGGTTTTCGGGTATTTCCGCCATGGGGGGTGGGTGAGACTCCTCCGGGCGCAGTTCTACAGCAGTGGTGGGCAAGGTGACCTCAGGGGCCTGTCCAGGCTGTGGGGAAGAAGCAGAAGCAGGAGAGGAGGATGGGTGGAGGTTGATGGAGCGGAAGGGTCCCGGGGCACAGAGCTTGACTCATGAGAGCGTCTGTCAATTTCCCTTTCGAGGGCCCTGTGTCGCCTGAGGGCATCCCTTTGGGAAGCTTTGGATGGTTCCTGTGCCTGTTTGCGCAGGTGGTGGGATTTAGCCTTGGACTTCAGAGAAGTGCCACGAGAGGTATTGTTGTCTGCCATCTGGAGAGGAGAGAAAAAAGGAAAAAATTTTCTGGTTAATGCGAGGCGGTTAACGGGTCTGGGTACAGCCTAAGCAGAGGCTGGAACTCCCAGTGCTCGTATTGCACCCCCTTTTTTGTCAAGGCAACAGAATTGTTCTGCAACGTGTTGGGAAGTAGGGCCTAGCCCGGGGGCCAATCAGCCAGAATGAACGCCAAGCTGTCCCTGCCGGGCGAACCGGGGAAGGGACATGGCAAGCAACTAACTCCTTAGTTGGGGGGAGACTTAGGCAGGATTGCAAGGTATTTGAGCAGTCCCAGGATCTGCCCAGGAGTCAGGGAAACAATGCGGCCTACTGGTAGGCCTCTGATAAAAACCAATGACCCTGGGGCCGCAGGCAGAAGGGAATAATGTAAGCTGAAACCAGGTCTGGATGCGGCCTACGTGGAGGCCGGGGATCCCAGCGCACGTTCCACGCCCCCCTTTTAGTCAAAAAAAATTTTTCTGTTTAAAATAGAGGTTTGGTACGAACCAGGGCCTAGCCCAGAGACCAATCAGCCAGAAGGTGAACGCCAGGCAGCTACCCCTGCCGGACGGACCGGGGAAGGGGTGGGGGGGCAGAGCTGCTACTTCGCCTGCTGGGGAAAAGGCTGCAGGGCCAACGGGCCCTATTTCTGCAGGAGGCCTGTCGGTAGAATGAAAGACAGGCTGAGACGTGGGAGTCCCAGGCTGCCTAATGGTCAGTTAAGGCTGCGGCCTGTAAAAGGGCCTCTAGTAATGGCGGACGGCCATGCGGCCACTCACAAGATGGCGGCCGTTCCAGGGCACACCCAAGATGGCGGACGCCACAGGGGGCCCAAGATGGAGGCCGCAAGTAACGGAGGCAGCCCCAGCGGCGGTAAACTCCCAGGGAAAAGTAGAGAAATTGACCCTTTGGGAGAACCAGGGAAGCGTACCCTGGGCTAGATGGCGTTCGCGGGGGGGGAACGGCGGCTAAAGCGAGGAGAGGCAGGCAGAAACGAAGCGGCCTCGCGCGGAGCGATTAGGCGGCAAACGAAGCGGTGGGGGGGGCAGCGCTCGAAGCGCTCGTTTTCTCCCCTTAAGGGAACGGTTTAGATGTTAAAAACACTCCCTGGGGAGTTCAAACCTGAGTTCCTGCGCTGCCTGCTGGTGATCCACGTAGAAAGCGATGAGAAGAAGAGGCCTAGAATGCTGAACAACCGGAGCAAGAGAAAAACAGCCTGTTTGCCATGAGGCTGAGCAAAAAACTGGGGAGTGCCCGAGGACCACGTGATGGTGAGGGGCGTTCCTCAATTTCAAGCTCAGCCTGTAAGAGCCGAGACTGGAGCTCCTCCCAACCTGGACGCTCGAGACAGCTCTATGGAAAAGTTCCCCTTCTATTCCCTCATCTAAGTCGTCACTGAAGATATTGAAGAGTACTGGGCCGAAGACGGAACCTTGTGGCACCCCACTGCTTACTTCCCTCCATGTAGACTTAGACCCATTAAGGACTACTCATTGAATACGGTTTGCCAGCCAGTTGTGAGTCCATCTAATGGTGGTGCTATCGATTCCACTTTTTTCTAGCTTACTAAGAAGTAGGTTGTGGTCTACTTTGTCGAATGCCTTGCTGAAATCTAAATATATTATGTCCACAGTATTTTGCTGGTCTACTAATTTAGTCACTGTGTTGAAGAATGAAATAAGATTGGTTTGGCATGATCTGTTTTTAACAAACCCATGCTGACTGCTAGTTATTACTTTACTTGGCAGATCTGTTTTTTTATTATCTTTTCCAGTATCTTCCCGGGTATTGATGTTAGGCTGATTGGTCTATAGTTTCCTGGGTCCGTTTATTTTTCCTTTTTTGAAGATGGGAACCACATCAGCTCTTTTCAAGTCCTCTGATAGTTCCCCGGTGCTCCAGGATTTTTGAAAGATATGGTGCAGTGGTTCTGAGATGACCTCTGCCAGCTCCTTTAAAACTCTGGGATGTAATTCATTCGGCCCTGGTGATTTGTTTTCATCAAGATCAGACAAGGGTTCTCTTACTATTTTTTTTGCTTATTTTAACTTTCATTTCTGGTCTTCTTTTACAGTTACGTTTTTGGTGGGTTGAGCTATAATTTCTTTTTGCACGAAGACGGATGCAAAGAATGAGTTAAGCAGTTCTGCTTTCTCTCTATTGCCTGTTACTTCCTTGCCATCTTCTCTCTTTAGTGGACCGACTGTTTCCTTGATTTTTTTCTTGTTATTTATATGTTGGAAGAAACTTTTTTCATTATCTTTGACTTTTGTTGCAAGTCTGTGTTCGTTCTAAGCCTTTGCTATCTTGACTTCCATTTTTTGTACTTGTCCTTTTTTTCTTTCAATTTGCCAGCCATGTTGGTTTCTTCTTGGATTGCTTGTTTTTCTTTCTCAGTGGTATTGTGTTTGTCTGGGCTTCTATGATCATACTTTTTAGAGTTTCCCAAGACTCTTGAGTTGTTTTCTCCTTTAGGATTTTCATCCATGGAATCTTTCCCAAGTTCTCTCTGAGTTTATTAAAATCAGATCTTTTAAAGTCCAAGACTCTGGTGTCATTATGTTCTGTTGCTTGTGTTTGTGTTATGTTGAATTCTAGTGTGATATGGTCACTCTCGCCCAAGGTTCCTGCAGTTTTAACTCCCTCTATCACTTCTCTCTTTGTAAGAATTAAGTCCAGTATGGCTGTCCCTCTACTTTCACCCTCTAACTTTTGGACAACAAAGTTGTCAGCTAGGTTGGTAGGAACTTATTTGATTTCTCACTTGGTGCAGAATTAGTTTTCCAATTGATATCAGGATATTGAAGTCTCCCATTACTATTGTTGTGTGTTTCCTGCATATGTTTGTTAGTTGGCTGGCAAAAAGGACATCTATATTTTCTGCTTGATTGGGTGGCCTATAATATACACCTATGGCCATGTCATTCTTTTTTCCTTTTATATTGACCCATATGCATTCTAGGAGGTTTTCATCTTTGGTTTTATGCATTTCTATAGCAATATAGTGGTCCTCTACATACAGTACAACTCCACCTCCTCATTTATGGGGTCTGTTTTTTTTTTAATAGTTTGTATCCTTCTACTAGTATGTTCCAGTCATGGGTTTCATCCCACCAAGTTTCTGTTATTCCAACTATATTATATTTACCTTCATGTATTCGTAGTTTGAGTTCACCCTGTTTGTTCCCCAGACTTTGTGCACTTGTATATAGGCACTTGAGATCTTTATGTCTGACACTGTTTACTGTCTACATAACCTGTGTTGTGCCTACCTGCCCCTACTTTCTTGCCACCTGTTTGATTAGTGCACATGGTATGGCACTCACTATTAAATGCTTTATTGTTGAGTGCTCCAGAATTTGGAAATACTCAGCTTGTGCCTTTGTGCAGCAGATTATGAAAACCTTAATTATATGTATGACAAATTATTTTGTAAGGGACAGCATAATCATTGATACTGTTTTTTCTCCACCACGCTGCTTTGAAAGTCCAGCATTAGGATATGACTCTACCCTCTGATGTCATAGAGCTGAGTCTGCCACTATAAAAAGCCAGCCTCTGCTGAGACCCCCAGCTTTTTGACTCAGCTCATTTGACATTAAGAGCTATTGTCTTTGGAGCTAATAGTAGAGTGATCTTCTTAGCTACAAAAAAGGGAAACAGCGCAGCTCCTGGGGAGCTCAGCGCAGCTCCCGGGGAGCTCAGCTCCCGGGGATCTGGTAGAGTTGTGCTCGCAGGGAGAGCGGGGACTCGGTCAGCTGTTCCTGCAGGTTAACAGCAAGTGCAGCCTGGGAGAGAGCCGTGGAGGCTCCCACGCCGCTTTTACAAGGCGCACCGCTTGCCGCGGAGCTTCCCACGCCATTTGACATGTGGCTCACCTATGAGCCTCCAAGCTGGGAGACCAACCGTGCAAGTATGCTTGGGAAGATGATCTCCTGCATCAATGTCATGCCATGGGGCACGCCTACACACCTGCAATGGTTCCTCCTTCCCTTTCAAGGGGCGGGGACCAGCCATTCTGCCAGCAGCGTCAATAGATGCAGTACAACTATTAATATTTGCATATCTACTCAATATTTGGGTATGCTTATAAAGAAATTACAATTTGCATATAATTACAATATTTTATAACTTCACTTGCAATTAAATTTCAGTTACCAACAGGAATTGAATTTTGAAAATCGTTACCTTAAAATCTTGATTATACTTGGCATTATAAACATATATAAGAAATATAACTCACATTTTAAAATGAAAATTAGAAGCAAACAAGATTTAAGATTATATAATTGCAAATAGTGTTGAAAGCTAAAATCATGTTTTGTTTTCAAAATGAAATATAGCCATTGGGAAAGACTGTATAGAAGATAATTAGTTTTGAAATCTACCTAATAGCTGTATTGTATTAATGCTCATAGCAATGTATAAATAATTCAAAACACAATCTAAATAAAGTGTTTTAAGGTTTGCCTTCTTAAAATGTTTTTAAATCTTATGGGAAAAAACAGTTTTAGTTTAGTAATAAGGGAAAAGCCTAATCAGTTTACCCTTCAGAAAAAAACAAATTCTGGGGAGGGATGTACAAAATATAATTCACAAATGAACCTGTCTTTTTTTTTTAAATCAAGAATGCGAGATGACAGTTTTCCTAGTTTGTCTTTTATAGTGGACTTTCTTTTTGGAAGCATTTAAATAAAAATTGGTCAGCTAACTGTCAGGAATTATTATGTTATCACAATACTGCATTGAGCAAGGAATTGGAGAAGTTGGCCTCTAAGCTCCTTCAATCATGATTACAATTAATCTGATTATTTATTTATTTTTGTAAAGTTGCATTTTTGTCTGAATCAGCAAGGAGGTCTTTGGGTTTTTATGTCATTCATTTTCAAAATGGTTTCAGAATTAAAACTTAAATTTCAGTGCAGTTTTCATCCTTGTTTTGTAGATCTGTTTTATCAGTCCAGATCAAACTGAACTAAAACCGGATAAAACCATTATTTAGTTAATCAAATGCATGGTGTCTAGAATTATTGTTTTATTTCTGTCAAAATGAACCCCATGGGGCATTTTTTGTTACAGTATCTTTCTTGAAAATCTTAAGTGTCAAAATCACTTTCTATCATAACCTGATTATACTGGAGATGAAAAATGCTTGGTGCTTTTGATTTTATGGACACATCTTGCTTCCACATAACTATTATGTGGAGCTTTTTTTGTTTGTGAAAACAAATTTGTGATGTGTTTAAAATGAAAAGGTGAATTAAGGTTGCCAGAAAATTCTTAGAAGATACCTCAATTGCATCTAAAGTAGCTTTGGTAAAGTCCAGATAAACATATTTTTATTGGATACATGCATACATGCAAACACGCAGATTTTTATATTTTTTAGTGCAAAGCTGAGGTGTGAATGTAACTTCCACTAGATATTAATAGTTGGTCTTAGAATCCCTGAAAGTAAGCATAATCACAAACTGAAAATGTGTGATAATACCAAAATTTGACAAATTTCTTGGTCATTATCTGAGATTAAGAAGAGTATCTGAGGCCAGAAAAGGTTGCTAATCCCCGGCATAAAGATTTATATCAGTTCAATTAAGTAGATATTTCATTAATCCAAATTTGGGATTGTTTTTCTCCTTGAGTTCCCCAGGTTTCATTTGTCTTTGTGAGTATAGATTTGATGAGAGTAGAAAAATCAGACTAGTTTCTTAAACCTAATCAAAGAAATTTACCAGAAAGAGGCAAAATAAGTCTGCCCTTTTCAAACTTGAAAGAAACTCATGATGTGTTCTCATACCAGTGTTCAATGCCATAGATGCCCGCTGGTGTTTGGAATTCTGTTTCACTTAAAATATTTGATTTGCTCTTCATATTTTTCATATTTTCTGTGAGCATGCTATTTTCAAAGATAAGTTAATATTTCTGCAAAAATGGAAAAACATATCAATTTCCATGATGGAAGAGTGAATGGAGTTGGCATTCATGACTAAGTTGTTTTAAATAAAGATAACCTTTCCAATTTTGCTTCTACTTCTGGACCTTATGCTTAAAACAGGAAAAAATGAAAATTTGGTCTTGGGTTTTGATATCTAGATTGTCATCATAGAAATTGCTTGTTATCTATTAGAAATATAAAGTAAAAAGTTGAAGCTGTAGTTGTATTTTGTACCATAATGAAATGAATCGGAAGTCACTGCTTTTCTTTCTTTTTACTGTACCCATCTTTCTCCTCTGTTCTTTATTTCCATTTCTGATTAATATCAATAAATTATAATAAATATTTTAAAAATAATTTTAAAAAATAAATTATTAAAAAAGCCACATGACTGTTCCTAAATCATCTTCTCCAAAAAGGGGCAGAGAAGTGAAGTTGCATGCAAAGACGAGGCAGGAGACAAGTGGTGTGAGTGGGTGCCCCAAGATTGGATATGCTCCAGACAATGTACAGACTCTGATTAGGAAAGGAGATTACGTTGGGATGAGAGTAAACTCTGGAAATTTCTACAGGGCAAGCAGGGTAAAGGGTCTGCTGAGGTAATGTGAACTCACCAATTATGATAAAGCAAGAATTAATGACTAAGTGAATAGAGTTTCGTCTCTGTCCTCAGAGGCAATTCCTTTCCTGCTTGCAGAGGACCTAAGAATCTTGTTTATATCATGTTGAATGTTCTTTCTATCTCCATTTTACCTTCCCATGTGGTGGAATTACGCAGGTTTCTTGGCTCTGCACTTTTTAAAGCTTGACATTCATAGCAGAGCTAGAACTATGTATATTATTCAAATTTAAGTCCTCTATAACTTTATTGAAAACAGTAGTAATACTAGATAATTTCACAATATGCATTATAATCTAGGTTTGTGTTAGCCCATTATTAACTAACACGATAATGGATGGATTCAAGGTGATCCAAAAAATAACAAATCATATTAAGACTTAATAGTGTGTGAATTCATCTATTGATTGTATAGGACAGTGGTGGCTAACCTTTTTTGGCTCCCATACTGATAATTGCATGCACGCTCGCTTGAGTGCGCTCACGTGCCAGCACCCAGAAGGCAATGCGTGCTGACCCCCCATGCCCCCTGTGCATGCACATGTGATTCCCCCTCGTGCAGTTCATCTGCGCATGTGCACATGATTCTCCCCTTACATGCCGTGTATCTTTGCGCATGGATGCATGCTTCTCCCCTCATGTGCTGTGCATCTTTGCACATGCATGTGTGATTCTCCCCTCGTGCGCTGTGTCTTTGCACATGTGTGCGTGATTCCCCCTTCACACGCAGCTCATCTCTGTGCATGCGCATGTGTCTCCTGCGCACCCCCTCCGTCCCCCTGTGCATGCATGCCAAACACCTGACAATCAGCTGTCGGGCAGCGCACATGCACACGTGCAGTGGGGTTCTTCCAGGTGACCTCTCGCGTGCCGCGGAAAATGGCTCTGTGTGCCACTTCAGGCACGTGTGGCATAGGTTTGCCAACATGGGCAGAAGACTAGTCCCCAGTCTTGCTTACTGATTATAATTAATTGGTAATGAACCATCTATATTAAGATTAGTGAACACTGCTGCCTACAGTATTGTATTCTGCTTTATTGTATTCAGGATTTAAGGCAGTGTTAATTTTTTAAAGAGAGCAGCAGGAATACCATGAATAGAGTATTTTGCCACTTTTTCAAATCCACTTCTAGGGAATTTGTTACTAATAGAGGGTCCATCTGGGATCTTCACACATAATTGATGGCACAAGTTTTTTCCATCACTCTAACATGCTGCCCACTCCATCTCTGCTCATGCCTGTTGGAGGATGGGAAGGAAAATATTACACTGCAGAAATTGGCAGAAGGGAAGAAGGTAGATTGCATATATTGACAAATTTGGCACATCTTTGTGCTAGATGTGCATTAGCATCTGGCTTCCATTAGCAATAAAAAAGACCTTTCCCTTCCATCTTAGAAGATTCCGATTCTACCTTGTTCTCCATAGCTAGAGTTTAAGCAAACCTCAGATTCATATCTTTGGCCACCAGGAAAATGCACTTAAGAGAGAAAATTGAAATCCCTTCTGGAATACAAAAAAGAAATAGAGGAAAATATGGCAAGACTGGAAAGCTGAAATTCATGTAGACCTCTTCATATGACTTAGGTGTGGCCTTCTTTGCATGTATGTGACTTCCAAACCTTCTAAGTTGTCTACCACCTCTGATGGTAGACATTGGATATTAGAAGCAAACTTTCCTGCCTTTTCATGCTGAAAACAAATTAAATTCTAGTCTAAAATTAGAAATAAAAAAGATAATCTCCAACTCTCCAAACATGAACAAACGGCAATCTAGCCTTACACAGTTTGTGTTCCTTTGTGTCGACATATATCCTTGGCTACTTCTAATATAGTTGAAAACCACTTTTCCCCAGTTCATCTTTCTATGCCAGGGGTCTCCAACTTGACAACTTGGCAACTCCAGCATAGCTGGCTGGAGAATTCTGGAAGTTGAAGTCCACAAGTCTTAAAGTTGCCAAGTTTGGGGGGACCCTTGGTCTAGACTAAAAGTAAGAAATAAACTGGGTGGTGAATGGGCAAGAATAGCCAAGACAATAAATTATTATCTTTTAGATTAGATTAGGAAGTACAGCATGGTGGGCATATAGGAAGCTGAAGTTAACCCACACTTTAATATTAAAAATTTTGAAAATACTTCCATTCTAACAGAGTTATTTTTTAGAAATGGTCCTATTTGCATCAATAATAAATTATTTCTAAACACATTTAAGTTCTGTTCAGATTATGGTAAAGTTAGAGTTCAAGTTTGAGTTCCTAATCATTTTGAAAGAAAATGATTTGAATAAATTTATTGCTGCTGAAGCAGTGAATTAATGGCATTAACTAATACCAGATTAAAGCCAGTAAAACAGTTCACCAATTCTGTGTGGTTGGATAAATTCCTACTGAAATTGGTTAACCCAATAATCATATGATGGGAGATCACGTGGCACTACATTTAGTATTTAGATGTTTATTTCAGTTGCAGTATATTACTCTTGTCTGAATGAATGTGAGAGGGTAAGAAGAGGAACATGTTTATTGAAAACAGTAAAAAGTCATCACAAATATTTCAGCTGCACTATTCTTTCTAGTTAAACTAAGTTTTACAGTGAGATTGAAGAGAAAATATTTTACTGTTCTTCACTAAGGACAGTTTAAATGTGTAAGGTTGATTTGAAAAAATATTGAACAAGTCTATTTTTTTAAAAGACTGTTTCTGAATATATAAAGAAATATTGAATGAAACTAGGAGGTGGAAACGATAACGCTTGAACCTTTGTATGAAAGAGAAAGAAAAGGAAGCTTTGGGAGAATTATCACAATGGATTAATTTACATTTACTTTGTAAGAGATTTCTTTGTTGGAATGCAACTTATGTATTTCCCTTCAAATATAATGGATCCTTGAACTAGGCAGTAGTAGAAGCTTAGTAGTTTTCAGTAAAGATGTCTGTAAAGTGTAATGCATTTGTGATGACCCAGGGTGGGATACTAGAACAACAAAGTCACAAAAACAGGTGAAATCCCTTTAATTCCTTCAACTTGGCTTTAAAGGTCCAATTATCATTGACTGGAGAAAAAACTCCCTCACAAACAGTTGTGAAAGTCAAACTCAAAATACATATAAATTATAAATAGAAAAAACAACAACACAAACCACACTGAAGAATTAATGAGACAAGGCAGGATAAGGGCTTGAAGACATCCATAGATGCCAAAACTCAGATAAGAACTGACAGAAATATTTTTACGCTTTGCTTCCAGCACTGGCCCATGCGCAGTTTGTCCTTTTAAACAGTCCCCACAGCTACAGCCCATGAAGGGGATCAAGGCCTTTTCCACCCCCCCATAGACCATGCCATTCACGTTTCTCCCTTATCCGCTCCTCCCTGTGTGCCCTCGGATGAAGAGGGAATGGGTCTGGGTCTTCCTCTGAATGCCCAGCCGGCCAGTGCCCTTCCCCAGTTTCCTCCACAACCTCCGTAGCTACACTCCCACTCCCTGTTGGCTGTTCCTCCTCTCCCTCAGAGTCAGATTCTAACAGGGGCATGACAGCATTATTAAAAGATGAGAGAAGCTCAATTTTACTTGGTCAAATATTGATTGTTATCTGAGTATTTGGGAAAAAAAGACTCTTAAAATATATTCTATTGTAAGAATTTTAAGTTGTGTAGCTCAGAAATTCAGAATAAAGTGGATTTTTGGAAACTTAAGAATGTTTCCTAAGAAAAACATAAAAATATTAACCATTGCTTAAAACCAATACAAGGGACATGGTGGACGCTGAGCTTGTTGATCAGAAAGGTTGCAGTTTGGCGGTTCGAATCTCTAGCACCACATAATGGAGTGAGGTCCCATTACTTGTCCCAGCTTCTGCCAGCCTAGCAGTTTGAAAGCGTGTAAAAATGCAAGTAGAAAAATAGGGACCACTTTCACCATTCCATGAACCTTCAGCGTTTAGTCATGCTGGTCACATGAGCACAGAGACGTCTTCGGACAGTGCTGGCTCTTTGGCTTAGTAACAGAGATGAGCACCGCTCTCTATACCCAGAAACAACTAGCACGTATATGCGAGGGGAACCTTTACCTTACCTAAAACCAATACCCATTACTGGTTTCTTACATCCTTATACTGTGCCAACCGTCAAAGAGAAACTTACGCTTAGATTTAGCACAGAAAAGTTCAGTAAGGTTCAGGTGTTCCTGAGTTACAGATTATTATCTACTCATAAGTAGATATGACACTGGAAGAAGTGCCTTTGCCCTATATCAATGGGGCCAGACAGATTCTCCTTGTTTTGACCATGGTTCTAATATGCAAACATATTGTGAAAGACTGCCCACGATGTGCATTTTCTGGTTCCTTTTCTGAAGCAACGTCAGATTGCTTGGATAGTTGAACTGGACATCCAGTTATGAAGCCATTGCTGTTTTGTATATAATTAGGTGGGTTGTGTTTATGTGATTAGTTCTCTTTGTCATGTTCTTATCATACGCTAAATAATCTTCTATAATTTGCTAAAAGAAACAGCATTGTTAAATAATTTACTCTATCAGATGGAAGTCATTAAAATTTAATGCTTGTATCTACCATGGGTCCGTAGTACTTGTATATGTGCCTTTTTTAAAAAAATAGGCTGAATACGCATATAACATATAGTGCATTTGGAAATGCAAGCTTCTAGGAACAAATAGTTCTAAAGTGCAAAAAGCATGAAATGGATCTGGATGACTTCCACTTCTCCACCTGGCTCTTCTGGCATCACTATGCTTTGTTCACCCTTTATTGGTTTTGCTGTGATTTCTTCTATTGTTGTAGGCTTCCCAGAATCATTAATAGTTGGGCAGTATACACTATTAATACATTATTATTTTTATACTTTTAATAATTGGTTATTATATGATAACTGTTAGAGCAAGCAGAGAAAGACTTTATGGCATCATATTGGTCCCACTATAATAAAGGAAAATAATTTGGATACATAGCTGTTATTGTTAAGAGTGATAAGAAAATATAGTAAAATGATATGTACACATTTTTTTCACTTTGAAAAAAAAAACATACGTTGTCCTTAAATAAGAAGTTCTGATGGAGTGTGATACTGACTATATTTAGTTGTTGGACCTGTTGATTCACATGATGGAAACTATATTCCAAGTTGACCTTAATTCCTGAAGAATACTGTTTTCTCTAACTTTTTTTAGTAATGGTGTTTTGCATTACTGGGGATACAAAAAATATCTGTGCAACATGATATGAATGTTTTATCTGGATTTCATAATTCCAGATTTAAATACTTGCTTTTGGTTGGCTGAGGGGAAAAACTCTTCATAGTACTTACAGAATGTAATTGTTTTGGTAATGCACAGTGGGGAGTGTAGAGACTTTAATTAAGAGACTAGCAAATTGAAGAGATGGTATTGCATGAATACCATTGCATGATGGTATTGTCTGCCCAATCCTTGAAGAATCAAAGTGTACTTTCATTTCTGAAAGCCTTTTGCAATCTTCCATTAGAAATTATATAAATCAGCCTACAGTACAGTACAGTACTTTGATACAGTAACCACTATAGTCTGGTTTATAACTATGAGGGTTGTAGTAAGATCTATTCTGAAAGTAAACCCTAGCATGTTTTGATGTGTGTGTCTAAGACCTACTCCAAAAATAAGCCTTACCAAAGAGCCTGCGCAGCTGCCCACCTGTCCATTCTGTCGTTGCTCATTGGTGCATTGCCCATGAGGCGAGGTAGGAGGGTGGTGGAGCTGCCCCACATACCCCGCACCAGCTACTTCAGGGCCCCCGCAACCAGGCCATCCATGTCTCGACACCTGCCTCGCAGTGGCAATGGCAGCAGGAGTGCCCGTGGCAGCTCACCCACTTTTTCTGCTTGCTCGCAGCTGCAGCAGAGCAGAAGGCTGAGCAGCATGCTGTTGCCACGGCCAGCAGGTGAAGCACGTGTTGAGGCTGGCTGGCCTGGCTGAGGGGACCCTGAGGTAAGCTGGTGCAGGGTGTGAAAGGCAGCTCCTCCCCCCTGCCTTGCTTGTGGTGAGGTAGAGCTGTGACCAAGCAGAAGTGTGCCAGCGGCTATGCAGGATGCTGTTGGACAAGGATGTCAGAGCCGCCACTGTGAGGTGAGGCAATGTTGGGGCGTGGGTGGCCTGGCTGCAGGAACCCTGAGGTAAGCTGGTGCAGGCCACAGGGGGAAGCTCCACTCACTCTACTCATCTATAATGAACAATGGGTTCACTTAATGATTGTAGCATTTCCTTAATGACTATCACAGAAAGGCCTAGACACCTGGTAACCCACTTTACGGGCATCATGACTTACAACCCTAATTACCAAGCTCAATTATGGTAATAAATTGAAGACTACCTATATTGGCTTGTTAACAAGACTTAAAAATAGATAGTCCTCAACTTACAACAGTTTGTTTACTGACTGTTCGAAGTTACAGTGGCATTGAATAAAAGTGACTTATGACCATTTTTCACACTTATGACCATTGCAGCTATCCCCATTGTCATGTGATTTACAGTTAGATGATTGGTAACTGGTTCATATTCATGACGTTTGCGGTGCCCCCAGGGTATTTAAGATCATTTTTTGTGAGTTCTGACAAGCAAAGACAATAAGAAAGCCAGATTCACTTGAGTAGTGTTACTACTCTTGTTACTGTTGTTACTACTTTTAACAAATGGTTCACTTAACAAATGTTGCAATAAAAGTTGTGAAATGTGGCAAAAGTCACTTAGCAAATTTTTCACTTAGCAACATAAATTTTGGGCTCAATTGTGATCACAAGTTGAGGACTACCTGTAACCAACCTTCGTTAAATTTTTGTTGGAACGTTTCTTTGATATTACCATTGTATTACCATCATGTGTTATCCCAGAGTGGCATTGACTGGGCATTGCAAGATCTATCTTCTCTACAGATGGCTATTGCTGGGTGGACAGGTGGAGGCTGTGGCTGGGAGACTTTGCTCTATTTGCTGTTACAGACCTGTTTCCCAGGTATGGTACTTCTCTCCAGAGAGACAACACTGGAGCTGACAGCAGCAACTATATCTTTCATCTCAGATAGTCTCCAGCAGCCTCTTATCTTTTGGGGCAACATTGCTGGTTTGGCCCAGGTTGGTGATATGCATGGTGATCTAACACACAAATAGTGGATTACACTCTCAAAGAGAGTGTTTACAATCATGCATCACATGTTTAATGCATTAGTTTACTACATTTCAGAATGAATGTTGTGCTTTTCTTTTGGGTAGACAAAGGAGGAGAAAAAAGAAGCAGAGATTTCAATTATCTCTGCCAAGCAGTAGCAGTACACTGATATTAAGAAAGCAACTTTAACTTACCAAGGCCTAACTGACTGTTTCAACTTGCCCTACCACATGCTTTCTTTTAGGCTTGTTTGTCTATTGTACATTTCCAACTGGCTTATCTTGTTAAACAAGTACTGCTAAAAGTTCCAAATTTGCTAAGAGAATGACAGTAGCATTACTATAACATATCAGGGTGGCATTGATAACTGGTGTCATCAGTCTGTCTTTCGACACAGTTGTTAGATGAACATCATCACCATGGTGGTTCTTTTTATTTTCTCACAATAAAATATAAAAATCTGAAAAAAATGCCAGAGTTTATTAATTATTTAAGTATAATTTGTTAAAAAACCCAAATATTTTTCAGCAAACCATTGTAAATAAGATATTATCTTGTACATCAAAATAATGACTAACCATTTTGTTTGGAGAAGCTTTGTGTTTGTTCCATTCTGTTGGAATTATGCAGATTCTTAGTTTATGATTCTATTAAATACATTCATATCATTCTCTTCAATTTGTACTAGAATTGTATCTGTTTTTACAGTAAACCTAACAGTCTAGGCAAGTAAATATTGTATATAGAGAAATCTGTTCCCAAACCTGTCATTAGACAACTTTCTAAAGCATCTCAATAGCTTTTTGGCTTTAAGTTGCATTTTGATTGATAGAATTCTTAGGAAAGTATGTGCTATTTTCAGAAATATATTGTTTACTGTACATGACCATTTATTTTGGGATACAATTTATTTTGTTTTAGTAATAAAAACAGATTATAAATATAATTTTGTGTGTGTGTATATATGTGTGTTTGTGTTTGTGTGTATGTATGTATGTATATATATTCTCGTAGATTTTCATGGGTACAGGTATGCAGATCTTGGCATGTTCAGATCTTTTCTCATGTAAGATTGAGAGTATCTTGTCGACGTTTCGATGTTTGAAGCCGAAAGCACCGGCATGAAGATGGTGAGTGGGACCTTGTCGAAACATCACCAAGATACTCTCAATCTTACATGGGAAAAGACCCAAACACACCAAGACCTGCATACCTGTATCCGTGAAAATCTACGAAAACGTATGTATGTATATATGTATGTATGTATGTATGTATGATTTGTTCCACCTTTTAAAAATTCATATGATGCAACTGTATAAAATGCTGAGAACTCTCTGAAATGTTTTATAGAATGTAAGTAATTTATATTGGATTATTTTGTATCCATATGGTTGATGTCTAACTTGTGAACAACTTCAACATTTCAGTGAATAGCCTGAATGCTTAATATTGGCCCACTATCTGATCTAGTTTGTCCTTTGAATGCATATATTTTCCGAAGCCCAGGCACTAGAGAAAAACATTACAAATATAGGTATGCTAAAATTTGTATAACAATGTTCCACAAATCATACACACTTTATTACAGGTAATCATTGACTTACGACCACAATTGAGCCCAAAATTTAAGTTGTGAAGTGAGAAATTTGTTAAGTGAATTTTGCCCCATTGTATTACTTTTCTTGTCACATTTGTTAACCGAATCACTAGAGTTGTTAAATTAGTAACATGATTGTTGACCCTGGGACACTGTAACGGTCACAAATGTGAATCTGCTGTCAAGCATCCAAATATAAATCACTTGACCATGGGGATGCTGCAATAGTCATAAGAGTGAAAAATGGTCATAAGTCACTTCAGCCATTGAAACTTTAAACAGTCATTAACAACACTTGTTAGTCGAGTACTACCTGTTGTTAGAGGTGGTGGGATCTCATGGTTTGTAGTGCTCATCTGTACTTCATGGAACATGTTCAGTTATCTTGCCATGGCACTCACCTGTCCTAATCCATGCTTCCTGCCGTCAGTGCCAGAGGTGATATTCATCAGGTTCGGACCAGTTCTGGAGAATTGGTAGCGGAAATTTTCAGTAATTTAAAGAACCGGCAAATACCACCACTGACTGGGGCTGCCCCCATCTATTCTCTGCTTCCCGAGTCCCAGCTGATCGACTGGGTCTTCTTTTGTTGCCTTGCACAGGAGAAAGGATCTGGAGTGGGGTGGGGAAGGAATGGGGACTTTGCAGTATCATTCCCCTGCCACACCCACCAAGCCACACCCATGCCTACCAAACCACGCCCACAGAGCCGGTAGTAAACATTTTTGAATCCCACCTCTGTTCAGTGCCTGCCTATACTCTACAGTGGTTGCCTGCAGCATCCTCAGCCTGGTTGCCTGGGATACAGTTTCAAGTACCATAAGAAAGCACTTCTAGACTCGCAACTCTTCCCACCTAAAGTTCTCACTTAAGTACCTGCATGGTTCTCATTTAATGATGGCAACACAGTCATATGACCTCTTGTTTTAAGACTTTTATCACTTAGCAATGGAAACTTTGGTCTCAATTATCAACATAATATCAGGATTCCTTCTATTTAAAATTTCAGTCATTTTTATGCCTTAAGTATAAATAATATTTTTAGTAGATGCATCTGTTTAAAAATTTTGTATTTTTACATTTTGCAGCAGACAAGTTTATATCTTGATATCACATAATGATTTTCACATCTGTCCCCTACATAGGAAAAAGAAGTATTGATGTCCCTTCTTTCTCAAATTACTCAAATTATTTGGTCATCCTATTCTCCTTCTAAGGTTGCTGGAGATTTCTGTTGCATGGCTGCAATTCAGAAATGAACATATAAAAATTCATAGTTTTCCAAAGCATTAGAACAGGGGTCTTCAAACTTGACAGCTTTAAGACTTGCGGACTTCAACTCCCAGAATTTCTCCTCCAGTCATGTTAGCTCAGGAATTCTGGGAGTTGAAGTCCAGAAGTCTTAAACTTGCCAAGTTTGAAGAACCTTGGATTAGAAGGTAAATCTTATCAGAAATTAAAGTTGGTTTTTATGTTGTACCTGTGACCAATGAAATGGGAAGAACTCATAGCTAGGGTTGGATAGAATTGTAATAGTCTAGACTCTAATACAGGAGTGTCAAACTCATGTCGCCACAGTGGTATCACGTGCTGTATCAGGACTTTTCCCCCCTTAGTTAAACCAGGTGTGGGCATAGCCAGCGCGTGACGCATCCGGCCTGCAGGCCAGGAATTTGACAGCCTTGCTCTAGACTCTAGACATAAAAGCCTTTAGTTTACAGCAGTCCTGTGTTGGAATAAACTGTGACTTGACCACCTACTTGAATGCCTTCATTATACCTAAGTCTTGGATAGTGTCCTGATTACATTTTTGCTTCTGTCCAGGTTTTGTTTTAGTTGGACATTACTGGCACTTGTATGCTTAATTCTTGGGCTTCTTCGGCTTCTTACTTGATCTTGTACTTTCTTTGGTTGATTGAGTGATTGCATTTTATATTAACAAATCAGCAAAAGTCTTTGCTTTGGTTTTATAACATTTGCATTTCATCCCTGGATTTACCTTTTGATCTACTTATCTCTAACTCTTAGTATCTTGTTTTCATGTATGTAGAATTCCATGTCTCTTTTTAAACTCTGCAATACACAAGAGGGAAAGAAGTGTATATATTTCCTTGCAATTTTTAAAATCTTCATTTATACAATGGGGAAGATTTTAGAAGACCTCTTAACTATTGCTTTTTGGTTACATTTTTTGAATAACTTGTGGCTGTTAGAAAACACAATTTATTGCTCATTTTTCATTCCTCTTCTACGTGCATCTCTTTTGGTTCACGGAATAGTGTTCAATCTCTGCATAATTGTAGCTTGTCATTATACAGTAAATAAGATTGAACAATTATTTTACCCAAAAGTATATTGGGATGTTGAAATAATTTCTCATTAGTTTGGGAAGTTTTCTTTTCACTTTCTATTGCCTTATTTGTTTCCATTTATCTTCTTTAGGGATTGGCAACATTAGTCATATATCATTAGTCAGCAGCACCTTGACAATAATATGTTCATTGTTGTCAAGGTGTTGCTGACTAATGATATAATACACTGCTCAAAAAAATAAAGGGATCACAAAAATAAGACATCCTAGATCTGAATGAATGAAATATTCTTATTAAATAGTTTGTTCATTACATAGTTGGATGTGTTGACAACAAAATCACACAAAAATTATCAATGGAAATCAAATTTAGCAACCCATGGAGGTCTAGATTTGGAGTTACACTCAAAATTAAAGTGGAAAAAAACACTACAGGCTGATCTAACTTTGATGTAATGTCCTTAAAACAAGTCAAAATGAGGCTCAGTAGTGTGTGTGGCTTCCACGTGCCTGTATGACCTCCCTACAATGCCTGGGCATGCTCCTGATAAGGTGGCAGATGGTCTCCTGAGGGATCTCCTCCCACACCTGGACTAAAGCATCTCCCAACTCCTGGACAATCTGTGGTGCAACATGGCGTTGCTGGATGGAGCGAGACAAGATGTCCCAGATGTGCTCAATTGGATTCAGGTCTGGGAAACGGGCGGGCCAGTTCATAGCATCAATGCCTTCGTCTTGCAGGAACTGCTGACACACTCCAGCCACATAAGGTCTAGCATTGTCGTGCATTAGGAAGAACCCAGAGCCAACCACACCAGCATATGGTCTCACAAGGGGTCTGAGGATCTCATCTTGGTACCTAATGGCAATCAGGCTACCTCTGGCAAGCACATGGAGGGCTGTGCAGCCCCCTAAAGAAATGCCACCCCACACCATTACTGACCCACTGCCAAACTGGTCATGCTGGAGGATGTTGCAGGCAGCAGAACATTCTCCACAGCGTCTCCAGACCCTGTCACGTCTGTCACATGTGTTCAGTGTGAACCTGCTTTCATCTGTGAAGAGCACAGGGTGCCAGTGGCAAATTTGCCAATCTTGGTGTTCTCTGGCAAATGCCAAACGTCCTGCACGGTGTTGGGCTGTAAGCACAACCCCCATCTGTGGACGCCTGGCCCTTATACCACCCTAATGGAGTCTGTGTCTGTTTGAGCAGCTACATGCACATTTGTGGCCCGCTGGAGGTCATTTTGCAGGGCTCTGGCAGTGCTCCTCCTGTCCCTCCTTGCACAAAGGCGGAGGTAATGGTCCTGATGTTGGGTTGTTGCCCTCCTACGGCCTCCTCCACATCTCCTGATGTACTGGCCTGTCTCCTGTTAGTGCCTCCATGCTCTGGACACTACGCTGACAGACACAGTAAACCTTCTTGCCACAGCTCTCATTGATGTGCCATCCTGGATGAGCTGTACTACCTGAGCCACTTGAGTGGGTTGTAGACTCCGTCTCATGCTACTACTAGAGTGTAAGCACCGCCAGCATCCAAAAGTGACCAAACCATCAGGTAGAAAGCATAGGAACTAAGAAGTGGTCTGTGGTCACCACCTGCAGACTCACTCCTTTATTGGGGATGTCTTGCTAACAGCCTATGCTTTCCACCTGTTGTCTATTCCATTTGCACAACAGCATGTGAAATTGATTGTCAATCAGTACTGCTACCTAAGTGGACAGTTTGATTTCACAGAAGTGTGATTGACTTGGAGTTACATTGTGTTGTTTAAGTGTTCCCTTTATTTTTTTGAGCAGTGTATAATGATGATATAAATCTGCACTGTTTAGTGCTTCCTTTCAATAGCTACAGAAACTGGATAAATAATTGAATAAATCATATTGGAAAATGGAAAAAATGACCCCCTGAAGTTGCGAATGTTATTATTACATGTAATTCTGTACTATAATAATGTTGTCAGACTAGATAGGAGGTGTTTTGTTTCAGAGTGTCTAAATTCAATAATGCCTTCCTTTTTCTATCATATTCTTATTGTCAGTTGTAGGTAACTTTAAAGAACTTCGAAAGAATCTTGTATTTATAATTAATAATATAAAACAAACTAATTAAAATATGCACCTTAATGTTTGTATATATTCCTTTGTAATATGTATGCTATTTCAATTTTGAAGAGCTATAAACTTAACTCACTAGTACAACTTGTTTGAAATCTCAAATATGCTTGCTATTTTTTCTGACTCCCAAACTCTCATAGTTCGCAACTTTTGATCTGAAAGCATCATTCATTGGTAAACATTTCTTTTACCTTGCGTTGACTTCTTTTTAAAGCACATTTATTGATGTGATTATAAATCAACTGTTTCTCAGAATGAGTTGGCAAGGCTTTTGTCTAATTGACTTATTTTTATATTAACTAAAACTTTAAAGCCACAGTAATATACCAAATTATTATTATTTGTATATGTTGGTGACTTTGATGAGTTGGGTTCTTTTTCATGAGACTTGAGTTTGTACTAGCCAGAAGTTTTGGAGTCCACATGTTAGTGCAGTGAAGGAAAGAAAGTGTAGGCTGTTATTTTTTGTTTTTTAATGTTTTGCATGGATGGAAATGTAGAAGATTGCCTGAATGGCCAGCTAATTAATTCCTAGGAAAACATACCTGGAGATGACAGAAATGGGAGTATTAGAAATTAGACTGTTTTCTAATCTACAAGGTCAAATAAATCCAAGACCTCTATGAGATTCTGTTAATTCTGGCTCACTTTGTTTATCCTTACTTTCAAAATTAGTTTTCTACTCTTAGGATGTACTAGGAATGAATTCTAATCATTGGCATGACAGACCTTTGGGATCTGTTTTCCTTATCTCTCGGGGCAGAGTGTTCGACAATGCAGGGGCAGCAGCAGGGAAGGCCCTCTCCGTAGTCCCCCACTGAAATTCTTTGACTAACAGGGTCTGCAGCATACCTTCCCTGACGGAACTAGCGGACAAGAAGCATGTAACTGGCATACAACATAATGGAAAGGCCCTCCTTGGCAGAGCTGCCACCTGCTTTTCTAATAGGAGGCATGAGTCTAAGAGGAACCCCAAGTTATACACTGGGTCTATCTAGAGTAATGCATCCCCACCCAGGACCAAAGATAATAAACTCTTGGATACAGAGGGGCCCATTCAATGCCACTTTGTCTTACTAGAGTTCGGATGGAGTCCGTTATTCCTCATTCAGATCTCCACGGCTTCCAGGCACTGTGAAAGGTTTCACTGCATCATTCACTTCATCCAGTATGGAGACATATAGCTGGGTATCTTAGTATCTTGGTGTATTGGTGATACCTCGTCCCGGGGTGACAGAGAATCTCACTTACCAGTTTCATGTAGATGTTAGAAAGGAGCAGACAGAAGCATCAAACCCTGTGGCACCACCAAAGCGATGCTCCCTATTAACACTGACTGGACGTGGTGCCTTATTTTCCCCTAATGTGAGACAGTGTGGATTTTTCTTTTCCTGTGCTACTTTGTTTTTAAACATTTTTAAATAAAAGGTATTTGTTCCATGCTGTATCTACATGGTCAACAGGTTGTATTTTGTTGTACTTCCCTCAGAGCAACATTCACAACTTGCAATACAATATATGTGTATAAAATTATAGGATAAATTATGTCCTATATTATTTATAGCCTCTAAATAAAGTTTGCTATGATTTTTACAGGTAGTGCTTGGGGTATAATTGCAAATCAGGACAGGAATGTCTATTACTAAGCAAAGTGATCATAAAGTGCAATGTCAGATGACCATGTCACTAAGCAACAGCAATTCCAGCAATCCTGGATGTTAACGTTAAGTGGGGACCATGTTGGTCATTAAGAAAAACCTCATGTGATAAAGCTTCAGACTTCCTGTTTGATTTCCCATTGACTTTGCTCATGGGAAGCCATTATGGAACATCCAAAATTTTGATCCTGTGACTGTGGCTCACCATGATGTTGTAATTGGACATAGCCACCAACTGCCCAGATTGCAATCACCTAACTGGAGTTGCTGCAACGGCAGCAACTATGTGGACCTGTCATAACGTAAGCTCAGCGCTGTCATTATTTTGAATGGTTGCTGAACAAATGTTTGTAACCCAATACTATTGTAATTTTTAAGGTTATTTTTCAGTAGCACATCAATAAAAAAAACTATATTAGTCCCTTAAATATTGTGTCATTCTATTGACAGTAAAGGGGGTTAAATGTTTTCTTCAAGACTGCTTGGGGTCTTTGCATAGGAATTATTCAGCTAATGAACTATGTGAAAATCTGTGAAAAGCTGGTCTTTTTCATATGAAAGTCTAAGACTGCCAATTATTTCTTGCACTTTTACTTCTGTAATAAAAGCCTCTTTTTTATCTTGTTCTTGTCTTCTGGCTATTTGACCTTTGCATATCTAGGATTCAGTATTTTCATTTAAAAAAGAAATGTCTACAAATTTTGTTCAAATGAGTATTTTCTTTACAGTTTATAAGATGTTTGTGCTTGTCATGAATAATTCCAGTAGTATTTTAATTTTAGTTTTTAAACACAATGTTTCTTCTCAGTTCAGTTATCCCTATTCACAGATTGAAAGAAAAAGTTGTCTCTCCTTGTCTCATCACATGCAGAGATTCATACATTTTCTTTTTAGACAGTATAAACATTAAAAATAAGATTCATTCAAGATGTTTCGGTGTTTTCTAAAACAGATGAAAATATCCAGATAGTTTAATGTAGCTCCTAGCATTAGGTTGCATATGCTTCTTCTATTGCTGGCCTGATGCTCTGGTATTATCCAGAAATAGTTTACTGCTGTGAAGAGAGAGAAAAAAGTGTAGCAGGTCATTTAACCAATAAATCAAATTAATTAACTAATTTAAGGCATAATGGTTGGCTTAGTAGGTAACATTTTCTCTTACTTGAGGCAGGAAAAAAACACCATTTTTAACTTTGTAGTTAAAAAAAACCCCATGAAATTAGTTGCTGTATAACCATGTACACAATATATTGGAAGAATAATAGTATGACCTTGACCAAAATGGGTATGTAAAACAATAATACTTATAAAATATAATACTTATAAAGAATACTTATTTTTGGTATCTTATTGAAATTATTGGTAATTAGATATAAATTAATTGTCCCAATGTAAAATCTTTACAGATTGCTTGATACTTTGCAAATTTATTCTTAATAGCTACCAAATTGTAGCTATGAAAAAAGAGTGAAATCCATAATTATATGGTAACACCTGCTGTCTACTTCTCCCTTCAGGTCTTGGTTGATGCTGGTAGATTCATTTGTACCATCAAAGCAGAATTAAGAGAATATACATTTCATAAATTACTAGAACTAGCTTTAAAGTTTGTTCTGACATACATTTTTGATGATTTGGTGAAAATATTTGCAATATAATGAAAATGTATGTTTTTTGGCTGTTTGAACTGAGGGAAAATGTGACATTCATGAAAGTGTTGATGAAATTTTAAGCATAAAAAATATTTATATCCTCCCCATTTTATGATTTGGATTGTTTTGCTCAGTATTTTAAAGCCAAGTCCATTTTTTAAAACTGAGAAGATTTTATGTTTAACTAATTATTTTGTTTGGTAGAGATTTTACTTCTAACGATGAATAGGCAACTTCATCTTTGTTTTTTTACCTCTCAAGGAAAGTCTATCGTAGAGGACGTCCTGTTCCATGTGAAATTGGTTCTCCAGTGTGCTGAGTAGAGAATCCAAGGAATGGGTTAACTCTGCTCTTCTGCTCGGAGACTTATGTCAAGTTCTAAACATAATACTAATAATTCCTCTGCTCATAAAATCTTGCACTGATAAATGTTTCACATAATCATGTCACAGCTTATCTTTTCAATGAGTCTTGAAAGTTCCAAATCATACATTTAAAAAAAACCAAAACCCTACACTTAATTCAACCAAAGACTACTCCTAATCACCATCCAGAATTCCCCAGTAGTTACTAGATGCATGTGAGAATCTGAGCGTAATAGAACTTGCCAGCCTTTGTTTTCATATTGTATATTTTCAAGTTCTAGAACTATGAAAAACTATCATCATCCATTTTCTTTAAAAAAGCTTACATTACATCTACTATGTCTGTCACAATCATTTTCCCCAGCTTAAACAATTCCAAATCTTTTTCTCTTAAGGGAATTCCTTCATGAACATAAGCCCATTTGGTTATCTTTCCAGAATTTAGAATGCCCTTTTGCAATTGTATTGGCTGGAACTAAGTGTACATTATTCTAAGCATTTTTGTTGAATTATGAACTATGTGTACATTATTCTAAGCATTTTTGTTGAATTATATTGTAGTAATAATGAGTGCAATTATATTACTCAATACTCAGGTTCCTTGTTTGTTTTTGGCTGTTTGCAAAGATAGTGTAGGTCAGATACATTTTTTATTTTTTCCAGATTTTGTTATTAATTAATTAATTTGATTCTTTTTGTTAGTTTTTGTTTTTTATTTTTTGTTTTAAATATGTTTTTACATGGTGTAAGCTGCCTCGAGTCGCCATGGGTGAATAGGCGGCAATATAAATTAAATAATAAATAAATGCCCTTAGAACTTGTTCATATTCAAAGAGAGAGCATAAAATGCAACCACTAAGAAGTATCCTGATCGTGCAGCATACAGTAGTACCTTATGTATAAATTTAAGGCCAAGGATCTTAAATGATTATTGTATCCCCAGCACAATTTCTGATATTTATTTGGTGAAATTATATTTAGGAATTACACATATAGCTATATCATAGCAAATACTGCAGATGCATATTTGTGCAGATAAGCTTGTTCCTCACTTTCCAGTGTCCATTTCCTGAGATAGCTATTTACGACAGATGTGAGTTTGCTCTGAATTGACAAAACAAAGGCATCTAAATTTTTATTTCTGTCTTTCTAGGAGGAGGAGAAACAGCAGCCTTTTCCCTCCTCCCCTTTCTGTCAAGATACAAACAGGGGCTTGACCAAACTGTCTGAGCAACTCCATTTTCTGTCTCTCCCTGCATGTTACTTCTGTTAGTAAATGAATATGGAGCAGTTGAAGTCACAGACTTGGCTCTGGGCCACTGGTGCTCTGTGTGTAGCTTCTGTGCCACTTTAATGAATAGTGATGTGATTCAGAGATAAGCAGAGATTCAACTTGGAAGAGGGTATGTTTTTCTCGTTCTGTTTGCTTTTCTTGATTGCATCCAATCCCAATTTACTCAATATATCTACTATTCTTTTCCCATAGCTTTTGGATCTTGCCAGAATAATTTAGCTTTCTTTCTAGTTAGACAAATTGATGTTTTGATAACTGAAGATTTGACTCCATTAGTTAAGAACCAGTGCATGTAGAAAAGTTTGCTCAGCCCTTTTGTCAGTTAAGGTCAGGTGAATATTGCTGTGTATGTACATTTAGCTGCATTGCTTTAAGATGTAAATTCTTTCATACGGCAAGTTAGGCAGCCAGAGACGGCACACTGTGATGTAATACTCAGATTCAATTAAGTATGGTGCCAAAATCCAGCTAATTAGATTTGTGTAATAGATTGGATTTGGATCAGATATTGCTAATAAGTAATTTATATACTGTAGATATGTCTTAGAAAACACCACTAAAACAAACAAAAACAAAACCACAAACTTGTCATCATGAATTTGAATTGTGTGTGTGTGTGTGTGTGTGTGTGTGTGTGTGTGTGTGTGTTTTCTTAAGTTTTCGTGGGTACTTACATGTATGGCATTCAGCTTTGTTCGGGTATTTTCCCACGTCATTTCGGCAGAATCTCATCTGCCATCATCAGGCTTCTGTATAGTGTTCATCTGTGAGTCAGACTTACACTGTAAAAGTCTGACTCACAGATGAACACTATACAGAAACCTGATGATGGCAGATGAGATTCTGCCGAAATGTTGCTACAACTTTAAAAGCACAACTACAATGACGTGGGAAAATACCCGAACAAAGCTGAATGCCCCCCCCACACACACACTGTATGTATGTAGTGTATGTATATATGTATATATATGTATATCATTTAAAATTATGGAGGAAAGTAATATGTCTTAATTTTGTTACTTTGACTTTCATTTTTCCTGGTTTTAATAGCTTTGCCTCTCATTTTTAATGCCAGGTAAGCACATTGCTTAAATATAGCAGGTATTGGTATGATTCTCATTTTTAAATGATTAATCTCTCACAAATAGTATAGTTGATTGTCTTATTTTTCCAATCAAGAAATATCAAATTTATTAAATAAGGATATAGTAGAGACAAATACTATTAAGGTCTTTTTAATAAAATTATGGTTTTTTGCTAGATTTAACTGAAATTGTACATTTCATGGTTTTTAATTTGCTTATAGACAAAGAGATTTAAAAAGTTTTTAAAAGGATTAAGCTCAAATTATGGGAAGGTAATAAAATAAATCATTTCTATGAATTGAAGTTTTAATTGTAAGTATATATGAGTTCTACAGTTTCGTTTAGTCCAGACTACCTGTTCCTTTGAAGGTAAAATAAAGGTAAGATGTTGTTCTTTCTGCCCTGAATATTTCTGAGGATAGATTAAAATTAGCTATATTATTGATTTGTTTTCATAGTAGCACATAAACTTCTGAGACTAAAAGGCTTATACAGGGTGACAATTTTGAACTCTTAACTGTTTCTGAAACCCTTTTGCTAAGGAGTTAAATCATATTGCAGATGGTTGCCTTATTTGCATTGCATTTATTTCAAAGAACTGCATAAAAACTATTAGTTAAGTACCTTCAATTATTATGAATAAATCTAATTTTGATTTTGATTATTATATTTAATAAATATTAAAATGATTAATATAATTATATTTAACTTTGAAAGGAGGTCTTGTAAGTCAGTGAAACAAAATATGCTTTTGATAGAAGTTAAGATATCTACTTATTACATTTTTTATAATAGGCTTGAGTTGCTGATTAATATTTGTGGCTGACTACATGCATAGCTTTGTCATAATTTCTTCTCTCAACTTTATTTGTTCTTTGAAGTGTAATTTATTGTGCAGTTTGTTGGATATGTTTTATGAAATTATGAAGATTGGGAGAAGTTAGCTTTCTTGCTATTTAAAGGACTTACATTGAAAGCTAGGATCTTTTCTGCCAGAAACAAAACATGTTATCTTGTATAAAATACACTTCCAGGAGTTGCTCTCTTAATTTTGCTTGAAAATTCTGTAGATAGAGAAGTTGACAGTCTCTGACAAATGTGCGTGAATATAAAGGCAATTCAACTGACTAGTATTTATGTTCAGGTGAATATACAGAATGATTGCCCTTGCTAGTAAATTTAAATGAATTTCTTCCCTTGGATAGGAAAAACAACTGGAATGATATATTATTAAGTATCTCACTATGTACCACATTCTGGCATTTGATAATCTACATCTTCTGGCAGATACTGAAAAATCTGTGCAAACTTCCCCAGTGTGAAATTGCAGAATCTAATGGTTGATGTATGCAGTAATGACTACAGAAATAAACCATATGGGTCCTTGACCTCTTTGCCCTCCATCAGTTAGCCTGAATGACAGTGTGCTTCTTTATATTTGTTGTATGCTTGGAATTATGTAGTTAGTTGTCTCTGTCTGGGCCATCTTTCCTTGGGGACTATAAGTGGAAGTTATTGCCATAAATAGACACAATAACAGCAAGTAGTGCTCTGGCAAGTTCAACTGCATGTTAATTGCAAATAATACAAATATGAGGAGCAGGAGTAGATTCCAAAGCAGATTATTTTGAAATTGTTCATACACATTTGCTATTATTTGTAACTGTTTGAACCCTAACTCCATTTGATAAAAGGGATGTTTATTTATACACAATGTATCATCTGGTGGATTGGATGCTTCAAGCAATCTTAAATATATAATACTTATTTATAAGATATATAAATATTGAGGTGATTTGAAAATTTGGTAAATTTGTGGATTGTATTGTGTTACATATTAACAACAGAATGCCATAGAATAATACGAACACAGAAAATAATGTGTGTCAACAGTATATGTAGTTGAAAATCTGTCTGGAAAAAAAATTACATTGGAATCTGCATATAGAAGAGAAGGATTTCCTGAAGCTGTAGATTTTGAGGCATTTTGGCAATGTGTGAAAATGTGCCTCATCACCAGTGATTGTTTGCATGGCTTTAAGACACTTGGGAAGGATGAAATATGGAATGAAAAATAATTTATGACTAAGACACATAGGGAAGAAATGCTATAAATTTGTATCTTATTTTGACAGAAGTATGCTGTATGTAAACATCCTCAGTGGAATGTTATAAGTTCTCTTAATTTTCTGCTATTCCAGGAGTTCAATTTGTAATAAATAATTAGTGTTATTGAGTGATGGGCAATGTTCTGACATGTTTGTAGGCATAGCAAGAATTTACTTCCAGGACATTTTCAATGGGTTATCACTTACTTCAAGACAGACAGGAATTCCAATGAACTACAAAATTGAGATTTAATGATAGTCATTTGAAGAAACCAAAGTTAATGTCAGTTCTCCCTCTACTTGCCAGTTTTTACTTTACCTGAGCTTCACTCATCTTTTTCCCTATAGCTGTTATCAGGTGCTTTCCCATTGGATGTAATATACCTATTCTTCTGATAATTGTTTATATTTGTAGCCAGTATATTCTAGTTATTCTCGCTGACAGTGACAGGAAGGCATACTTACCAAAGCCTTCTTCATTCCTATTTTTAAAATAATAGAATGGATAATGAATGGCTCTAAACCCTAAACCATTTGTCTGTAGGCATAGGCCAGTTGCAGTCATCAGTTAATATATCCTAACCAAAAAATCAATTTATCGGTTACATTCAGACAACAGAGAAAAGACAACCAAAGACAACCAAGCTATAAACAGCAGGAGCCCGAATTTCAGTAACAGAATAAAGCAAAAATTACACTTTAGTTTACAGTACACTTAGTTCTTAGTATTTCAACATCTGCCAACATACGCTTTTTTGGTATGAATATTGAAGGAAGCACTTTCATATTTTGCACTTTAAGGCAAAAAGCATCAGTTGTAGACGAGTTTAGAAGATCAAGGTTGGCTTTATCAGAACAAAATGCATATGCTACAGCTGGTAAATTTCTACAAGCAATAACTGTTATTGAGAGGTAGATTAGTTGGTGACATGTGAGGACTTATCTCATCAAGAAGGACTGAAAAGAATCTATTTTAACCTCTAAGCAATTTTTCTGTGGCTAAAAGGAACTCAGGAATGCAGCTTGGAATCCAGCATTAAAATTTTAAAATGTGTGCTTGCTGTTATCTGGAACATCTCTGATCCCTCATAGGCCAGCCAAACCTAAACATGTCCTCTCAATGTGAGAAGATGCAATGTCCTGATAACTGAGAAACACAAGTTCCCTGATTCTGGCAGCATTTGTTCTCTTTTTATTTATTTATTTATTTTTGTTTGGGGGGGAAAAAGCAGATAACAGATGAATTATAAAAGAAATGCTGCAGTTTAATGTCAAATGTTCACCAGCTGCAGAATTAAGATCCATTATAGCTCAGTGGTATGAGCTGTAATATATTGGTCATCAATTTAAACCAGGTGTGTGCAGTACTATACTTTAATGATAAATACTTGTGATGAATACCAGTGAACACTTGTATGTTGCATGGGGTTCAAATATATGCTGAATAACTAGAAATGTAGAAATCTATGCTACATAGCATTGTAACAAAACAAGCAAAGCTTTATAATTTTATCTATGTTTTCTAGATATATTGGAAGTTTTACCATTTGCCAAACTATATGATTATAATTAGAGGTAACCCCGGAAGTTGTGCTAGGAATTCATCTGAAGAATTGCACATTGAAGAAAGCTAGTATGTTATATGCATGTCTAAATACTTATTTATTCATAGTGAATTAATTTCTACTTTGTTTGTCCACATACAACCAAAATTGCATTGTTCTATCCCAAAATGCAGAAATCATAAGATTTTCCAAAAAATCCAGAGTGGGATTCCTGAACAGATTCAGTGACGATCAAATTGATTAGTGCCTGAACAATTACTGCTTATGAAAGGTTTGGAGAGAATGGAAAATGGAGTGGAATTCTGTACATCATGTTTTCTTGCAAATCTTGTTGGTATTTTTCCACTAGGGCCTTGTTTTATTCCTGCTGCATTCAAATTAATTTTTTTTTTTAAAAACCCAAAACCTATTTAAAATTTGATTGTGACATTATTTCTTAAAAAGCCAGATATAACAACATACCATATTTTCCCATGTATAAGATGATACTTTTTCTTAAAAATATTTAAGAAATGGAGGAGCGTCTTATACTTGGGGGGCTGAGAGGAGAACCACGGTTGCGAAACTGCTGATACCTTATCTCTGCAAACTAGCCTCATGACCCAAACTTCCGCTTGCTTTAAATATTGATTTCTGAATTTTCGGTAAGAAAAGTGTGGGGGGGTGGCGTCCTATGTATGGGGGCGTCTTATAGGCAGAAAAATAGGTAATCTTCATCAGCCAAAAGAAAAGGTAGATAGAGGTTAAAGAGATTAACTGAACCTTTCCATAGTTAAGACACTTTTCCCAAATACCCAGCAGGCTCACACTTGTAGGAAGTAATACATGTAACAGCATATTGGAGGATAAATGCAAATTTTGGGCAGACTCTCAAGGGAGGAGGCTGTCATTTAGAATGTTGGCCTCAAGCTGTTTAGGGCTGTGTTAAAGATATGTTACTGTATGTACATAACATAGGATATAGCAATAAACAATGGGAAAAAAAGGAAGGCTGTGCATTTTTAAAAAATATATATGTATCATACCAAGTTTCTTCAACTCTTGTGCCCTCAAGGTGGATAAGGCTGATATATCTATCATCTATCATACTGCAGTGCACATGATAAAGCAATTAGGTTTGGCTTCTTAACAATAAATCTATTTGGGAAATATACTATATTACCGTAGAATTAAGGAAGCTTGTCTTCAGCAGTTTATTCTTAAATATCTCTTGTCTTTTTTGCTAAGAGCTGTTTTTTTTTTTTACATAGTCTCAAACTTAACTAAACCCAATTTTCATTTTAAATCTGAGGATTTCTCATCTCTTTACATTGGAACAAAACTAATTCTAAAGCACTAAATGCTCTTTTTCCATCCAGTACTCATAAATTCCATTTTATACAATGGTGAACAGCCTTTTTATACTGGAATGTAAGATTTCAGATTGTTAATTACAAACTAAAACTGGGTCAAATTTTCCAGTGGATTTACAGAAGAAGGAAATATAAATCCAGCTTAAAATTATTTATGTAAACAGCCTGATAATCATGAATACAGCTCTGCATGCATCTCATGTAACATACTTTTAGAGGTAAGTTAAAGGCCGCATAGATGTACTTTCCTTTGCCAAATTTTATGCTTCATTAACTGGATTCTATATGAAACAAACAAAATGTTAAAGAGTAATGATATTTATATAGTTACTTGCCAAGTACATCTAAATTATATTAAAGTAATTAAAATATCTTTACAATCTCCAAGGCAGTCACATCTTTTGAGCACCCCTCATGTTTGGAAATTGAAAGTTGAAAAATATGACTTGCCCTAAAAATCTAGATAGCGATGTAGATAATAATCAATATCCATAAAAGCCTGAACTGGTACTTTGAGCTACTAATTGTTGTGTTAATCCTAAAATGCAATATGTAACAATTAGTGTTAGTATGCAAGGATTTTTATTACTATGTTACATTTGCACATATTTATCATAAGCAGCCCAGTTGAACAGTCATGTTCATAATTTGTATTGCTTTAAAGCATTTATCCTCAAGCATCTTTAATATTAAAAATCAAATAAAAGTCCCAGTGGATTATTTCAACAAATAGGAATGGCATTTCTCAAATAGAACTCAAGAAACCAAGTTTCAAGTTTTGTGCTCAATGTTTGGGACAACTATAAGCTATAGTTGTATTTGGAATAGCAGGATTGACTTTCTATTGTATACACCTGAAAAACATTGACATAATAAAACATATTATTCTGCATAGCTATTTCTATTGCTATACAAATAGCATTATTTAAGGTGTAATTCAAAGATTACCTTTTATGAATCAGATAAATGCCAAATGTATGTTAAAAACAAGCAATTGTCGATGTCTTCCTAAATACAAGAAATAAAGAGGATAAGTTCATCTCTGAGGGGAGCATATTCTACATAATTTATTTATTGAATTATATGCTTCCAAAATACTGGTTATAGTACATTAAAACAATAAAATGTGCAGGTACACAATGTAGCACTACAAATATTCACAGTAACCCAAATATAATAAACACAACAATAACATCTTAATACAATATTATTATTAGTTAATCTTTAGTGAGATTCATAGCCTTTGGGGCTGGTTGGTAGCTCAACAGTTCAAGTCCTAAGCAAGGACCTAGGAACTGTTAAGGTAGCATCCGAGTGTCAGAGGATATAAGTTGTTCGAAGTAGGGTGGTTTTTTATAGAATCAGGGTATTCAAGTCTGATAAATTCAGAATTTCCAAATAGCAAGTTGGCCCTTTAGGTATTGCTCCAAGGGCTCCAATTACAATTGGGATAATTTATTTTTCCAAAGTTGCTCAACTTCAGTTTGAGAGTCCCTACACTTTGTGATTTTTTCTTGCTGCGTGTCTTCAGTTTGTGCAACACCAGGTATTGCAATGTCAATGAATCAAAACATTTTCTTTTCCCCTATTGTTACAACTGTGTGGAAAAAGTCCTGCACGCTTTATGCTTTACAGTTTGTGACATTTTTTGGATTGATTTTATGATATTTTATGCTAACTGCTATGCAAATATTGTTATATTTAAATAAATACTGGTGGTTTTTAAGTGAAAAGCATAAGCTTTTTGAAATTTGGTGCTGTTTGGATGGGGATTGTGAATTTTCTTGCATGCTTATAATGGATGGTTACAATGACCATGAAAACAGATTAACTGATGCATACCCAGTAGCATACATGTTGCAATTACTAAGGCCGATGCTATGTTTTGTTAACATTTTTGTTGTTTGTGGCCCTGAAAAAGACCATTTAGGAAACCAAACATGGTTACTAATATGAAATTGGCACACTTTTACATCACATGTTTCACCCCAAATTCTTGTAATCTGAGGTGAGGTGAGCTTCCTGTCGGCCATCGAAATGCATTGCTGAGCCTGATCTTGCCATTTTGTTGACTTTCTTGGTCTTCCAGAGCAGAGCTTGTCATCAACTGAACCAGTTATTCGGTATTTTTCAACCACTCTGCTCACTGTGGTGCAATGGCATTTCACTCTCTTGGTTATTTCTGTACAGGAGTAACCCTCTTCATGAAGCACAATGATGCGATGCGCTGCTCGGTACTGGTGAAAGCAAAGGCCTTTTTCTTTGCCTGCAGCCAGAGCTAAATTAAATTTCTCAATGCTTTTCATGCCAATTTATAGTTAGAGAGTATGACAACACTGACTGACTCATACATTTAGCTTCTGAGCATTTGATTGGTCAGCCAAAGCTTGCTGCTGATTGGCTTTTGATCCTAACATTCTAGAAAATTCAAGTTGTGTTTGTTTTAGCACATAAGCTCACTCAAAACCTTAAAAAAGACTTTAGTTATCTTAATAAAAATTATGCATCTCAATCCAACTACAGAAATTTTCATCAAAGTATTAATTTTGCGTGGTTTCTATGAATGAAAAGTTGATTAAACATGTAAATACAGCTTAAAACTGAAAGCGTGCAGGACTTTTTCACACAGCTGTATGTCAGGTGGGCAAAGTGCCTGTCAGTCTGAATTCTGAAGTCCCACAGGATCTTGACTTTTTCATTCTCCAGAACCTTCTCAACCTGATGTTCCCAGTAGTTGTTACTATTATTATTATTATTAATTTTAATTTTACAATCCCATAATAAAATTAGACAGGGAGGAACAATCTCACAGTTACATTTCACATGACCACTTTCAAAGGCTTTCCATAATAGCTTGATTTTTGGTTCTTACCAATGCAGTAGAGAGATATCTTGCAATGTCAAAACAGAAAAAATACATCATTTCTGGTTTTGTACCATCCTTCTGAAAAATAAGGTATAATCAATAACTTTTCCTATGGTGAATGTACCAAATAGATAAATTCTAGTTGAATGAAGCAGTGTTAAAAATATGCTAAACAATTCAAGTGTTGCAAGTAAAAACTGATACTTTCAATTGCTCCCTATCAATGCAAGGCACTGAGCCTAGGTGTCATACAAGTAGATTTAGGACAACTCAGTGCAGCCAGCTCAGTGTGGCTAGCTCACCACTGCCACTCGCCACTGTCAAGTTGCCTCTGCAACTCACTGTTACTAAGTATTTACAGGACAACTCCACATGGCCAACTAACCAAGGGGACAATTTACTGCTGGTGGCCCGAGGCAGAGCTGGGTGGGTTGGTGAGTGAGTGGATGGGCAGAGTGCAGAGCAATGGCTAATGGCTTCCCTTTTTTACCCTCCTTCCACTGTTGAGCTCTGGGCCAAAAAGCCCCGGGATGGCGGCAGTGGTGGATGGGGCAGGCAGTTGAAGGTGGCAGAACCTGTGCTAAGCTGACCATGCCAATAGTTCCATTCCACATAGAAAGTGTAACCATGCAGATGCACTGCTGCTAAAGTACGTAACTCTAAAGTAACAACAATTTTTAAAAACCTATCAAGTGTCAATTCTTCATCCAATAGATATATTTGAGAATTAAGATATTCAAGTTCTAGAATGTTTCTATGTATAGGATATTTCTTCTGAATTAAATGATATTTTGCATATTCTCTACCAAGCCAATTTGAATGAACTTTCACAGTTCGCTAACTTAAGATTTCTACTAGAATCTTAAAATCTATTAGATTACTAATAGATTTCAGTCTATTATATCAGCATAATTAACAAAAATCCTACACATTTATTATTATTATTATTATTATTATTATTATTATTATTATTATTATTATTATTATTAAAGGTGGGGGACATTGCATTAGAACAACTACAAAAATATTTTGATCATATTGCTCAAAAGAATCTTTTTCTTCCTTGTCTCCTGGTCAAAAGAAACAGGCATCCTTTAATTTGAATTTGTTCAAATTAAATTATCATTAATTGTTTGAGTGTCATTTCCCATGCCTGAAATATCCATGGTTCCTTGTGGCTTCAACTCCTAGAAGTGTAATAAGAAGAGTACCTTTAATATACCACATTTGAATCAAGAATATTCTTGTTGATTTTAACTCTAACTTTTAACTGCAGAATTGTAACTCTGAGAAGCAACTTTTCCTTTAGGATTAAGGAATCCTTAAACAAGGAATATTTTCATTACCAGCACTTATCCCATAGTTGTTTTATGTACTAAGGAGTATCAAATTCATGTCACAGCGGCATCATGTGGCACATCGGGACTTTTCCCATAGCTAAACTGGGCATGGGCGTGGCCAGCACATGACGCATGCAGCCTGTTGGCCAGGAGTTTGACAGTCCTGTACTAAGATATATATATAAGATACCTTTTTATTAGAGCAGACACCTTTTGGAGGTTGGGTAAGATTTTTTTGTGGCTGTTTTTAAACCATATGACTCATACTTCAATGATTTACTACAATCAGCTAGATTTTAGTAGTAGAATATTTCAGGTTTTTTTATTTTCTGCTGCTCTGCCCTATATCAGCCTGTAATTGTGTTCACATTAATATAATTAAACTATGGTTTACTATGAACTACTACTGGCTGGATTAATGGCTTGGGATGTCAGGTTAAATAAACATGATATAGCATGGTCTATAACTCCACTTCTTGGATACATTAGTGCAATGGGACAATTGGCATTCTTGTGTTTATTCATGTAAACACAAACATCTGTCTTAGTGTTACAATTGCAGAATGGAAATGATAGTGTGCTTCCCATTTGGTAATTTAACTACATCAAGAAACTCCCACAGAGTTGAAGGGTTCTGAAATAGAAACTTAGGTTTGGTGGAAGCTTGATGATGATGATAATTGAAAACTCCAATGTGCTTTCACCCAGTGGACTGAATTTCTTTGGCAATTTGTGTCGTTTGCTTACTCTTGTTATTTCTTTTTTGTCCTTTTGGAACCTTTGTTTTTCTTTTTTTACCTTCTTTCCCAGGCTTTGGTGTATCCTGTATCCCGAGAGAGCACTAAATTACTCGTTAACCTTCTTTCTTATTTATGTTCAACTATGTCTAGATTGTAGGTTTAGCTGGCTCTAAGGTCAGGCAGTCGTGTCTTTTTGCTGTTATTTTAGCACTGTTTAGCACTGTTAGTTAGCGTAAGCTCAGGACGATGTTAGTAAAAAGAATGCCCAGAATTGGCCAAATTTATTGAATTTGATAGGTTTTCTTTTTTTAAAAAAACTGCTATTTTATCTGTAGTAATTAAATGAATCTCCATTATCCAGAGTTATATAAAATATAAATACTGTATAATTTAATAAGCCATCTCTCATGAACCTTCTTGATCAAAAAGTTGGCTATATCTGTAGAAATCATATGTATCATCAGGCGGGTTTTGAAATGTAGCACACAGCTATAGCATCCTTAACAAAAGATCATAAGCTCTGCTTAAGTATTTCCAGCAAATCAAAGTGCATCAGTCTACAATATAAGGCAGATGGTTCTGTTGTTAATTCTGACCTCTAGAATTTAGCTAAGATGTGATTCCCTGCAGTTTCCATCTAAGTGATTGAAGACTGCTATCATGTTATCTCTCTCTCTCTCTTTTTGAATAAAAGAACCAGTCCTTTGAATTGTTTCTTCTAAGACTTCTTTTTCCAGATTTATGATTAACTTGCTTAGTGTTTTCTGCAGACATTCTGCCAATATTGTTATTAAAACAGCATGTGAGACTTGGTACAATAATTTAAATATTTCCTGACAAAAGCAAAAGATAGCTGAAATGTTACCAACCACAACTGGGACATTGACATCCTGTTCACATGATTCCCTCATTTTTTAAAAATAATAATTATGATTATTTCCTTCAATATTTGAGAACTACCTATCCTGTGTTACATTCAAAAAAAGTTTAATACTGGTAGGACCTGCAAGGAATGAAAAGGTTTCTGCAAGAATTTGTAAATTCCATAGTATGAAGAATTGGTTTTTTTAAAAAAATCAATTCTTCCCTTGCAGGATTTATCTAAAATATTTATTCATGTGTTTATTTACATATATTTTATACATTGGGATTTTTTTCAAGAGGAAAATGTGCATTGATGTAGTCAGTTATGCCCCTGCTTATTATTTTAGTATATAAGTTCAAAGTTTTAAATAATTTGTTCACCAGTTAAATAAGTACTTTTTATATACATTAAACCATTCTGAAAACATACAATTGTTGTTATTTTCAGTCCATTGTGTCTGCTTCCTGCTGGTCAAAGGTTATTATAATAGGGTGGTGTATAGTAAGCTGGAAAGCTGACAGGAAGACTAACGCTGAGCTTCTTTTGGGGTAGACGCAACAACTGAAAAGATTGGAATTCGGGAATAGGCTGAAAACAAAGAAGAGGTACTTCTTTATTAACAGTATCAAATTATCCAGATGAATGCTTCCATCTTTCATCTGATGTGTTATAAAAATATGTAGAGTTGGTTATTACGTACACTTTAATCTTTTTTTAAAGAGTTGATTGGACTTTAAAATATTTTTTGTAAATATTTGCATAATTCTTCACTCTTGGACCATTACTGGTTTTTCAGGAACAAAACTAATCAGGATTTAATGTGTGTTAAATGTAGAATTTGTAATCCTGTTAAAATTTCTTGAAAAATAAATCTTTGTGTAAGGCATTGAAACATAGATAAGAGGCAATTCTAATTATTTTGCAAAGAGAATTTCTGCTAAGAAAGAACAGATGATCAGGTTCCCTATGGTATTAAGGATTTGTGACTTTAAAATAACTTTTAAGAAATCAATTTAAGAAATTAATTTTAAAATTAAATTAATTTTATTGAAGGGATATATGAAGAAAAGAAAAGACAGGCTAGTGAATAATCATGCATGTGAATTTGGATTTCTTGGTAGTCATCATGCCTTTCTTGATTACTACTGTTATTTTTTATAAAGTGCATGAAGTTTAGGTGTCAAATTCAATTAAAAGTGATCATATTGACTTAAAGATTTCAAATTATTCTACTAATGCTTCCCAAATACCACCCTACATCCTTGTTTTTTGTCACTTCTTCCATGGTGAATAAATCAAAAGAAAGGGAAGGCAGATGTTTCTGAAAAGCCCATAAAAATTTCATAATTTTTCATAACTTTTCATAATTTTGAAATGGGAAATGACTATAAAAAATGGCTTCTGCTTTTTCAGTCAAAACCTGACCATATACACAGATGCATGTGAGGGCGCATGCCACACACACACACACACGCACTAGAGTTTGTTAATACCAAATACCAAATCTAGTTTTGGTATTTTTAGAAAAGAGACTCAGTAAAACAAATATTAAAAGAATTGCTCTTTAAATTATATTTTAAAAAATAATTCTAATAACATTAGTTTGTTTTAATATTATGCTTTTTGAGGCTTGGGTTAGAATATGTTAACCTGACGAATATTGGTAAGTAATGGGATTTATTGAAAAGCATCACTTCAAAAAGTTATCAACTGGGTGAGAGAATTAATATGAAAAAAGCAGAAAAAAGATTTTTGAATATGTATTTTGAAGGCATAGCAAGTGAATGGAATAACAAATGTCAAATGTATAAATATTGGAAGATGGATTCAAACATTAGAAGAAACCTGTTCTCTCTGCTGGAGTTTAACAAGACTATAAGCTAAAATTATTATTTTTTAAGGTTAACAAGATGGATAATGTTATTTGGATTGCAGTTTTAAAGCTCAGCCAGTCAGTCTATTCCCACATGCCATTAGATTTTTATGAGTGGGGAAGAGAGCGTGACCTTTTGATTGTTCTTGATTGTGAATGTGTATAGTGGGATTCCCCCCTATGAAGCTATCTTCAAAATGTGTTGTATTTTGCACGAGAAAATGCTGCAGGGCAATGCAGGCAGAAGTCAGTACCATTTTTATTACTTTAGCTTGAGCTGGGCAATGCAATAATTATTTATCGCATGATCAAATCTAACCTACCTGGAATCTTCAACACCCAGAATTTACACCCAAGAAATCCTGATGTTTGTCTGAAGTGCGTGTTTACATAGAGGTATTCTTGAGCTATATAGCACATTTCAACTTAGGATAATAAATTAGTAATTATAAAATAATTACATGAGCAAACGTATCGAGCGTTTTACAGCTTTGCCTGCTTTTAAAAAATGTTTAAAATATATGGTCTTCTAATTTTCCACGTTTAGGTTTAAAAAAATGCTGCAAGATGCAAAATAAAAAGCACTGTTATATTTACATTGTTTGCAATGTTTTTGTTTGCATAAGTACACTAAAGTTAGAACAGACCAATGCAGAACTGGCAAATGGTGACAATAGATTAAAAACAGGAAATGTTGGCCATGTGTGTATTTCAAACAGCTAATCAGGATGATAGCCGATGGAGTGGAAACTTCCACTGAGACTGTTTTTTCCTTATTTTTCTTTGTAAGAAAAGATGGTGCTTCCTGGAAAACAAGTCTTAAAAAGTTTGAATGTATTTTTGGCAAAGGGCAGCGTAACAATAAGTAAAGATGCACCTAATATTTTCTGTCCTTATTTATAAAGCTTTGTAAAAGGAATTAAGATATGTACAACTGAAGCTTGAGCAATTATGCTTTGAATAGTTTATCTGTGTGGCAAGCCAGTAAATATCAATATTTAGTGTTAATAGTGTGTTAAATGATTTGTGGGCTAAATTTTGGGTGAAATTATTTGTTTATTTGAATGAAAAGCTTAAGGCACAGGAAAGTAGTCCGCTTTTCCCATTCATCCTTTGGGGACTGAATATGATAAAAGCCTTCCGTATACATAGGAGCTGCTATGATATAGAGACCTTCATATTCATTCATTAAATATCCTCCCAACATTTAGTGAGCCTCAATTTTGTTCTTCATGTTTATTAATTACTTGATTCCATCCATAGGGAGGGGAAGTATTGAATCAGTTGAAAAGTTAAGTTGGATTGTAATAGATCAAAAGTTTAAAATATAGGAAGCTTTTTCATCTTAATGCTTTTTTTATTTTAATTAAGGAGAAATGGAAAAATGCATTCCCTGATGATTAATTAACATATATACATAAGTAAGGCACTGTAAGTAATGGCAAGGAAACTTACTTTGACAGTAAGTCTTGCTGAACCTTTTTAATGGTTTGGGGCCTTATTGTTGTAATTCTATATAACAGTGGTTCTCAACCTTTGGTCCACAGACAGACCCCTCCAATATCATCACAGGGTTCCATGAAGGAATGAAGAAATGTTATGTTTTAAATCTTGAGTTAAGTCTTGGGGGGTCTGTGGCCATGTTTCATGGCCACAAAAGGTATTTAAAGGGAGTCCATGTTGAAGAAAAGGTTGACAACCACTGCTATATAATATTATTGACATTATATTGTAATTGATTCAGGGAACTCAGTTTTTAAGATTATAGCTCGTTCTTTATTATGCTTAATTTTTCCTCCCCCCCCCCCCTTCAGACAGGACTGATGGAATAATCCCTGAAATACAAACTCTATAATTCTGGTTAGGTTTCAGCAGTACTATTATTCTGCTTTAACAGAGCAGAAAAAAGCTTGAAAATTGATACTTACTCATTATAGTAATATCTATAACAAAGACCAAACCTTTCAAGTATATTCCTGAAGATGTTAACATTAGGTGTCCCACTTGTCAAAAGGAATCAAAGACTCTCAATATGGGGGAAAAATCTTATTCATATACAAGCCAAATACTTTGGATCCGAAAACCAAAGCTGTGCTTTTCACTTCATTCTGTAGCATGATCCTCTGAAGTTTTTCTCAGTAAGGCAATATAGAGCTTCTATCAGGCAGCCAATATTAAAATGTTAAAAATAGAACTTACTTCAAGAATCCCAGATATTTTCAGATAACAAAGAGTGATTTATATGGACTCTCTTTGCAGTTTCATGAAACATAGTAAGGCCATTGTACTATGATTAGCACGCGTGCTGATGTCAGGTCTCTTGTCTAGCTTCAAGCTTTATTCTGCTGTTAAATTGTGCTTTTGTGCTATAATCCAGAGAACCTTTGTGTCTGACTTAGTAATGTGTAGTTTCTGAAATTGCTTTTGTTTTTAAGGACAGTCTGTGCCAGTTTCAGTGAGTGACTCATTAAGCAACCGAAATAAACATACCCATTTTCACTCTGTGAAAAAGATGTATTCTGGAAAAATAAAGCAGAGATATAGAAGCAGGTGTTAGTTGTCTAAAGGCAAAGTTTTCTGACATGTAGGACTATAAACAAGTTTTGTTTATATTACCAATTTACCAAGGAAGCTGCAGTAAGAGCGATATTTCGCTCTCACAGAGGATCTTTGTTAGCTCTGAAATACAGAGAAGATCTCAGTGTACAAGTTAGAGAAGAAACTTCCAAATCTGTATTATATAAGTTACAACCGCCTTACTGTACAAATCATAGCACAGTTTCTTCTCACACTTACATTGGGTACATTGATTTCCTGTTCTTCATTTGTCCCTGTAAATGTTTGCCATATTATAAAACTCCTATTATCACCTAGATCAGGGGTGTCAAACTGGATTTCTTTGAGGACCAGATCAGCATTGTAGTTCTCTGCGGGCTAGCCGGTGGGAAGAGAAATGGGATGGGCACCTCCTGCAACAAATTGCAGCACTTCGTTGACCAAAACGGGGTGTGGGGGCAGGCGCTCATGCCTCATTTTGGCCAGCAGAGTGCTGCAGGAAGCTGTACAGGCTGAAAACGGGGCACAGGGGCCTGTGTGCAGTCCCCCCCATACCTCATTTTTATTGCTAGAGGCACCACAAGCCAGTCCTTTACTATTTCCAGGCTGGTCTCATGGATCAGATTTAAGTATCCTGTGGGCTGGATTTGACCCATGGGTCATGAGTTTGACACCCCTGACCTAGATACTGATGGGTTACAACTCCTATCTTCTTAGTACTCAGAAAAACAATAGTTTTTCTACACTAATGGAAGGAAATTGGGAATGTTGTACAGTATAACATAATATAAATACTATTATAATATAAATAATAATATAAATAAAATAATACAATTGGTTAATGTATTATTAACACTGGATTTAAAGGATTGTTTATAATCAGGCTACTCCAATGTAGCTTTAAAATGACTTGTTAAAATTTGTCCTTTCGTATTTGGTTGTAAAGTCAAAAAGCAACTTAGTAAAAAAAAAGTTCTGCTGGAATGGTTTAACCAAAGAAAGATCATAACTTAGTGGAAGACTATAATACTAAATTCTCAATATTTCTGCATAAGTAGAATGACGCAAAACGGAATCTGTTTTCTACACAAGTCCTATAACTAGATAAAGAGAACCCAATTAAATAAATCAGTAACATGACCCTTTATTTATTAAGGAAAATGATACAAATAACATTGTTGTGTTGGCAAAAGCAAAGTTACGTTGCTTTCAGTAACTGGTATGTGCCCCCCTCCCCCGGGTTGGACAGCAGTAACTGCATCTAAACTTTTCTTAAAACTGTTCATCAGTCCTGCACATTGGTGTGGAGGAATTTTAACTTATTCCTCCTTAAAGAAAGCTTCAATTCAGGTATGCTGCCCTGAGCTGCTCACACCATGTCCGTTCACATATTTCCTTAGGATTAAATTCAGGACTTTGACTTGGGAGACAAAGAAGAGGAGGAAGTGTAGACTAGGCACTGGTCAGATTAGTAGCACTTAGCCTGCAGAAGCAATGACGGTGCAGCAAGCATCTCAGAAGGGATCTTTCTAGATTCTTGGATTGTAAAGAAAAAGAAAAAGTGTGTCCAAGAAAACTAGAACAGCTGGTGAAAATGTGTAAATATGTACATTAGTGTGCCAGTTGGAATTGAGGGTGACAAGGCTAGCTTATGGCATAATAACTGGGTTAAGATTTAATACAGTATAAGGCTTTTTGTTCTTGGCAATTAGCTTATTCTTAAATAAATGGGAATGCGATTACAGCCTTGAATACTTTGTTAAACCGAAATATTTCATCCCAGAAAATGAAAAGTCCTTTATGTTTTCAAACATACATATATTCATTCAAGACATTAAGGTAAATTAATTGTGGAGGGAGGGAGTGCAATGTAAAATAAAAAATACCAATTTAAAAACTGTTAACCTTGTAGCTTTTTCTGTTGGCCACAAAGATTGTGTGTATATTCAAGATACGTAAGACTCATTACCCCAAATTGCTATTTCTGTCCTGAACTGAAAAATCTCTGGGGCAACATATGATTTAAGCCTAGTGGCTTCATACAGAGTATTCCAAATATTTTGTATACTGCTAGAAGATTATGCAATCTTATCTGCCCTCCAAATTATCAGTTCCTGTGCCCTTCTTAACTACTGCACGTTCTTTTTATATAGATTTAATTGAATTCCAAATATTTCAGTTTATAATATAATTTTATAGTTTCAAATATGTATTTAGATTACTCTGCGCTACTTCAGGAACATACTCATATGAAACATCTGGGTATTTTCTCTATTCTCTAGGCATGGAAGAGAAGATGGTTTGTCCTCCGCAGCGGCCGGTTGACAGGAGATCCAGATGTATTGGAATACTACAAAAATGATCACGCCAAGAAACCAATTCGTATCATTGACTTGAATTTGTGTCAACAAGTGGATGCTGGATTGACGTTTAACAAAAAAGAGTTTGAAAACAGCTATATTTTTGACATAAATACAATAGACAGAGTCTTCTATTTAGTTGCCGATAGTGAAGAGGAGATGAATAAGTGGGTTCGATGTATTTGTGATATCTGTGGATTCAATCCTACTGATGATGGTAAGTAAATTGTTGTTATATTTTAGCAGTTCGTTAGAAATTTTATCCCATACAGTCCTGTAGGGATATGAAAATTCAGACGATAACTTTCTGTTGTATTTAAGTCTAATATGCATTGATTTTAAAAGACCATATTGGTCTTTGCCATTATAGAAAATTATTGTGCCATTTCATTAGCCATTGTTTTCTAATGCCACACTTCAGCTTCTGAAAGAAAGCTTTTTTTGGAGCAAAGAAGGCCCAGCATGCTGTGTAGTTGCAAAGTTGCAGCATCAAACAGATAGCAGTTTACAGTACATGGAGACAATCTAGTTGTGGACAAATGGGGTGTCATTTGTAGCCAGTCGAGATAGCAAGAAAATTTAAGCACGTAGGTCTTGCCATGGGACAATGCTTGCCTGTACATACATGGAAAAAATAAAAAGGAGCATTTCCCGGGGGCCAGTTTGAAGTCTTTCTTTGAACTTAAGTCCTTTTAATGTGGCTTCCTTTGATCATGGAATTCTCAGGATACTATAATGAAGAATGTATGTGGTATTCCCCAATTTCTTAGGTATTCCCCTGAGAAATAGATGATGTTGTATTTCTCATCTAATAAAGTTTCCCATTCAGAAGTGTAGTTAACTGTAAGATTGTACATTAGCTAGTACATTTGTTGGAAAAGGAAAACATGTTTTTGAAAATATATTACTATGTATTATATTTGTTTTAAATTATTGAATTTTGAAAAGATACGTGAAGCAAATATAAGTCTGCCATAATATTGAGATCATTGTTAGAGTGCTAGAATAGGATTGACCTATTCAAATGGTTTCAAATGGTTTGTCCTATCGCATTGCTGAATATGTTCTGGTCTAGTTACTAAGTTGTACCCTATTCAGCTTCACGGGTGAATTGAATAAATAAAACAATGGGGAGAGACCACATATGTGAAGTGGATATAAATTTATCAAATGAATAAAATATATTGTATGATGAATTTGTAAATATGGTGATGGGAAAGCTGAAAAGTATCTGAGTAAGGTTGCTATATAAGGGCAGGGTTCAATCAACCAGAGAGCTTTTTATTTCTTAGTTATTATTGTTAGCCAATTCTGATTATGGGGTCATGAAAGTATATGACATAGCTTTTTTTTTGGAAGTAGCTGTATGATTCATATGTGCCCCCTCCCTTTAATATTTTTTCTCCTGTTCAAGTAACTTAAAATTTCAAAGAAAATATTTGCAGGCTGAGTACTTCATGTCCAGTATTACTGAATCTATAAGTTTTCTTATATCAATTTGAAAGGTACTTATTCTGTATGATCTTATGTTTAAATGAGTTGCAGTAAAATGAGTTGCAGTGTCACACAAATACTTTTGCTTGTACCTGATACATAATCACTCATTGCCTTTTGACATAATTTTTATACACAGGCTACTTTGTGGCCTTCTTGCTACCCTCTGAGCTTGGTTGTTTGCTTGCACACATTTCATTACCCAATTAGGTAACATCAAGAACTCAACAGGCCAACCCCAAGCTACAAATTTTCTCTTCTATTGGATCTTTCTAATTGAAGCTAAAACCTACACAGATTATTTTGAAACTGCAACTATGAGTATTTCCAGTTAGTAGGTCTCATTGGTAGCACAAATGGCAGAAGGAAAAGTTCCCATAATGGATTTTATGAAACAATTTTGAAACATATTTTTCAGAATTATAAAAGATTAAGTTTGTATATTTATAAAGTTGAATGTTGAGAAAATGCTACACCACACTTAGAGGTTGCTTTGGAAGCAGTTGGACATTATAACAATGTTAAGGCTAAATTTGGGATAGTACGATGAATATTTGCTATTGCAAAATATTTGCTATGGTTTTCTACTTTTAGAAATTAGTACGCAGATTAACTGAATGGCACATCTGTTTTGCAGAATGAATGAGAATACCCATACCAAATTCTTTCCTTGGATAAACAGTTGGGCAGATATCTATAGCCCGGATCCAAAGGCAATTCTCCATCTTACACTGACTACATAAATTTGGCTTTCTGCATTGCAATCAGTTAATTGCTAATAAGTTTCCTTTTACTATGTGCGGGTATTCTACAGTTAGATTTACAATCTAAGACTCTGGTATCCTAATAATTCAGGTTTTAACTAAGGAATTAAGAATTATTAAGGTAGCACCAAAGAATATATTCATAGATGCTACCTTAATAACCCTACTTTAATAATCCACAATAATCTGCGAGTGGATTTTTCTTTTTTTAAAATTAGGTGGTTCAGGCCTGATAAATTCAGTATTTCCAGATATCAAAGTGGCTCCAAGGCCTCCAGTTATGACAATATTTTTTTTCTCAGTAAACACTCCACTTCAATTTGCAAGTGCCAGTATTTGTTTTTTTCCCCCAATTATTTTTCATCAATCTTAGCAGCTCTTGGAATAGCAACATCAATGAACCAGCCTTTCTTCTTTTTAATAACTGTTATAGTAAGCATGTTATCAAGCACATGCCTGTCTCTCTGGATCTTGAAGCCCCATAAGACCTAAACCCATTTATTTTCAGAAACCTTCTCAATTTGATTGTTTCAGTAGTTTTTTATTGTATTCAAATCCAAACCTCTGGCAAAGTTTCCAGTGGCAACTTGGTCACAATGCTGCTTGTAGTCAGTTTATGAAATTTTGCTGCAGCCACTGATCAAATGGTCAATTGTTTCATCCTTTTCACTACAAAGGCGACATTTGCTGTTGTTTGTTATGATGTTGAATTTTTGCCTTCATCATCATAATTTTTTTTAATAAAAAGCCATTCGTCCTATAACACACCCATCAAGCTGCAATAGCTTAAAAGTAAATACAAGAACATAAAACGATCACTTCAAGCACCTCATAGTCAGAGACCTACTACTTCTTATGATGTGAATATTTACATTATTAATTGAGTTTGCAAACAATTCCTCATTCTTTTCGGTACCGTTATACATTAGCACTGAAATACAGAACATAAAAAGTCTTAGGCTTTTTTTTTTTTTTTGAGAAAAAAAAGCACAGGAAAATAAGAGTTTGTGAATTTATTTTATAAAATTGTCTATTGGGAAGGAAATTATGGGTTCTTCTTACCTTAATCTGAAAGGGGCAAGTGAGGATCATCTGGTTTAGAGACATCATATCTGAAGATGGGTAATTTGATAGATTACTTGATTAAGAGGTTGACAACCTAACAGTTATAATCCTTTTACAGAATAACTGCAGCCTGCTCCATTATCTCTATCGTGAAGATACTAAGAGTAGTTGATATTGTGTAATTGAAACATTACTAATTTTTAAAGTATAAATCAGCAAGTATTATATTTAATACTTTTAAGTTCTTTTAGTAGCATTTAGGTGAAATCTTGAACTTCAGCCATGATAACTTTCTGAATTAGCTGCAGGGACTGGAAGTGGGAATCATTCTTCCTCCATGGCTGGTATCTGTTGGATTGGTTTTGGAGGTGGAAAAAAATCTAGCTCTGGTCCCACACAATGTGAATGCCGCAGAGTTTGAATCTTTTAACACACTTTTTAAACATGAAACAACTGGGTGAGGTTATCTGATGGCATGGGGTATATATCATCAGCTGAACAGATGACGCTGTTTCACTGCTAATCTTCTGCCTGGAGATTGTTAGGATCTGGCTCAGAATGAATGGGCTGTGACTCCATCCTAGCAAAATGGACAGGCTTTGGGATTTGGAACTCTCAGTGCTATAGCACTTCCCCACATAGAGCTGAGAGGCAGTTTGAGTGGACTTGCATCTTCTACTTAAGAATCAGGTAGCAGCCATGACTAGGGAATCTTTTTGTGGACCGGTTGTAGCCATTCTTGAACCAGGAAGCCTTGCTAATGGTCACTCATACTTGATTGTTTCATACTTGGACTATTGCACTGTGCTGTGCATGCACATCGAAGACCCCCCAGAAGTACAACCAGTCCAGAATGCAGTAGCTTGCACAGTGTGGGTGCTCGCTTTGTTAATGTTATACCATTATTGTGCAAGCTTGACTGACTCCCAGTTTCTTTGCAGGTCAGTTCAGGGTATGGTTATCACTTTAAGGTTCTACACAGTACAGGGCCAGGTTGTTTGTGGCACTGCTTTTCCCTTAGAGTGTCTGCCCTCCCACCAGATTGCTAGACTGGCCAGGCTTCAGATCCTTAGCTTGAATGTTGTTGTCTAGTGGGACCTACGGACCTAGTGGGGTCTTTCCTACAGTAGCCTCTTCTCCATGGAACAGTGTTCTCTTTTAGATTCAGCTGACCCTCAGTATCCTAAGTTTTTGGAAAGCCATCAAGAGGTGACCATTATCCCAGGAGTTTGGAATGGTAAGGCTGGAGAATAGAGATTGAATAGATGAATAGAAATAAATGTGGAATTGGGTGTCAGGTTTTCCTTGATTTTTAGTTCTATTGTTTTTATTATTTATGATTTTATCATTGTCGTTAGCCGGCTAGAGCTGTGTACAGGTAGTCCTCGACTTATGACCACAATTGAGGCCAACTTTTCTGTTATTATGTGTGACATTTGTTAATGGGACGTTTGCCCATTTTACGACCTTCCTTGCCACAGTTGCTAAGTGAATCACTGCAGTTGATAAGTTAGTAACTTGGTTAAGTGAATCTGGCTTCCCCCTTGACTGTCAGAAGGTCGCAAAAGGTGATCACATGACACAGCAGCAGTCATAACTATGGAAGAGTGGCCAAGCATCTGAATTTTGATCACGTGACCAGAGGGATGGCACAAAGGTTGTAACTGTGAATAATGATCATGTCACATTTTTCAGTGCTGTTGTAACTTTGAATGGTCACTAAAGGAACTGTCAGGGACTACCTGTACTGCAAGATGAATGGCCATATAACTCTTGAATGAATGAATGTATGAATCAATTAATCAATCATCAGAATATTTAGTGACCTGGTTGCCTGTTCTGTTTTGTAGATGCTGTGAAGCCACCTGGCAATTCTCTGCCGGCACAAGCCGAATTACCCTTAGCTGTCAGTACTTCCCTATCATCTGTACAAGCCGAGCCATCCCTGCCTCCTCCGTATCAGTTAATTAATATCCCACCATTAGAATCTGCCTCCAGCCATGAAGATCCACAAGATTACTTGTTACTAGTCAATTGTCAAAGTAAGAAGCCTGAACCAGCAAGGTAAACATTGGACTTTCTGATAAAAGTGTCATTAAAATGCTATAGTAACAGTTATCATGGGTAGTTTCTAAGAGTTTAAAAAGTTTTCATTACCTACCTACCCAGAGCCACGGTTAGAATGGAATAAGTAATGTAGCCCACAATAGCAATAGCACTTAGACTTATATACCGCTTCACAGTGCTTTACAGCCCTCTCTAAGCGGTTTACAGAATCAGCATATTGTCCCCAACAATTTGGGTCCTCATTTTACCCATCTCGGAAGGATGGAAGGCTGAGTCAACCTTGAGCCTGGTGGGATTCAATCTGCCAAATTGCAGGCAGTCAGCTGAATTAGCCTGCAATATTGCATTCTCTTCCAAAAGTATTGAAGTTTATCATTCTTGATGAAAACTTAATTTTTTTAATGAATATGCTTCCCCCCCCATCAGTTCCTATGTAATTTTTAAAGAACAACTATGACTAGAATCTGGTTACTTAAGAGTGCGGTGAAGTATCTTAAGATACCTCCTGGGTACGTATTATTTTCATTAAATCTGAAAATCAGCCTATATAGATAATATTTTATCTTTAAAATTGCTCTTTTTATGAAATATTTTTTTCAAAAGGGGTTAGGGTTACTGTTAAAAAATAATTTCCACCACTGATCTCTTAATTTTTATCGTGTACTCAAAAAACCAGCTCTTTCATCTTGGAAGAAGTGGAGGAATATTTACTGCTGGAGGATTTTGAAAGTAAAAAAGTTCCATTGCAGTGAGTGTTTGGGATTTCTCTTTAGAAGTTAACCACAATTCTAAAGCCTGTTTGAAAAAAAAAAATCAGCTTGTGTGTGTATTTGTGCATCTTGTGCATTTTGCTGTGGATTTTCATAAGCAGTGCAAATAATTACTACTTGATGTATCCAGAGTGGCTTGAAGTGGAGAAATTGCTGCATTGTTTGCAGATGTATTGGTCATTTTGAAAACACTGAAGTAAAAGGGTTTATCTTTTAGAAATGGAAAAAAAATCATGATTGGTTTCCATTTTGCTCCTAGCTAAGAAAATTGCCCTCCCAACACATAGTCCATACCCTGCTAAAAGTTTGGAATGTTATGCCTCATCCCTTTTCTCAAAAACAGACTTCTCTTAACTTAGGACATGTTACAATTTTACATTAGAAATGGTCCTGACACTAAAACAATGCAACAGTGAATCGAATTAATTTGTTATATGCTGGACATGCTCTTACTGGAGATAGCCAAGTAGAAGTTAGGTTGGTTTAATTTGGATTTCTACAATGAGCATGTTTAGATTTGATGAAAAAGACAATTTTTAATTCTATAATTTTATGAAGATAAGGAAGGATGCTGCAATATATGTATCTGGATGGTCAGTCCATTCATATTTAAGAGCAAAGTGGTATATACAGCTGCTTTTGAACAGCATCTTTGTCCCTGGCTTGTATTCATATATATTCCCATTCCAAAAAACAATGTTTTAAAAAATGGTTTTCAACTGTAACTTCAAATAACTTTAAAACATTATTTCTTAAATAATTTATATAACTTTAAAACATTATTTCTTAGTTTGAAGAACTACATTATTTCAAAACTGAAGAATTCATAACAAGTTATGGAAAGTATTTTTTAAGGATTGAGAGAAAGAAAATAGTTAAAAATAATAAAGCAGCACATTTAAGGCAATTTAATGAGAGTTAATATAATTAGTTTAATATAATTAGTATAATTTGTTATTAATCAATCCTCTATAGATAACTAATATTGACTGTTTATAAGAAGAAATATCTTAGAAGCCTTGGTGACTAAAATCTATAAACAGTATGAGAGCTGAGAGTTTAGCAACATAGAGTGGAAATACAGAATATCATGAAAGCAAGTACTTTTTGAATTTAAGAATGAAAAATACCTGCAGTCCTAATGCCTTATGATTTGCCAAGAAGCAGTTTCTCCCCTCAGGTCCTTCTGTATTATAGGTGCATGTTAGCAATAAATACAGGTGAAACTCGAAAAATTAGAATATTGTGCAAAAGTTCATTTATTTCAGTAATGCAACTTAAAAGGTGAAACTAATATATGAGATAGACTTATTACATGCAAAGCAAGATAGTTCAAGCTGTGATTTGTCATAATTGTGATGATTATAGCTTACAGCTCATGAAAAGCCCAAATCCACAATCTCAGAAAATTAGAATATTGTGAAAAGGTTCAATATTCTAGGCTCAAAGTGTCCAACTCTAATCAGCTAATTAACACCTGCAAAGGGTTCCTGAGCCTTTAAATGGTCTCTCTGTCTGGTTCAGTAGGAATCACAATCATGGGAAAGACCGCTGACCTGACAGTTGTGCAGAAAACCATCACTGACACCCTCCATAAGGAGGGAAAGCCTCAAAAGGTAATTGCAAAAGAAGTTGGATGTTCCCAAAGTGCTGTATCAAAGCACATGAACAGAAAGTTATGTGGAATGGAAAAGTGTGGAAGAAAAAGGTGCACAAGCAGCAGGGATGACCGCAGCCAGGAGAGGATTGTCAGGAAAAGGCCATTCAAAAGTGTTGGGGACTTTCACAAGGAGTGGACTGAGGCTGGAGTCAGTGCATCAAGAGCTACCACACACAGACGGATCCTGGACATGGGCTTCAAATGTCATATTCCTCTTGTCAAGCCACTCCTGAACAACAAACAACATCAGAAGCGTCTTACCTGGGCTTAAGAAAAACAGAACTGGTCTGTTGCTCAGTGGTCCAAAGTCCTCTTTTCTGATGAGAGCAACTGTTGCATCTCATTTGGAAACCAAGGACCCAGAATCTGGAGGAAGAATGGAGAGGAACACACTGCAAGATGTTTGAAGTCCAGTGTGAAGTTTCCACAGTCTGTGCTGATTTGGGGAGCCATGTCATCTGCTTGTGTTGGTCCACTGTGCTTCATTAAGTCCAGGGTCAACGCAGATGACTACCAGGAGATTTTGGAGCACTTCATGCTTCCTTCCACAGATGAGCTTTATGGGGATGCTAACTTCATTTTCCAGCAGGACTTGGCACCTGCCTACACTGCCAAAAGCACTAAAACCTAGTTCAGTGACTGTGGGATTACTGTGCTTGATTGGCCAGCAAACTCGCCTGACCTGAACCCCATAGAGAATCTATGGGGCATTGTCAAGAGAAAGATGAGAGACATGAGACTGAACAATGCAGAAGAGCTGAAGGCCGCTATTGAAGCATCCTGGTCTTCTACAACATCTCAGCAGTGCCACAGGCTGATAGCTTCCATGCCACACCGCATTGAGGCAGTAATTGCTGCAAAAGGGACCCAAACCAAGTACTGAGTATATATGCATGCTTATACTTTTCAGAGGTCCGATATTGTTCTATGTACAATCCTTGTTTTATTGATTGCATGTAATATTCTAATTTTCTGAGATTGTAGATTTGGGGTTTTCATGAGCTGTAAGCCATAATCACCACAATTATGACAAATCACGGCTTGAACTATCTTGCTTTGCATGTAATGAGTCTATCTCATATATTAGTTTCACCTTTTCAGTTGCATTACTGAAATAAATGAACTTTTGCACGATATTCTAATTTTTTGAGTTTCACCTGTATAAAGTTAAAGCCTATATAACACAGAATTGTGATTTATCTATTTTTGTTTCTTATTTTAGGAAATATTTGTTTCTGGAAAAAAAATGCCAATGCATTTATTTTTTGTTTGTTTTCGTTTAATATTTAGGTTGTCAGTTGATACAGCAAAATCCACCTGTTCTGAAACAGATTGTAATGATAATGTGCCTTCCCATAAAAGTTCTGTGCAATCACTAAACAAGCACACAGTGAATGGATATTTTCAGCAACATAGTGTATATGATTCCCCCACATCAAGAGCGGCTTCTGTGTCAGTAGATGGCAGTCTTTATAATCTACCACGAAGTTATTCTCAAGATGTTTTACCAAAGTCATCTCCTTCTGGAACTGATACAGATGGAGAACAGCATGTTTTCAGCACTCCATCTGCAACCTCTTCTCTTGATACACAGATGAGGCATTTCTCCCTTAGTTATGATATTCCTTCAACACCTGGAAGTACTTACCAGATTCCACGAACTTTTCCAGAAAGTTCATTGACTCAAGGTTCAAAGCTAGAGACTATTCCAGATGTTCCTCCACCACGTCCACCAAAGCCTCATCATGCTTCAGATCGCTCTCCAGTGGAGGCATGTAGCATCTCTCGTACTGCCTCAGATACTGATAACAGTTACTGCATCCCTACAGGTAGCTTGCTCCCATCTCGCAGCAACACAATTTCCACCATGGACATGAATATATTTCGCAAAGGTTAGTGAGGTTTTTATTGTATAAATTTTATCAAAGATTTCATTTATATTTAATTGAAATATTTCAAGATTCAAGAAAAGGATGTTAGCTCAAAATCATTGGGTTTGTTCTAATTTCCTTTTAATGTGATGTTACAAATCTTGATACATTATATTATTTCATGCAGATTTCCATTCAATAATATTTATGAAATATTATTTTAAATTGTGAACGTTCTATTATTTAGAAAGCTCAGAGTATTGATAAAAAAGTAAAAGTAAAAATTTATCAATATTAAAAGCATTTTAAGATGTCACTATTGCAAGTTTAAAATTATTTAATTTTTCACCCAACATTAAATATAATATAAAAAAGTACTGCTGCATTCATATCAAAGCAGTACTTAATATTATCACTGAGTAGTTAATACTTAATATTAAGATCTCCATTGTATTATTATTTAGTAGGTATAAATTTATATACACATTCATATATTGATAAAAGGAAATCAGATAATCAAAATCATGGGTGTTTGAGGGTGCATACTGTAAATAGGTGATTGATGTTATGAGAAGCTGAATTTGCTGAAATCAGCAAGAGTTTACTTTGATTGAGTGAGTTATCTTGACTATTGTATATGTCCTTGATTTTCTTTTTGCACTGCCTTTTGTTATAGATTATTAAGAGAGACATCTCTTAGGGCTACCACAACATGGATATCCTACATTATGGATTAGATGAAGCCCTCTTGTACTGCCAAATTTCAGTACCAAAACAGAAATATGCATGCATGTTTACTATGCTTTTTTGCTATATAGTAATGGGTGGGTAAAAATTGTGCTTGACTTGATACATTTATTTTAATTAATTTCCTAACCTATAAAAAGAGTTCCTTTTATGTCATCATTGCACTATCATGGTATCTGTGTTCCTAAGGAAATTTTAAAAAATCAGGCCTAACTTGCAACAGGGCTACCTGCCCTTGGCTTCAAATCATTTTGAGCATGGGTGTCAAAAGTTGTGGCATCACGTTGCCACGATGTAACATTTCATGACATTTTCCCCATTTTCGGAGCTGAGGTGGGCGTGGCCTGCATGTGACACATCAGGCCTGTGGGGCACCAGTTTGACACCTCTGCTTTTGAACCTGCATGCTATTTATGATGTAAACCAATCATGAAGCAAGATGGCTTTCATAGTTCAAACTCTTTTTAATCTGAAAATTGCTATTGTGGTATTCATCTTTTACTATTGCAAGTATGCCTTAATCATTTTAGTGTCTATAAATCAGGATTGGGCTATTTAGTCCTTTTGAATGTTGCGGCTTTCAGCTTTCTTCTGCTTCTGTTGGAATGACTAAGGTTTAGGTTGTATAAAAAGGCATGAGCTTGGACAGTATCTCTTAGATATTTAGGTTTATCCCTTGCAACTTCGTAACATTTGAAATCTTTATAAATATTATGAATAATTATGAAATCATGAGGATGGTATGGGATTAAGGGGGAGGTTGGCACATGCAGAAGAGCCAAAACTGGCAGTTAAAATGAAAAAAAACAGAACAAACTAGCTTAAAAGAAGGACAGGAGGGAATATTTCTCTTTCCCTTTTAAGTCTGATTTATTTGTTCACTGCTTACTTCTAGGTTGAGCATTGGCTCGCTTTGCATTTTTAAACTGTGACATAGCGAATTTTCCTGTTACTGAGTTATAAGGCTATTACTTAACCTTGAAGTTGGCCGAAATGTACAGTGGCTAGAAATTTTGCCTATTTTGAAGCTAACTTTAAATGGTTTTGAAATAAGAGGAAAAACACTAATCCCTAGATTAATAATCTAAGGGTGACTTATCTTAATTTTAGTCAGGGGCTTGAAATTAGGTGAAGTTAATATTATTGTAATGCAACATGAAAAAGGGCATGCTTGTTACTATACTTAGCTATAAGTAGACACATGGGCTGGTTCTTCCAGCCCTTCCCTCAGCTATAGCTACATTGTGCTTCAACTCCCATTATTTCCAATCAAGTGAACTTTATGTGAATATATCCAAAACATAACAAATGTGGAAAGGCTGTTACAGAAAGTGATTATACAGAATTTTCCATTTTTACTAGTTGCACTTAATTGTGTGATTTTATGTCATTGCTGAGAAACAGGGAAAAACATTTGCTTTCGTCTCCCTTGTTTTAGACCTTAGTTGTCAAGACTGCTATTTTGTTCCACGAACATTTCCAAATGATAGATCAAGCTCACTGGAAGGCTTCCATAACCACTTTGTAAGTATTATTTTGATTTGACAAGGAGAAAAAAAAAGTTTATAAAATGCCAGTCTACTTACTATTCAAATCAAGAAAGAAACTTTATGCTGAATATCAAACATCAAACTTTGCACTAAAAATAATACATCAATCATTGGCTTTATTGTTTTGCTTAATCAGAGACAACCTAGATACTTCCTGTGTAGTAAATTGAGACTCCATATTTTTTAATATGTGAAGTCACAAGATCAGAACAAGAATTCTCATAAAGAGGGTTAAACTTAAGCTCTCTACAACCAGAAATTCTTTAAGAGAGTTCTTATTCTGATCTTGTGACTTCGTATATTAAAAATATGGTATCTCAATCTATTGCACATGGAATATCTAGGTCCATGATGGTGAACCTATGGCACATGTGCTGGAAGTGGTACGCAGAGCCATTTCTGCCGGCACACGAGCCGTCGGCCGGAACAGATCCACTGTGCATGCACATGCGCCTCCCACCAGCCAGCTGATTGTCTGGTATCTTGTCACGCATGTGCAAGGGGTGGGTGCGCGGGGAAGGTGCGCGTGCTTGCGAAGAGGTGCGTGGAACGTGGGGTTTATGCACGCATGCAGGTGCAGTGCGTGCATGGGGGTCACATGTGCCTGCGTGGGGGAGGGTTGTATGCGCATTGCATTATGGATGCAGGCACGCATGCTTGCACATGCACATACTTTTGGCATGCAATGACAAAAAGGTTAGCCATCACTGATCTAGGTTGTCTCTGAGTATTATCTAATGTTGTCTCTGAAGGCTGAAAGGTCATTTGCTGGTCAGAGGGATCTGTAGTGATGCCTACTGGGACTTAAGTAAGTTGGTGCTCTTAATGTCAACATCTTCAGGCTTTGTATCAAGATGATGAAAATGCCCATTGAGTTCTTATTGTTCCACTTGTATTTCAGTATTTTTCATACTGAGCATTTGGTTGTGTGCATATTCACTAATAAAAAACAATAGGGATCCTTAATAGACCCCATGAAAAATATTTGAAAGGATGGCTTGGCTATAATGTAACAAAAAGGTGTCTTCATAATGGGACATTAACCTGATGAAGGAGAGGGAAGGAGCTTGGAAATAATTCAGCAGATAAATATCTTGCAAAATGTGTAGAAAGGTGAAAAACACATAATAGGATGAAAAGGCAGAGGATGTTGTGGATGTTTAAATGTGTAAGGTATGAAAGAATTGTCTTCCATGAAGAAGAGGCTCTTGATCAGTAATGTAATAATTATCATATGACTTGAATCATAGTCAGTGAATTCTGATTAATTTACTGCTATCATAACTCTTGTTTCTAGAAAAATAAAAGTCTGTTGACTGTTGGAAGTGTTTCAAGTGAAGAACTGGATGAAAATTACGTTCCCATGAACCCTAACTCGCCTCCACGTCACCATTCTGGCAGTTTTACTGAACCCATCCAAGAAATGACGAACTATGTGCCAATGACTCCTGGCACGTTTGATTTTTCACTATTTGGAATGCAAGTGCCCCCTCCAGCACACATGGGATTTAGATCTAGTCCAAAGACCCCTCCTAGAAGGCCAGTCCCTGCGGCAGAATGTGAACCTCCTCCAGTGGACAGGAACCTGAAGCCAGACCGTAAAGGTGAGGGATGAATGTGTGCAGCCAGTTGCTCTAAGCATTTTCTTCCCATCATTGTTTATCCTTCACAGAATAAAGCCATATTAGAAGTTGATAGCCAGTATGAACAATTTTAATTTAGAGTTTTATTATTAAGGTGTTAAATACGTTCATCATAGTTTAATTTTTGATTTGTATCTTCCTTTTAACACAATTTCTGTAAGCTGCTTAGAGCCAATTTGGTCTGTAAGCCAATTATGCAAATAAGTAAAATCACAGCAATTTTTAAAACACATTTGCAATATTGTTAATGCTATACTTTCAATTAAGATTTTGTTTTTTTAATTTTGTGCAAAATCTTGTACAGCAGATTAGATCTTTGTTTTGGGAATAATTTAGGCATCATTAATCTATGATCATCAGAATTTATAGATAATAATGTTACTTGTTTTTCATAAAATAAGTTATTAAATGGATCTCATTTAAATCCTTTATTTATTTATTTTTATTTTATTCTTTGTTATTGTACGTATATACACAGGATACACATACAATGAAATTCACATAACACCAGAGACCAGACCCAGCACGCGGACACACATGACAATCCCCAAACACACCCCCACCCACCAAAATTCCCTGCCCCCTAAAAACACACAAGCTACAGCATTTTTGAAGCTGGCAAACTCATAGTTTTACTGTCTCTCAAATAACTTCATCTCCCAGTGTCTTATCAAAGTGGTATTAATAGATAATACATATTTTAATGTAGCACTGTAAAAGGAATGCATGTCGTTGTCATAGAATAGCAATAGCAGTTAGACTTATATACCGCTTCACAGTGCTTTACAGGCCACTCTAAGTGGTTTACAGAGTGAGTACATTGCTTCAACAACCTGGGTCCTTACCGAGATTATTATCGCCCTTGGAAGGATGGAAGGCCAAGTCAGCCTTGAGCTGGTGAGATTAGAACTGTTGACAATCATCAGAATTAGCTTGCAATACGGTATTCTAACCACTGCACCACCATGGCTCTCTAATAATAGTGAATTATTATTAACTATTACTCCTAGATATTGTAAAATTACCGTTCATAGCTTGCCTCATCATTGGCCATGCCAGTGTAGTTCAGGAACATCTGGAGAGCCCTGCCTCAATGTCTTACAGGCTTTTTAATTGAATCATATTATTTGCTACCAATAGTAGAGATTTTTTGTAGCTTTAGGGATCCTTGCTGCTGTCTGAGCTTAGTTGGTTTTCTTGCAGATGTCTACAAGAAAATGACCAAGCTCAGAGAGTATCAACAACCTCACAGATTATTTGCTTTCCTGAGATCTACTAAAATGGGAGAAGGACCAGAGTGGCAATTTTCTCTTATTCCCTCTGCAGCACCTTTTATGTAAGAGTATAGGAAGGAAGTGGCAGCAGTAGAGAAAGAATAAGATAATATTGCTGCCATATTTCCTTTTTCTAGCATGGTGATTTGCTAGATTCAAGTTCCTATTTGTTTGTAGAGGTAGAAGCCTGGATCCAACCCAATGTGTTGGATATAAAAATAGAGGCAGGTAAGTTTTTTTCTTCTAGCAAGAGCAGGCACACATTATTTGAGCATATTTTGCATATATGTCATTTTATAAAGTTTTTTTTACGTTGACTTGTACTGAATTATGTGCTGATCACAATTACGCTTTTTTGCTGTTCTTTACGCTTTTTTGCTGTTCTAATCTTTCAGTGCTTACAAATGTTGGGGATGGTGCTTCTCTAAATCTCATTGGTAGCAAATTCAGAGTTTGCTTTCCTTCAGCACTGCTGATCAGCATTTCTACCAATCAAATAACTGAGTTACTCAGAACTTTTATTTAAGTGTCATTAAATTTTTTTTATTGATTTCAAATATAATAGAGGTGTTAGCCTCAAAGATAAAATTAAAAGGAGCATTTGTTTTGTAGTTAAACATCACATCAGTCTCTTTTATTAGTACCTGCCTTAACAGAGATGTGCTAAGTTTAATATAAAAATTAATTGACACAAAATATAATTGCAAAATGGTACATAAACATGAATTAAATAATTATAGTTGAAATTTCATACTGTCCTGAGTAGATGATACATTGAGATCTTTAAAAATGTTAACAGACCTCTGAATGCTCGTGCTAAAAACTGGTTAGCTATTTATCAACCATCAAAAGATGCAAGGCTGAGTCAATCTTGAGCTGGTCAGGATCAAACTCTGGCAGTGGGCGGAATTAGCCTGCAATACTACATTCTAACCACTGTGCCCCCACACAAGCTCTATATGCTATTTAAAAAAACCTTGTTTCTATAACCTTTAAGCAGGAAAAACAGTGCGTCACAGGCAACAATTTTTGAAACAAGTATCTCAAATGGGCTATCTTACAAAGTGCATCTAAAATCTAGGTCTTCCAATTTTGGTAGGATTGAAATGTGACAAATTTGTTGTCACTTCAGTGATGCTATGTCACCCTCCAGAGGGTCAGTTGACCAGTGCCACCCTAGCTTTCCAGAGGCTGGTTAGATTTGGCCTCTGTTTTGGCTGCTGGAGACCAAGTAGATAGGTCCCACTCTAGCCCTTCAGAGACCACAGAAAGCCAGCAAGTTATTCCCACTCTCATTTGCATTTTGTTCTTTGATTGTTCTGTTTTTCTGTGTAGATAAGAAAATATTTTTGAGTCATCTAGTTTAACATATTTATATACTTCCATAATTAAACATACTTTTATTGTAAGTTGGCATACAGAACACATCCCCTGTGCTGTGATGGCATACAGAACCTATCTTCTCACCTTTTTTCCCTTTCGCTAGTTTGCTTTGTTGAAGTATCACTGTACTGTTCCTCCTTCCAATATGGTAGCTAATAGCACTGTTTTCAGCAAGAACATCATATTTATTGGTGTCATTCAATTCAATTGCTTCCTTCAAGAAACTTTGATGCATGGGCTCTTAGCATGCTGCATGTATCTTAGTGTGAGATTGCTGTCTGTCACTTACTTGCTTAACTTTCAAAAATGTAATCTCTTTCTGCAAGGGACTTTGCAGCTTTTTAATAGTCATTATTTTTTCTGGTTTTTATCTTGATAATAAAAAGCTATATTAAGAAAGATTCCTTTTTTATCAATTAGGTCAAAGCCCTAAAATTTTAAGACCTAAACCTCATGGTTTAGAACGAACAGATTCACAAACCATAGGTGACTTTACAACAAGGAGAAAGGGTATGTACTTTGGCATTGCATGATCTATTTGGTTTTGTATAAAACTCTAGTAAAAAGTGATCCTGATTACTCATATATCGTTCCAGTCCATAGGACTGCTAGCTTCTCAGCCATGTTTTTAACTTGCGCAAAACGTGTTGAAAATGCTGTGTGTAAATCAGTTTTCTTCCCTTTAATTTATCTTAGGCATTATTTCAAATATATTTTGCTTGGTTTTAGATTATTTACACATTATATGTGTAATGTGAAATACATAAACACTCAACTGAATTATGCCACATTATGATTTATGAAGACTACTCTTTATAGAGATTTTATTAGTGTAAAGGATTTTTTTCAATTAATGTGTAACAATGGGACAAAATGACATCTTTTCACACATACATTAAATACTTAGTAATGTATCTAGCAATTTATCTAGTAATAGCTATATTTAGTAGTATAAGAAATAATTGACACATTACTATTTTTAAAATATCCCTGTCTTGATTTCATTTTGGTATTAGATGTGTTAGATAAAGAGTCCTGAAGGGCTTTCAGCAATTAAGAACATTTCTGCTACTTATTTCTTGAACTACTTCAAAGGCCTGAAAGGTTTATATGGAAGCCAAAAAAAGAACAGGCTGCTTCAATGAATAGAAGAAAAGTACTGTGTTTAATGTTCACGCATGTGAACATTTTCCCAATTATTTTTGAAGTGTGTGCAATTTAATTGTTATAAATTTATAGCATTGTATTAAATTGTATATTTAACACAAAGTTATAAGTGTTTTTAAAACATCGTAAAATATTTTTTCTCCCATTGCTCTATCTTTATAACATTCTAACATATTTAATGCTCCTTTTTTGAAAAAAATATATTTGATAATTATTGTAAAATAATCTATGTTAAAAAATACAGTAGATATACATACATGCTTATTCTTGGCCCAATTAGTATTTTAAGCATTTTAAAGTAATTTTAAAAATACCTATTTTTTATTATTCAAATCAAGAATTTTATGACTGGTTTAAAATAGTTCTAGTTAAAATAGAGAATATTCCATGTATCAAACTGTTTAGAAGCAGAAGTATGTCAATAGGTTACAATAATGAAACATATTATACTATTTACTAATTTATACCAGTAACAAGTATTATTTACAATATAGTACAAAATTGGAATTAAAAGCAATTATATATTTTTTCAAGTGTGTTTTTAGGGCCTTTTAACTTATCTTGGGCATTATTTCAAATATATTTGGCTTGGTTTGTTTAACATAGAGTGCACTTAAAAAAATTGTAAGCAGACCTCAGATTATCTCAAAGAACAAAGAGATCATATACAAGGCAGATGTTGATTCAAATAGCCTGCATTTAAATGATAGGAAGCTTTAAAGATATTAAACAATGTTTTGTATGTCGTATTTTGTATTAAGTCTGAAAAAAGGTATTTTACCAATTTAGTTATTAAATAACATTGTTTTAATAAAAAATAACCTTCCTTTCTGCATCATTTGATCACTCAAGGAAGGCTATCTAAAGTTCAATAATACACAAACGTTCAAAAATTAAATGCATAAAGTATGTCAAAAAATCTTTGCCTATTATGTACTATCACCAGTCTCAAAATGATGGATATCAACATTACCCAGTATCCATTTGTTTTTAATGCAGGGTAATATTAAGTCATAGCTAGTTGCTCTGAGGTTGTTCTTTGAAAATAACAAAGAAAAAGAGCTACACATTTAATGGTATCATACTGAGTGAGACCTTCTTAAAATGATTGATATGACATGGTTTAGCTAATAATAAATGCATTCTCGTGAGCTTAATAGGCTAACATTAACTACTTTCAAAGAAGATCTGAATTCTATGATCTTCTACTAAATCATACACTATTGTATTGATTAACTTCACTTTCTTTATAAAAAGGATCATACAAAATTAACCAAGGTATTTAGGAGAGAAAAGAATAGTTACGGTTGTTTATTCCAGCAAGATACAACTCCTTGAAAAGTGAAAAACTAGAATTCATCTATTAAAAGCAGACAAAGTCTGAAGAACAGGTTTGGTGGAAAGTCAGTCAGTTAGTCTTGACTAATCTTTTATACTCTAGTAAGCAATTTTTTTTGTTTCCGTGTGTGTAATAAAAGTTTTAAAAGCAGTAATGAGAACTAATACACACTAAATTAAAACAGAGAAAATTAAGAAGAAACAATATAGTATATTAGGAGTATATTAAATATATTTTCCCACAACATTTCATGGTGAAGTTTTATATGGAAAATGAGCTATAATAAATAGGTGTATCGTAATATAAGATTTCTCTTAAAGTGCATTCTTTTCAAACTTGTTTCTTGTGTATGTAGTGAAACCAGCACCACTAGAAATTAAACCTTTATCAGAATGGGAAGAATTGCCAGCTCCAGTTAGATCTCCAATTACCAGAAGTTTTACACGAGAGTAAGTCTTTGCCTTCTTCTATATTCATACTATAGTATAGCCTTTTTTATTCAGTGGTGACCACAACAGCCATGTGTACTGCCCATATAAATTGCTTTACATATGTTCCTGCCATTTTACCATATAGCAGACAGTCTAGGAAAAGATTATTTAAAAAATCAAGTTGGCAGTCATGACCACTATCTTGATTTTTCTGAATCCCTCTCAACCAAAGATGCCACCACCCAAAAATTTTGGCTATGTTGCTAGGATTGTCAGTCCCGGATCCATATTGATTCAGATTAAGGGCTGTCACAGATTAAGGGCTGTCACAGCCTGTAAGGGCGCAGCTGTGGGAATGAGAGAATAGTGAGAAGGGAGGATAGCCACAACAGCATTTTTCAAGAGAGCTCAAGGTCGAGTTGCTGGAGTTTTGGGGGGAGTGACTGGACTTGGCGGGAGTTCAGAATTAAGGTGGATTGAAAAATGCAACTAAAGAATCATCAATAGGGGCTGTGTGTGAGTTTAGTGTAGCAGGAATGCAGATTTGGGTTTTCCCTAGATGTGCCAATATGACTAATAAATTCTTACTTGGGTGGACTTTGCCTCTGAGTGCTGAATTTGGGATGGAGTTTGGTTGGAACGCTGACAAGGATCTTCCTACATAATACTTCTCCTAGGGCACCACAATTTATTTATTTTTAATCTCTTCAGGAACAGTTCCTGATATTTTGCTGTAGATTCTTTTGGATTTCTTATTTCTTGAATTATCATTCCACTCCTTTATTTTATTATTCTTGCTTTTAAAGGGAAAGATGGAATAGAAATACATAAATAAAATACAGAAATATATTTATGAACAGCATAAAATAAATACACCACATTTTAAAAATACTTTTCTTCATTTAGTTCTTCCAGGTTTCCATTATCTCCCCGGCCAGATTCAATTCATAGTACAACTTCTAGCAGTGATTCGCATGACAGTGATGAGAATTATGTACCCATGAATCCAAATCAGTCCACTGATGATCCTGTAGGTAGTTTTACATCATAAATATGCCCTTTCTTCAAAATCATATTGCACGTTCTGTTTTTCGGTGGGAGGGGAGGGATTAAATCAATTAAATACTATGAGGCTTATAAAAGTGAAATAATGTTTAAATAATAGGAGCATTATTTTGTAGTTACACTTAACGAATTACAGATAGTGATAGACAAACTGGGTAATGGGATGAAGCAAATTAGTCATGTTTGTTTTTAAAATGATTTATTTCATGTATTTCATACCTTGAAATGTTATCATTCATGCCTGGCAATTAAGTTCTGGGGACCATAAAATGAGTAAAACCTTGGAAATAATGGAATCTAGTTGCCTTTTTCTCATTTTCATCCTTTTCTTTGTTTGAACCTGGACATAGGAATTATTCTTTTGATTAGAAATAAATGGCCAAATGACCAGCCAATACCTATGATAAAGTAGGGAACCTGTGATTCTCCAGATATGGTTGGATTTCAACTCTCCTAAGCTCTTCTCATAAATAATGCTCTTTTGAGTCACATATTTCTAAAGTGGATGGTGAAAATACACAGGAACTACACAAGACCAGTGTTTTATCAAAAGATATTCTTTACTCATTATATAGACTTATGAAGTAGAAGCCTTCAACGTATACAAAAACATTTCAGAACAATTCGGCCATCATCATGTCTTGATAGTGAATGAGTTACATTATTTCCCTATACATTTTATACAACTTTAAGAAATATTTTATTTATTTATTGTGAAATAATAATAAGAGAAGGTAGACAAACTTTTATATGGTCTTTGACCGATATATACACATATATGGGGAAGGGGAGGAGACAGTACATATTATGAAGTAAATTCTTATGAATGTAAATATTTATGTGGCTTTCCAACATTTTTCAGTTTCATAACATCTCTTCTGACACCAGTAAACATGTTTCACACATCCCAGAAGTGTTCTGAGCTTGGTCAGGTTCCAAATTTGGGATATTTCTGGAACGAACAAAATAGTATCAATAAAGGAGAATATTTATAGCTCAGGGTTGACATGAGTAAGGAGTGCAGTGGAGGTACAGCACACTGCACTCCTTACTAGCACTGATGATGTTGCCTAGTTTGGGTAATGAAACATCTGCAAGAAAACAAGCAAGCCCAGAGGGGACCAAGAACAAAATAGTGTTAAGCTATTTCTAGTTAACCTAATACAACCAGACTTTGTATTGACTTTTAAACCTTTTGCATATCCCTAACATTAAATCTTAGTTTGATTTTAGTTTTTCCCTATACTGTGCCACTAAACAATTTTAATTAACAGTAATCTTAGTTGTAAAATATTGTTGGGTATTGAAATATATATTACAAAATGAGACAATAGTGCTTCACAATGTTGAGGGATACATTATATTAAAGTTTTTCACAAATAATAACATTAATTACAATTACAATTTCAGGGTTTGTTCGGCAGCAGCAGCCTCGATGGGGGAAGCAGCCCTATGGTAAAACCTAAAGGTGACAAGCAGGTGGAATATTTAGATCTAGATTTAGATTCTGGAAAATCTACTCCACCTCGCAAGGTAAATGCAACTGCATAGCTACTCACAGATAATTTAGCTGCTGACAATGAATCATTTTATTTGTCAATTACAGTTGAGGTCCATTTTTTTAATTATGAAAATGGAGAAAATATACCTTTTTATGCTAGTTGTCACTATACTGATAAGCTTAGAACTTTTCTTTCAGCAAACTTTGCAAAGCTGGGTAGAAAATGACTTTTATTCAAACACTAATGAATGTACGATGTGTACATATTTGCCAGTAGTTGCTTTCTTCTTCTTTAACAACTTAGATCAAGGGTTTTTATCCCAAGTCTCTAGTTTGAAAGAGTGGAAGCGAGAAATAAATACATAAGAATAATTATTTTGGGGGAAAAGGTACTCCATTTTTTCCACTAGACACTTCTGCTGAATCACATTCTCTTCTGAAAAAGAAGGCTTTCATTTGTGGAAAAGGCTTTTATGTTATCTTGCCTTATTATAAGTCTCTCTGTGTATGTGCCTTAAAAATATTGTTGACCCCTAACAATTACCTGGACAAGTTCCTGCAGTTTTCTTAGCAGCATTTTCAAAAGTATTTTGCCATTCCCTCTTTCCTAAAGCTGAAAAAGGGACTGGCCCGAAAGGCTTTGTGCCAAAGGCAAGACTAAAAGTCTCTGTTTCTCCCCTACTGCTTTAACCACTATACCAACCCCTTTCTATTATTCTACTTTAATCTCTTGTTTGTTTCTTTTCCAGAAAAAGAGTAGTGTTTCTGGCGGTAGTGTGGCTGATGAAAGAGTCGATTATGTTGTTGTTGACCAACAAAAAACATTAGCGTTGAAGAGTACAAGAGAAGCTTGGACAGATGGAAGGCAATCAACAGAATCTGAAACACCAACAAAAAGTGTGAAATGAAAATAATTTTTTGAAGTCCTGTTTAAATATTAAATTATAAGCCACCATTAACTGAGAGAGAAGAATACTTCAATGAATTATTTTTCTTCAAATATTTCAATATCAAGCTGATGACAACATGAAATAAAACAGTAGCCTATGTCAAAGTGATTTTCATGATGTAAAATAATGTTATCTTGGGTCTAAGAAAAACATTTTGATCTGGAATTAACTGATTGATAGTATTACAATGTTGTATGCACTTTTTCCTTGTTAAAATGGTGGTTCAGCTTTCTCCACCAAATATACTTTTAACATCCTCCTTTCTTCCCCCTGACACTACTATATAACATTCTAGGAAGTAAGCTATGTGTATGATATTAAAATTAAGGTCTGAGGTGCATTTTAATATCTCAAAGATCAATTAGAAAAAAGAGTTTCACAATTTTGATCTACTTGAAATGTCAAGAGATGACTTGTTAAATGCCTACGTTTTATATTTAATACATGCAAAAAAAATATTTCAAACTCTACAGGTTGCCTTCCTATCAGAAATGGCTGTGAGTTAGTAATAATAGGTATGTTTTTGGATCTACTCTAATGTCTTATTCAATAATGCATTAGTTAGAGGAGGTCCTTTTGAATTTTCACTGAGAACAATGTTCTTTGTTTGCCGAGCAAAGATTCTGCAGGGAGGGATCTTTGTCCAGAATATCACATAAATCTCAATATCACTGAAGGTATGCAGTAATGACCAATCTTATTCTTTAACTGTAAAGTGTAATATTTACTTCATTTACAAAAACAGAAACTATGAGATCAGGTACGTACCTAGCACCACATTGTGCTAGTTCACATATCAGGTTCAAACAACGTGCTTTTAATTTTCTACTGCAACCAAGCCTTTGTATTGGTTTTTAGTATGAAAATTCATGAAGCGATGTGACATTCACTGTTTATAGTACTAGAAGATACTGTGATTTTTGTTTTGTTTTGTTTTGTTTTGAAATCAGATTGCAATACAAATGGAGTTATTATGTCTTGACACCACATGAGTCTTTTTAATGATCCTTGTTATACCTAGTTTCTTGCGTGGCCTTATGTTTAAATTTGTATGTAAGTATTTTTAACATCTTGTTCTTTTTAAAGGAAAACAAGATTTATCCCATTTTTTTAAAAAAAGTTCTTCAGGTACAGAATTCATTTTGAATACTTTGATTTATTGAGTCACTATCCTTATTCCAAATAGTAGCTGCTTCAACAGCTAAAAAGGGAAACACTAATTCTCTTTAAAGTACAACTTTAAAAAATCATTAGTCATGATGGAAAAATTTACTCATTCATTCTTTTGTGGTTGCAAAAAATGTATTTCTCAAACCTCATCAATACTGAACAAAAAAAGAATTGCTGGCCTTAATACTGTATCTAATTTTCCAATCCCATTCCAACTTAAATAGTTTGTAAATTTTCTTTATTTTATTCCTAACAAGGTTTCTTTTTAAATTAGAAATATTTTTGTGTTTTAAATGTTTTTTAAACTAAACATTGCATTTTGAGATGAATTTTAAATAAATCCAAGTTGTTCTGCTTCATGCGTGCAAGTCATTGATCGAGAACCATAAACATAGTTGTTAACCTTTAATAACTTCAGGATGTAGAGTATTAAATAAGATAACCTATTAGAAATTGTGCAATTTTTGGGGGGGCGGGGGCGGGAAATGATGGTAGTGTTTTTAAAACTGAAATGAAAGGGTATCTCCAAGAGACGGTCTTCCTAGTTTTTAATGCTTCTACCACTGAGCCCATATGTTCATCAAAAGTCTCTGAATAGATGTACCTGGATGAGCCATACAGCCTAGAGGAAGACAATCAAAACAGCAACAAGAGACCACAAGAGGGCCTCCAAGACTATACAAAACCTAAAGCCAAGTTTTAAGAGCTTTCAGAACTGATAGATAAGAGGTGCAGTCCTTATATCAAGGGACATATAAGGGGCCATAGCAGAGAAAGCTTGCTCAATATTACAATGTTTAATAAAACCCACGCATATCTGGAACCCCTGAAACCGACACATACCTGATGGACAGAGACAAACAGTCTCTCCGATATCCAGGCTCTATTCCATGCAGGACAAACCAGCCCACTGAATTTCACTCAGAAGATGACTGATAATCCAAGTTTGCGCTGCTTCATTTCGAAGCACATGTAGCTTATGGGCAGCCCCCATATAGGGTGCATCCCAATAATCTAATCATGAGTAACTGATTGGTGGCATTCCTGGCTGAGAAACAGATGTAACTGGCACCCAAGGTGAACTTGTGCAAAGGACCTTCTAGCCACACCTGTCACATGCGCTTTGAGCAGTAAGCTGCGACTATTAGGATCTGCAACTTGTGCACCAATCTTCAGTGGGGATGTGCTGCCCAATCTAAAAACAATTAGTGCCCTCCAAAAGTGGAATTGTGGGGGGAAATGGGAGGATGGAGCACAATATATGATGCGGTGAAATCCTGAATGAGAAAGGATATATAAGTCTAAAAAATAAATTAGTTATGGAAGTTGAGATCCATGTAAATATAGGGTACTACTGAAGTATAATGCCAGCCATAAGATGTACAAAGTGAAAATGCCACTGTTCAGAGGATGGGGAAACCTAGCTACAAATAGGCTGGCTCTTGCAATGATGAATGACAAATCAAGAAATTGTTTCTTGCTAAGAAATTGGTAAGAAACAGATAGTATTATAGGAGCTGGTGTTGAATTTTGTTTTAAAACACTTGTTCATTTCTTTGTTTTATGTTTTTTTAATTTGGACTACATAATCACATTTTAAAAATAATGAAATTAATCTTTTCTTAGGAAACCAGTTCAGCAGATCCACCCAGCCAATGGAATAAGGCAGGCCAGATGCTATTTTTTTTCCACTTTACTACTCAGTATCATTTTTTCCTGAAATGGATGGATGGATGGACAGGCAGACAGATGGGAGAGAGAATGTGCAAGAATCACTATAGAAATACAATGTTATATTATTGCATTTTATTACTATTTATGGAGGTTTAAGCAAAATCAACTCAAAAATTATTAGGGAAATAATTCAGAGTTCTAATGCTAAAAACAATGTAAAGTTCTAATTCAAAAGCAGTATCTTTGTATTATTAAAAATTACACAAGTGTTTTGATAACCATTTCATCCACAACAATAACAATATTACACTGATTTAAGATGTGTGTGTGTATACACTGCTCAAAAAAAATAAAGGGAACACTTAAACAACACAATGTAACTACAAGTCAATCACACTTCTGTGAAATCAAACTGTCCACTTAGGTAGCAGTACTGATTGACAATCAATTTCACATGCTGTTGTGCAAATGGAATAGACAACAGGTGGAAAGCATAGGCAGTTAGCAAGACCTCCCCAATAAAGGAGTGAGTCTGCAGGTGGTGACCACAGACCACTTCTCAGTTCCTATGCTTTCTGGATAATGGTTTGGTCACTTTTGAATGCTGGCAGTGCTTTCACTCTAGTGGTAGCATGAGACGGAGTCTAAGCCCACACAAGTGGCTCGGGGAGTGCAGCTCATCCAGGATGGCACATCAATGCGAGCTGTGGCAAGAAGGTTTGCTGTGTCTGTCAGCGTAGTGTCCAGAGCATGGAGGCGCTACCAGGAGACAGGCCAGTACATCAGGAGACGTGGAGGAGGCCGTAGGAGGGTAACAACCCAACATCAGGACCATTACCTCCGCCTTTGTGCAAGGAGGGACAGGAGGAGCACTGCCAGAGCCCTGCAAAATGACCTCCAGCGGGCCACAAATGTGCATGTGGCTGCTCAAACGGTCAGAAACAGACTCCATGAGGGTGGTATGAGGGCCCGACGTCCACAGGTGGGGGTTGTGCTTACAGCCCAACACCGTGCAGGACATTTGGCATTTGCCAGAGAACACCAAGATTGGCAAATTTGCCACTGGCGCCCTGTGCTCTTCACAGATGAAAGCAGGTTCACACTGAGCATGTGATAGACATGACAGGGTCTGAAGATGCCGTGGAGAACGTTCTGCTGCCTGCATCATCCTCCAGCATGACCGGTTTGGCAGTGGGTCAGTAATGGTGTGGGGTGGCATTTCTTTAGGGGGCCACACAGCCCTCCATGTGCTCGCCAGAGGTAGCCTGACTGCCATTAGGTACTGAGATGAGATCTTCAGACTCCTTGTGAGACCATATGCTGATGCAGTTGGCCCTGGGTTCCTCCTAATGCAAGACAATGCTAGACCTCATGTGGCTGGAGTGTGTTAGCAGTTCCTGCAAGACGAAGGCATTGATGCTATGGACTGGCCCGCCCGTTCCCCAGACCTGAAGCCAATTGAGCACATCTGGGACATCATGTCTCACTCCATCCACCAATGCCACGTTGCACCACAGACTGTCCAGGAGTTGGGGGATGCTTTAGTCTAAGTGTGGGAAGAGATCCCTCAGGAGCCCATCCACCACCTCATCAGGACCATGCCCAGGCATTGTCGGGAGGTCATACAGGCACGTGGAGGCCACACACACTACTGAGCCTCATTTTGACTTGTTTTAAGGACATTACATCAAAGTTGGATCAGCCTGTAGTGTTTTTTTCCACTTTAATTTTGAGTGTAACTCCAAATCCAGACCTCCATGGGTTGCTAAATTTGATTTCCATTGATAATTTTTGTGTGATTTTGTTGTCGGCACATTCAACTATGTAATGAACAAAGTATTTAATAAGAATATTTCATTCATTCAGATCTAGGATGTCTTATTTTTGTGTTTCCTTTATTTTTTTGAGCAGTGTGTGTGTGTATCTCTCTTTCTGTGTGTGTGTGTGTGTGTGTGTGTGTGTGTGTGTGTGTGATATTCAGCTTTCTTCGGGTATTTTCCCACGTCATTATAGTTGTGCTTTTAAAGTTGTAGCAATGTTTCGGCAGAATCTCATCTGCCATCATCAGGCTTCTGTATTGTGTTCGTCTATATATACATAAAAATACCATTAAACTACATGCTGAATTAGTCAAAAGATCAAACACAATGAACTAATCTATTCAATTTGTAAATTTTCATAGATACCAACAGGTTTGAAAAAGACTTGGTTGTATTTAGGCTCATATAAAATTAATTTCAACACTATTTTAAGGTATATCTTTGGTAGTTTGTTCTGATTTGCTGTATATTATAAAATCATTTTTCAAACTTAGGCTGGAAAGTAAGAATTGAACACAGTAGCTGTCCTACTTAATTTTGCTGTTCTTATTTTATAGATTTCTGACAGCTGACATTCTATACTGGATATAAATAACAAAAACATTTAAAGATATGGTTTGCATTTCAGTGTTTCACTTCACTGATAACAAACCTAAGTTTGACAGAAGTTTTTTTGCTATATTCTGAATTAATTGCTATTTAACCTAGAAACCTTCTATTATTAAATGTATAGAAGACTGAGCAAATGTTCCAATTTCTTGCATCCATCTCTGTAAATAAAATCTACATCTTACTAAGAATTCAGGAAATCTTCACAGCACTACAGTCCCCAGATTTTTCAGCAGGTAGTTGAACAAGAGAAATATTGAGTACTCAGCCATTGTGATTTATAAAACAGTGTGAAACCTCCCCCCACCAATTTGCATTTAACTTCATTATCTTGTTAAGTGCATTATGCTAATATTTTAAACCTTTAAATATGTATATTTTAAACTGTCTTTTGGCCATGGGCAAACCAAATCAAATAGTTGCAAGTGAGAATTAAGAGGAAAACATTTTAAAAACAAAGAGGCTTTTGGAAATCCTTCTGAACTACTATAAATATAGCTGACATGGCCAGTGGCAAAGAATGCTAGGACAATGGTATCACCTAAAGGATTATTGTTTAATCATTCTTATTTAAAAAAAAACAATAAAACTGAAATCCACCAGAAACTATCAAAATCTGATGTCATTTCTTTTTTTGTAGCAGTAATTTCATGAACTGTTTCAGACCCTAATCAACCCAATGGCTGGATTCACATATTTCGCTAATTACAGCGTGGTTGGTAGGCTTAAGGCTATAATTGGATTTGACAGATTGGAATTTATGGTTCAGTTTTTATTGTAAAACTTTTATTGTATAAACCATGGAAAAGCAATATTTATAACCCAAGTCAATGCTCCATTTCCTGAAAAAGTGGCTTAAAAATTAAAAAGAAGTAAAAAAAAAGATTTAAAGACCTGTACTAGATTATATAAAATTTTAATCTGATAGAGTTTATTTACATATTGAATGGCTGTAGGTCAAATGAATAAAAAAAATCAGTGAGGCTATGCAATTAAAGACACCCACACAAGAAGTAACATAGATATACCAAACTCAGCAGGCACTAAAAGGACTTCAAGGAACTATACACAGACTATTAGAAAGCAATCAATGAATGTAAAAATGACTGGATGGAAAAACAACTGCCCCAGAATTAACTGATTGTAGAGTTTGAACATGATAATCACGAGGTTTGAACTGGGGTAGGAAGAACAAAAAAGCTCTGTATTTTAGGTGTTTACAGTGACTCCATGATTTGTATGCTGAGATATAAAGAGGAAATAACTTGTACATTAATAGCTGAAGTTTACTGATGTTTTTATTCATGCTACACATTTCATTTCATGCCTTAATGATTAAATGTGATAACTTTTTGGAAAGAAGCAACAATCGACTAGTTCTTATCTAAAAACTAATGTTTTAATAAATATATAAAGCCCATAAGTGTTACTGGAGAAGACATACATCACTAGTTCCATAGATGACCGTAACAAGAATATCAAACACTCTACTCACGTGATAATTTTATACATAGATTTTCTACACTTGGACTGCAGAAATCCAGATAACAAATTACAGAATCATCATTTTACTGCCATCTAGGGTTCATCAGAATTTATGCAGCAAATGCCAAATACGTTACATTCAGTTTAATCTTCTAATGTGATTTTCTAGTCCTATTATAATTATGCAAAAGTTGCTGTCTATCAATTTCCTCTGAAGACACTGAAACACAATTTCAACTGCCATTTCTTAGATTTTGGGCTCAATAAATTGATATTGAATGCTCAATATTCAAACACTTCAAAATAAAGATTTTATATCAAGATCAAAGAGTGTCAAAGGAGCTTTTTCAAAGGGAACTGGACTTTGTTTATGAGAAAGATGCTTTGCTTCTCCATAGACAGTCATATGGAATCATTTTGATAAACCTTCCCACTCTACCTACCCACCTACCGCAGTTTTTTAACTGATAGTTTAAAAGTATAAATAACTCAAGATATTCATAGAGTTAGAACTGAAATGGGTCATTCAGGCTGCATGGTTCAGCTCAATACAGAAACACTGATAAAAGTCTGTTCTGCTAGAGCAGTGGTTCCCAACCTTTTTCCCCCCCGCACCCCTAAAGAAATTTCACTCGAACCTCGCACCCCCTGAAATTTAGACTTTAGGAACTACTGAACATGTTAAATATATGGTAGGATTGAATCTTTTCAGCTATGTATGTGACGGCCAATAAATAACGATACTTAACTCTAAAATGAAAATAAAGTTAATCCATTGCATAATAAATAAAAATGCCAACATATAGCCAATATCCTATTATTTACCTGGACTTTTCTCGCACCCCCTGGAATATTGTCTCGCACCCCCAAGGTTGGGAACCCCTGTGCTAGAGCTTACCCAGGTATTTTTTTCTGTCATTTCTCTTAGTAATTAGTTCACTTTCCAAACTTTCCCTACTGCAAGAAATTTCATCCAAGATTCAACTGAAATGTGTATTTTTGAAACTTAATATCAATAGTCTGTGTCTGCATTCTGAATGATTGATCTTGAGTTTCATCTTTATGACATTCTTTGAACTACTTGAATATTAGATCCTGCTCATCCCTCACCCTTTATTTTCTCAAACTCCCATTTTTAAAGTCAACTGTTATTTCTAATATATATATATCCTGAACATGTTCCAATTATTTAAAATACTTTTAAATTGTGCTGTCCAGAACACAATATTCAAAGTAGGATTTTAACGTAGACTAAATAGAGTCAATTATTTTCAAAAATTGATTTTTTTATACCAGCTAAATTTATATTTGTCTTTTAGCAGATATGTAACAATACATTAATACTGTTGATTTAGTTGGTGATCAATTAATTTCAATATACTTTTCATATAATTACTTGTGCTTAATCTATGTACTTGAGCCCAATTCCTGAGTGAAGCTTGTATTTGCTTCTACTGTCATTCTGTTATTTCCTTCTTTCTGTATAGATATCTTCTGATTTTTGTTTCTATTTTACAGAGGATTAGTTACTTGCCTTTTTATTTGCAAATTTAAGAATCAGTCCCTCTGATTATTTATCCTATCCTGCCCCAAAACCAAGGAAGACGTGATTTTTCTAAGCTTATGTCTTGTTCCAATCTATAGACAGAAAATGAAGTATTCTGCATGTATCATATACTTGGAGAAGTATTAGGGAAGGACTGTCTTCACCTTCTTTTTCTTATACAATTTATCTAGAATGAGCTGATTCTTACTCCTCTGGAGTAAGCACCTCACACCTGGAAATTCAGTGTCTTACATTCTATCACACATCAAAAATATTTAATATGTTGACTCAAGGACCAAACATAGTACTATCCACTTAATGCTTAATTTCAGTTAGATGTTTTGTTGCTGAGTACTTTTCCAATGTCATTGAGTATCTGCTAAGGGTCCACCAAATGAATATATCACCAGCTGATACTTAATGGCTTGTAATGGGATATTACAAAAGTTTTTAATCTTTTCTAATCACCAGTTTCAGCTTCCTCTGAACTTGTTTTCTTGCATTTCAATGACATTTAACAATTGACAGTTGATTTTTTTTCCACATCAAATTCACTTGCTTATAATAAAAAAGACTAAAGTTGAGTGACAGCATCTAATGTTATGAAAGTAGTTACATAGTACCTTTTTCTGGCAGTTTTGTTTCTAAATCCCTGGTTTGTTTTTTTCTTAAGAAAATGAGGATCATCACTGTTTAGTTCAAAGATCAGCAAATTTTACTGAGATACTAATGTTCCTGAAACTCCTGTAACCTAGAAAATTATCAACCTAATCCCTGTATTCATTTTTTTCTATATTCTGTATTCATTGTTATCTAGACTATAAATTAATCCATTTGGATGGAAGGTTTTCATTAAACCTTCATTGTTTTTAATATACCCTAGTGATATAGTTATTCTATACTTTTGTTGGTTATATTTGTTTTTACTATACAAAATCATATGTTTTTACTTTGAAAAGCTTTATAGCATTTTAAGGCATTGTTTTCACATAGGCATGTATACTTTCTGAAAAAATTGCTTGCAACCACTTGATAGGACCAAATGGCTGCAGAAAATTCTTCAACTAGAGAACTCTGCTATTTAATGGACTTCTGCTTTTTCAAGCTCTGTTGGATAGACTCCTTAATATAACAATATAACAGTGTCAGTTGTATTTCAATCAATGAAACGTTTCTTGTCAATGCACAACATGCGTACAATGAAATTTTATAACTTTAAAGCTTAAAGGTTCGACATTATTTATGAAAATCAGGTTTAACACAAATCCTAACAGCTATAAGTCGTTAACTATAAGAATCCAGCGACCGTCCTGATTTTTGACGTCTTCGTTGAAAACGTGCCAGTATTTTGCAGAAGGGAAATGAGGAGATTCTGACAAGAGGCAAAAAATGCCAGGAGTCGTGGTTCCGAAAGAGTGGAAGGCTGCACAAACCTCCCATTTCTATTCTGACAAAAAGCTTTGGAAGACCTGGAAAGGCTACCAATATTTCTCAAACTCGAAAACTTTTTAAGATGTATGGATATCAATGCAGGGCTGGCTGGGGAACTCTGGGAGTTGAAGTCCACACATCTTAAAGTTGCGGAGGGCTGAGAAACTCTGAGCTAATCTTCCGGCACCTCGACTTCTCTTTTTCGTTGCCTCTCATCTGCAACGGAACTGTAAGCCCCGCCCGGATTTGATGACGCGAGGAGATTCCCGCTCCCAGTTGTGGTCGCTTGGGCAAACTTCACCCGTTCCTACCCCAAATCCCGAGCGCCGGGGCCCAAAGGAACCCGCCTTCTTGCTTCAAGTGACCAATCAGCCAATGTAAAAATCAGAACGGGCCTTTTCTCTCTCTCTCTCTCTCTCTCTCTCTTTCCTTTTGCTTTTCCCCTCTCCGTGTTTTCTTCCACACCCAGCCCGCGAGGCTTGAGTCTCGCGATACTCGAGAGCCGGCTCGGTTCCTGGTTGGTGGGACCGCGTTGAGAAAGCCGGGGCGGGCAGAGGAGAGCGGGGCCTGAAAGAAAAAGAAAAAGAAGAAGAAGAAGAAGAAGAAGAGAAAGAAAAGAGCGCGGTTCGAGTCGCGCGCGGAGGGAATCGGGGAGAACTCCGCTCATTTTTCACTTTTGTCTTTCGAAGAAGCAGGAGTCGGGAGCTCGGCGCCCCTTGGCCCTTTTCATCTCCCCCCCCGGACGGTGTTCATTATGTCTGCGCTGGGACCGGAGAACGAGAACGTGAGCTCCCTTTCGGGCACCGCTTCGGTTCCCAGCGGCGGCATGGAGATCCCAGGAGGGGGGCCGGCTTCCGCCGAAGGGACGCCCGGGATAAACGACGAAGGAACGGTAAGAGGAGTCCGGCCGCTAGAAAAACCGGCGCTGTGTGGGGGCGACCCGCCGCAGGTTCCTCTCGCCGGCTGAAGCGGGCGGGCGGGGAAGGGCGACAGGCAACGTGGAGCAAAGGACCTCGGCCGTTTCTTCGGACCGAATCTGGGAAGCGCTCGTAACCGCCGAGTTTCTCGGGCGGGGACCGAGCCGTTGGCACCGGAGACAATAGGGAAGAAGAGCCGAGCGGGCGGCTGTTGAAGCTCCTCTAAGCCCAGCCGAGCGGAGGCTTGGCGCGGCAGAAGAGGGATGGGCGCGGGTATCCCGATGGAGGCGAGCGATTTTCCCGTGGGCGACGCCGCTCCTTTCTCCGGTTTAATCGCGTTGCCTCTCCTGCCCCCCCGCCCCTCCGTCCCCCTCTTTATTTTGTTTTGTGTCCGCCGGCAGCTGAGCCCTTAGTAACCACAGCCGTAGCCCTTCGACTTATCTACCGCTTCACGGTGCTTTATAGCCCTCTCCGAGCGGTTGACGTATCGCCCTTAACATTAATCTGGCTCCTCATCGGCGAAGCTTCGCTTGCTCTTTATCCGGTCGCCTCCTTGCCCTGCCCTCCTCCTCCTCCTCCTATCGCAAAAGCTCCGTCGGCGCGGTCCTGGCTGGGCTGCAGGTGGGAGGAGGGGGCGGGGATGCTTTCCAAAAGAAAGGGCATTGGCCGCGCATCGTGTTCGTAGCGAAGCGGTCCTTCCGACGCCCAGGGTCGGTTTAAAACCAGGGCTCTCCAACCTTGGCAACTTTAAGACTTGTGGACTTCAACTCCCAGAATTCCTGAGCTAACATGACTGGAGGAGGAATTTTGGGAGTTGAAGTCCACAAGTCTTAAAGCTGTCAAGTTTGAAAACCCCCGGTGTGAACATCCAATGTTGCGCCTTCAGCGGCGTCGAGATGGTTACCTTCCGTGTGTGGACGGTTGTAGCCTTGGAAGCCTCCGGTCGCCTCAGCTCAGAGTTTGGAGGGGCTCCCTGGGCAAAGCGGCGTGGTTGGTGCTTCAGAAGAGGCCTTCGCTTTCGGTAGGTGGATTGTTTTCACGATGAGGATGTGCAGACTTTGTCAAAAAAAATGCTGTGGCCAGGCCCAGGGACCACTGCTGTTGATGGTGGGAAGTCATTTGGACTCAGTTCCTCCTGGTGGATCTGCATTTCTGGAGAAAGGACCCTTCTCCACTTGTCCAGGGGCTTCTTCACCTGCTTTATTGTATTCTGAGGTTTCTGCTCAAACTGTTGAAAAGGCTAAAGGTAAAGTTAAAAATGTACAAAAACACACAAACCCTCAAGGTAAATTTTAAGGAATCCTCCTTTGAAAATAACATAGGATCTTTTTCCTTTTTATTTTTTTGCTACAGTATGTTATATGATTTAAAAATAAAACAGGTGACATATACTGTTGGAAAGGTTAAAGGTTGTATTTATTAGGCTATTAATCTGAAATAAACCAGGAAATGCAACTTATTTGTAGGTGGATTCCAGGCTATTTTACTTCTAGGTGCTGCTAAAGTATGTATGTTATAAAATGTATTCAGAAGTGTAGCTGCATCTGTGTATTTTGTGTCTAGCTTCTGTCATAAATTCCCACTTCCCAAACTTATATTAGTACAGTGTCACCTGAACATTGAATAGTTTTGAATAAATGTCTTTTTATAATTGCATAATAAGATACATCAACGTTAAGCAGTGTGTTACTTGCTTCCTTATATCTTTGTTTGCAACTAGACTGAGCACAAGTTAATACACTTGTTTGAATCATATGTGGTTTTTTAAATTTCATTTTTAGTAATGTAATTAGGTAAGGATGCGAAACTCCAAATACGTCATTGGTAGCATAATTCAAGAATGTATAAATATCATAAATCACATTAATTCATATATTTGGAAGACAAATAATGAATTGATCCATAATCTTGTTAGGATAGAGGAATTATTTATATCAAGTTCTACAAATTAAGTAGGACTTGTTAATCAAGAATTTCTAGCTATTTTTAAAAAATATTTTGATCAATTCAAGGCAATAAAGTATCATGGTTGTAAAATCTCTACTTAAATACTGGATAAAGTCATGACTTAGTCCAGTTTTTCACTTTGGTTCCTTCAAATGTTAGACTGTTATTTTTATAATGCATTTTATGTAATCGTTACTGATTTTATGCAATTTCAAATAATATATTTTAATAGAAAATAAAAGGAAAAAAATCCTATGTTAATTCACTGAAAACAATTACACATTTACATTAAGGTTTTTTTGTGCTTGTACATTTTAACTTATATGTTTTACTTATTTAATCCTTACCTTTATGTGTTACCCCATTTGTATACTTTAGGATATCTGTATCCATAAAAGAGCCTCGCCATCCTTAACAACAGCCAATTCATATTACAAATTTAAAACACAATCAGAAGCGGTATTATATTTACTAGTATTTTGACCCTGCAAGGGTGGAGAACCTAATTAATACGATCTTTTGTCTATATGGGACATCTTAGAGTAAGGTAGTCCTCAATCTACGACTACAATTGAGCCCAAAATTGATGTTGCTAAGTGAGACATTTGTTAAGTGAATTTTTCCTCATTTGAACTATCTTTCTTGCCCAAGTTATTAAGTGAATCACTGCAATTGTTAAGTCATTAACATAGTTAAGTGAATCTGCAACCATCATAAATTTGAACTAGTTGCCAAGTGTCCAAATTTTGATCATATGACCATGGGGATGGTGCCAAATGTGCAAAAAGGTTATAAATCACTTTTTTTCAGTGCAGTTGTAACTTGGTCACTAAATTAATTGTAAGTCAAGTCCTACCTGTATAAGGGTTTGACTAAAGCTGTAGTGTTATATGCATCATGACATAATCATACAAACAATGCATATTTTGTATTACATAATTTTTGTGTTGGCACACATCTCTTTATCCTAATTCCTTGAAAAATATTCAGCAAGCGTTGCTAATTGTAATTAGATTGAACATTGACACTAATATATACTTCTTGTTCGATAGGACTTGGTTATATAAATTCTATGAAGTTTTGTAAGATTGTTACAAAAATTGTCTTTTTTATTTCATGATTTATTTTGTGAGCCCCCTAAAAATAAATAATTGTGGCAGCTCAGAAATATTGGAAATATATTCCTTACTTAAATATATATATAACTGGAATCACCTAACAAATTGATTTCTGCCAGTAGAGGCCTTGGAAATGTGTGAACTATATTGTGTAGAGCAACTACCCTTTTCAAAATGTTCACATAGCTTTATCTACCAAAATGTTTCTGATTGTCTTTTCCCTTTGAATGTGTATACTTGCATGACTATGATCTGTATTTCTAAGTACAATCCAGTATGCTGATTGCCACCAATAAAATCTTAAATACTTCAAGGGCCTGGCTATTTTCAAGACCTCACACATAAATTTTGCCCGCCCAGTTTGAAGATGTTGATATTTTTTAGTTATTGTGAGGCACAAAAGGAGATTTCCCAAAAGTGGGCATTAATAAAGGAGAATATTTATAGCTCAGGGTTGAAATGAAGTCCTTAATACTCTCTGAACTTGGTTATTTTCCTGAAGATGTTTCATTATCTAAGCTAGGTAACATCTCAAAAATGGACATTTTGTGGGAGGCTTCCTTCTCTGACAGACTCACTGTAGTTGTGAGGCAAGGATAATTATCATTCTGAAATCTTCTGAAATCTTCTGAAATCTTGTAAAAACATGGCTGTTCTGGATGGTCTTTGGAACTTGATGCTGTAGAACTCCTAGTGGCAAGAGTATTAATGTAATGCAACACAGCACAATGCAACACACACAAGATAATATATAACTTTAGTGTAATTTTATATTTATTATGTTTTATATTATTACTGCATTGTCTTCCACCATTCCTTTATTGCCACGTAGAATATGTTTTACTGATGTGGTTTATAAACTCATAAATACCATGTTTTCCAAAAAATATGACCTACTCTGAAAACAAGCCCTACCCCGATGTTAAGCCCTGTCACAGTCTGGTTGTACAAGGTGGGGCGAGGCACAGATGTAAAAATCAATGGCACAACACACCACGCAACATCCTCTGAAAGCGGCTCTACCAGCACGCTGAGCCTCTTGTTGTCCTTCTGAGAATGGCTCCATCGGCGCAACAAGACCCGAGCTCCAGTGTCCCAGCAGCAGCAGGGCCAGCAGGCAGGCAGGGCAGAGGCTGGGTCATGTCAAGAGTAGATGGGGCTGGCGGTAGCAGTGCTCCCATTCCCATTGGCCCCTGAGCTCGCTGCATCTTGCACATCAATAAAATAAGACCTCCCCCAAAATAAGCCCGAGTGCTTCTTTCAGGGCCTAGAAGAAAATAAGACCGGGTCTTATTTTGAGGAAAACAGGGTATATACTTTTTCTGTATATAGTTTGGATTTCCAAAACAAATGTTAATGTTTGTAAAGTATAAAATGTGAAAGAGTAGTAAGGGATGCCATTTGTTCCTTAGGAACTTGGTGATGAATCTCCAGGAAAACAAAAAGAAAATCAAGAACCAGATCCTACATATGAAGAAAAAATGGTAGGTATTTTGTATTGTAATGTATGTGATTATTTCAGGAATTGACAGTTTGGTTCATGCACTGGGCAGCCAAGCATCTCAAACTTGGACTGAACTATCAAATAATCTTGATACTTTATCAATGCAATTTTGGTTTATTTTGGAAGGCTTTTTTAAAGAATGGGAATAGAAGAGTTTGTTTTCTAGAAGCCACCTTCTATTCATACTCTTAAGTTTCCTTCAAGCTCTGTTGACATTCCCCACCCAGTCTTCAGCTATACTATTTCTAGCAGTGTCATTCATGGTAATCAGAAAGCTTCCTTGACCACCCCAGAGATTGCATGTTAAATTATGTTTTTTTCTGCTTTTGCGCCACTGTATAATTCCAAATGTTAAAAATTAATTCTAGAATTTGATTCTTTTTTTCATATACATTTTCTTGTTTTCTTGCTAATCTTTATAACTTTATTGCAGCAAACCGATCGAGCAAACAGATTTGACTATCTGTTGAAACAGACAGAGTTGTTTGCACATTTCATTCAGCCTGCTGCTCAGAAGACTCCAACCTCACCCTTAAAAATGAAACCAGGACGGCCAAGAATAAAAAAAGATGAAAAACAAAATCTGTTATCTGTTGGAGAGTGAGTACCAACAGAGTTATATTTATTTTGAAAATGTGTCATTGTAATATTTTTAGCACCTTTGAGTTGTAATGTGCAAAAGGATATCATGCAACTAAATAAATGTGAAACACAAAGATAGATCATGATTAAATACAAATATGTAGACACTATGGTAGATTGTTCTTAAATTGTCTGGGGAGGTCTACCTCTGATGAGAATTGATAGGGCCATATATGTGAATAGCATATAGCTTATAGTGCATTGGAGCACTCTCTGGGTGTTTGGCCACCAACAAGCCGGGTCCTCATTTTAACAACCTTGGAAGAATGGAAGGCTGAGTCAACCTTGAGTCGGTCAGGATTGAACTCCTGGCAGTCAGCAAAATTAGCTGCAATACTGCATTCTAACCACTGCACCATTACGACTCTTCACTGTGAAACTCTAAAGTCTGAGATATAAGAAATACCTTCTATAAGGAATATCTTCTATAGTGATGTTCTATAAGAGTTGCCAGGACACTGTCTTTGAATGTCCTTGTTTCAGCATGTGATACAGGACTGTCTCTACATTTTCTAGTTTTGAGTTGGAGAGGAATAAAAATCAGCCTTTCATTCGAATGGGTAGCAAATATTTCCTAATAGAGTTTCATATATGCATGCTTTGAATATTTTCAGAATTAAGTGAAATTGCAGACATGGTTTTAGTTCAGTTTCTGGGTTACATGATTGAAAGAAGGAAAACTGACATGGCTATGTGCTGTGATGAGATTTGATATTTAGAAATAGAAAAACAGCCAATACTTCCTGAAAACTACTATGAAGTATTTGCATATTATAGAATAGAAGAACCATACAGGCTATTGTATGGTTGTAATTAATAATAGTCGTTTGGGAAACAGGAAAAAGTTTAAGAATGGAGACTGAGACAATAGCATCTTGAGCTGTGAATAACTGCCTCGCACATTGGAAGCATTGTGAATTTTTTTAATGGGTTATTTTTCTCTTCAGACCTCAGATCACCGAATTTTTGTTTTTATTTCTTTTACTTCTTCCCCCAACCAAATGTTTTCCAATAACTTACTTGAGTTTTTAGAGAGTAATAACTTGGATAAAGTCATAAATCCTATTACATAAGCTCTCTTCAACATGTGTTGGATTGGAAAGCATAAAAAGTTGTGATGAATATATTTTTTCCTCAGATTAATTTGTAATAGTACTAAATAAAAATTTGGCTTGTTTTGGAATCTACAATAGTTAACTGTTTATTTTCTTAACATTTCCATTATTTCTAGCTATCGCCATCGTAGAACTGAACAGGAAGAGGATGAGGAGCTTTTAACAGAAAATTCCAAGACTACTAATGTATGCACTCGATTTGAAGAATCTCCATCCTGTATGTAATACTTTTTGTTGTTTATATATGGCCATTGGGAACTATCCAAAATTAAAAGATTTTGATACTTACTTTGCTCATTTAGAATAATAGCATTCACACATTTGCCAATATTATCCAACTTAAATTAATATTTTTTAATGTTGTATGCTCCTTTTTCAAAACAGAACTCTTCCTAGAACAGATTAGAAAATATTCATATTGGCATTTTGAATAAATTTTTCATGCAAACATTTAAATATACTTATTCTGCTATTATGTTCTACTTTTTTATTCATTATATCCAACTTTTAATAGAACAAAACCTTTTTTTTAAGCAATATGATTTTTCTGGTGAAAAATGGGAATATGTTTTAAATTGTCTACAAGAAATTACTGTATTTTTCAGTATACTGTATTTTTCACACTTTCTCCTCCCAAAAGTGGATGAAAATGTCTGTGCATCTTATACAATGAATGTTGCCGAAGCCCCGCCCACATGCCATCCCCACACCCTTCGGCTCTGCCTCCCAGCCATTTGCTTCCTTGCAGCAAACAGCCTGGTCAGTTTCAGCACAGCCTGATTAACACAAGCAACTGATTGTTGGTTGGATCTGCATCCCAGTGATCAGCTGTTTCAGGCTGCAGGGATCGCCATCGCCTATTGCTGCTTCCACGTGCCCTATTTTCGGCCTGTTCTGGCGGGGATCAGAACGGGCCAAAAATGGGGCATGCGGAGGCTGAAAACGGGAGAGGTGCAATAGGCAATGGCGATTCTTGCAGCCTGAAACAGCCTGAAACAGCTAATCATCGGGAGGCCGATCCAACCGACAATCAGCTGCTTGTGCTAATCAGGCTGTGCTGAAGCTGACCAGGCTGTTTGCTGCTAGGAGACAAATTTCTGGGAGGCAGAGGCAGATTTTTTCCCGCATGTTTTCCTTCCCAAAAGCTTGGTGTGTCTTATACTTTGGAGCATCTTATATCTGAAAAATACGATATATTTCCAAACTGGATTCTAAGTTGAGCATCAAATTTATCTCTTCTAGAACTACTACAGAAAAGTTATATTCAAAATCCATCCCCAATTAAATATGTGTGTAATAGAGATTTCAGGTTTTAAAAATTACACAATTTTAAAATATATGTTCCCATGTGTGATCAAAACTGTTTTGCCTCCTTGATTTTGAATGTGTACCATGTATAACACAAATTTAGGGATTTGTTGCTTCATAATGACCTCTTTAATGGAGTATCATTTCTAGTGTTTGAGAACAGACAGTTAATTTGTTTGGTTAGTGGCAAGTGGAAGCGAAGATACACACCTTTCAAAAAAGATATTCATGCATTTGTATTAATAATTTATTATGATTTGAGAGGATTTGTTTATCCTCTTGTCAAGGTATATTAGAATGCCATAATTTGTTTTCATAGGGATATAGCATTTCTTTTCAAATAAAAAATAAAATTGTCTAGTTTTCTATTGATTAATCTTTCTGGAACAGTTAGTATTTTTATTCATTAGTTGAACAGACAATATTTTTATTAATTTGTACTCTATTCCCGTTTCTGATGTTGGTTAACATTTTGCAACTAGTTGGTGGACATGAGAAAAATCCTGAGTTAACAAGAATTTGCTTTGTATACATCTAATTTGGTCATGATATCATAACATTTTGCATTTTATTCTGTTAAGAATATGGACTGAAGATTAGTCCTTTCTCCTGTGGTATTGGGAATACTTACTATGAAGAAAATAAGAGGTGACTTTAAATTTATTATTACTTGCTTCTGTCTCTTATTGCAGATGTGAAATGGGGAAAATTGCGTGATTATCAAGTCAGAGGATTGAACTGGCTCATTTCTTTGTATGAAAATGGTATCAATGGTATTTTAGCAGATGAAATGGTATGCAGAAAGTTGCTTTAATTTAGAATTAAAGTAAAAATTAACATTTAATTTTAATTATTACAATCTTGTCCAGTTTCTTTTTTGTGAACTGTTGCTAAATTTTGAAATTGATTATAAATTATATAATAGCATGAAATGCAAGTCACAGTGAATTAATTCAAAATTGAATAAGAGGAGACTGTTTTTATGTCAAAATGTAGGCTTTCTGGTTGTAGATTTTCTAGTCTGTCCTGTCCCAATATAAAAGATACTGATATAGTTGTAAAAAGCCTACTAGTAGCAGATATATGTTGTTGTTTTTTTAAAAAACCAGTGCTTATTCTAGTAGCAAATTGAAAGTTGTTTTTTTTATTCGAGTGGTAGTTGGATATGTAAAATATTTCTTATTTTATGTAATTAGTCCTGACTAGCCATATTGAACTTAGATATTTTGGAAAAATGTGCTTTTTAAATATCTGTAAAAATAAGAGGCATATTTTCTAAGAAATGTAATTATTTGATGTGGCTTCTGTGAAGGTTTTCAATCTTAACTAGAATTATTGTCTAAGTCTTGGTTCTGGAGCCATTACTGTAAATATTATATGAATTGCAGAATGTTTTATTTTGTGTTCTGGGGTTGTCCTGGGTTTTATATTTTGAGCATGCAGATTGCAATCTTATTTTCCTACATAGTTAAAATTATGAATATATAATGTTTTTTTATTATAAAGGATAATATGATAGTGTTAAAGAGAGTAGCATATTTTTGAATGTTGATCTAACTGGAGATGATTGTATATTTGAAAATAGGCATTCTGATAATAGAAAAGCTCATCATAAGAAAATTAACAATTCTTAATACACTTTCAAGAAGAATTTGTGATATGGGATACAAATATGTATGCATACACAATCATACATTTTCTAAATTGAATATATTGATGCATACAAACACACACACACACACACAATTCCAAAATGGATAAAAAATAGCTGGCTTTATTGAGGTGTAAAATTGCATTTAGTTGTTGCTGAAATCTGCCTTTGCAAACTCAGTGTGCATACATGCATACAAGCGCGCGCGCGCGCACACACACACACACACACACACACACACACTCATATATATATGTATCTTGCTCCCTGATACAAATTAACTTTTTATGTATATACATTGTTAACAGGGTCTTGGAAAGACATTGCAAACAATTTCTCTTCTTGGGTACATGAAACATTACAGGAACATTCCAGGTCCTCATATGGTGTTGGTTCCTAAATCAACTTTGCATAATTGGATGAATGAGTTCAAGAGATGGGTGCCAACTCTTCGAGCAGTATGTCTGATAGGTGACAAAGACCAGCGGGTGAGTATGAATTCAAGTATGTTTCTCTACTAGTCATATACTTGTTTAGTGACAATTAGCCTACCTTGCCTATAGCAAAGTACTGGGGATTGGTAAGTGAAGTTTCATATGGATAGTAACAGACTTATGAGACCATTAAGTGAAATATCATTTAACTATGACTTGTGATTTTCCTGCTGGCTTCTCCATTGACTCTGGTTGTCAGAAATAGGTTTGAAAAGTGCCTGAATCACAATCAGTAGCTGCAGGGTTACTGTGATGGTTGTAAAGTTACATTTTAGCACCATCATAATTTTAAATGATCAATTGCCAGGGAAGTCACTAAAGGTCTACCTGTGTCCTACTGTATTCCACTAAACAATAAATGTTATGGAATACTTTAAAGTTTCCTATCAATTATATCTATTTGACAAATGCATTTTTGCCAGGAGCTGTGGTGGCACAGTGGTTAGAATGCAGTATTGCAGGTTACTTCTGCCTACAGCCAGGAGTTTGATCCTCATGTCTCAGGCCTTGCATTCTTCCGAAGTCAATAAAATGAGGACCAGATTGTTGGGGCAATATGCTGACTTAGTAAAGTGTTCAGAGAGTGCTGTAAAGCACTATGAAGCAGTACATAAGTCTAAATTCTTTTGCTATTGTTATTTTATGCAGCTTGAATTTTGTGTACAGTATTGGAAGTTAAATTGAAATCTACCATGTTTCCCTGAAAAAAAGACTTATACTAAGAATAAGGCCTAGTTAAGACCCCACTCACTCCATCCCACTGTCTGGTTTTATGAACTGGGGCGAGACGCATGCATAAAAGTCAAGTTAGGGCAGGGAAGGGGGGTTGGAACCGGCCCACCTGTCCTGAACCCCCTTATCTTAGGACCGCTGCAATCAGGCCTCCTGACACATGTTCAGTCACTGGCTGACTTCTGCGGCCACTTGCAGACAGACGGCACATGGTGTATTGTGCTGGTGCGGCCACTTCCGGCAGGACACTATATGACTCGCACTCTCACCAGTGCCACCGTTATGGCAGGAGGCTGCATGCCTTATGCCGCTGCTGCCGTTTGCGGCAGGAGGCAGCATATCATGTCACACTGGTGCTGCTGCTCATGTGCACAATGGCGCAATGCGCCACATGGCATCCTGCAAGTGGTGGCACCAGCACAATGAGCCACATGCCATTCTTCTGCCAGCAGTGGCACTGGTGTGATGTGTCATGTGGTGTCTGGCCCAGAGTGTCCGCAAGCAGCTGCAGAAGTCAGACAGCGGCACAACAGGTGTCAGTGCGTGGGAGGCCTGGCTACAGTGGTCCTAAGGTAAGCGGGTAAGACAACCCCCGAAAATAAGACCTGGTCTTATAACTTTGCTGTGTTTTAATAATTAAAAATAAAATACTGCAAAATTTAAGGATGTTATAGTGTCATTGTTTGAAATCTTCTGTTACCACAACAGTGTTCTGCCAGTTAGGAATTATTACTCAATTAAACTTTTAAAATAAAGAACATAAGGGTTTTGCTTTACAGTTTCTTGATTTAATTGTTTCTAATTCTTTATGCAGCCAATTAAAGAAAATGTATTGCTATGTTTATTCATTCTAAATTAGTTAATATTAGGACTGATGGTTATGCATTATTTTTAAAATATACCTCCTTTGGTCTTTTTAGCTGCCACCTTACTCTTGATATGATCTTTTGGAAAACCTGGTCAGAAGCTGATGCAACACAGTTTGAATTTTTGGATTAGCTATTAGCAGTGTTACAAATTACCCTGAGTTTTTAATACTGTATTAAACCCTGAAGTTCCTCAGTACATTAAGTTTATATTATATGTAATTTTAGGGAACAAGTGTAACGTATTTGAAATTATCGGGATCACACGTGGATATATTTAATAATAACTGGCCATAAAATACACATTCTGTGGTATAGTATTGATTATTGCTTTTTTTAAAACGTTTAATTCAATATTTTGTCTGATTCAGGCTGCTTTCGTGAGAGATGTTTTGCTGCCTGGTGAATGGGACGTCTGTGTAACATCATATGAAATGCTCATTAAAGAGAAATCAGTGTTCAAAAAATTTAACTGGAGATACCTAGTTATTGATGAAGCCCACAGAATTAAAAATGAAAAGTCAAAGGTAATTTTAAATACCCCATTTGGTAAGAATTTAAATATTGCAGATTGCTTTCCTGCCAAATGTTTATAATAATTATTTTTCTTTCAGTTGTCAGAAATTGTAAGAGAATTCAAGACTACAAATAGGTTATTGTTAACTGGAACACCATTACAGAACAACTTACATGAACTGTGGGCACTTCTTAATTTTTTATTGCCAGATGTCTTTAATTCAGCTGAGGTAATGTATGAAAATATTTGTGATATTTAGTTGTATCTTAATTTAAAAATATGGCTGAATGAAAGATTATATGATATTTATGTAGATGAAGTGATTGGTAAACAGTTTGTGGGTAAAGCCTCAGTGATCCTGATCAAAATAATTATATCCCAACTGCTAATAGAAATAGAAAAATGATCATCATTTGGAAAACTATAATTAAAAGGGAACATAGGTACAGGTTTGCCTCTTGATTTAGGAAGCATTTCTCGGCAAGTATAAATAGTTTTAAGCAACAGCAACATTTCTGTAGGAATTTATTAGTTGAATTTGATGAGATAACAACAATAATATACTGTCAACAACAGATTTGACTGTGGCACTGTGAGCTAATGAAATAAATGTTTAAAATTGAAAATAAAACATTTTTTAAAAAAAATATTAAAGTATTTGAAAAAGAAATCTTTGTAGCAAGGTAGAAAACTATATCAGTGATGGTGGTTATCTTCAAAAGTATAATTCTTCAGTACTTTAGAGCAGGTTGGAAATCATCCTTATCTTTAGTGCTATTTCAATTTTTTCCCCACTGATTCTACTTTATAAGTGGAAAAGAAATTATGGCTTTAGTAGGTCTTAAAATTCATTAAGAAGAATTGTGTTATCCATATGCGAGAAGAGTAGGGGTATGTTCATTTATCTCATATTAAATGTTGACATCATGAATGTCAGCCAACATGAGTTATCTAGCAGCATTCCTGTATCATTTGAGCAAGAAATCAGAATTGAAATATATTTTTTGGAAAGCTAGAACTCAAGATAATAACAATAGCTTTTATTGTCATTGTACATCATGTATGCAACAAAATTGGTTAATAAGAGTTAAATTCTTTTTGTATTTAATAGATGTGTGGGAAAGGAATAGTATATTAATGCTGATTTATTGGTAATGGATTATTTGATTATAAAGCATGTTTTTTAATGCAGGATTTTGATTCATGGTTCGATACAAACAACTGTCTTGGGGATCAAAAATTAGTAGAACGGCTTCACATGGTGAGTTTCTTTTAAAAAATGAACTAACTTTGGTCTGTTTTTACTACATAGCTCTCACACTGTGCAGTATCTCCATGTATTCTACCTAGAAAGCAATAAAACGTGTATCTAAACTTTGCTTGAGACACTGTTGGTGCAGATACCTCAACATTTTCCAATTTCATAAATAGCACAAATAGTCTGGTGGTCATTGGGACTTGTGATTTCCTCTATCTTTCTTTCCATAAATGTTATATAATAGTTGAGGTTTCTCCATTTGTATGCATGAAGTCCTTGGAACCACAATTAGATATAGCATGGAAAGCTGATCCTTTTGAAAGAGAAATTAATCCAGTAGTATAAAACACAATTATTTTACTGTGTTATATTATTTATTATAATTGGCAGGTACTCCGACCATTTTTGTTACGTCGTATAAAAGCTGAAGTAGAGAAAAGTTTGCCTCCAAAAAAAGAAGTTAAAATATATGTTGGTCTCAGCAAAATGCAAAGGGAATGGTAAGTAATTAAAATTAGTATTTGAATAAATATAACTTCTCTATGTTGCTGATTTTTGTATTAAATCTTGAAATATTTACATTACATTAATGCAGGATTGAGAACCTCAGTTGTCTTTGTCTTTCAACGTAGGTACACAAGAATCTTAATGAAGGATATAGATATATTGAACTCTGCTGGAAAACTGGATAAAATGAGACTATTAAACATTCTTATGCAGTTACGAAAATGTTGCAATCATCCATACCTTTTTGATGGAGCAGAGCCTGGTCCCCCTTATACAACAGATATGCATTTGGTTACCAATAGTGGCAAAATGGTAGTTTTGGATAAATTGTTGCCAAAATTGAAAGAACAGGGTAACTATTTTATCTTATTGCTAAAAATTATTGGATAAAAGTCAAGAAAATGTTCACTCTGCATAAAAATAATGTAGAATTACAAAATTATAAAAGTAACTCTGTTTATAAATTAGCTTTTAATTCTAATTCTAAAAATCATTTGCTAATTATATATTATACATTTTTAAGGATTTCTAATAACTTATTCAGATCCTATGTTGCTCTATGAGTACACTTTCTTATTTCAGTTCTTCATAAAATGTATTTAGAAGAATTTATTTCAGTAACAGTTTTAAAATTCTTTCTTCATGCAATAGGATCACGAGTCTTAGTCTTCAGCCAGATGACAAGAGTGTTAGATATATTAGAAGATTACTGTATGTGGCGAAATTATGAGTATTGCAGACTTGATGGGCAGACACCTCATGATGAAAGACAAGTAAGTATGCAGAAACAGGAGGTTCATTTGTTTGTCTTCACACTCAGTGTGAATTGACCAATTTTTTTTTTATTGTAGGCTTCCATTAATGCATATAACGAACCTGGCAGTTCGAAATTTGTCTTTATGCTGAGCACACGGGCTGGCGGTTTGGGAATCAACCTAGCTACAGCTGATGTTGTGATTCTATATGATTCTGACTGGAATCCACAAGTAGACCTTCAGGCTATGGTGAGCTAGATCATTATGAAATCTTGTGTTTGAATCTGACTTTTTCCCCCCAGGGATATTGGACATGCAGCAATATGTTTGCTTGTCGGCCTGGATTTTTAATTAAAAATGATTACATTAAAATAAATTTTCTATGGTAATTATTACATATTATTTTTAAGTTGTAAATATTTAGACATCTAAAAGTTATTCAAGAAAAATGATATTTGTTTGCCAATTGTGTATTGCTTATATTAAAAAAAAATGTAATTTTAATTAATTGAGTATTCTTTTTTTCCCCTGCCACATAGGATCGTGCACATAGAATTGGTCAGACAAAGACTGTTAGAGTATTCAGATTTATTACAGACAACACTGTAGAAGAAAGAATAGTAGAAAGAGCAGAAATGAAACTTCGCTTAGATTCCATAGTTATTCAACAAGGTAAAAATGTTACATTGTTTTTTTAATACTATGTGTGGTCAGTAAGCTAAATATAACCAAACTTAGAAAAAAATGATTGCTGAGTACTGTAATGGGAAAATATACCCCAAAGTATTGTCTAGACATAAGGTTGATAGTTAAAAGTTATATCTAGAATGTTGATTTAAGAGTAGTTGCTGTTATAATTTTAATTGTAAATAATAATTGGAAGGATACAAAACTAATTTTGAGAGAAGTTGCAAATCTTATTCATCAGTATGTACAATTGTCAGTTTTTAAACATTTTTAGATGAGGGGGAAAAACCCTACAGTGTAAATAATTCAGTAATACATTCTGTTTAATGTTGGAGAATTGTACTTAATATTTAATATGAAACATTGGTCTCACCTTTCCCTGGAATAGAATTACAAATTACATTTGAATAATAAAAGGTTACTACTTAAAAAAATATTTGCCAAAGAAGTAGATGTGCTTGGTATTACACTATTGTTTTAATCACAGCTCAGCTTTCAGGACAGAAATATTTTTTTAAATTATTTTTTTTAGTTTCAAAACAAGTTAAATGTTGTGGTGTCAAGGAATTGCATGTTATTCCTGTTTTTAAAACTTTTTTTGTGAAATTATCAGCCTCTTGAGAATATTCTCTTTTTTTATATATATATAGGAAGACTAGTAGATCAGAATCTGAATAAATTGGGAAAAGATGAAATGTTGCAGATGATTCGACATGGAGCTACCCATGTCTTTGCTTCAAAAGAGAGTGAAATTACAGATGAAGACATTGACGGTATTTTGGAAAGAGGTGCAAAGAAAGTGAGTGGATATTAGGAACTAGTAGAAAAAGTTATACTAATCCTCTTCATTCAGATTTTGTAAGAAAACGATGTTGACTGTATGAGCACTGTTGTTGTGATAAAGCAGATTGTTACAAAACTCTAATTAAAATCTGTTTATATATGTAGACTGCAGAAATGAATGAAAAACTTTCCAAAATGGGTGAAAGTTCACTCAGAAACTTTACAGTGGATACCGAATCTAGTGTGTATAACTTTGAAGGAGAAGATTACAGAGAGAAACAAAAGGTAATGCATTTATTTCCCTTCAATATGTCGGTTAACTTTACTGTCCATTTACAACTATGATGTTCCCATACAATTTTCTAAAAGTACCTTACGTTGCAGATGGCATTCACGGAGTGGATTGAGCCACCTAAACGTGAAAGAAAAGCTAACTATGCTGTTGATGCTTATTTTAGGGAAGCTCTTCGTGTCAGTGAACCAAAAGCACCAAAGGTAGGTGTCATTGAAACTTGTTAAAAATAAAATAAGTAGAAAAGCTTGTAAACTTATTCCTAAAATGTTTTATGCACATCGGTATCCATATTGTATTGATGAAATTTTTGGAATGTAAAACTATTCACAGCAGATTTATGTATGCTTTTATTATACTTGTTTCCAACTATGTCTGTTCAGGCAGTGGTTAGAGATAGAATAGAAAAATGGTTTTCTTCCCTATAGATTCAGTTTCTAGTTCTTCTAAAAAAACCATATCAGTTCCATTCATTGAAATACTTATTAAATTTTTAGTATGTCTATTTGTGTGTCTGTGAATATATACTTTGCATTTTGTCATTATTTTTGCTGTCTTTTTTTCTTTCAGTTTACCACTACATTGTTATTTCTTTGTTTTGTAATAATAGCAAACAATGAAAATAAATCAAGCAGAATTGGAGATTGCAGAAATTAAGCCATTCGTGTATAGATTTCCTCAATTAATTAACAATTAAGTACATTTATGTATCAGTAGGGAGACACTTTTTTTGGGGGGGAGCAGTAACATAAAATGGAAGTAATTTGTATTTTATGTGAAAATTAAATGCTGCTTAACTTCTGTTACTGAAGTGATTATGATTATAGTGCAATGTGTCTTTTTTTAAAGGCCCCGCGACCTCCAAAACAACCTAATGTTCAGGATTTCCAATTCTTTCCACCACGTTTGTTTGAACTGTTGGAAAAAGAAATTCTTTATTACAGAAAAACTATTGGATATAAGGTATTAGTCATCCATCTTTTGCTTTTTAAATTTAAAAAGTTCTTTATGTTTTACTATATGACAATAAAACAATTATGTTTTTATGTACTCAAAAATGTTTTGAGTAAAGCCACTAGAGGTTTATACAGTATATAAAACTATAATGTTTTTAGAGCATTTGAACTAATTACTTATAGAAATATAAATTCCTTAGGTACCTCGTAATCCTGACTTGCCAAATGCATCTCAGACCCAAAAGGAAGAACAAATTAAAATTGATGAAGCTGAACCGCTTAATGAAGAAGAATTAGATGAAAAGGAAAAACTACTTACTCAGGTATTTCTCAGCTAAACAAATTATAAATTATCCTTAATTCTTTTTCCAGACTTAGTAGGTACTGTGGAAAAAAAGTGTTCTTATAGTAAAGGAATACAAAATTGAAATATAGTTTTGTTCTACAATTGATCTATACTTTGATGGACGTTGTTTTGTCAGTAACAGCATTTTGTAAGCTTAGTACAGTCATGTTCTCTGTTGGCCCTTTTTTAAAATTATTCAACTGCACTGTTTTCTATATGAGCTTTTCTTTACTTTATTCTTCAGAATAATATTGGTTTAAGACTTCCAGAAACTAGTGTCCCCAGTCTAAGTATTGAGAAAATTTTTATTAATCTTAAATACTGTTCAGTACTGTTGAATACATTCAACAAATTTATCCAGTCCCATCATTCAAAGATTGCTTCTGCCAGAGTTTGATGGATACAGTGGCATAGAAATGCCATAAACAAATATTTATTGTGTCGCTTCTTGAGTTGAAATCCAGCAAAGGGAAGAGTATTATTTGTGGGTATTTTTCCCTGAGAAGATACTATTGACCTCTTCTCTAATCAACTTTATACTTCTGGAGTAGCTTTTACAGTATGAGAATGACCTGAACTTGAATGAAATTGAGGATGGTTATTCAGTCATAAAGGATTTATGATTATGAGCTAGGGAGGCAAGAATTTCAGGTTTCATTAGTTCTATTAGTGTGGTTATGGATCATGTTTAAAAATACTTAGAAGAACCAGAGTTTATCCTCAACTGGATAGTGTAATTTTTCAAGCTTCAGCTTCATCAACAACTCAACTGAGCTTTGTCTTCTAAAGGACAGTAGTATTAAACACATTCTTTATTCCTTTTTTTTTTTTTTGGAAGGGATTTACAAACTGGAATAAAAGAGATTTCAATCAGTTCATTAAAGCTAATGAAAAATGGGGTCGTGATGACATTGAAAATATAGCTCGAGAAGTAGAAGGAAAAACTCCAGAGGAAGTCATTGAATATTCTGGTAACACTTTTTAAAATTTTTAAATAATCTAATAAAAGCTATATTCACAATCCAGTCTGATACATATTTGATGCAGTCTGATACATGCTGCCATTTTCATTTGACTCATTTCCATAATATGTGTAACATTACAAACAGTAAAACGCCTATAATAAATGTAACATTAAAATGTACATCGTAAATAATAAAATAGTAAAACATTTACTAGAAACAATAAAGCAACATTTGAAGATTAACTTGCAGATTTGCTCTTCTTGCCCTTCTTTTTGGTAGCTTCCACTGGCTTGCTGCCAAAAGCCTGCAGAAGACTTTCACTTTATTCCAGGCGAATGAGCATGGACACTGAATGTACACAACTTAAGCTTTAGTAAGCCAAGTACCATAGAGCTTTTTTGTGCATTTTTAAGTGCACATTGATCATCCACAACAAAGGAAATCAAGAGAATATACAGATTGCAATAATGAGCACATCTGTGCAAAAAGAAACTCATTTTTCATTTTCATTTTGCTTTTTTCAAAGCTGGCATTCATCTAGCCAACTGATCTAAAAACATTCATTAGTCATAGAAAACTTGTAAAAATTGGTACTATATTGATGGTTTTCAAAACTTAGTGCGAGTGTACATTCTTTATACTCTTTCGTCCTATTGATTCTGAAGATTTCAGACTGCCCTTGAAGATAAGGGCACTCTGTTTCAGACATCCTGAAATCAGGATGCCCAACCCCAGGCACAGTGTGCACATATAGCCCCCATCTGTTCTGTTCAAGTTCAGCAGGCCAAAATATGGGTAGTTTTTTCTTTTATATTCCATCTGCTTTTCTTTTGAAGAACATACAAGTTTTTGTGAGAAGGCTTTAGAATTACATGTAATCCTGCAACATTGTTACCATATTATTATAAAAGCTTTGTCTAAGTCCTTTTAGTAGTTAAAATGATTCATTTTGTATCTTCTTTACTGAACATGCTGAATTAACTTTCACTCTTTGTTGGAAAAGAAAGTGTGAGGCACAAGCCTAAGGGGGTAAGATGAGTTAGATGTTCCAGCAATGGGATAACAATCAGATGCTTGAAGGACCAGCCATTTTAAAATACACACAAATCAGTCTGTCACTGTTAAAGGCTGTGCTTTATGACTGCTTGTGGAAGTAAATCAAAGAGATCTCCTCAGACCTCAGAAAAAGAGTTGTTGATCCCCATCAAAATGAAAAGGCTACACATCCATTATCAAACTTAAAAGAGTCCACAAAAGAACTGTATACTTAGGAAGAAGGAAGAAACCACTATTCTTTTGAATACACTCTGTCTTGGATTTGCAGAGGACTCCTGGGTAATCTAATAGATTACCCAGCAATATCCTGTGTTAAATTCTATAGGAAAATGTTAAGGTAAGCTTAAACTTAACTTAAAAATGTGCTCATGCCAATCCTAAACAAACAAATCTACAACAAAATGGTTGAAGCATACCAAATGTCATCTTTTGGGAAGATAAAGGCCTTAAGCCAGTTGGCATGTTATGCTGATTGATGTGAGAATTATGTTAAATCTAAAAAGAAATAAAAATACAATAATACATTTACTTTGCAAGCATGTGAGAGAAAACTAATAAATTACTTACTTTCTTCAGCTGTTTTCTGGGAACGATGTAATGAGCTTCAGGACATAGAAAAGATTATGGCACAAATTGAAAGAGGCGAAGCTCGAATTCAGAGGAGAATTAGTATTAAAAAAGCACTTGACACAAAGGTAATTGCCTTTAAAGTTGTATCATATGAAGAAAAATGGTAAAATATTAATAAGGGATGATACCATTGGTTTTTAAATATTGTCTTTCCTATTTTATTGTCCCAAAGGTGCATTTTCAAGAGGCAACTTGGACTTTCTGGGTTTAAAAAAAAAACACGTTTAGCTTCTCATTCAAGAAGCTTCTTGCATGAGAAGCAAAACGTCTTCAAAGAAAAACCAGAAGGTCAGCTGCCTCTTGAAAAAGCACCTGTGGGACAACCATGACCTGGATGACTCTTGACGAATGTATCTTTTCTTTTATGTATACTGAGAGCATTTACACCAAGACAAATTCATTGTGTGTCCAATCACACTTGGCCAATAAAGTATTCTATTCTATTTTTCTGATCTTTTAAAACCCCAATCCACTGTTCAAATTTGGAAAGAATGTACAAAGTTTTGAAAGGTTGCTTTCCTACAAATCAAGAAATCCAGTGGCATTTAAATGTCAGGTTGTCCTATTTCCTCCTGACTTCTAATCTATACATAACAAGCAGAACTGGTACACTTATAGTTAAAGCAGTTAATCAAAGGACCCATTATATTGAACAGATTGGAGTATTCTGAGATTGTGGCATTGTTTACTGAATGCTGATGCTTTGTATGTTAACTTACATGTATTTTATTAATTTCCTTTTATCTAGTTTACCCTGGACTTATATCCTGTGTTTTATTTTTGTTTTATATTGTTGATATGGTCCGATTAATCACTTATCTACAAATCAAGAGGCTTTTTTGCTGCTAGAAATATGTACTAGCTAAATTTTCATTGAGTGTGTGTGTGTGTGTGTGTGTGTGTGTGTGTGTCTATTCTTTTACATGCCATTTTGATTTCCTTCTTTTTCTCAGATTGGCAGATACAAAGCACCTTTTCATCAATTGAGAATATCATATGGTACTAACAAAGGGAAGAATTACACAGAAGAAGAAGATCGGTTTTTGATCTGTATGCTTCATAAGCTTGGATTTGACAAAGAAAATGTTTATGATGAATTGAGACAATGTATTCGAAATTCTCCCCAGTTCAGATTTGACTGGTTCCTCAAGTCTAGAACTGCAATGGTATATACTAGTTTTTGTTTGATTTTTTTGAATAAAACAAAAAACAAGAAAACCAGTTTGTGGATAGAGAAGTCTGTATTATGTGTAGATAAACATTGTTTCTTACAGATGGTCCTTGATTTATGACCACAGTTGCAACCAGAAATTCAGACAATGAGTGCTGGAGGTAATTGAGTTATGTGATCAGACTCAATTTTATGACCAGCTTTACTGCAGTTGTTAAGTGAATCACTGTGGTAGTTAAATAAATTGCATAGTCATTAAGTGAACCACATGCTTGTTAAATGAATCTGGCTTCCCCAGTTGGCTTTGCTTGTCAGAAGCTAGCAGGGGAGGTCACAAAATGTGATAATGTGACTGCAAGACACTGCAACTGTTGTAAATGCATATTGGTTGCTAACCACTGGAATTGTGATCATATGATTGCTGGAGTGGTGCAGTGGTAATAACTTTGAAAATGGGTCATAAGGTACTTCTAGGGCCATCATAACTTTAAACTATGGAGGGCATGGCAATGATCTCTTGTTGTTTCTCATAGTTGGGTTTTAATTAATATGATTTATCTCCCTGGTAGATAAGCATGTACAGCTTTTTTGTATTTTGTTTTTTTTACTTTATTGTATTTTGGGAAGGGATTTCTTAACTGTTTTTAGTTGGCTGTAGGAAATGTTCATATACTCATGAAAAAGAAAGAACACTCTCTTTGAGTCCCATGGTTTTATGTATTATGATGAGGATAGGGTGTAATATATCATGTGTTATTCATCTGATATTGCATTTACCTTTTTTTTAAAGAACTGCTAAGGACCTGATGTCTTTTGCTATGTCCTGATGTATAAAACTATGGAACTTAAAGAGGGTTTACTTTCTTTTTCATGTGACTATAGTTTTTTTTCTTCCATTTTCTTATGAATGGAATAAGAATGGGAAAAGGAATGGAATGAGCTATAAGGAACCTTGGACGTCTAGTCCAGCCCCCTATTTAAGCAGGAGACCCTATACTATTTTAGATAAGTAACTGCCCAGTCTCTTCTTAAAAATATCTAGTGATGAAGCACCTACAACCTCTGAAGGCAAGCTGTTCCACTGGTTTATTGTCATCACTGTTAGGAAGTTTCTCCTTAATTTCAGGTTGCTTATCTCTCTTTTATTAGTTTCCAGCCATTGTTTCTTGTCCGGCCCTTTGGTGCTTTGGAGAATAATTTGACCCCTTTTGTGGCAGCCCCTCAAATACTGCAATACTGCTAACATGTCACCTCTATTTTTTCTTTTCTTTAGACTAGCCAAACCTAAATCTTCCAGCTGTTCTTCATAGGTGTTCGTTTCCAGGCCTTTGATTATCTTAGTAGCTCTTCTCTGAACTTTTTCCAAAATCTCAACATCTTTTTTGTAGCATAATGACCAAAATTGGTTGCAATATTCTAGGTGTAGCTTACTAGGTTTTATAAAGTGGTACTAATATTTCACGTGATCTTGATTCTATGTTTCTGATTATACAACCCAGGATTGTATTCACTTTTTTGCTGCTGCTGCACACTTTGAATCTATAAACATTAAAAAAATATTATTAAGTATCCATTTATCTTTGCAGAAATAGGTCATGCTTAATTTTGTGTGAGGTACAGGTTCTACCAGCTTCCATTGAAACATAAAATTTGATGAGGAATGCCTAAACATCTCCATCCAATTGTACATTTCGAGCAGCATAGTAGTTGTGTAAAAATGGTTTTTAAAGTAGGCCTTATTTACCAATCACAATTGGGACTGGGAACTTTTGTTACACAAAGCAGTCAGTAAGTGGAAAATCACATGACCATGCCATGTGCTTTTTCCATTGCCCCTCCCTTTGGGATGCTCAATCTGGCACTGGCACTGGGATAATTAGCAAGAAGTACATTAAGCTTTGTATTGTCATTCATTAGAGAGGGAGTCATTACAAGAGAATAAGCTTATTGAAAAGAATGTGCTGCTTGGTGCAAATGATGATGATATCTAGTTGGATTATGAAATGTCTGCAAGCAAACAACCAAGTTCAGTTTCAAATAGTCCACTTTATTCTTAACTGGGGACATAATTCCATTCAAAATATACTGAAGATTCTATGCTTCATGTAATAGTAACCCAAAAGGGACACTGCCATTTTTATTGAAGTAGTATAATAACTATTCATTTTTTCTGTTTTTATTCTCTGCCTCATTTCTACCCCACCAAGAGAAGTTCCTTCCATAGGTTGTTCTGCTTCTAGTATAAATATCGAACTTTGTTGTTATTCTTCAGAAATAGTTCATACAGCTGTACATTTTTTTTTAATTTGGAAGCTTGCCTTCATAGCTCAGTATTACAGGGTTCATTTGCTAGATGATCGCTTACCTTCCAGGTGTTCAGTGCTACATCACCATAAAATCTCATTGTTGAATATGATTCCCAAGGAATGGAGCTGTAGTTCCAGATACATAGTACAGATAGCCCTCGAGTTACGAATGTGATGGAGTGTGCCCATTCCATCTGTAACCCAAGGATTTGTGGGAATGAATCTCATACTTTGAACATGATCACTTCCTCCTTTCTCCCATGCATTAACTAATTGAATGTGTGGCTCGCTAAATGCACGTGAGGTATTTCAGGGTGGGGAAGACCATGGGGAGACTAGTGATGGAACAGGCCACCTGCTTCAGACTACCCAAGACCTCCTGACCCAAAGATATCCCATTCTCCCTCCCCTGGGATCCCAATTGCTCCCTACCATCCTGTTGCGCTGGGTCACTTACCTGATGAAGATATTTCCTCTGCAGCCTGTTTCTTTGCCTTCTCTCTCCTTTTTTGTTGCCAAAGCCTTCCTCAAGCAGATTAGAGGTGAGAAAGGAGGCCTGGAAGGGCGCGCACTTTCCGGCCCTCCTTTCTCGTTATCAAACAGCTGGAGGATGGCTTCAGTGACAAAAAAAGAGCCCCAGAGGTTCATGTGCGCCATTTCGGGCTTTCTTTCTCGCTGCCAAACTGTTTGAGGACAGCTTCAGCTACAAAAAGGAGGCCCGGAAGGCCGTGTGCACAATCCAGGCCTCTTTTCCTGTCACTGGAGCACTTGAGGATTGTGTCCCTGTAGGCTTCAGCAACCCTTTGCTGGTAGGAACAGAGCTTTGGAGAGAGGCCTCTCCCAAACTACACTGATGCAGACAAAGTTTTTTTTGCAAAGGATCGCCGAAGCCTGCAGGGATGCAATCTTCCTGCAGGTTTTGGTAAGGAAATGGCAAATGGAGGGAAGTCCTGAAGCCTTCCCTCCATTTGCAAATATCCAGGCCTCAATTCATAGAGAATAGAGGCCTAAAGTGCAAGATCACATAAGATCTCGCACTACTGATCTCGCATTATCTCTCAGTATGTTAGGCCTGTTTTCTATGAATGCACCAAAAGCCTGAAGCAAAAAAGTAGGCAAAGAAACTGCGACAGAGATCTTCACAAGGTGAGTCTCCACAGGTGGAGTGCCTGTGAAAACCCGGCGGGGTGAATGTTGTAGACCTTCTGTAGTCATTCGTAAGGACAAACAAGTGCTGTGATGCTGCAACTTTTATAATTTTGGAACCAGTTCCTAAATGCTAGGGGGTGCTAAGCACATAACTTTGAATGATTGCTAAGGGAATGCTCGTAACCCGAGGACTACCTGTAGGTATAAGTTGTTGACAAGCAGCTTTTTAACATGGCTAGTTTGGAAGGCTGGAGGGATTATTCTACAGATTTTTCCAAAGTTTTGTCTTACATGTGGAAGCATCTATACAGCGAAGATGATTAGAAAGAACGTAATGTAATCGTGTGAAGTTCTTTGTGTAGTGGCAATTATACTATTGAATCTCCTGTTTGCTTTTGATTCAGGAATTACAAAGAAGATGTAATACCTTAATCACTTTGATTGAAAGAGAAAACATGGAATTAGAAGAAAAAGAGAAGGCAGAAAAGAAGAAACGTGGACCTAAACCATCTTTGGTGAGAGTAAAATCTGTTTGACTCTGAAGATTCAGATGAAAGAAAATGATAAATAATAATATGTATGGGAAAAGATTATGAATCCATAGTAGTTATAATTTCCTGTTCTACTCTTTTAAACAACACATATTAAGTCTAGATTTGTAGCATTAATCATATCTTTACATTACTTCATGGTGTATAATTGACCAGTGTTTTAAGATAGCCTTTTCTAGACTCCTTTTCACATATTATAAAAACTTTTTTAAAAAAAATTAAAATATGAATTTGATATACAATGAAAAACAAATTATAAAATGTTTTAACCTCACTATAGCTTTACAGTAATTTAAATCACGATGAACAAAATTCTCAGAGCTGAGACTCAATTTTTCTCTTTTCTCATTCAGACACAGAAACGTAAATTGGATGGTACTCCTGATGGAAGAGGAAGAAAAAAGAAACTAAAGCTGTGAATACTGAATTCTTTTAATCACTAAATTTAAGCTAGTTCTTTAATTTTACGGGTCTTCATAAGATGTACTTTACAATTCTCAACTATTATGTCATTAAAGGACATTGGGTTCATGTGTTTGTTTACTTGCTGAACTAGAAGAGTAACGTAGTGTCACGTTTTTAAATAAAACAGCTGTGCTGAACTTTTTTTTACCATTAACACTTGAAATAAAAAAAAATAGGCTTCACCTAGTAGTTGATTTTTTAATATGTATATATATGTATGTATATGTGTATATTGTTCAATTCTTTATTTCACCAATATGCTAAATTACACTATCCACTAATAGTTTATAGATCTTGTGCTTAGGTTTCCCAGGCTTTAACCTTTTCAATGTATGTCCTTAGCTGTTATGGACATATACCCAGTGATAAAGAAACCATTTATCACTGAGCAAATTATTTAGAATTACCCATGCTGTTCCTTTGGTTTTCCAAGATGATCTCTGTACTTTAGATTAACTTTTGCCTTTTTAAATAGGCAGGTAAAGATATCAAACATCCAGCCACCCAACATTTTTATTTTCTATGAAAATGTCTGTGGGATACAAAAGTGTCATTGGAAATATTACATTGGAATTTGTGCTTTGCATTATAGGATAGAGTCAGTCTTGTTGATCTACAAAGTAACCATGGTTGTGCTTATCTCAGTCATTTGCCCCCTTTTTGGGACTACTTTTTCTTTTTACTTGCCAATTACTATATTCTGCTCAATCATAATAGTAATAAGACAAGAATCCAAGAATCAAACGGTGTTCCCATTTGTACATCATGTTAACTGCATTTGTAACTGGTAAGCCAAAGAAAATCATCTCAAATTAGCTTATTACACAATAACCAGAAGAAAAGGATAGAATAATGTTTAAGTGAAAACCTTTCCACTCAAATTTTATTTCTAGATTTCTCACAGAAAACAAGAATTAGTCTTGTTCTTGGTTGTGTTCTTTAGTCCACCTAATAGAGGTACAGTTTGATTGCTTTCTATATAACCTTCACATAAACAATCCCTGAAAAAATGGTCAATTAGCAGTCACTGGTAATGATCAAGCTTTTGCATGTACAACTTAAACATTCTGATCATCAATTGAACTTTTTTATTTCATCATTCAATTGTGGAAACCACCAACTTCACACTTAGCCTATCAATTTACATTGTTATAATAAAATGTAATTAGCTAATATAGTCATCTGAAAAAGAAAGTACACCCTCTTTGAGTTCTATGCTTTTATGTATCAGGACATAGTAAAAATCATCTGGTCCTTAACTGTTCTTAAAAATAGGTAAATACAATCTCATATAAATAACAACGTATGACATATTACACCATGTCATCATTTATCTTACAAAAAGAAAGCCAAAATGGAGAAGCCATGTGTGAAAAACGAAGTACATCCTTACAGTTCCCATAGGTATGGAGAGCCTAAATATCAGCCAGATGCTGCTAATCAAGCCCTTGATCAATTAATCATCAGCAAGTGTGACTACCTCAATAAAAGCCGAAGTTTTAGGAGTTTGTTGGTTTTTTTAGCGTTGAGGTGTGTGTTACAATGTCAAAGAGGAAAGACATCAAGCAATGATCTTAAGAGAAGTAACTGTTGCCACTTATCAATCTGGGAAGGGTTATAAGGCTATTTCCAAACAATTTAAAGTCCATCATTAGTGAGGAAGGTTATTCAGAAGTGGAAAACATTCAAGACAGTCAATCTTCCCAGGAGTGGATGTCCTGGCAAATTTAATTCAAGGTCAAACTGTAATGGTCAAAAAAAATGCAAAAAACCCCACAAGATCTCAAACTCTACAGGCCTAAGTTAGCATTAAATGTTAAGTTCATGACAAATTAGAAAAATACTGAACAAGTAATAGTTTTGGAAGGGTTGTCAGCAGAGAGTCTCTTCTCTCTAAAAGACATTGCAGCAGGCTTAGGTTTGTGAAGTTGTATCTGAACAAATTGTAAGACTTCTGGAATGCTGTCCTTTGACAGATGAGACCAAAATGGAGATGTTTTGCCATAATGCAGGGGTGCCCAAACTTGGCAATTCTGGGAGTTGAAGTCCACAAGTCTTAAAAGTTGCCAAGTTTGGAGACCTCTGCAATGATGCAGTGCCCTTTTGGCAGAAATTAAAAAAAAAACAGCATATCAGTACAAACATCTCATACCAACTGTCAAGCACAATAAAGGAGGGCTTGATGATTTGGGCTTTTTTTGCAGCCACAGGACTTGGGTACTTTGCAGTCATGAGTCAACCACAAATACCAAAGTATTGTAGAATCAAATCTGAGGCCATCTGCCGACCGGCTAAAGCTTAGTTGACGTTAGGTCATGCAACAGGACAATGATCCTGAGCACACCAGCAAATCTGTAACAAAATGGTTGAAAAAGTATTGCAATGGCTCAGACCTCAACCCAATTGAAATGCTGTGGTGGGACCTCAAGTGAGCTCTACATAAACAAATGCCCACAACCTCAATGAATGGAAGCAATGTTGTAAAGAAGAGTGGGCCAACATTCCTCCACAATGATATGAGAGACTGATAAAGTCATATAGAAAATGATTACTTCAAGTGGTTGCTAAAGGTTCTACAGGCTTTTGAATCATAAGATGTACTTAGTTTTTCACACATGGTTTTTCCATTTTGGCTTTCTCTTTGTAAAATAAATGATGACATGGTGTAATTTGTTGTATTTACCTACTTTTAAGAATTGCTAAGTATCATATGATTTTTTACTATGTCCCGATATGTAAAATCACAGAACTCCAAGAGGGTGTACACTCTTTCATATGACTGTATATATTTTACATTAGGAAATGTTAGGAATAAAACAGGAAAAATCTATGTAAGGATACATTTTAACATAGTAATTTTATATTTTCTAATTACTTGAAAATAAAAGAAAATGTGTTTTGGTTCAATGAATTGTTCTGTTTTTTTCTACAAAAAAATAATGGGCACTTGTACCAGCTAAATTCAAATTATTTTCTGTCCCTACCACTATCTTAAGATTTTATTAATCAGAATGCAATCAGTAATATAATTTCTGGCAAGCATATCTTACAATTCGTATCAATCAAAGGCTACGGACAACTTACAAGTGTAGCAAAAAATAATAATAATATTAAATATAATTTAATTCTGGTTTATTAGTTTATTGTAGTAAACCTGTAGTAAAATTAACTCTGTGATTTTGCAGATTCCAGGCTTTCAACTTTAATAACAGCATAGTTTAGTCTTTTACACTACTGTCATGATATTTAGTATCTGACCTTATGTTTAGGCCTAATGCCTTAGGTAAAGCAATATGACCACAAATGGAAAAAACAACACTTGTATGAAAAAACAATTTTTTAAAATGGTCTCTGAAAGAGTATTTTGGTAAATTCAGTCATAGGGCATGAGCAGTATACCATAATACACGAATGAAATAGAGTGTTTCTGTTCTTGATAACCTAGCTTTACCTGTCCTTTGAAATAAGTGAGTTGACTTATAATAAGTATACAGATATATGCCTTACACATTTTACATCCGAAATGCAATATAAATTGCAGCAATCTACTGTTCAAGGGACTTTTTATTCTACATTAGGAACACTAATGAAAAAATGCTTGTATTTTCGTGGCTTTCCATCTTTCGGTTCCTAAATGAAAAATAGACTGGATGACTGTACCAATTGTCATAAAATTTACAGTAAAACTTTGGAAAGAGATCTCATGGAAGCGAATCTTATTCCAGGTAGTGTGAATAAAATTGCAGCCTTATCAGAGTACAAATCCTCTCCTCTTACAGAGCAATGTACAAGCAATGCATACCATTTTTCAAAGGCTGTTTCAAGATGTTCCTTTCAGAATTTGCTTCCTTCTTTAGTGCTTCAACATAGATAATATATGTATCATATTAATGAAATAACCCTCCAACTGCTTGGTAAAGTGGTAATCCTGGAAATGTGAAAGTCTACAGTTAATAAGTTATTAAACTCATGATTTTGACAGAATAAATAACCAATGCTTAACATATGATAAATTTGTTCATAATCAACCAAGTATATAAACCGTATTATTGCGCTAATTAAAATCTTGCAAATTTTGACTTCCTTGAAGCGAAAGAACCTTGTCAATTTTACATTGAGAATTTTTCAAACCATGAAATGAACCATTAAACTAGTTTGGCTTAACAAAAAAGAAAGGACAAGGAGGAATCTAAACTAGCTGCTATGTCTAGGCACATAAACGGTACTGAAGAAAATATAGCATGGCCCTCTGTTGTGAGTAACTTGAAATTAGCTGGTACAGGTGAATAAAAATATATTGCTATTGTTATTTGGAAAGGTATTACGGCTATTCACACTAGCTTTGAAAGCCACAAATGTCGGTTTGTTTTAATGAATAGTAGAATAAATGCAATAAAAAGGTAAAGATTCCCCTCACACGTATGGGCTAGTTTCCGGTCCTGGGGGGCAGTGCTCATCTCCATTATAAAACCGAAGAGCCAGCACTGTCCAAAGATGTCTCCGTGGTCATGTGGCCTGCATGACTAAATGCCAAAGGCGCACAGAAAGCTGTTACCTTCACCACCAAAATGGTCCTATTGTTCTACTTGCATTTTTACATGCTTTCAAACTGCTAGGTTGGCAGAAGCTGAGACAAGTAATGGTAGCGCTAAGGATTCGAACCGCCGAACTTTCTGATTGACAAGCTCAGCGTCTTAGACACTGAGCCACCGTGTCCCTTATATAACCCTTATACACCGCATCTTATACAATGCACTTTTCCAAATAATCTTGAAATGTGTACTGCCCTATATAAAATGAAAGAAGCAGCAGCAGCAGCAGCTGGAAGATCTATTAACAATTTTCTTCTATAAAGCAGGATATTTTTATGTGTTAGTTATTTTTGCCTGATCTGCTAATAAATGCTATGAATTAAAATATTTAAAGGACACTAGCATACAGTATTAAAACTCTCATAGAGATTTGTCAGTAGTAGTCTGAAAATTTCTTTCTAGACAAGAAATGATAGATATAGCTATTGCACAATGAATTATATCAATTAAAAAGGTAAATCTTAATTAAATTGTTTATAGACAAATTAGTGTCCAAGCACCATTAACAGGAATTTCCTCCTAAGCATGAGAAAAAAGAAACTCTTTGTTTTAACAAAACAAATGCTGTTAAAAAAAATAAAACTGGCTGTCCAATTAACCAGGGATAGTTTTTAGTATATTAAAATACTTTCCACAGCATCCTCTAATTAATTAAAGCTTTGATCTCACATAGACATTTACAATGAGTAGATCCTACTGAAATTGGTGTAGCTTCTAAATAAGTTGGTGCAATCTTATTATTAATGTACTTTGATTTTCTGTAAGAAAACTCATTTGAATCTAAAACTTTCAAGATGTCTGGGACAAAAACCTACTACGTGATAAATATATAAATTCTCTAACCAAATTCAGTATATGTTGATTAATTCAACACCACAAAATCTCAACAAATAGAAGCAGTAACTTACTTATTTTGGAATTATATAGATTCTATCAGTCTGGCATGGAAAGTTGCTTTAAAACTGAAAACAATTCTATCTAGTTTTCATAATTAAAGTTGAAATAATAAAGGGGCTTACCAGCTTTGAAAATATGGCACTATTTTATTCAAATAATAGTAAAGTGCCATCTTGATTCTCCTAAAACAATATTGAATAGCCCTTTCCCAGAATGATTTCTTTTCAAAATAACATGGTAATAATTGTCCCATAATTTTTTAAACAGTTGCATGTATTGACACAAAATTTACTATGATTGCTTAGCTAAGTAGTAGTAGTTGTTTTTTTTAAAAGTACACTCTGAAAAGAAATTTCCAAGCAGTTAAGGTCATGCAAATTATTCACAAAGTTTTACAATATTTTCCAAGTTCCATTAGGAGAGAGCTATTTGAACTAACATAAATAAAATACGACTAACCACAAGCAACTGGAATAATAATCTAATAATGATTTAGTTTTATGACATTAATGTTACATAAGTACAGAACATTGCAGAATGTTGTATGAAAGACTATTTGTAATACCTGTATATTAAAACATTCAAGAAACATTCTCTTTAAATAAGTTCAGTATTTTTCCAATACAGTGTTTTGCTTATCAATACAGATTCCATTGAGATTTAATTATAGATATTTGCTTTAGTTAAAATTTTACCTTTTTTTCTTAACCTCCCTCCCACTCTTTCATATAAAAAATGGTATAAATCTAAATACTATACAACTTAATGAAAAGGAAATCAATATCCCTTTGAATAGCACCAGGCTTTCACGTTGATAGATAAGGCACACATACCTGCTAATGGATTTTTTTTAAAGCACCATTTCAGGGGGGAAATGCTAAATTTAATTAACATTTTATTCCAGGAGATCATCCTGTGTTCCTGGGAGTTGGTTGGTGGGGAAGTTATAAATAAGTCACATTTGTTTACAGATTATCTTTGCTATACTTGTCTTCCAAATGCTGGAATCTCACAAAAACATAGCACCAAAACTGCAGCAGCCTAATTCCATGTCTACCCCACCTCCAGCCCAGCCCCACGTGGTTTCCATTATGTAAGATCTTCAGAGTCATCAATGCTGTTAAACTTCAGAGCTATCATTATTGCTCTGCTGTGTAGTCATAGTTTCATTACTGTTGGAATGATTGGTAAATGAGCTTGTTTTTCCATCAGTTGAATGTCCCTTGCGCTTCAGAAGTAATATAATAATTATAACAGTGCAGAGAAGAAGCAATAGTCCAATTGCACCTCCAATAATGGGAATTATCTTGTCTTCTGCATTACTTCCTGGAATTTGAAGGACTGGCTTTTCATAGGGTTTACCTGCTGGAGACCATTCTTTTTGCCTGAGGGTAATTTTATTGGATCGGTCAAGAACTATATGCTGGATATTTGTTCCTCTATTCTTATCAGTCCCAATATCTTGGGCAAGTGCAGGAATATCAGAAACAGCTCTCCGAGAGCGACTAAGATGTGAGGTGCTGTTATTGCAAGATAAAACATGGTGATCCTCAATACTTCTTTTTCCAAGGCCCTTATGAGCATTTTCACGTGATCGAACCATGTAGATGGTGTGGATGTACCATTCTCGACCCACTGCCACCTATTAGAAATAAACAGATGAAATTAAAAAAAAAATTAGAAAACTAAGCAAAATGAAAAAGACAGAGAGACTCCAGTAGCTGCAGATCTAACCTGCATGTATTCGTTTTCATGCAATAACACAGTATGATCCATCACATTTTTTTTACCTGGAATAATGGAGTTGACAGCAGGCTGAAACCATCAGAACCAGGCTGTTTTACCAAAGGATAGCCATCAATGTGATCAACTGCTAATTTGGCGTGGAATGCCATATTTCCAAACATTTTTGCTTGTGTATCTGGTTGAGCTTTATCCTAGGGAATAAAGAAATAATGGTATATTATTAAGTTTAAACTTAAAAATGATGTTTATGAGAATCTATTAGTCTAGTATTAGAATACATTACCAGGATTTTGAATCTGTACAATAGGGAAGGTGAGTCAGCTAGGCAGCCATATTCTTTGTTACTTGGATTATACTTGGGAACATACCCATCGGCCCCTGTACATAAGAACACCTTCTCAATGTTACAGAAGAAAGATTCCCCTAAATTCTGAACAGGATCCACCATGACACGACCATAGATTTCTAAACCTAAAATTAAAGAAGCATGAGTTCAAAATCAACTGTGGTTCGAAAAGCCCTTGGATGTATTTGCCCAAGATCTTAAATTCAATAACCAAATAATAATATTTCATGTGACAGAAAAGTAAAATTAACCAGACTAAGATAATCACATGTTAACCATAAGTTGAATACACTTTAAATATTTTAAAAAATAAAATTCATTTTTTTTTACTCCAGTTCAGTTTATGACTTTGAAAAAGTGGCTCTTGGCATGCCATTCAAGGGGGAAATATGATCTCCAAGCCTGCAAGTTATTACACAGACTAATATGTACAGTAAATCCAAATCCTATATTCCTAGATGTAATCATGTTGTTTGAGTAGCTAATAAATTGCTAATCAATTCAATCAATAATTAAATATTACTAATGCTAAAATTTAAGTTTAAAAACCCTACAATATAAATTAAATAAATGTGTAACTGTACAATGAAATAATGTAAGTCACAATTTGCATTTAAACTACAAAGGCCTGAAATTTGTGAACAACAATATTTATGAACAATATATGCTTGGCATATATTCATAACATCAACCCAGCATGCTATCGCTTTAAGAAGATATGCTAGGGCCAGGAAGCCGGCATAGGAAATGATTTTCCATGCATCGCCGCACACTGCACTGCACTTAGAGAAGAAAAGGCATGACATTCTGGATAAACTAGATTTCTTTTACACACACACACAAAATGGTTGGCTAGTATTATTTCATAATTCCATAATTCCATATAAATACTGCCCTTGAGCTATTAAGATAAATGCTTAATATTGCTCTTAGATGCTTAGTTCAGCATTTTACTTGCTCTACTGAAAATCCCTGCAATTCTATTTTTCTTCACTAGGGGTCAGCCTTTATTCAGGACACAATTAAAGATAATTTATATGATGTTACACTAGTGATTTAATATATCTTTTGGTCATCCCAGTTACAATTTGAGCTAAAAACAGGAATTCTGCTTCCTAAGGAAAACATTTTTGCAGTCACATTATACAGTGCGTTTTAATTTTCTGAAAGAACCATTTCATAGAAAGATGATTGTTCATCTATACCACTGTAATTTTAGGGTAAATATGCTTTTTAATTCATAGTACAAGTGGACAAAAATCTCCTTCTTTCTCAATAACAAATATTGTAATATAAGAGGACAGGATTCCTCAGAGCATTATCCCATGTAAATTAACAAAAGAGATTTGACAAGTGTGGCTAGAATGGTTCATTAGTCTACTTGGCTATTATGTTAAAGGAGACTTTACCCTCTGTGAATGAGACGTCAGTTTCTTCCCCAAATCCCAGAGAGCCATCAGACAGCCACAGATCCTTCTTGGATAGCAGAAACATTTGAGTATTGAGATTAAATTCAGCTGCTACTGGGTCACTGACCTGAATAAAGAAAAAAACTATTTAGGGAAGTAATTTCAATAGTCTCTCTAGCAAAAATCTAGCAATAATTTAATTGCAGTTTATTCTCAAGATTATTAGAAATACTCAAGAGAGTTCAAGAGAGTAAAGCTAAAGAGGAGAATGTGGTCCATTATTTGTGTTTATAAATAATTGCTTCAAGAACTAGGTGCTTTGTATAGTGCCATTGTTCTACATAAATGTGCAACCTTGAATTCCTTCTCACAGCCTTCTTCAAGAATAAATTTTGTAATATAGGCTGATTTGATCAAACAACCTACAGGAAATATCGTAGAGCAGGTTGGAATCAGGCAGTATCCAACTTGATTGGCTGAATGAATAAAGAAATATTGTTTTTTCATAGAAAGAAACAGCAATTATAAGTAGATGCTCCAGTCAAAAAAGCCCAAACCCAACTTAAGTCTTGCAATATTCAATTCTGCTGAAAACAATTCCTGTAATGCAATTTTATCCAACATAATGGCATCCAGATCTGCTGGACCTACAATTCATTTATTGGAAAGCATAGTCTTAAAACAACGGATACAGCATAGTTATAGAAGGTTGTTCTAAGATAATTCTCCTGCCCTAAGGTGGCTTCTAATAATCCATTATAAGGCAGAATCCATTATAATCTATTATACAGAAAAGATTGCATGATATTCTAGAGAGATGCAACTGTAAGATAACATTTATATGACTAAGTGTTACTAGAAGCGAGGAAAGAGTTTAATATATGGCTGTTATTTTCGACTGTCAATCCTAAATCAGAGACATTTATAGGTATACTCAGTGTTTAGTGCTATAATCTCTACTTTAAAGGCAATATAACCTCTAGGCCACAGCTCTCAAATCTGACACTTTTCAGATATGTTGCAATTCTAATTGTCAGAATTCTAAAAGTTTAGAATTGCTACCTCAAGTTGAGAAAAACCAATAAAAAATGACTAGATTTTGATTTGGAGATAGTGAAAAAGTGAAAATGTGTTGTTAGAATTTTAAATATTTAGCACCCAGCTTTCTAAGTCACTTTTTAACAACAAACATGCAAAACTAATTCAGATTTTTGGCCCTAATACTGCAATTAAGCAATTTAATTATCAAGTGATATTTCAGAGAAATGTACCAAAACGCATTATTAGTTGAGAACATTAAAGTCATGAAATACTTCACCTGCTGGAACCTGATATCTAGTTCAAAAGTGATTGGCTCCCGTGGGCTGCAGATGACAGGCTGGGTGTATTCTTGGCTGGGTGTGGCAACACAGGGAAGAAGTTTCACAGTGTAAGTGCCAGAATAGTCACGTACCTGGAAAAAGACACAGAAACTAAAATACAGGTAGTCCTTGAGTTACAACCACAATTGAGCCCAAAATTTATGTTGCCAAATGAAACATTTGTTAGGTGAGTTTGCTCCATTTTACAACTTTTCTTGCCACCATTGTTAAGTAAGCCATTGCATTTGTTAAACTAGTAACATGGATGTTGTTAGTGAACCCGGATTCCCCATTGACTTTGCTTGTCAGAAGGCCGCTAAAGCTGATCTGGAGTGAGCCCAGGACACTCCAACCGTCATAAAGACGAACCACTTGCCAAGCATCTGACTATGGAGATGTTGCAATGGTCGTAAGTATGAAAAACGATAATAAGCCACTTCATGCTCTTCTTTTCTGATAAACCTTAACCTAATATGACATTCTGCATAAATAACACTACAGCAAAGATGTGTATATTGAGGTTAATAGGTACAGTATTTCAGTGATACTGAAAGACACAAAACTGACTTGCATTCTTACTGCATATGCATGTAAAAATATTTGCTCCTAAGCCATCCAAAGTCTATTTTCAAGCCGTACATTACAAGTTCATTTACCTGTGATTATTTATAGCACACTAAACATTATTTTAAAAAGTAGGTTAGTATGAAGCTAATCTATATTTCAGCATCACAGACTTGCATCACAGACAGCATTAAACATAAAGAAGTTTAATATTGGCCCTTTTTAAAAAAACAATATAAACTTCCACAAAATACTAATGTTAGTACTCACAGCAAAATCGGAAAGAAACTTCCATTGCTGCATTGGCTGACTGAAGGTTTGTTCACTTTGAGAAAGGTTCAATGTGAATGTAAGGCCAGGATGGTCAGATGACATCACCATAGAAGCCAGAGAAGTACCTGCAAAAGTGAAATACCTGTTTTATGGTGAAGTTCATAGATGTTATCCAACACACTGGGGAATGGAACTATCTTTTCTATTCCAATTTAGGAAAATCAGGATACAAGGAGATGGACGAGCACCAGTGGGTAGTGTAGAATCAGCAAATCCTTGCTGTGTGTTTAGAAGACAGAAGGAAATTGGCAAAAATTTGCTCTTCTCTTCTCATTAGGGAATCCAAAGCTTTGCATGAATAGATGATAAAATCCAGTTCAAACCATAAGTTCCTTACTGTTTATTAAATCCCAAAGTCTGTTGTCATAGACCCACAAAGAGGTTTTTGGCTCAGAAAAGATACTCAGAAAACATACAAAATGCTGGCCTTACCTGGGTGGGATATTATGAACTGCCCCCTGAATCGAATTTCAGTCCTGAAATGGACCACCAATCGCCCTTCATCATTGATTTGCATACTGGTTGGGTAAAGAGACCCTAGATGTAAGCAGCCATATTATTTTAGAAATATTCATAAAAAGACTAGTTGTTTAGTATCATTCAAATGTGTTGGATTGCAAGTACCACAAGACTTAGTCAGCATTGTGTCGATTAAGGAGCCGAAATCATTGCTATGATAAAATAAAGCAATACACATGAAAATAGAGTAACATAAATCATTCAAATTTTGTTTTAAAAAATAAGCTTGGCTTTGAAGCAGCTGTCACTGTGCAAATGGCTCGATAAAGTTGTTTACCACAATCTAGCCTAGAAACTAGCTATTCTTTTTTGGTGAAGTTCCATATAGCCACGAATGGCTAACTGTGTCTAAGAGGCTGATTTTTCACATCCTGTAGTAGCCAGTTCTCAAGACTAATCTCGTAAGGTGACAAAGTTCTGGGCAAGAAAAAAAAGGAAATATTTATAATTTACCTTGTAGTTCTGCTTCTGGTGGACTTCCAATGCCGTCTTTCCATAGAATTGCAGTATCATACACAAAGGTGAGCCTCAACTCAGATTGCAGGTCAAAATGTTGCCAGCCCCCAATTGCTGCAGGTGAATGGAAGACATAAGATACATAGAGGGGCACTCGAAGAGTGACATATGATTGAACCAGATTCAACACCTGAAAAATAGCACAACATTAAATCACCCTATGTTCATACTGAATCTTCAGCAGTTAAAATCACAGCTCTTCTGAACACAGTATAAAATCTCATCATCATAACTTCCTTTTGGTCCCTTGTTTATTTATTTTATGATATGTGTTGGCTCCAGAACAAACATTTCTTGTTGTACTTAGAAATCTACTTCGATGCTTTAAAAATTAATTTACTACTTATGGTGAAGTGTGAGAGAATGAAATGTAGGCCAAAACCTAAGCAGGCAGCCCTCTTCCTGGCTTCTGAAACACAACCCTGGCAAAGAACAAATCCCACTCTAAAATCAACTTGACAGTCATCCCAGGGTGTGTGGCAATCTAAGATTACAATCAAGGCCCTATTATGGGATTAAATTGATACTAAGAATCTCACATTCATCTCTTACCTCCGGTGCATTGCAGTCCAACTTTTCAAAAGTAAACTTGCTCAAATTCAATAGTATAGTTTCTGATCATTAAAGATAAGCATCATTATCACCAATTTCCTTTCCTGCTTTTACAACTGATAGCAAATCAGATGAAGAATAAGAAGTGAGCTAATCAAAGCCTGCATTCTAAGAAGTAAATAATACTCCGGATTAAAAAAAAATAACTGGCACCTAACACTCAAAATAATCTTCAAGATTTCAAGCAGTTGAGAATATTTTTAAACCTCAAAGCAAAAACGGAATGTAACCACCCATCAGTAATGGTTTATAATAATATAACTCTGATTAGAATATGACATGCAAGTCAAATTCTCCCCTTTATTTGCATGCAAACATGTTTTTTCCCTGCCTGTTTAAACTACAGGGCCGAAATTTAAATATGTAGTACATAATTGAATGTGTTCCTTACAAAATAGTTCCATTTACTTTCTGATGTATTCCATCTCATCTAATGTGGCTCCCAGTTTTCCATAAATAGGATCTATGACTAATTCCGTATGGTTGAAATTTTACTACATATCAAATAAATGATTCACTTTCTACATTAGCAACCAATAGGACATTTCACCATAAAGTTATATATTTGTGTGTTACTCATGTCTTGTAGCATTTCCTATATATAACAAGGTGGAAGGCATGTATATGTTCCTAATTTCAATCTCTTTGTGGCCTCTCTGGGAAGCCTGATATGCAATATATTGATGTTTACAGCTGCATGTATACATAACAACACTATCTCATTGTTACAGGTTCAAATTATATGAAGATATCAGCTTCCTAATTTTGTCCATGACATGCTCTCTTTAGTTTGCATTTAGCTCAGGGGTGTCAAACTCAATTTCACTGAGGGCTGCATCAAGTTGTGTTTGACCTTGGGTGTGTGTGGCCAATGTGGGCATGGCCGACTCGGCATCATTCATGTCGAGGGTGCCTGTGGTGGCTCCTGAGCTACGTTTTCGGCTGTGACGGCCTCTTGTAACCTTCTGCCAGCAAAAATGGAGCTTGGGAATGCTGCCCACGCCCTTCGCAAGTTTTGTTTTCAGCTGCGATGACCTCCTGCAACCCTCTGCCAGCGAAAACGGAGCTCGGGAGGGCCACATGCAGTCCTACCAAACTCTGTTTTCGCTGGCAGAGGCATGAAGTTCCTATAAGGATGCCTCCTTTTTAGTTTCACACTAAACATTTGACATATGTATTAAATTATAGCACCATGTTTTAGATTTTTAAGAAATAAAATTAATTGTAGTTTGAGCATAGTCCTCTACTTTTTACCATCACTAAATTTTGTCCTTCCTTCAATTAGCTCTACCCAGACATTTGGAAAAACACTGCTGATTTTAAAGCAAGAGGCAATGTTATTTCCTCTCATTAAGTTGGATGTTATCCATTAGTAATACATTGATATTATCAGGTTTTCAGCTCAAATGAGTTCTGCCACGATGAATGAACTAAACCAGGTTTTTTCCTCCTTTATATGGCTTGTCCATTTGGTGCATATTAGTACACTATTGCCTCATCAGGCACATTCTGAAATATATAAGATCTTATTTGGCTACCTTTTAAGTTGCCCTAATTCATGAATCACAAAAATTAATGTACTATCTTTGTCAGTACACTCATGCAATCATTTGACTTATGTTCACACCAAGTATATTAGGATCATGTTCAGTCTTTGGGAGTTAGCATATAAAAGAATCATGAGTACAATGGCAGTTTTTTTCTTTGCCTATGCATGGAAGTTCCGTAGTTTTAAAATTAATGGAGCTTAGGGGGTCTGGTCTCTATAATTTTATTTTCAGACTGTTATACTCTTGTTAGACATTAAGCTGTCTGCCAAATTTTCCTTCAATCTTAGCTACACAGACACATTTCTCCTTTTTATAGTCATTCTGTTTTGATTATACATTATGTATTCATTCAATATTCATTATATCACTTAAAAAATAACAATTTGTTTGAAACTCCAAATAATTACTTTGCTCATAAGAGCATCCTTTTTAATACACTATCAGTAAAGCTTTTTAATGCCATCTAGTTTGATTTTCTAATTGAATCGAACTATTATGGGCATTAAGCACAAAATTGTTCCTTGGCTTTGTTTTACACAATGCCTAGATTCTGCCATTGTGTTGTATAAACTAACTTTATTACTTTATTTATATGTGAATCAGAAAATAATGGGTCTTCAACAAACAGTAATAAATTTCTGAGTTCAGCTACATTATTGATCCATCTGCCACAAATCTTCTTTCCTGAATAGCAGCAAAGCTCCAAGTAACAGATAGGAATTTCCCTCAAAGAGGTTAGGAAAAAGGTGATATGAAAGCTTTGCTGTAGACAGATTGGATCAGAATATATAATGGAACCTCATTACTCATTAATTGGTTCTGAGAGATGCAACAAGTACTAAAAATGATGAGTACCAAACAATTTATCATGATTTATCACATGACCCTTTGTTTTGGCTTGGAAGAATTTCCTGTTTGTCCCTTTTCTTATGACAGTGGCCTTCCCAGCATGGCCAACTTCCTGTCTGCCTTTTGAGGCCATCCCCACTTCCTTTTGCAGTGACCTTCTTGGTATGGCTGACTTCCTGTCTGTTCTCCACAGGTGTCCCCCTCTTCCTATTGCAGCGAGTTGGATATCAAACAAAAGACAAGTATCAGTACAACATTTTCATGTCAAATTGCACTGAGTACCAAATTCAACGAGTTTTGAAGCAGTTGAGTACTGAGGTGACACTGTATATTCTGATTCTGTATATTATTGGTTTAAATGAAGGAATCTGTTCTGGTTTTTCATACTATGACTTGCAGTGCATGCAACTGAGCAAAATCCTTTCATTAATAGATTTGCTTTTTTTCAATGGAACCTACCTGACCATCTGTCCCAATGGAGCCGCTACAGCCAGTTACCAGTTCTGACATATCATAATAACTAATAAATTCCCACAGGCAGGCCTCCAGATTGAGATTACGGTAGAAACGTAAAGTCTTAGCTGACCGTATGCTACTGCTGTATTGATAGGGTGAAGTTTCTCCAATCACTTCTGGATTCTTGATATCATCTGTGATGAAGCCATGTTTTGTTTCAATTTCATTATAATCCAAGAGATTAGAGCATTTGTGATTGCCTACACGAGTGCCATCCGGACTCAATGTCAACTCAAAATTGGACAAAGGTCTGGTTGAGATTACTGGCAACATTCCTGAAATCAGAAATTGCCTATTAGATATTTTATGCACTAATAATAAAAGTACCTGGGTGATTACATTACATTAACAATATTATATTCAGAGCATACGTAAGATTCAGATAAGTTTTATAACAGTAATTTCAAATTTCAAAGCAGGGTTAAGAAAAATGTATGTACTTAGTTGCCATCTAAATCTTTTGTAGGTGAAATATAATGTTTTATGGAACTAAAGTACACTGAAGTAATAGTTATTTCCCATATAAAATAATCTTTACTGTTGTTTTTACTGTATTATTCCAATGTATGGTTATGAGACTTCATATTGCTGTTTTTTTTTCAATATAACATGCACATACAAGTCTGTGTTTGTGTATATGTACTGCAAGGTACTGTATACGCATATATTGCATGAATCCTCAAACCTAAGCATTTGGTGAAACATTATCTAGAATAAAAAATAAAGAATTTTAAAGTCTATGAATTGATTCTAAGTTGTGTTCATGGTCCTACTCCCAAAACCACTCCTGCTTATTCCAAGCCTTCTTCAATTCAGCACTAAATCTAATAGATTTTCTCTTTCGTATTTAAGAATAAATACAACATTCTTTCTTTGTTAAGCACTTTAAGCATGAATAAAGATGAGGATAAACATTAAAAGTTGTCTTTGAATCATCGTTTCAAAAAACTCCTTCTGATGACAATTGGTGCAGCAACATTTCAGCTGTTCTGGTTCTAGTAGCACATATGTCTGGTACTTACCATCTATATGAGGCATGGTAACTGAAAACCTGATCAGGTTTGGATAGTCTGGATCATCAGGACCCATATAATGAATTTTGGCTGAGAAAGGCTCTGCTCCAACTGTTCCCAGAATACGTGGTTGGCACAGACCTAGGGGAAAACAGCGCCATTCATTGATTTATCAATTTAAATCAAGCCATACCTCTAATTAATGTGATTAATGTGGGAAACTTACACAATTATGAAAAATAAGCACAGGAAGCCTTTGTCTTATGACCACAATTGAGCCAAAAATTTCCATTCATAAGCAAGGCAGTTGGTAAGTGAATTTCACCCTATTTTACAACCTTTATTGCCATAGTTGTTAAGTGAATCATTGCAGTTGTTAAGTAAGTAATATGGTTGTAAAGTGAACCTGGCTTCCCAATTGACTTTGCTCATCAGAAAGTCACAAAAGCTGATCACATGAGCCTGGGATACAGCAATTGTCATAAATATGAGCCATTTGCCAAGTGCCTGAATTTTGATCACATGACCACAGGAAGCTTTAATTGTGAAAAATGGTCATAAGTCACTTTTTAAAGTGAACCTGTAGTTTCAAACCATCACTAAATGAAATGTTGTCAATCGAGGAGTACCTGTATTAACTTAATATAATTCTATTTATGCTCATGCTTTAATAGTAAATGTGTGATGACCCAGGGCATGGCACAAAGGCAACAGTCACATAATCAGTAGGAGTTCCTTTATTAGTTTATTACTAACCTACTTTATTACTTTGCCCCCAATGTCCTGGTTACCTTCTGGCTGGAGAAAAACTACCCAGGAATAGCCTTTGGCTGCAGAGAATCAAACAAAAACTGTAACTATTAAGTCCAATCAAGGCAAGATGAGATAGATAATTAGTTCTGCAGGGCAGGAGGAGGAACGGCAATAATTCAACATGGTTGGGAGGATGCCAGGAATGCAGTTAACCAAAGTCAATACAAGATAAACTCATGTTTGTTCCTAGCAGAAGCCCCACTCAGCATGCATCTCTTTTAAACTCTCTTCCCAGGCGTGGTTAATGAAGGGAATCAGGGCCCTTTCCTGCCCACGCAACCCATGTTGCTCTTTTGTCGGTTCCTCCCTGTGTGCCCTAGGATAAAGAGGAGGTGGGCCTGGGTCTTCCTCCGTCTCCCTTGTTCTACCTCTCCCCTGCTCTGCCCAGCCAGATTTTGCCCTTCCCCAGTTTCCCCCACAGCCAATGAAGCCACACTCCCACTCCCTGTCAGCTGTTCATCACCCTCCCTGAATCCTCAGATTCAGACTCCGAGAGGGGCATGACAAAATGCTGATAAATGCCTAATATGGAATTCTATAAATCTAAATGCTTTGCCCAAGTGGCATTAAGTTACTAACATAGTCACTGAAGCGTGTGTGTGTGTGTACACATGTGTGTGTGTTTGTGTGTGTGTACGTACCGGTAGTATATACTATATATACTGTATTATATACAGTATTATACCGCATGTATATAGTGTATAAACTCAGACAGAACTAATGTTTTCTAAAATTTAAAAACGGCATAGTTTGATCCTCATTTTTCCAATTCAAGGCATGATACATTTCCTCACATCCACAACACACATATCACAAATACAGCTCACATCCACAACACACATATCACAAATAGGTGAAAGTGACATAGATTTGGAAATCCTTTCACAATTGTTTCCCTCACAGGCAAATTGAAGGAAGTATCAGATTACATGCACACTTAGAGCAACATCCTTGCAAGTCAACTTTATGTTTTCTTTACATGTATGGAAACCAAAATGTTATAAGCTTGTTTTCAAATGACATATTTGCAGAGGAACCACTCTAGTCATAAAGCTACCATCTCTATTTTTCACTTGGCTAAGTTACACAGGTTTTTAAAGATATTTCAAATTATTATTTAAAATAAAATAAAATAAAATGACACTTACTACTATAAATATATTGAAGTGCAAATGTTGAATGTCATATCTAACTCCCGTTGCTACTAACTTAATAATTGCACTTCTAATTGTTCCATCTTTCTCATTACTAAAAAAAAAAACATTTCTCGGAAAGAATGTTCTATCTGAATAAAAGTGTTCAGAATCACTTAACGGTTTATTAAACTTACCTTCTTGTCTATTTATTACATGGATGGGACTCAACAGTTCTAAGCCCACATCTCCATTGGCCTTGACAGCGCGTGCTGCACACTGAACCCTGGAGCCAGCTTGGAAATAGATGGAGTCTAAAGCAATTGACTTTGTGTTAGTGAAGAAAGTATTGGAATCTACTTCACGCATAGGGCTGGTCACACCATCCATGCCGCTTGGGGCACTGACAAGCCAACGATACAAGGTCACTGTGTCATTGATGTTTTCAGCAGCACAAATAGATCCAGTCTTGTCATAATCTGAGTATTTGGGATTGCATGCCTAAATGCCAAGATGCATACAATACATTTAGTTATGTTTAAATCTTTGCCATGAAATTTTTTTAATTAAGATGAAAAATAAGACTTTCCTCTCTTTTTGTTTCACTAGAGTTTTTAGCAAACTCCTTATTCTTGTTATCACTTCATAAATCTTATTTTATGTTCACCCTAGCTGAGAATTAAGTATTACTGATTCTGCCATTTATATGTAAAAGCCAAATGCTGTGGAAAGAGTTCAATTTATTAAAACTTGAATGAAAAAAGATATTGATATCATATCTATTAGAAAATCAGGGAAAAGGAAGAAATGAAGTATCAGTAAAATATCTAGCAAGTTGCAAGAAGATTTAGATCAGGTTTTAATTCTATGGAGAATGCAAATGTAATATTAAGCAAACACTGATTCCTTCGTATGCTCTTTTCTGTGAAATTGGTATTAACATGATTTTTTCCATAAGCAAAATTTTGAGGGCACATGAAACAAAAGCTATAACTAATGTGCTCAACATTAAATTTTCTTGTTTTTAGATACTGAAAATCGAGTAAATGACCATTATGAACTGATAAAACGGAGCTTTCCAGAAGCTTAAAAAATTAATCCCAAATATTTTTTTCTCCTCCTAATTTTTAGTAGTAGAAAAATTAAGACAGTATAACTATAGATAGTTCGTACCGTTACACACACAATAGGATATCCATTGGGAGGCTGGGGATTTACTTTACTTTTGGCAGTGTCATCATACAACAGAAGTGATACAACTTGTGGCACAGCTGGGAAAGTCACATCTGCCATGCTATCCATTTCTTCAATGTATATAATGGCTTTATTCATCTGAATGGAAAAACAAAAAGTTTCTGTCTCTAAATATAAAGCAGACATGAAAGAATGCTTCTGTAACCAGCTATGTTACACATAATATATGAAATGTTAAAATTAATCTACCCAGAAATAAGAGAATAAAGAATATGAAGATATAACTTCAAGGAGCATACCACTTACAATTAATTAATTTTGACACTGAAGCATAAAATATCATGAAGACTTTCCTGTAATAAAATATAATAACTAAGAATTGGAATATATGAAACAATTATCAACTTATTCCTTTTCACAATATCTTATACCTGACTTATGAGGTAGGGTCATAAAACTTGTCTTATGCCACTCTTATCCACTCTAAAGAATGAATCTAAAGGTTTCTTTCTGTTAGAGGAAGAAATTATTCACTTGACAAAGGGAATCCACAGAACCATGCCATGTCTCTAAAATCAAAACAACAAGGAAACTGCTTTCCACCTTCTTTGATAAAAGAAACCTATGACCAATTCATCTTGACGGCTGTTCATTAGGGATCAATCCATTTTTTTAGAAAGATGTAGATTCAGATCTAGAATTAAAGCATACTTTTCACTGAGAGGCAATCAGATATTATTGGAAGGCACCGACACTTTTTGTGTCAGTCTTATGGTCAATCTAAGGGTAGAGATTTTTTAATCAAGACAAAGCACAAAATCTTCCTTAAGACTGAATGCCTGGTGGGAGTCAAAGCTTCTAAACTTTCCAAAGAACAGAAGCAGATCTGAGCAAAGGCTTTGCTTCCAGTTTGGTCTCCAACAGCAGACTTCCATGGATTCTGAAAAACTGAGGTTGTTAATGCTTCGACATTTCTGAATCACCCTCAACTGAATGCAAACTACAGGGCAAACCACTTGGGTATTTTACCTGTGTTTCAGCCACCATGTTCTCATCAGGTTTCAAATGCACTGTAAATGCTTCACGCATTTCTCTCACTCCATCATACAAAACTTCAACCTCCACAAAGTGCTCTGTTTTTCCTTCTTTAAATTCAATATCTAAAATGAATAATGATAAATGAGCAATCTGGGTCATGTCCGTGAAATATGAATATTCATCAAAGTTTTGCATTCACATTTTGTAGCATTAAAAACATATCTAATTCCAGATCTGTTTGTTTGTTTTTGTTTTTTTTAAAAAACACCTTATGCATTGGACATTTGCTGCAATGTCCAATTTAGGATCAGAATCTTACCCTCAGACATTGGATTATAGTCTTCTCCAGAAGTAGCTGAACCATCTTTAGTATGAATTCTTACAATAGAAACTTTGGAAGTGTCTCCAAGTCGCAAGATTGGGATCTTTAAAACTGCCATCTCTCCAGGCTCCCGTGGTTCTTGAATGTTGTATTTCACATCAGAGAATTTAATCATTGGTTCTGCAAGACAAATGGAAAATGTCAACTTCTCCTTTTAACCAAGGCTAAACTTCAGTATAGCTTTTAATAATAGTCAGAGACAGAAAAGAAGTACTAACCAAGAAAATAACATTTTGCTTAATTCACTTAATTTATTATTTAGCAATGTGATTTATGTTAAATTTAATTAATGACAAGGCAAGAACAATGCCACTATAAACATATATTGATCAGTTTAAATCATAAAAGGAAGATGATATCGAATTTTGTAAGATTAAACTTTATAAAACACCTAGAAAAGTCAATTGTTTCCACTCAAGGTTTAATTCTATTTCAATACATTCTATTATGCAATACTATAGTTGGATGAATAAAAATCAAAACTGATCCCCATCACTCTGTGCTGGTGTGAATTAAATCTCTGAATGGCAGAGCTAGATTATGAATAGTTATTTTCTGAAACACCATATAACTCTCTTTCTTAGACTGTCCAGTGGCACATCAGAGGTAATGTTAGAACTAATTATTCATAACATTGAGCAGTTTGTTTTCTGTATCTACACAGGGAAAGTCTATACCAGAGGGTACACATGAAAAAGAAAGATTTTAAGTAAGTATTAAGAAGGATTTCCTAATAAGCTATTAAACAATTGAAAGTTGGTTTTGATAGAAGCAGAGGCTATAATAGAAAACCTCCTAATCAGGGATACATTATTTGTTAACGTGACCAATTTATATTCAGCCATAGTTCTCTCCCCATTCCAGTCTTTTCATTTACTACTTTATTTTATTCAGTACGGGAGGAGGGGCTAAACATTTTTACATTTTGAAACAGAGGTGTATAACTTGTACCCCATATTTCATAATGTTACCTTCAGAAATTGTTCAAAACATGTCATTGTATTATAATTTTTAAGGTGACAAAAGAGAAACTATTGATTACATGTGTAATCAATGTGTAAGTACTTTTAATATACTTTTAATTGTATTTAATTTCTGGAAAACTCCAATTTAATGTTTTATCTGATAGACATCAAACTATAATACTCATCCAGAAAAAGATAATAAAACAAAAGGTATTTTATTTTAAACTATTTATTTTATTAGAGGATGTGCTTTAGGGTAATTTTGAAGGAAACCAGCCAATTTACTATTATCTAATAAAAAGTTATTGACCGTTTGACTTTTCAGGGATGTAATTTATATTTTAGAAGCACTGTCCTTGAATGCAGAGATTAGCAATATATAAATGAATCCTAATAGCTGTCCAGTTTGAAATCCCTTGAAGTAATAATCTAAAGGTCCTTTAATTGAAAGAATAGCAAACAGCTCATCAACCTACTGTCTTCTTCATCCTTAATCTTCACCAGCACTTCTTTTGGCTCCCCAATGGAAGCACCAAATGGAGAGGTACTTTTTGGAGTTCCAAGCACCAGTCTGAACTCTTCCTCCTCTTCATAGATAGCATCATCTTCCAAAACCACAAAGCAGGATTTCTCTATCTCTCCTTTAGAAAGCAAAAAGCCAGAATAATATATGTTGACTCTTGCTGACTTAATGGATGTGTCCATTTAGGTTTGTTTGTTTTACTATGAAACCAGTTTTTCTATAACATATTCCAATGTGGTTTCTCAATCTTCCCTGGAATTTCCTGGCGCTCCTGAGCCAGATACTGGCCAAATCCAATTGTTTAGTTTGCAAGACTAGCCAGTTCAAGTCAAGATCTGCCAACTGAAGACTCTTACCATTTAACTTCACAATCGATATTAAAGAGATAAAGGCACTAATGTTATTACATATTATGTAATCACTGAATATTAGAAATAAATCTTGAGAAACTGATTTGTTTCGAGCTTCAGTTCCCCTTAATGCTAGCCAGCCCTCCAATGCAAGGTATTTTTTATCCAAAACAACCATAACAAAGCTTATATCCCAACTTTTCCCCTCTAAACTTCATAGGAATAAACATGCTAAATTTAAACAACAATAATAATAAAAACAGGAAAACAAAAAACATCCTCAATAAAATCTGCTTGATCAGGCAGTTGTTACATGTTCTCTGTTCAGACAAAGAATTTTAAAAATACTTGGTGTCCACAAATCTTTTATAGTGTAGTTTCTATAACCACTGATTAATGAAAGGCTTAATTATAATAGAAAAAAATCAAAAATCATAATAGAAGCTAAATGAATGAACAATGCAGTAACATGAGAACCGAGGTTTCTAGCTTTACATTCACTCAACTTTCACTTCCAATTTGTATGTTTATATAGCACTATATACCTGAATGCAAATACCCCAATACACATACACACATTAGAAAAATGATTAATAGGGTTTGGAATGACTACAAGGTGCCTAAACTTTAGAGTATGGCCATATCTGTTTTCATTGCAACAAGTTGCTTGCTGGTAAACTTTTTTTTTTAAAAAGGAGATCTTACCTGGTAGGAAAGTTATTATTGAGTCATCTGTGTTTGGTCTCTCCTCATAGTCCATCATAACCTGGGCAGAGCCTTGGCGAGTGTAGCAGCGGACAGTAGACTTATGATTAACATCTCCACTTCGTGAGATTATAGCTTCCACCTGACCATCTTTTTCATTCACAATGTAAAGAGGTTCCTTAAATTGAACTTTGGGTACTGCAAAAGAAATATGAATTATTCTATTTACATTCCATTGTAATGTCCACCTCATTTAAGGTCACTCTGTATATTCACACTGTACTGATGTATATATAATTAGCAGAACTGTCAAATTTATACTCAGGGCTTCTCACTTAAGAATTTGTTATATCAAAGCAATTGGGGAAATTTGTAAAGGTGACTCACTTATCTGAATATATACTTCTCTTTACTCACTACATAGGTATACCTTTTATTTTAATGCGTCAGCCAAGATTATATTCTTGTGTTTTTGATATAGTTGATAACCTAATCAATAGTTATATTTATACATCATGACAAATACCTATGGCATCGGTTCTACCTATTTTATTTATAGATTACGATTTATTAATTGACAGGTTAAAAAAAAACCTACTGTATAATATGATGTCTGAACGAGTTGACGGAATTATTTTGTATAAAGCATTTAAACAAAAGCCATAAAAATATAAAGTCCTCAAGTTACAACAGTTCATTTTCTGATTGTTTAGGGGTTAGAATGATGCTGAAAAAAGTGTCTGTTTTCCACACTTACGACCATTGCAGCATTCCATGGTCATGTGATCAAAATTCAGACACTTGGCAACTGACTCTTACTTATGATGGTTGCAGAATCCCAGGGTCATGTGATCACCTTTGCAACCTTCTGATAAGCAAAGTCAATGGGAAAGCCAGATTCACTTAACAACAATGTTGCTAACTTAACACCTGCTACACTTTACAACTGTGGCCAGAAAGGTCATAAAATGGCCTTAGTTGTTGGGGGCAATATGCTGACTCTGTAAATCGCTTAGAGAGGGCTGTAAAGCACTATAAAGACATATAAAAATCTAAGCGCTATTGCTATTAAGAACTCTCTTGCTGAGCAACAAAATTTTGGAGTTAGTTGTGATCAAAAGCCAAGCACTACCTATAGTTAAATTTTGATTTCTTAAGAGTTTATTTTGTTAGAGCAGCATTCTCCAGCTCCTTTCCTTCAGGTGTATTGAACTTCCAAACTCCAAATCATCAGTTGATATTAGTTCTGCTTGCTAAAGGTGATGGGATTAAGTTTAAGTTTTTAGACACCAGATTGGAGACAACTGTATTGCACATTATTAGTAAGCTAGTTTGTTCTAATTTTGTATTTAATTGGCAGGAAGGCTACTTTCTTCATGCTTGAATAGTTGACAATGAAAGCTTTAAGATTAGGCTTCCAAGAAGAGATTAGACTGCCATTTGTCAGAAATGGAGTAGGGTCTCCCGCATGGGCGGGGGGTGGGTGGACTAGATGACCTACAAGTTCCCTTCCAACTCTGATTATCTGTTAATCTGTTGATATTTAACAGTGCCATTTTCTATTCTACTCAAAGGATGTTGTTAGAAGGAAAGGTTGAAAATGCCTTCAAAATTATTTAAAGTGAAGGAAAATAATGATAAAATTATTCCACTAATTAACATCATTAAAAAAAAGAAAAGCCAAAATCTAGACCTATAAGTTTTGCATTAGGCATTCCATCCTTTCTGGAAGTAAAGCATAGCTTTGGAGAGTTCACCAGATTTATAATGAACTCTAGTATAGTTTGTATCCTATCTTGGTAGCTAGATAGGTTGCTAGATAGGAAGGAAGGGATGCTTTCCTTATTATAAATATAAATTATAAATTATTTTTATAATTTATAATTTTTAAAAATTATTAAATTATTATAAATTATTTATAAATTATAAATTCAGAATTCCTAGATATAATTTCCATTTTTTAAAAAAATATACATGTTCTATTTTCCAAATTCAGTTTTAGCACTGTCTTGCATGCACCTATGCATGTTATCTTCCAGTTTTACCAGAAAATATTTTGTATCAATTTATGGAAAACAATCTGCAATGCTTACAATCAGTGATGGTATCATTTATGATGATAGTAGCTTTGCTTGGCTCTCCAAGCACCGCATTCACTGGCATCTGGAGAACAAGTTCAAACTTTTCTGGGCCTTCAAGAACCGGCTGTCCTAGATCATCCAAAATAGTTGCACGAAAAGTCTGCATGTTTACACCAGGAGCAAAATCCATGTTTTGGCTTATGCCAACATAATCAACTCCAGCTACAAGAGACAAAATTTAATTATGTGTGCAGTAATGTTCATATGATTCAGACAGCAGTTTATATACATTTTTAAATCCTTTTTTCATGTATTTTGGACACCTAAACATAAGACAATTAAACTTTCCATTACTTTTAGAGAACTGTTCTAGAATGTCAAGAGGAGAACAATTAAAAGGCTACAATAATAAAAATCTGAGTACTACAATTTGGATAAATTAAAACACTTTTTGTCACAGGAAAACCATCACTGGCCTTATCTTGTTTTCATCTTTACTTTGAGATTATGCCAGGAAATTTCTAAACTTAACTGACATACAGGAATTGGAATAAGCAAAGCACAGGAAATTTAATTTAATTTCCTCAAGTTTGAAATGTATTTTTTTCTTTGAGGATAGTGCTACAGCATATAGGTTAATTAAACAACTTGGTGATCCCAGAATGTGACTGTGACAACAAAATAAGAGGGAATCTTTCTGTTGTGCACTATTCAAACAATCTCATGGAATGAATTACAGAATATTGGAACAACAAATTCATTCAATATTGGGGCTGCTGGAATTTTGCTTATGTGGTACTTTTCTATATATCTGTTAGTTTATGAACAATATATAACTAAAATATATAAGAAATGTTATCAACACAGGACAAAATGTTTGTTGAGAGATTATTGAACAGATATATTAGTAATAAAGATGAAACAATTCACCTTCTGCAGATAATGGTTCAGTTTTCCTGGAACGTACTGTGACGGTGGCTGCTTTGGATAAGTCTGTTCCACTTCTCCAAACACGAACTTCTACATAACCAGCACTCTCCGCAACATAATATTCAGTGTCACCAAAATAAAAAGTAGGTTCTAGGACATATAACAAAGATAGAAAAGAAAATGATAATCATAAAAAAATAATAATCAAAGATCATTCTTCTTGTATTTAAGTCATCTGGACAATTAAGAAAAAGGAAAACAAGGATAAATAGTTTTGGAGATGTGAAAATGTTAACAATTTTCAGCTAACAGAAAATAGAGGATCTATCAATATTTTGGTTTTATTTTTGAGCCATGGTGGCACAGTGGTTAAGAGTGCAGTATTGCAGGCTACTTCTGCTGACTGCCAGTTGCCTGCAATTTGGCAGTTCGAATCTCACAAGGTTCAAGGTTGACTCAGCCTTCCAAACTTTCAAGGTGGGTAAAATGAGGACCCAGACTGTTGGGGCCAGTATGCTGACCCTGTAAACCACTTAGAGAGGGCTGTAAAGCACTGTAAAGCGGTATCTAAGTCTAAGTGCTTTTGCTATTTTTAATGTCCCCAGTATTTCCTAGTTCTTCTTGCTGAGTCAAGATAAGAGAAAATCATGGAGAACATGCATTAACATATGTAACATTCATGTTCTTATAGCTTTAATAGACTTTCATTTACATTGACCATAATCCTGAAAATCTCTTGATACTCCCCTCCTCCTTATTTCCACAAGAATTAGGCACAACTATCTGGCAAAGGGTGAAAAGAATTGCCTTGAAGAAGAATAACTGCTATCAAGGCAATGGTAGGTAATCTCCAATAAATTTTATGAGAAAATGGCTCAGGCAAACCCCTCCTAATTAACATGAAGATAAATTGAGGGTGTGAAAAGCATATTCAGACTTGCAAGATTTTGTTATAATACAGATAGTCCTTGCTTATAGCCTTATTTAGCGACAATTGAAAGTTACCTAAAAAAACCAACAACCTAGCTTTGCAACCAATCCTTATATCTGCAGCATCCCAGTTATGATTGCTATTCATGCTTCCTAACTGGCTTACTAAAGCAGATTTAATGCTGATACAGAAGTAAAACCAAGAATTGTCAAGTGAGATGATGTCTTGCTTAACAACAAAATGAGAAGTTATGTTGTAGGCCTTCGTGGCCATATCATTTTTCTGCTTAGCAGCCATAGTGCATAGTGACAGAGCTGCCCGTCCCATTTGCAGTTGCTAGTAAGGATTGTCAGTAAAAATAGTACTGAACTATATGGTTTCTTAGTCTTGTCTACCTTGCAGGGTTATGGTTATGGTTAGACTGAGACATTTATACAGATTTTCTGTATGTCCCAGACTTAATCTATCTTTCCCTTGTGATCTTTTTGTTAATGGTTCTCTCCTCCCTACTTCAAACTATCCTCCTTAATCTGAACAGATATTTATATTACATATATTTTCATAAACATAGCTCTCTGCAAAATATCAATTTTCAAAAAGTATAATGATGTAAATATGTGGGATATAAATCAGGCTTTGAATTCATTCTCAGATTATTTTGCCAATGGTAACCTAACCCCATTTTCTATAGTAGTATAATTGTGAAAATGCATCTGAAACTTTAACCTGTGAAATTGAAAGGTACAGTGTACTGTGGATAGTAAAGATTTTTTTGTAGATTGGATATTAATAACAACAACACAAAACAAAGCTAATGCCAAATAAAACTTATAAAGGATAATACCCTTACATTTTATTGTAAGGGATAAAATGGAAGGAAGTACTTGTATATCTCCAGCTTTGCAAAGGTGTGTAATTATGTCTTCTAAAAATGCAGAGATATTGATCAGTGCCTATTTCATGAATTGTTAATAAAATGTATAAGCAATAGCTTAGAAATAACCCAGGTGTTCCTCAAAGGTGGAACTGTAAACCCACATTTCCTCATATTAGCAATCAGTTTGTACAATCTACATTAACTCATGAGCTTTAACCACAAAGGGAAGCTAAGGAAAGCTTTTTGAAAAGCATATAATTTAAACCAGATAATGTAATTGCAAATTAAAGACAAAGCAAAACATTAACTGTTTACTATATCTTAATTTATGGTTTCTGTCACCATTGATGTTTAAGATTTTCATTCACCACCGCCCCCCCAAGTCTGGGGTGGCTGTAATCTCAACATCTAATTGTGCATTATTTCCTTGTGTATTAGACATTTCATAAGTAAATAAAAAAAATATTATTAAAAATACTAGCCTCCTTACTTTTGCACAGCAGTAAAATGTTCTGTGTAAACTACTCATTTAAAAGCGATTTCTGGTTTCTCAAAGAGGCCCTCAGTGTTTGCTGAGGCTGGCTATCACCCAGTGGTCCCTCCACAATTAAGAAATATGTGTGCCAGTGCTAAAACCTGTTCTACCTGCCCTGCCACTTAAAAATTCCTGTAGAAAACCATGGTAAGATTTCCACTTCCTTGTAAAATCACAAGTTGTTTGCATCTCCATCTTCAAAGCTCATTATTGTATAACTGGATCCTTTGTTGAGTTACACATGATCAGGCAGCATGTTTCTGCATAACAGGAAAATATACAGAGCCCACAGCTTCCTAGGGTATGATCAAGGGCCAGTAACAAAACCCATATTGTTCACCCTTAGGTGGAATATGAAGATCAAAGGATTAGATTTTTTGGGTCTTGAGTACTTGATTATGCAGCTTGTTTTAATAGGAAACATGAGCAGTTTGCTGGTCCTATAGGTCATGATACTGTACAAAGCAAACAAACCACCAATTATCTTCCAAAATTCTTAAAACTAAACTTTCGTATCAGTTCTGTATGAATTATTTAACATGAAAGATACCGTATACAATTTTCACAATGCAAAACAACTTAATTTGTATAAAACATGTTGTATTGACATTGTATCAAATCGAATCAAAATCTGATTCTTTTACCAGATTACAAAATAGATGCTGGATTAAACTACGGAACTACTTTACTTAAAAAGGAAATACAGTTTCTGTGAGCACTGAGACAGGCAGATTTCCTGACGCCAAATCAAGTTGAGATAAGAAACACACTGGGAACTCTGATTGTTGGCCCCATTAATGCCATTAGTCTCGAGACAACTACACAGCATGGAAGTGGGTTCATCTTTTGTTGCCAAATGGAGAGTTTTTTTTTCCAGGAAGTATTCTCCTCTTCTGGCCTTTAAAATCTGGGAAAGAAAATAGCTCTCTGATTTTTACAATTGCTTAAGTCTCTCTTTATCCTTCTTTCTTGTTAGCAAGAACAGGCCAAAGTAAAAGGGATGCCATGCAAGTGAAAAGTGAAATGCACTTTATACTTGTTCTGTTTAATAAAGAAGCTATTATGGCATGACCCAGTCTACTTTCTTGGGGGTCTCTTTTTCCCAGCCTTACCATCCTCCACTAAAGAAACTCATTCATGCTTTCCTTTCCCACTAACTCCCAACTTCTGACATGCATTCTTGCATTTCTAGAAAGAATGGAGCCAGCATATCATAAACATGTAAAAATAATAAATCATGTATTGTTAGATCAGACAGCCTCATTGTATGTATTACTAAACAAATAACAATTTTAAGTAACAATTTGAGAATTCGTTCTGTCTCAAATGTTTAACTTTCCAAGAAACAGATTTTTTCAATGGAAACCAAAAGCTGAAAGCAATGAATAAAAAAATAATATTAGGTCCCAAACAGAAACTAAATATCCAAAACCCAAAAACCCATCTAAATAACCCATCACATGTAAAAGTGCAACAAAATGTCCACATATAACAAATAGTATATACCAATTAAGCCATGACATGATGGAAATCATGATTCTGTAATCTAAGAGGTACATATGTATGGATAGATGATAGATAGAAAGAAAGAGGGAGAAGATTGAGATTGAGATAGATAGATAGATAGAAATAAAAAGATATATAAATAAAAAGAGAGATAGAAAGACATATAGCGATGATAGAGTTAGAGAGATAATGACTGTGTAGATAAATACAAGAACTGACTAATGTGTTCAAGACCTCATGAAGTAAGAGAGTAAGTATTCGGGGACCAAAACTTGAAAAAATGCACTGAATATTATAAACTTTGTAAAAATGTCTATCGTTATTCTTTTTACTCACGATCATTTGTATCAGCTAAAATGATGACTTTAGTACTGGGAAATTCAACTCCAATTTTTCCACCCAATGGCATACTTAAAGTGACATTAAAAATTTCATCTTCCTCATAAAGTGAATCATCAATAATTATGACCCGGCATATTTTCTCCGTCTCATCCTTATGAAAGCGAATTAGACTGGTATGGTCATCAGGACGAGATATGTAGTCAGAATATGACAAGACCATAGAAGGAATTGTGCCAGTGGCAGTCCCTTAAATAAAAAGAAAATAAATGACAGTGAATATATATTATATTTTCAATATTTCTTTTTGTGTATGTGCAATATATATTATATTTACAATATTTGCATTTGTAACTTTGTTATATTTATAGTCATATAACTACAGCATGTAGCATACAATGTACAAATGTTTGTGGTTCTATTAGTGGTTTTATATCAAGCAAATACAGAATTAAAACCAGAACAATAACAACCTAATATCTCTGTGCCGCTTAACGAGTATAAGTCAATTTTCTTTGTCCCCAAATGTTTTCCTGAAAAAAAATGTGGCTTCAGAAACCTAATAGCGAAGGGTAGGGTGAGGACACTCCGGAAATCAGGAGGCAAGCTGCTTTAATAGAATTCTTTATTGGCCAAGTGTGATTGGATATACAAGGAATTTGTCTTGGTGCAAATGCTCTCAGTGTACATAAAAGAAAAGATACATTTGTCAAGAGTCAAGAATCATAAAGTACAACACTTAATAACAGTCATAGGATACAATAAGCAATCAAATAATACTAGGAAACAGTCAATATAAACTGTAAGATTACAAGCGACAAAGTTACAGTCATACAGTCACAAGTGGGAGGGGATGGGTGATAAGGAGAGATGAGAAGATTAATAGTAATGCAGACTTTGTAAATAGTTGGACGGTGTTGAGTGAATTATTTGTTTAGCAGAGTGATGGCATTCAGGAAAAAACTTCAAGATGTTGTAGGTTGTAGTTGTCAGGTTTCCAAGTAATGAAATCCATTTAAAAAGAAAAGTACGAAGTCCATCTTTCAAAAAGATTTCTTTTATTTAGGAAAGCATCAAATTGGCAAAGTCCATGATAATTCCGGATCTGACATAACCCAGAATTAGCCCACAATATTACAAGTTAGGAACAACCCCCAACAGTCACATTCTCCAACAGAAGTAATTCAACGTTGCTTGATGTCATAAATCTCCATCTCAAGAGGCCCCAGCAAGGACAGCTTGTTTCCCATGGGAAGACAGATCACCTAGCCAAAACAACTCTCTTTATCTCCATTCCTCCCCCCATTAGGAATGTGTCAAGCCCGAAACCCTTCCCCCCACGACTACCACAGAGAAAGTAAAAAAAAGAATATATACTAAGATGAACTAAAATGGCTACACTTATGTCAATTTTGGGCTTGACAGTAGTGCAGAGCCATATTAACAGCACCATATGTCGATCTATTTGCTTGGTATGCAAACTGCATAGGATCTAACAGCGGATCCGTGATGGTTTTCAGGTGGGATAGCAGTAGCCTTTCAAAAGTTTTCATAACTATAGAAGTTAGAACAATTGGTCTGTTGTCATTCAGTTCCCTGATTGAGGGCTTCTTTGGCACTGGGATGATAGTGGATGGTTTGAAGCAAAAAGGAACATAGCATATCTCTAGTGATTTATTGAAGATTCGGGTAAAGAGGGGGGCCAATTGGTCAGCACAGACTTTTAAGCAAGGAGTTAACTTGTCTAGCCCTGGTGCTTTTCCTGGCTTTTGTCTGTGAAATAGTTCTTGCACTTCTTTTTCTGTGATCATGAGAGGTTGTAAATCCAATGGGTTGGAGTCAGTTGTAGGAGGCTTGGCTGTTGTTGGTGTGTTTGAAATGGGGGTTGTGGAGATAGGTGGCTGTAGTTTCCTTTCAAATCTGCAGTAAAACACATTCAGGTTAACTGCTAGTTGTCGATTTTCTCCTGCCTGGGAAGGAGGTTTGCTGTAGCCAGTGATGTTAAGAGTTTTCCACATGTTTGCTGATTCATTTGTTGAGAACTGATTCCTTAACTTTTCAGAATAGCTTCTTTTTGCTGCTCTGATCTCTCGTTAATACGTTTCTGACCTGATTGTACAGCACTCTGTCACCTTTTCTGTAGGCTTCCTCTTTGGAATGACCTAGCTGCTTAAGTTTAGCTGTGAATCAAGGTTTATTGTTACTATATATTCGTAGGTTCCGTGTTGGTACACACAGGTCTTCACAGAAGCTGACGTATGATGTTACAGTATCTGTGAGCTCATCAAGGTCTGCAGAGGTATCTTCAAAAACATTCCAATCAGTGCAGTCAAGGCAAGCCTGAAGCTTCAGCTTTGCCTCATCAGTCCAAATCCTCACTGATTTAATTGTTGGTTTCATGGTTTTAAGTCTTTGTAGGCAGATACAAGGTGAAACATGTGGTGATCAGTGTCCCACAGCTGCTTGTGGTAAAGACCTATAAGCATCTAAAGAGGGATCCATCACTGTTATCTCTGTGTGCATGTGTAATACATAGATTACAGAGAGAAGAAAGCAGCATATGACGTAACTTTTTCTTCTTGCCTAAACAGAAGGATACAATGACCATGGCAGTGGGCATTAGAAGCCTTCCTTGCTTGCTTCCTCCCTCCAATTCCTTTCCCACCTGTAGGTAAGTGGTGGCAGCTCAGAGGAGGAGACAATGAGGGACTGTATGATTGGTCAGGAAATTGTCAGGCAATACCAAAAATGAGAAGCACGTGACTAAGTGATGTAGTAGTGTTATTAATAGTTGTGGTATTAAAGCAGCCACAACTAGCTCAAATATTATTTCCTGAGGAGTAATGGATCCTGGCATTCTGTAAGTTAGTCTATTTGAGGTACACCTTGGTTCAAAAGCTGTTGCCCCATGATGTACTGTTTTTCCAGTTAAAGGTAATGGCAAAAGTTTTAGAAGTATATGATATTAACACATACACATACCACTTAATTAAAAACACTGCAAATGCAGCAAAATGTAATAAAGCCCACTATTAAAAATAATAATTGAATAAAATATTAATAGCCTCTAAAATGATTTCTTTCTCTTTGTCACTGATTATAATACGACTTAATATCTTAAGATTAACAGAGACAATAGCAAATGTGCAAGTCTAATTAAAGTTTATCTCACAATTAATTGGGTAATTATGTAATGTTTAGCACACTATCATTAAGACAATACAGATTAGTGAATATATATACATACATACACATACATATATATATGAGTTATATTGTGTATATTAAAAATGCTTTCATATAAATATAAGTAACGATTTCTCCTTTATCAATCATTTTCTTATTACAAAATTCAGTTTATTACAAAAATTGCTTTAAAAATTACAAATCAGTGGATCTGTAAAGTATTAGAAGTATTTCACTTTTTCTTCCCCATTTCATATGAGGAACAATTATAATTAGGAAGTTTTCGCTAAGTTAATTATATCCAAGTTTAAATATGTGATATGTGAGAAAGACCTTGGGAGACTAGATGTTGCTAATGGAGCTGTCAAATAAGAGACAGCCTAGCCAGCTCCTGGATAATGGAGGGAGCAAGAGCTCAGGAAAGACTGTCCCTAATTTCCCAGTCTGTACAGGAGGTGGGAAAGGAGGAATGTATTTTCAGACTTGCAAGATTTTGTCACAGTAGCCTTACAATAAAGTAGAATTAGCTCATATGGTTGTGATTACTGTCTAGGAGGCTAACAAAATAATTACATATTATATTTTATTAACAACTTATTTCATCAGGACCATTTTCCACACACAGGCTTTGTTTATGACTTTTTAAAAGGTATTTATTTAAAATGTTTCAATATTATAGCATTTGCATATCAATTTCACTAAGTCAGATATAATAGAGTTTGTAACAGAATTTTTAAACGGTAACATCTGCTTTATATTTTATGCATGCGTAAAATCTCATCTTATGCTTGTATAACCTTAATTTGACATTTAATGGACATTTCCCTCTAATGACAGGCCTTTTTACGATAAGTCCATTAAATCAATGGGTGTATGCCATAGACTGTATTAAAGGATTCCTGTAGGACATGAACAAAGATTCAAGTGAACAAACAATATTGCCATTCTAATCTATTTATACTAGCTAAAATGGAAACTAACCATAATAAGCATTTCAAGTTCATAGTAGTAATAATAAACTGCAGCTACATTAAGAATAAAAGCAGAATATTTCAATCTAACCTTCTTATAGTGTGAGGTTCAACATTTTATTGAATTGATTTGCACATGGCGACTCAAGGTGGCTTACTGAATATAAAACCTCATTTAAAACAATAAAACTAATAAAAAAAGAATCAAATAAATTAATATAATAAAAGTCACTCCCCACTCTGATGACAGCAGATCACATGAGCCATTTAATGGGCTCCATCCCACTCTGGGTTCCCCAGGCCCTCTGGCAGAACCAGATCTTCAGCGTAGTAGTTGTAGTTATTTCATTAGAAATCTGTATTGTTTAATCAGCACAAAGAGAGATTGCATATATCAACCAATGGAACAGTTTATATTCCTTGAATTGTATAAGACATTTCTTTCAAGAAGTAAAGCGCCATTCATACATGCAAATAATTCAATAAAAGCTGTGATGTACAGTTGAATATTTCGAGGTATACTATTTATCAATAGAAGACTTGTTTTTACTTTCTTCTTTCATTTAGAAAATGATACTTTCAAACTAAGCCTGTATATTAACTTGTAAAAGTTTACAAGCATATTAGATTTAAAAATATACTACAATTTATTCACCACCAAATTCTGTTTGGTCCAGGTGGTCTGGGCTGTTCTACTAGTTTGGACTTTTAAGCCTCATATTTAGTGTTCCACATATTAAGTATTTTTTGTAAAGATAACTATAAATAACTATAATTATAAATAAGTATTCTAAACCAAGCTTCATTATACCCTAAATGTTTGGAAGAAAAGGAAATCATGCAGGATTATTCAGGCATTGGAACAATCAAAGTAGCTAACACAAACCACAGATTTATTTCCTTATGAGAATTAATCTAATATGACCTATAAAATGCATTATTTGTGCAAGAGAGCAATAAGTCTTCCAAAAATGACTTTTAAGAAAAAATAAATAAAAGTGCACAATAAGCACATTGTAATTACTTTGCCTTTATCTTTTCCCTATAATTAATTGAAAAAGCAGATATTGCTAGCTCAACTATGCCTACTCTCTGATCAGATGTGGGGGAAAAATGTGTATGCTGTATTTGGGGAGTTCACAAAGTTTGGCAAGAAATGATAGGAATGTAAAGAACTGTTATCTCGAAAAAGGGCAAATATACAAAGGAAGGAATTTGTTTGAAGCAGTGGGTTGTCTTTTCAATTAAAACAGAATTTAGATTACATTGGCTAAAATACAAAGATACTAAGAGTTTACATCATACTTTGCTTCTTTGAGAGGTAATATGGGTCACTCCCTAACATTTGTAGTTTGGAGGAGCCACTGTCTTTCCATTACTTTATCTAGAAGTAGCATGACTAAGGTGAATCCGTCTGATCCCAACAAGGTGAAAAAAAATATGAAGAAATCAAAATAAGCAGAATCCCTCCACAGTTTCAGTTCCAATTCTTACTGCCCTGTACTTATAGCTTTAAGTACAGGTAGTCCTCAACTTACAACAGTTTGGTTAATGACTGTTCAGGGTTGCAATGGCACTGGAAAAAGTGACTTATGCCTGTTTTTCACACTTACAACTATTGCAGCACAGGGTCATGTGATGAAAATTCAGAAGCTTGGCACTGACTTAATTCAGAAGCTTGACAACTGATTTATATTTATGATGGTTATAGTGTCTCAAGGTCATGTGATCATCTTTTGCAACCTTCTGACATGTGAAGTCAATGGGGAAGCCAGATTCACTTAACCACTGTATTGCTAACTTAACAACTGCAGTGATTCACTTAACAAATGTGGCAAGAAAGATCATAGAATGGGAAAAAAACTCACTTAACAAATGTCTTGCTTAGCAACAGAAATTTTGGGCTTAGTTGTATCGTAAGTTGAGGACTACCTGTAATAAGCATTTAACATAAACAGCACATAGCAGGAATTGAATTATTTCCTCCCTTCTCCACAGCATTCCACATTCACAGAATCAAAAGACGTTTATATGCTGAGCCCTGTAAGTACAAAGTGGAAAACTCGATCCTACATAGAAAGCTGGTTAAATGTAAATTAAAACATTCATTTTTCTTGCCTCCAAACTATTCTGAATGTTTAGGAGTTTTGTATTACTTTTCAAGTTAAAACCCTCTCTATACACATGCATTTCTCCAAGCGTTTATTCTATAGTTTTACTGCATTAAATGAGACTAACTCTCAATGAACTGAGCATAAAAGTGCAAGCCCTGAAATTAATTAATGAGCTTACACCACATTATTTTATTCACAGCTCTATTTCTAGTTAGGCCACCTAGTAAAGCTCAATATGAAAGCCTCTAGTTAAAGGAATCTAATCTCCCCTTTTAAAGTGGCAATGAACCTGTTTTAATACTTTCATCTCCCTATTACATCTTGCAGCTGTGTTGGCATACCTAACATCTTAGACTGACCAACAGCTGTCATGCTTCACAAACACAACTAGACTAGCAAGTCTAACCCATGGGGTCATAAATCTTGCAGCATATCCACCAGGCAGAAGTTCATCTTGCCTAATAAGGAAATAAAGTATTAGGGAAAAATGATCTTACATATATTTTCCACTAGTTCTCCCATTAAGGTATGACTTAACTTGAACAAGAAAAATACAGAGGTACTGTATTTATATTAGCATATCCAAAATATTTTAGTATCTATTCATCATTTCTACATGTTATTTGGCAGTTTGCTTTGAAAATCAATTTACAAACTATCTGATGAATACCCTGGCAACCTTCTGTTATGCATTTTAATAAAAAAAATTAATTCCACTAAATTTAGTGGAAATTCATGAATGCAAAACTAGTTTTAGAAAATTTTGCTGTTGCTCAGGAAAGAAAACTGCATTTCTTATCAGAATGCTTACATCAGAGAATTTGGCATTAGAAGAAAGACAACTATCACAAAATATTGGTGTTTCCATAACATGATATGAGATCTTGTACAAGATTATTGTACACCTTACCAACAAAAGTGTGTATAGTCAAGGCTATGGTTTTCCCAGTTGCAATGTATGGCTGTGAAAGTTGGACCATAAGAAACGTTGAGCGTCAAAGAATTGATGTCTTTGAAGTATGATGCTAGAGAACATTCCTGCAAGTCCCTTGGACTGCAAGGTGATCAAATCAGTCAGTTGTAGAGGAGATCAACCCTGACTGCTCTTTAGAAGGCCAGATCTTGAAGATGAAACTCAAATACTTTGGCCACCTAATGAGAAGAAAGGACTCACTGGAGAAGAGCCTAATCTAAAAAACATCCAAGTCACCCAGGAGCTTGCTCTTCCTGAGACCATCGTCTATGAACTGTCCTTAAATATCACATTTCGATTCTTACATTACAGAGCACCTGATTATGACATCGAACATGTTAACAAGCTAAATTCACTACTAACATGGGAAACATCCTGCCCACATACTTTTATCTTTCTTGGTGACTTCAATCTACCTCATATTAACTGGACCCTTAACGAATGTAACACTGAACCCATATATGCAACCTTCTACAATGCTGTAACAAATCTGGGACTGGAACAACTAGTAACCAACAATACTAGATTTAACAACTGCCTCGCTCTCACCTTCTGCAATAGTTTGAATTTAATTTACGGAATACAAATTATACAACCCTTTTCCAACAGTGACCACAACATGATTGACTTTTGTCTCAACATATGTCCACACAAAAATCACCACAATGACATAATCCCCAATTATAACTTCAAAAAAGGCAACTACGATCTTATAGACAACGACCTCTCATCCCTTAATTGGCAATTTCTATTCACTGGATGCAATATTGTTGAAGACAATTACAACATATTTTAACTTGAAGTCAAAAGAGTCATCAAACTATATGTACCAATAACAACTCCCAAAACCAGAAAAAAACAGATTAACCATAACAATAAGGAAGCTTCAATCCAAAAAGAGATCACTTTGGTGGAAAAACAAATCTGGTCACATTGCCAACTTCAAAAGCCGATACAAAAATTTATGCCACCAGATAAAGACTGAATGCACCAATTATCACATTAAACAAGAGGAAAACCTTCTACGCACCAATTCCACCCGCACTTTCTACAACTTTGTAAACAACAAACTAAACAACTCAAGGTCCATCCCACCCCTGATAGGACCTAATGGTAAAGACTGCAACGACGACACCATTAAAGCCAACATCTTTAACACATTCTTTGGCTCAGTATTTGTAAACAGCAATGGATCATGCCCAGTATTTCCTAGCCGAACCACAGATAACTACAATGATCTAATACATATCGATTTTACAGAAGACAATGTTGAAAAAGCACTTTGCAATCTAAAACCATCCCTATCTATTGGACCAGATAGAATATGTGCCTACTTCTTAAAAAAGCTATCCACTGCCATAGCAGAACCTTTAAGCATAATCTTTGAAAAATCTTTCAGGACCAGCTTCTTGCCAAACCTATGGTCACAAGCCATGGTCATCCCCATCTTCAAAAAGGGAAACCCCAGCCTAGTTGAAAATTACAGACCAATCTCCTTATGCTGCATCACCTGTAAAGTCATGGAATCAATTATTAACCAATCCATTATCCTCCACTTAGACACAAACAACGTACTTTCTAATAAATAATTTGGTTTCAGAAAAAACTATCCTGTAATCTGCAACTGTTACACTGCAAAAACATATGGACTACATCAGGGTAAAACAATAGACGCAATCTACATAGACTTCGGTAAAGCCTTTGATTCAGTGGTACACGACAAATTACTCCTAAAACTAAAATCTTATGGTATCTATGGACACCTGTATAACTGGATAGAAGCATTCCTGTCAAACAGACAACAAATGGTCAAAATTGGGAACATCCTATCAAATTCTGTACCTGTCAACAATGGCGTCTCCCAAGGCAGTGTTCTAGGACCAACTCTCTTCATACTCTACATAAATGACCTCTGTGATCATATTAAGAGAAACTGCGTTCTCTTCGCTGATTATGTAAAGATATTCAACACCACAAAGACCTCGACTACCTATCAGAATGGTCAAACAAATGGCAACTTCAAATCTCAACAAATAAATGTTCTGTCTTACATACTGACAAAAAAATCAGAAAATAAAATACAAGCTGAATAGTCAAGACCTTGCTGATGATCCAAACTCTGTCAAGGACCTTGGAGTACTCATCTCAAATGATCTAAGTGCTAGAGCCCACTGTAACTACATAGCCAAAAAGGCATTAAGAGTTGTTAACCTAACCTACGTAGCCTTTTCTCTTGTAATATCACACTACTAAATAGAGCATACAAAACATTTGCTAGACCAATACTTGAATACAGCTGGAACCCACACTACATATCTGATATTAACACCGTACAGAAAATCCAGAAATATTTCACAAGAAGAGTTCTCCACTCCTCTACTCATTGCAGAATACCTTATGCCACCAGACTTGAAATTCTAGGCCTAGAAAACCTAGAACTACACCGCCTTTGGTCCAATCTAAGTATAGTATATAAAATCATACATTGCAATGTCCTATCTGTCAATGAATATTTCAGCTTCAACCATAACAATACAAGACCACACAATAGATACAAACTTATGGTTAACCGCGCCAAACTTGAATGCAGGAAATATGACTTTAGCAACAGAGTGGTCAATGTCTGGAATACTCTGCCTGACTCTCAGGTTTCTTCCCCAAATCCCAAAACTTTAAGCTTAGGCTGTCTACTATTGACCTCACCCTTTTCCTAAGAGATCTGTAGGGGGTGTGCATAAGCGCACTAACGTGCCTACCATCCCTGTCCTATTGTTTCTTTTATTTTTCTTATATGTATCCATGTGTTCATAATTATGTTTATACTTATACCTATTATCTTGTAAGCAATTGACAAATCAAATAAATTAAATAAATAAATAATACTGGGAAAGATTGAAAAGAAGAAGATGACGAGAGAGAATGAGGTGGCTGGATGGAGTCACTGAAGCAGCAGGCATGAGCTTAAATGAACTCCGGAGGATGGTAGAGAACAGGAAGGCCTGGAGGAACACTGTCCATGGGGTCGTGATAGTCAGACACGACTTCACAACTAACAACAACAAGAAGATTATTGAATCTTCTACAATCTTATTTGGGAATATGATTTAAAATACAATCCCTGGAATCTTGTGACGGTTTAGTAATTTGGAAAGGTAAGGCACCATAAGACTTTTTCAAAACAGCAAAAATATACAAAGCAAAACTAACAAGAAAAGAAAAAGACAAATGAAAGGAAAAGGAAAAAAACATAGTTATTCCATGTTACTTTTTATCAAGAAATGATCTTTTTCTTTTCCCCACCTAGTTTTGCCTTTTTTAATCCCAATGATCATGCTTTCCCATGGTTTTTCTCCATCAAATGAAACAAAGAAAAGTTTAGAAAGAAAAGAGAAAATACTTTAAGGTGAAGAATAGCATGTAAAAAAATTACTCACTAGCAATTTGCAAGCTTTCTGCAGGGATGGGATTCTACCAGCTTAGATTGGTTCTATAGAACCAACTGTTATGATTCTGTGCAGTTTGGAGAAGACGGAAAATCGCGCCACTGGCTGGCCCTGCCCCTCCCCACCCATCCCTCCCCGCCTAGTCACTCCTTAGCTCACATGCGCACCATCCAACTTGCCTGCCTTGTCTGCACCATCCAACTTGCCTGCATTGTGCCTTTCCTAATTTTTGGTAAGTTGCCATTTTTCCTTTTTTCCCCCTGATGATCAGCTGTTCCGACTATAAGCTATTCCACATGATTTAGATTAGCTAGAAAGCAGGAAATGGTCAGATTTCTTGCTTTCTAGCTAATCTAAATCGCTGTTGTACTGCTTTGCCTTCGCCCAGGAGGCTCCCCTGAAGGCCTAGTCAGGGCTGGTATTCAGGGAGTTGGTGGAGGGGAGAAGTGGCCTAAGAGCAGAGCTGAAACTTCCTTAGATCGGAAGCTTTTATTTTTCAGTGCAGACTCAGGCAGCAGATTGCAGAAAGGTAGATCGGTGAGTGAATCTGTGATTCTGCAAGCAACTCAATCTGCCTGCCTGCTTTGCCTGATTTGGGGTAAAAGTTGATCTTTTTTAATAAAACAATAAATATCTAAATAAATATTTACAATATTTGCATACAAGCCATGGCCAGCCAGTCACATGACCACCAAGCCACACTCGGTCAGCAAGCCACATCCACCCAGTCACATAACTGCAAAGCCACACTCACAAATTAGGCCATGCCCATAGAACTGGTTAAGAAATTTGAATCCCACCCCTGGCTTTTTGGAACTGTTTTGCATTACAAATTATGTTATTTCTAAAATGGATAAACTGTGTTAAGTTAAATAAAATTCTGCTTTATGGGACAAATACAATATTTGTATTTGGCATAAGTTAGTAAGGAATACCTTGATGAGTGGAACAAACAACCATCAGTTCATGACTAGTATCTCCAGATCTCCTGATAGGGATTAACAGTTCACCAACATCTTCCTCTATTTTATATTCTGACCCAGGAATATACACAGTAGATTCTGAAAAAGAGCAGAAGGTCATTGGTCAATATACAGTAATCATTTATGACAAAGACTAAGTATACTAGATTTGTTAAAATTCTATTCCAGTAAATGGCAGTCAAGATATGAAAGCTACAGGATGGAAAAAAGCAGGGGAAAAAGTAACATACCATCACCAGGATCAATGATTTCCACCACTGCCTTCTCTGGCAACTCCAGGGCAGCCATAACTGGATCTGACAAAATAATCTGGAAGGTCTCAGATTCTTCATATTTATTATCTGCAATTATTCTTACTCGCCAAGTAGCCACAGTCTGTCCCGGGTTAAACTGAACCTGTTTCTGAGCTTTTCCTCTGAAATCTTTATCCTTTTCTGCTGTTCCATCTTTAGTCCCAATGCCTGTGTAAATGTTTGGAAGAAAAAAATAGATATAAGAAACCTTAGACTTGAAATACTTATTTATGAAATGTACCCTACCTTTCTACATAAAATAGTTTTAAGGCATTTAATAAGACACAAATGAGAACGCAAAATTACAGTCAAACAATTAAGACTTAAAATGACAACACAACAGGTTTTTTCTTTTTATGACCCTACAATCCCTTAATTTGGGGTAGATTTAATTTGGGCTGACTGAATGGAGCCGAGCGTTACTGGCTGGATACCCTTCCTGATGTTTACAAGGAGTTTGCAACAGTTATTTCCTCTTTGCACTCTGAGAGAGAAACATCTGCTGCTACCTAGGATTGAACTCTCAACCTTCTGAGTGAGAAGCGACCATTTTCACACTGGGCCACCATGCTTTTCTGTGATATGGTGTGTTCCCTCATAACCCAAATAGCAGCCATTTTAGGAAGAGTCACGCTTCATATGGTAGATATTTTCTACAATACGCTCCTAAAATTGCAAAGTAACTTAAACAGGCTCAGGCAGTGATATATAAGTTAATAAAACTTTTGATCCAATGCAAAAAGCAAAGGTTTATTCCAGCAGTGAATTTATCTTAATTAATTTTGATAACTCAAGAACAATTTGAGATTTCAGAGACACTCAATTGTATTACTGCAATGCTGAGACCTTTCAGATTAGGCCCATTTTAAATAATTGTAAAGACCTAACTTCATTATTTGATTTGAAAATTTATATTAAAATTGTTCAAATCTGTTGAAGGATGTGCTTTGAAATGTATGGAAATGCATTTTAAGGACTTTCTTTGAATGTTTGAGCAGTTGCAACCTTTTCCTAGCTTTACTGACTCTTTGAATGCATGTCCTTGCATTTGAGTAGTGTATCCACACACATGCAAACACAGCTGCGTAAGCCAAGAAAAATATACCACTACTTTACTGATTCTAAGAGACAAGCTGTGTGTGTCCTTCTGTTCTCCTGGATTTGCACATTTCTAATATTAATGTGATGCTTTAAAATGCAAGAAAAAAAAATCAAACATGAGAATTTAATTACTGGGAAGTGAGAAAATTTGATAGTAATTTCTGCCAGCACATAGGAAAACTTTTGCTGACATTTTTGGGAACTGTTTCCATGTTGCAAAAATGTGGTTTTGGTAATTGCAATTTAAGGTTAACTTAATATCATGAATTTGAGCTTGAACACGTTATATCTAATGTTTCTACTCAGCTGCAGCTTAAAAAAGTAACTCTTAATTAAATTATCATTTGAGGCTGTCAGTTACAAAATTTTAAGAATAATAAATCTGCAAACAACAGGACATGTGAAGTCACGTTCCTAGCCAATACTAGAACAAAACATCCTTTAAACATATATTTTTAACTTCATTAAACTCGCAAGAGAATTATCACACATCCTTGCTCAGTAATGAACTGCTGGCTAGGAATTCCATTTATTTTCATTCGTTCTTTACTTCTGTCATATACTTCATCACTCATCACATTCAGCAACCAACTGCAACTTTCTATATTTGTGCTAAACATTCCATGATTCATGCCTCTTCACTTTGTCTAAATCAGCAGAGTGTTATAAACTTCTTCTGTAATAAACGTTCAATTATCTTTCTCAATGCTGAAGAACACTTTTCTGGTCTGCCGTCACTAGCTTTTAGTCACTTCAGTGTCACTACCTACACTCTTCCATTAGAGTTCCATCAAATATCTTGTCAAAGCATTGCCAACAAATAAATCTGCCCATAGTTTATGTAGTAACTCTTGTTACTTTTTTATTTTGTATGGAGAAAAAAAAATCTGCCTCTGCCTCTGTTGGGTATATGAATACTCCAACTGGTTTGGGTGAATAAATATATGAACCTAGGTTTAAGTGTTTGCAGCTTTAAGCACAAAAACTGCAATGTAATTTGATAATTAAGGGTGCGGTTGCAAGCTGCAATAATAGGCAGTGAGAGAGACGTAACACTTCCTGGTTACTGGTTTCTGGTCTGGTTCCTGCTGGTTACTGGTTCCTGGTCTGCCTGGTTGGCTACTGTGCCAGATACCATTTCTACTGAACAAAAGGACTGTTAACTTGGTGAGCTGTGCATACTCAGCGTTGTCTTTGAGAGAAAGGTATCGGAAGGAGAAGATTTACAAGCAGATAAAGACATTGTATTTACTAGTTAATGGACTAGGTTACTGGATGGATATATTGGATATTGACATATGGACTGAATGACACTTCTTAATCTCTGTGTGAATTAAATAACTATTTTAAAACTACAAACAGTGTTTTTGTCTTCAGTGTGTGTATACTCTTGGGCCCAGCCTCTCTCTCATTTGGCTGCCTGGCCTGACTGCTGCTGTGCACTCTGCTTGGGGGTTTGTCCCCAAACACTAACATTGGTTATGGGCCCAGTGAGCACAGTCTAACTAACCAGGTTATACCAGTGAGAGTTGGGGTGAGTTGCACATTACTGTAAAGACAAACTGTTTGTTGAATAGTTATTTATCTGAAGAGCAATGGCACAAGTAAATTTGCCAAGTCTGTCCATGATATCCAGACTAGATGGAACAAACTATGTTTCATGGTCAATGAAATGTAGTTTACTTCTACGAAGAGAAGGTTTGTGGGATATAATTACAAACCCACCAGATGTATCTAACTTAGATCCTAATGTAGAAGAGGATGCCAAAAAGATACAAGACTATAAACGAAAGAATGAGCAGGCTTTGTGCATCATAGGATTGACTCTCTCAGACCAGCAACTGATTCATATTCGTGGAGAGTTAAATGCTGCAAACTGCTGGGAGAATCTCAAGAAGATTTATGTTCGAGACAGTGTAGGAGCTCATATCAATCTTACACGGAAGCTGTTTAGAACACATCTTGAGAAGAATGGAGATATGTTAACTCATTTAAACTGTATAAAAAGCATTTTTCAAGAGTTACAAGAAAAAGAGCTTATATTTAATGAGTTACAACAAGTATACATCATACTGTCTTCATTGGATCGAAGCTATGATGATCTTGTGACTGCTTTAGAAGTATTGCCAAAAGACAGTTTATCAGTAACTGAGATTACCGGCAGGCTATTAGAAGAAGCCAGAAGAAGGTTTGAACGTGACCAGCTGAGAGAAGATAAGCCTAATAAAGAAGAGAAATTATCTTCAAAGCATGAAAGAAACCAGCTTTGTAAAGTAAAGCACCCGGAAGAAGAGAATTTATCTTCAACGGCATACACAATTAAAAGGTGTTTTAATTGTGGAGGCAGAGGACATTTGGCAAGATTCTGCAGAAAAGGAAAACGCCAGAATGTAAAAAAGCCAAAGAAATCCTTTGAACTAGCCACGTTCAGCAACTGTGATGTGAATGATATATGGGTGGTGGACAGTGGTGCATCCCACTGCATCACGAGAGATAAGACAAAGTTTATAAAAATGTCTACAAGCTCTCAACATATATCACTCGCGAATGGCTGGCACCTCAAGGCCAAGGGTGAAGGTATTGCATATTGTCCATGCTTAAACCAGAATATAAAAATGTTGTATGTACCACAGTTAAAGATGAACTTACTTTCTGTAAGAGTATTAGATAAACTAGGTTATGTAGTTACATTTAAGAATAATAAGTGCATACTGGAAAAAGATAACAAAAAGGTAACTGCAGCTTTAAATGGAGCATTGTATGTCTTACATGATAGTAAGAAAGGGGAGGCACAGACTGTATTTAACAATATCAAGCCTCATAATGAATGTATCCATTTATTGCATAGGCGTTTGGGGCATGTAAATTTTAAAATGCTAAAACGTACAGTAGTTATCTGAAGGAATAAGGTTAAAACCCTGTGATAAATATTTGCGTTGTAATGTCTGCTGTGAAGATAAGAGTAAAATATTGCCTGCAAATAGGCTAAATGGTTTTAAAACTAAAGAACCTTTAGAAGTTGTATTTGCAGACATTATAGGTCCAAAGAAACCCAGTATGGGGGGTGCTCGATATATACTGAGCATTATGGACCATTACTCTAGATATGGGTTTTGCTACCTAATGAAAAGCAAAACTGAAACATATCAACATTTCTTCAACTGGTTAAAGTTTGCAGAGAGAAAGTCTAAACGGAAACTGATAACCCTGGTGACAGATAATGGTACGGAATTTGTTAACAGCAAATTCCAGAATAGATTAAAGGTAGCTGGAATAGAGCACAAGAAATCTGCACCATATAGACCACAACACAACGCATTTATAGAGAGAAGAGGCCAAACACTACAGGCAATGGTTAGAACAATGTTAACTGATTCTGGATTACCTGATTCTTTGTGGGGGGAGGCCACAATGTGTGCTAATAACATATTGAACAACGTTGTTAACTCAACTACTGGTGAAATACCATTCACCATGTGGCATGGCAGGAAGCCTGATCTGAGTTACCTGCACACATTTGGTGCACCAGCATGGGTGCATGTCCCTACACAACTCAGGCGTAAAGGGCAACACAGAGCTAAACAATTTTTCTTCGTTGGTTACCAAGCTAACCATAGGGCATATAGATTTTGGGAGAAAGGCACATCTAAGGTGTTAAGTAGTGCCAATGCCCAATTTCTAGAGCACGTAGGATGGGATAAGTTAGAACAGGATAACAATAAAGAAGTAATTATTGAATCCTATAGAAATCCCATTAATTATCCCTGTAACTTTAAAAATAAAGTAAAGAGAGAAGTACAGGAAGAAATAGTGCCCATAGACGAAGAAATAGAACCAATAGCTGAGCAAGATGAGGAACAGGACCAGGTAGTAACTCAAAAAAGTCCTCATACAAGCCCTGTAATTCCCAGAAGAACTACACGAATATCTAGACCGCCTGATAGATACCAGGCTAACACAGTGTGCCAGGTAAATAGAGTTCCATGTACTGTGGATGAGATAAAAAGATATCCTTCTAAAGATAAAGAGAGTTGGTATGCAGCAATGAATAAGGAATTGAAATCCTTGAAGGATATGAAAGTGTATGAAAATGCGAGATTACCTGGTGATATAAAACCCATTGGCTGCAAATGGATCTTTAAGATAAAAACTGATAAGGATGGAAATATAATCCATAAGGCAAGATTAGTAGCCCAAGGTTTTAGACAAAGTGCGAATGACTATGATGAAGTATTTGCACCTAGTCTTAAAGCAGCAACATTAAGGGCAGCTTTAGTGTGGGCAGCAAGCAAGAAATATATAGTTAACCATTTAGATGTGGAAACTGCTTACTTGCATGCTCCACTAAGACATACTGTATATATGAAAAAGCCTAGTGGATTTAAAGGTGACAATAATAATGATTGTTGGTTGTTAAAGAAGAGCCTCTATGGTCTTAAACAATCAGGCTATGAATGGAACCAGTATATTGTAAAGGAACTGAACAATATAGGATTTAAAGCTGGTTTAGCCGACCCATGTCTGTTTAAAAGGGAGACAAATGGTAAAATATCATTATTATTATTGTTCACTGATGATATTGCCTTGATTACTGAGACTAATGATGAAGCAAATAAAATTATAGCATCATTAGGCAAGAAAATAAAAATCAAGCAATTAGGGGAGATAAAGAGATATCTAGGTTTGAATATAGTGAAAACACAGAAAGGTTTTAAGATATCTCAGGAAGATAAGATATCTAAATTGCTATTAGATTATAAGATGGAACTTTGTAAGCCTGCAAAGACTCCAATGAGTCAGGATATTTGCAAAATGGATACTCAAAGTCCCAAGTTTGATAAGGCAATATATCAATCTTTGATTGGTAGCTTATCATACATTAGCAATTGGTCAAGGCCAGATATAGCTTATAGTATTAATCAGCTGGCACGTCATAATAATGATCCGCTTCAATGTCATTGGATAGCATTGAAGAGAATCTTAAGATATCTTAAAGGAACATTACACCATGCACTGTATTTAGAACCAAAAGGTGATCTCATATTGAGTGCTTATGCAGATGCTAGTTTTGCATCAGAAAGAGACACAAGAAAGTCGACTTCAGGAACAGCCATAATGCTGGGTAAGACATTAATAGGTTGGAAGTCAATAAGACAACAGCATATAAGTTTGTCTACTATGGAGGCAGAATTCTCCTGTTTATCACTATTATGTACTGAGTTAATTATGTATAAACAAATGTTGAATGATATGGGTATAACTGTAAATTATCCTATAATTGTACATGAAGATAATCAGGCAGCAATTCAAATGGCCACAAATATTGCAGTAAAAACTAGGAGCAAGCATACAGATTTAAGGTATCTAAATGTTAGACAATCTGTAAAGAGTAAAATGATACAGCTGGAGTATTGCATGTCGGAGGACAATATAGCTGATAATTTTACTAAAGCCCAAGGTGCCATTAAGCACCTAGAGAGTTGTGAAAAGTATGGGTTCAGATTGTAAGGGTATTATATATTTATATCACCCAAAAGGGGAGAATGTTGGGTATATGAATACTCCAACTGGTTTGGGTGAATAAATATATGAACCTAGGTTTAAGTGTTTGCAGCTTTAAGCACAAAAACTGCAATGTAATTTGATAATTAAGGGTGCGGTTGCAAGCTGCAATAATAGGCAGTGAGAGAGACGTAACACTTCCTGGTTACTGGTTTCTGGTCTGGTTCCTGCTGGTTACTGGTTCCTGGTCTGCCTGGTTCCTGGTCTCTCTGCTATCTGCTGCCTGCTGTTTACTACTGTTATGAGACGTCTGCTTGTTGGCTACTGTGCCAGATACCATTTCTACTGAACAAAAGGACTGTTAACTTGGTGAGCTGTGCATACTCAGCGTTGTCTTTGAGAGAAAGGTATCAGAAGGAGAAGATTTACAAGCAGATAAAGACATTGTATTTACTAGTTAATGGACTAGGTTACTGGATGGATATATTGGATATTGACATATGGACTGAATGACACTTCTTAATCTCTGTGTGAATTAAATAACTATTTTAAAACTACAAACAGTGTTTTTGTCTTCAGTGTGTGTATACTCTTGGGCCCAGCCTCTCTCTCATTTGGCTGCCTGGCCTGACTGCTGCTGTGCACTCTGCTTGGGGGTTTGTCCCCAAACACTAACAGCCTCCCAGAAATTTGCTGCCTTTACAGCAAACAGCAAAAAGCCTAGTCAGCTTCAGTACAGCCTGATTTAGCCTGAGCAGCTGATTGGCAATTGGATCGGCCTCCTGGAATACCGCCTATCAGCTATTCCAGGCTGCAGGGATCGCCACCGCCTATTGCCGCCTACGCACACCCCTTTTTCAGCCTCCGCGTGTCCCATTTTCAGCCTCTGCGTGCCCCATTTTTTGCCTCCACACACCCCATTTTTTGCCCAGGGTGTGTGGAGGCCAGGCCATGTGGTGGGGATAAGCAGCGGTGGCAATCCCCACTGCCTGGAACGATCAGAAAACAGGACACGCAGAGGCTGAAAATTGGGCATGTACAGGCAGTGATAGGTGGTGGCAGTGGTGGCGATTCCCGCAGCGGATAGGCAGTATTCCGGAAGGCAGATCCAACCGCCAATCAGCTGCTCATGCTAAATCAGACTGTGCTGAAGCTGACCAGGGTGTTTACTGTAAGGAGACAAATTGCTGGGAGGCAGAGGCAGATTTTTTCCCTCCCCAAAAGCTAGGTGCATCTTATAGTTCAGAGCATCTTATAGTCCAAAAAATATGGTAACTCTCCAAACATTTGTTGAAAAACCAATTCAGTCAACATTATAGGATTCTAAAAAAAAAACAACCCAAAACCAGTAAAAACAAAAACAATCCCCCCAAAAAACAAAACAAAAAAACTCCCACCAAGGCAGGGCAGATCACCATTTTGACAAGTCTGACCACATACAGTCCTTAGCCACAATTATCCATGTTGAGTGCACCGCAAAGGCCAACTTTTTAGACAGCCAAATGTGAGAGTTATATGACCCTATTATGGGGATGGGAGTCAGCAAAGTGGCTGGGTGGATTTGCCCAAAGACAATCACATGCAAAAACAATCTTCCAACGTCTAAAAGTGCTGATTTCCAAGTCAATGATGCCTCTGTCTTCTTGGGTAGAAATTGTATGTTTGGGGATCAACTAAAGGACACCAAACTAAAGAAGATTGCAGCATTTCTTCCTAAGGGTCACTTCTATACTTTGAGCCTTAATAAGTAAAATGTTTAAAATCACCTTTGACATCTTCTCCTCCCCAGCTTACTATGTTTCTTATACCAGCCAGTATTTGTTGTAACAGGTATGAAGAGGTCACATAATTCAAATCAAGAAAGACCAACAACAAATATTCCTAGAGAACAGCCTTCCATCCTAAGTTAGAAAGATTTTTATACAAACAGGATTAAATGCATTTTTGAATCTAAAATAAAAAGAAGCCATTTCAGAAGTAAATGGTACAGCCCAATGTAAAAAAAAATCAATGAATCTGGAGGGCATTCATAAAAACATGCATTTATAAAAATATTGTACTATGAAGGATAATAAATAAAGGTATGTTAAGGTAGACTAATCTATAGCTAGAATAGATTAGTTTAATACATTGCAGAAAGAGATCTAACATAAACAAATATTCAAAGTACATAGTAACAGGTTGACAAATTTGTCACCATCTCCATTACTGTATATGTGTTGATATAATATTTTACACTATAAAAGTTTATTTTCTTTTAAGTGATTTTATAGTGGCTATAATCTTTTGATTAGGAAAACTACAAAAATCACAAGTTCCCTATAATAAAGCTACATGTTACATTTCTAATATTTCAACATATTAAAACCATACTTACTAATAAATGAAGTCTCCCCCAGATATCCTCTGCGTTTCAGGGTCACCTCCAGAACCTTGGAATCCTCATCTATCATGTAATATTCTTTTTCCAATGAAATCCAAGCCCAGTTCAAACGAAAAGGTTGGCTCTGCAATCTGTTTCCTCCTATAATTCAGTTCAATAAATAAATTATTATGTAGTACATATAATCTGAAAGATATCCAGAATCCTTTCAGTATTCACATACAGGACTACATGATATACAATATGAATAAAACTGCATGAGTGAGACAATATTTCTTCACTGTAATACTATGTAAATGTGTTGTATTAGGTTTCACTTGAATTGTGTCTTTTTGATGAGACAAAAATACAATTATTATTTTAAAAAAGAAGAAAATATAATGCGGACTTTCTGTCTTCAAAAGAATGACATTTGTCTTTCAAATGCAGATGGACTGCTAAATTTTGTCCTAGTGAGTTTGTTCTTATATGTGGTGCCATGGGTTTGTGATGTGGTGTTTTGTATCCCCAAAGAAGACAATAAAGACCACATTCTGAATAGGGAGGAGCACTGGTTTGAAGAAGGAGTCAAAGAGGCCATGTATGTTAAAATTGAACAACAGGTAAGGCTACACCACCACCTATCTCCTGTCTACCTTTCAGCAGTCCCAATAAGGTTCCACACTCATTTGCACTCTGATTCAGGTAACCCTGGGGGTAGAGATAAAACCTCAAGGGGCCTCAATGAGTCACAGTTCATGAACAACCTTCAGAATGCTAACAACCAGATGACTGAAAATAACATAAATCCTTTCATTCCCCACTATTCAGTCAAAACTGAAGAAGCTTCTTGTATGAGAAGCAAAATATGTTCAAGGGAAAAATAAACCCAAGAAAGTCAAGTTTCCTCCAAAAAACTTTTAGGATAACCAAAAGTGGGGTGATTAAGAGCCACCATAGACATCAATCTCTTTTATTTATGATGATGTGAATGAAACTGTTAATAACATAAACAGATAAAATTTATCATTAATCTAGGATCATATGGAGTCCACCAGCATTTAGTCACTGATTATCACTGATTATCACAGTCCAGATAAATTGTATCAGACACATTATCACAATGCTTTACGCCTTGCCAATTCCTCTACAGTGTACTGGAGTTGGAGAAGAGATCTTGAAGCTAACCATGAAAGCACTATGAAGACACTGTGAAAGATACCCTATGACACTGGGACATCCAGCCAAGGGAACTAGAAGCTGAGCTGCTGACAGAACACACTGGTGTCTCTGTACTATTCAAAGCTTCCATCAGCTTTGAAGACACTGCCAAAAGAAAACTGTGAGTAGCGTCACAGAATAACACCCACAGCTGCCACTACAACAGATTCCAGTGCCCTCGTTGTGCTAGATTCTGTTTCCAGATTGAGAGTGCAGAGTCATCTCTGTGTACACAGATTAAGAGTGCAAAACAGAGTTTTCTTCAAACCTGAAGGACTACACATAAAATAGCTTTAATAAATTGTAAGAAATCTGTAAAGATCAAGTAGTTCAAAATATAAATATAATATAAATATAAAATAAAATATAAATCACTAACTTTGCTAAGATATATGGCAGAGAATAGGGAAAAGCCAGTGTTTCACAGATAGCCAATTAAGGCATCAAACTAAAAACCAGGAGAATATGCAGCCTTTAGTTAAGATTTCAGTAGATGTGCAATTATAAATAGCTGTGGTATATAATGAGTGGTTTGCTTTTTGTAGCCTAATTCATCATATTACTTAAAACTGTTTAAATTCACAATCACTGGAAAATATTAATATTTTGACATACTTTTTATAACTGAAGATTGAACAAATTCCTTTATAAAGGGCTCCATTGTGAAACATGGATTAGAGAGTTTATTTATAATTAATAATAGGAAAGTTAATTACCATAGGCTGTACCATACAGTATATAAATAACAGATTTCATACTATCATGCTGGCAGCTAAAAAGACCAAAGGAGTATCATGATTTAAACACAGGGCGTAAGGTTATTTTTTTTTAGAAATTAATTGACTGAACAAGTTGCTAAGTACACATTTCACCATTTTTTTCAGCTCAGGCAATATCCCCTCCCTTCAATCACAGGATTGTACTTTGTGCCTTTCAAGAGAAGCTGAAAGAATTTATTACAAAGGTATCTGAGTTTTGAAAAAATGTATTACCCGTTTGGTCCTATTTTATAATTTTGGCCTCCTATTTCAGTGTCATACATGCTATCTCTTCAAAGAATGGTTTTGCAACTTATTTTTTAAAGTTTTGTTCCATTCCTTTTCTTATTATTGATACAGTACAAACAATAAATAATAGCAGGAGTCAAAATGGAAGTGTTAGGTTTAAAGGTCCATCTTCCAAATGACAATGTACAACATGGTGTTTGATACTGCCACACATCCAATTCAATTACCGTATGATTAGATTACTGTAGCTTATAATTATTTAGGGCTGCCCTTGAAAAAAGTCTGTAAACTTAATCAAATGCAAAAATGTATGGATTTGTTCTATGCGTTTTAAAGATCATGAGATACTGGTCTTGAAAGAATTATATATGCTTCCAGTTTGTTTTCAGATATAATTTTTTAAAAATCCTGGTTCTTGCTTATTATGCTCTAAGAATTTTAGACAGATGTCTGGAATACCATTATATAAATTTGTCCAAATTACTATTCATCAAAACCTTGTTACATGTATCTCTTACTGATATCTGATAGCTTCCTGAAATCTTTTAGTAGCAGAAAATTTACACAGCCTCTACTTCAGCTACATAACATTGTCAGGTAAAACAATATATACAAAGATAATATAAAAACCCACAATCCATTAAAATATTTCAGTCCAAGGCAAGGGGTACTACATAAGAATTACATAAGACACATGGATTTCTTAATATCTTGACCCTAGCACTAGGATGATAAGCCAAGTTTTATCTGCCTTCTGGAAGACCAAGTTGGTTGGAGTCATCCAAATATCAGGGAAAGGCTGTTCCACGGGCCAAGCAATCCCTGGTCCTACAAGATAGCACTGTTTGGTAGAGGGGATCTGGAACATCCCCACTCTGTCATATCAGGTGTAAAAAACTGACACCCTCAGACATGGATGGTCCCACAAGTAATCTGTCCCATTTCATATAAGGTTTTAATGATAATAACCAGCACTTGGAATGCACCGGAAGCATACTGATAACAAGGTTTTAGCAGCAGTAGTGTAACACATATGAACTTCAAAGCACCCAGACTGTACACACTGTCAGATTCTGTATCAGTTAAAAGGCTGTTAAAGGCCAGCTCCACCTAGATAATTCTGCAGTAATTTAGCCAGAAAGTACCTAAAGTATGTGTAACAATGAACAAGAACCTCCTGGTCCAAGAATGGGAGCAACTGGCAAGTAATCGTATCAGTGAAAATATTAGGAAGATTAGTCACCTAATGGTTTTATAAGCTGGTAAAGATAACATTGATTCAGACTTAGTGTGCTGTGCAAGTCTAGCCACTGCAGGTTATAAACCCTGTTGATGATTTAACAGATTCTGGTGCATTTCATGGAAAGTAATGAAATAAATCACTACAATAGTAGCAAATATCTGTAGTTCGGGTGTAGGATGAGGGTGAGGGTTCATTCGCCAAGTTTGTGGACTGGTTTCCGAACGTTTTGTTACCAGACCGGGCAACATCTTCTGCAGAGTTTAGGCGGTGTCAGTGTCAGTGTTCTTCTGTTTATAAGGGTTTCAGGTGTGGGTATGTCAAGTAGGAGTCTTGGATATAAATTATTGTTCAGCATAATGAGAAAATGTGCAATAAGTAAAAGAGTAGGATGGCAAACTAGCATTGGATTTGGATCCAGTATTTGGATTAAAACTCCCATATGCTACAGCCAACAGTAGGCTATAAAAATAAATTATGATAGTAGTCCAAATTGACATATCCCAAATTGCTTAATGGATTAAAAATATCCTCAGAATAGCATCTAATAATGATAACAGAAATGCCAGATTTGCCTTAGTCTCAGATATACTGACAATCTACTATATTCCAGGAATAACTTTTTATTGTTTTCAACATAAGAATTATATAAAACTTGTCAAGGCAGAAAGGACAATTGTATTTAAAATGAAACTTTTCAAAGTAAGACATTTACTTCTATTGTTTACTGGTAGGCACAAAAAACTTGGAACAGGCGCAAACTTTTTGCTTCACCAGACACAATCAATAGCAGAGTGTCTAAGAGCAAAATATCTAAAAGGGACCAGGAAAGATCACCGTATAAGCTTTGGCAAAGTTATTTTGATAATTTAAGAAAAGACTAACCTTTTTAAAGGAGGGGCCACATACATATAGTTTTACAGAGGAATTATTGAGTCTGAATCTCTATAACTGTCTGCAACCCAACAATACAGACAGACTTCAATGGATAATCAGAACTGCAGAAAAAACAATTACTACCACCCTGGTTTCCATTGAGTACCTGTATACAGCACGAGTCAAAAAGAGGACTGTGAAAATATCTACAGACCCCTCACATCCTGGACATAAATAGTTTCAACTTCTACCCTCAAAACGACGTTGTAGGGCACTGCACACCAGAACAACTAGACACAAGAACAGTTTTTTCCCAAATGCCATCACTCTGCTAAACAACTAATTCCCACAACACTGTCAAACTACTTAGTAAGACTGTATTAGTATTCTTCTTCTCATCTTTCCTATTACCTATCTCTTCCCACTTATGACTTTAACCGTGTTGCTTGTATCTTTACAATTTATATTTTATTCCCAGTATGATTTGATTGCTTATTAGTAACCTATGGCTATCACTGTGTTGTATCTTATGATTCTTGATTAATGTATTTTATTTTTTTCTTTATGTACACTGACAGCATATGCACTGAAGATACAGTAAATTCCTTGTGTGTCCAATCATACAAGGCCAATAAAGAATTCTGTTCTATTCTATAGATTTTGAATGGTTTGTTGGGGAAAGTTGCATTCCAAAACTGGGACAGGGTAAGGACAAATACATGGTATGGCCTAGCTAAAAAAAAAAAGCAGATTTAACTTAATGCACCTATAATTTGAGCTCAATTAATGTGATTATTTTCCTGCCTATTTAACAGTTCTTGTCTTCTGTCAAATTAAAAAGAAGAAATAATTTGGTGACAGCTGTTAAAGGGGCACTAAGAGTCACACCCAAGATCTGGGGAGTCACATATCAACCTGGCGCTGCAGTTTCAGCACTCCATGTAAAGCAATCTGCCTATTTACAGACATCCCTAGTTATGGATGAACTTCTTCTCCAAGTTGCAATCCTTCATCAGTCAGATTATGTGGTGGATGAAACAATTACTCTCATGGTTGTATAGATGTTTTCTTCCAACTCCTTGAACCTCCTTTACAGGTCCACAGCCCTTAGTTCAGAACTCAGGCACAAGGAAACACGGATCATCTGTCTTACACAGAGATAATTAACATTCCAATGATATACCCTGTGCCTCCCCTAAACTACTTCTGTTTTTCATCTGTGATACACACTTCACCAGTTGAGAACCACTGATGCAGATCACTAACTGGAAACAACAGTTCAAGGGCTTCAAATTGGCAGTTTTCCCAGCCCTACAGGGTGATGCCAAGAACTCAGAATTTAATTCTTTTGGCCCCTTCCTCAAATTATTACTCTGACTGGCAGTGAGCCTTGGGCGCAGATCTTTTTCTTCATTCATATCCATCTGTCTGTTGCTAATAAATAATTCTGGAGTTTGCAAATCTTGTAAACCTAAGCTATAATCTTCCCCAAAATGGCTGTACTCCTATTAATTGCAGCATAAAGGAGGTGATTGCTATGCCAGCTTGCCAACTGCAATATTTCACACCTTAAGGAGACTTAATAATTGTCCTCAAGTGTGTATGTAAACATTATGGCAGAATATTAATAGTTACATAAATAAATAAGAATAAGGAGACCATAGCACTATAATTATCCTTCAGCAATATTCTGTGAAACTTAATTGTTTGGAAATAATATGTAAGCATATTATATTAAATAAGGAAAATTTTAATTGCTGCAAAGTGTCACAGCTTCATGTTGAGGCAACTTGAGTTTTTGCACAGCCTCTTTGAGGTACTTCTCAAGTTATCTACACAAGTATGCTTACCCATATGATTGTTCTCCTGGGTTTATACTAACTGATGAGCAGATGACATGGCAGACTTGAAACAAGCATGGGCCTTTGGGAAACATTTGCCCAAGCAATTTAAGGAATGGTGCTTTCCTTGCGGTGTTAACATGAAACAAAGTTTCTGAAGCTGTTGGCACACTAAGGTAATTTGGGAAATGAAGCAGTTTGGGACAGAGCAGATAACAAAGCTTCTCTTTCCTATTTTTTGTACATGGTTCTCAGTCAGGATGTCTATTCAAATGCTTAGATCAGTGAAAAAATTAAAGACTCACATTTAAAATACCTTTCCTATTACATTGAACCATTATATTTATGGGTTTCTATGTTAGTTGCTAAAGATTTTTATGTACAGTATAAGTTGCCATGATTTCTGGGCAAAGAGAAAAAAACATGAGAAAAACTGTGTGTGCGCGCGCGCGTGTGTGTGTGTGCGTGTGTGTGTAGGGAATTCATTTCTCTGAAACTCCAGATACCAACTTCATCCAAATTGTTTGAATGCATGTAGGGTCAATCCAGTCCATGGGCCTGGATAAAAATGTCACCCTAAATTGGAATACTGGACAAAGATTGTAATGATTGTGATGCAACCATCTAACCAATCACAAAGCTTACTTACAACTAATAATATACAAATGTGTATCTATTCAAGTAGCAATGCTTACAATCCCAGTCCTCAACCAGAAATTCTTATCTTTTTGATACTATTAAGGTGAGAATAATGTTCTTTGTGTCTCTTTTACTTTAGGAAATATTATTTTACACATAATTTAAAAAACCATCCATCATTCAACTATCTAACCATCCATTAAATATTTATTATGGTCAAAGACCAGCACAAGGTGGAATACACTCAATTAAAAAGCATTAAAATACACCAGACTCTAAAAAAAAGTCCTCAATATTCCCGTCCTCTAACCTTTTCACCTATACACTTCCACTTCTACCACTTGCCCAAATGTGGAAACTTTTTGGTTTTTCATTATAATTTTTCCACAGTGTATTCAATGTTGGCAGTCCAATTTTTATTTTTTAAATAAAGGCCTTCTTTACAACATTATCCAACATGAATAGTCGAACTCTAACAAACTTTAATGATGTTTGTCTACTGAACATATATAAACCCTGCTTCTAAGAAATATTCTGGAGTATGCCTTCTAAATTATTTCTCTGGTTATCACTATATCTAAATATATTCATACAGGATTAAAGCATAATATATTACTATGATGCCTGCCATTATTCCACCCCCCCAAGCAATTATATACTCCAATACTGACAAACCCAATCCTTAAAATATAACTGATGTAATTATCTCACAAACACTGCGTTTTAAAATTGTTCTGTTGCTAGTTTAAGAAGGGTATCTTGTCTACTAGGCATTCTTTATAGATTTCCTTCATGTTATCATGTGATCTTATTGTGATCTTATTTATTCCTTGCTAAATTAGTCCCCAAGACTAATTTATACTGTTTGGTATATATATAATTTATACTATTTGGTATATATACTCTTTGGCCACGGATTGATTTTCTCTGGTGGAAAACATTTGATTAAATGAGAGAAATGATTTTCTATTAGTGGAAATCTGTGTTGATTCACTCTTCCTTCCTTGTGTTCCCTTTTTTATGTCTAACCAAATCTATCCTAAAGGATTAAGAAAAAAACCAGAACAGTCGTGATATTGTGGATGTAAGACAATTTGGTAAAAATTATCTGCATTCCTTTCTAGCAATATGATTTATAATTCCTGGAATGCTTAGGCCCGTGATGGCGAACCTATGGCACGCAAGCCACAGTTGGCACACAATGCCATTTGTGCGGGCACGCGAGCCCCAGGCAAACTAACCTTACTGCACATGCCTTCACTCCCAGCTGATTTTTCGGCTTCCCAGAGGCTCGAGTGAAGCCTCTGCATCCTTTGGAGGCCGAAAACAGGCCAGTTTCCACACTTCCTGTATTTCTGGAAATATCGGAAGTGATGAAACAGGCCCATTTTTCAGCCTCCAAAGGTTGCAGAGGCTTTCCTCGAGCTTCTGGGAGCCTGAAAAAGGCCTCAAATGGGCCAAAAATCAGTTGGAAGGCGCAATGCAGGTAAGGGTGTGATGGGGGGGGAATCCTGTGCACATGCACACAGGCCCATCCATGCGCATTGCCTTCTGGGTACTGGCATGTGAGCATGTACATGCGAGCGAGCATGCAATTTTTGGCAAAGGAGCCCAAAATGGTTAGCCACCGCTGGCTTAGGCCAACTCTAAAGAATTTGGATCATAGTTAATTCATTTTACCATAGTTTTGCATTTCCATTCTGATAAACTCATAACTATATTCTGAATCTTGAAGTGGTATCTCAGAGTCTGAATAATCTGTTATTCCTATAATCTGCCTCTGTAAACCCAGGTGCGGCTTTTCAATGCCTGTAATTCTTAACATTTTTGCAATGTTGGATTTCTGGATAAGTTTTTACTACCTCCAGAGCAGTTTGGATCCTTTAGAAAAGAACTTTTTTTCTGTCAGGAGGAAGTACTAGAAATGCAGACTAAAGTGTATAGACAGAATATTGAACAATATTCTTATTGGTATACTCTTATACCAATACTCTTATTTGGTATTACTATTAAAAGGGCTATATAGGGAAGTCAGACATTTTTTACAGTAGACTATATCAGGACACAATTATGTTAAATTCAAAGAAAATACTCCTGAATGGAGCAATGTGCTGTGCTTCTGAACAATTCAATAAAATCCTTTACCCATGTCTACTTGGATGAAGGTCAGAAATTGTGATACTGATTCATGCAATACATAGGTAGTATATGAATAAAACAATTTAGCCTCTATCATAGAGAATTCTATAATAATAAAATTAATGCACAATGCAACTTTCTCTTAAAACTATAAAAACTCTTGAATCTAATAAATTTTTGGGTGACCAAAATCAGAGAATTGATTTAACATCACTGAACAGTACTACTCAGTTACTGGCCAGAAGATTTTTCTCCCCATTGCATTATCTCCTTGTGTGGCAGGAAGAATCCTATAACTCCTAGAGAAAATTGAGTTGATGGCGTTGGGTTATTGAACATGTCATCCAGTGTCATAATGACAAAGAATCTAGTGCCACTTCTCCACCAAGCACACAAAGATTGATTTTGCGTATTGTTGGTGCTGCAGAACCATGGCTTATACCATATGAAAGGCCATTTACTCCTGCAGACAGGCTACATGGAAGGCAGTTGAACAATTCAGATAATATCTGAATACAACTGTTGGGATGCCTCCAATTTTTAAGTATTGCTGGATTGGCCTATTTTCTGCCTAATAAGGCAAGTGTTTCTTATAAATATGGCGAGAAAGACATCCTATCTAACAGCTAAAATGTTGCTGAAATTGTTTTGAAAAATCAGACATAAATGTAACTACTTTAAAGTATCTTTCTGTGAAAATCCATTATGTTAATTATAGCAAAATATTCTATTTCTTAAACATGACTGGAGATATATAATAAAAGGAGATTATTTCATCTTGGTTTATAGTTCTATTAAGCAAGCGAATAAAACTACTTTCCTTATAAGGTTTATAAACTGTTTTGGAAACTGTTTTCATTGTTTACAATATATTTCAACATACTTTACAACTTTTTAAAAGTAAGTAAAATAAAAAATACATTAAAATTTTAAGTGAATAGATTTTCAAAAGGAGAAGATTACAGATGGTTTTATGTTCCTGGTTTGTTGAGTAATATAAAAGCTATATCAGTTCCTATAAAACTCTGTTAATTTACCTAATAGAAGAATGCAACACTAATTATTATACTAATAAATACAGTTCTCGACTTATAACCACAACTGGGTCCAAAATTTCTGTTGCTAAGTGAGACATTCGTTACGTGAGTTGTATTTTTATTTTTTTTAAACAAAGTTTTTATTTTTTACAACACACATACGAACAAAATTACGTGAGTTTTATTATGACCTTTCTTGCCACAGTTGTTAAGTGAATCACTTCAATTGATAAGTTAGTAACCTGGTTACTAAGTGAACCTTGCTTCCCCATTGACTTTACTTTTCAGAAAGCCCCCAAATGTGATCACTTGACCTTGGGACACAGCAATGATCATAAGCAGGAACCAGGTGCCAAGCATCTGAAATTTGATCACATGATCATGGGCAGTGGTGGTATTCAGCCGGTTCGCACCACTTCAGACAAACTGGTAGCAAGGATTTGGTGTGGGTCACCAAACCGGTAGTAACTTCTGGCTGGCCACGCTCCTGCCCCAGTCACTGGTCATTCGCTCACCCCGCCTGCCGGACCCCGCCCAGTCACTCCTTAAGGTATTTCTTTTTTTCCCCTCCCGACAATCAGCTGTTCCTATGATCAGCTGTGCTGATTCCTCTCCCTGACTTACTGCTTCACCCAGGAGGCTTCCCTGAGGCCCTGGAAAGCAAAAAATGGAGGGAGCAGCTCCCCCGCTCCCTCCATTTTTTTGCCTTCCTGGGCCCCAGGGAAGCTTCCTGGGAGCAAAAATGCCCCCCCAGGAGGCCTGCCCAAGGCCCAGAAGGCCCAAAAATGGGGAAGGACTGCAAAAAAAAAAGTCACATCCACCCAGTCACATGGCCGCACCCACCCAGCCATGCCCACCAAGCCACACCCACAGAACCAGTAGTAAACTTTTTTGAAACCCACCACTGATCATGGGGATGGTGCAAAGGTTATAATGAAAGAAACAGTCATAACTTGCTTTTTTAATTGCCCTGGCAATTTTGAAAGGTCGCTAAATGAACTACTGGACTACCTGTATTTTGCTATTCATTGAAAGATTTTTACACACTTATTTCAGTTTTTTATCAATGTTTAAGACAATATGCAAATCAAGTTATAAAAGACAATAAATTGAAGCAACAAAGAGCTAAGTATGATGTACTATTCTGATTTGTAAATATAGTTAGCAGTATTTTAAGTTAATTCTAGGACATAATTAAACTTACCAAATATTAGCTTCTTCATGGTACAAAACTATGACCCAGAAAACCACATGTATATACTTTTCATATCACTGGAACACTCAAAACTGATTTGTTTAAAAGTTATTACTGATATATGAAATATTCTATAATTCTATACAGAATATTCTATAATTTATAAAATGTAATAAAACAAATAAAACTCTTTGTTTATTCTTTAATGAAGATTTGACTGTTCCTACCAAGCAAAGACAATTGTCAGAACAGAAAAGAAATTCAGCTATCCGGTTCTTTCCCTTACTGAAATAAATCGTTGTATCTGGTGTTTTATTTTACCTGTTACAGCAGAAGCTTAATGATACTTTCCACCCATTTTGTTTCTCTTGGCTTGTGTTCAATACTTTTCTTTCATTGTTATTAGTAGGAGTGCATGTTACAAGCCATTTATACTATTTATACAACGTTATTGATGACTGTAGTAGAAACATTTTTAAAAGAAGGATTCTTCCAAACTGTAAATTGATCAAAGGTTTTAAAGTGCCACCTGCTGGGTAGGGCATAGAAATTATTTGATTGATCAAAGAAAATCTTATTTCTTGCCATCTACTATAAGTAGATTTCATACATCAATATGACATAAGCTCACCTTCTGTTTCTAAGAATTCCTGTTAAATTTGGGTTTAGAAAATGAACAAGTAAATTTACCAAAGTGTGATCGCCCAGGTATATACGACCACCTGGCCATCTTATTCTCCCAGCCTTATTTAGGTATTTGCTCATATCATTGGTCACTCTAATTAAATAGAAGCCATAGCAGCACATCTAGCTCCAATGCCACATTCTTATCCCTGCTCCAAACACCCTCGTACTCTGAAATGGGTTTCTTGTGAGGGAGGGGACAATACACATAGATACTGCTCTAAAGGAATACCCAGCAGTTAGTATTTGGGGGCTGTCCTTCTCTTAGTTTATCAAATAATGAATATGTGCTCAAATAGTGCTCCTACCATCTTCAAATGCATTTTCTCCACATCACTCTCTCCTTGTTCTCTGGAAGGAAGTATAGGGTCGAGTTTGTCTCAATGATGTGATAAATCACATACAGATATCAGGCACTTTGAAACTTTAAGGAAATCTCCATGCAGGTTCTTTAGATGTGTTTCTTTCATTTATTTCTAATCACCGTTTACTATTGAGAGCAGAAGAAAACAATAGACAAACTATTTCTTCCTGTTTATTCATTTCCCAAAATTTCTTCCCAGCAATTCTGTGTGTGTGTGTATGTGTTTGTGTAAAAGAGAGAGAGACAGAGGGAGAAAACACAGGGGTATAAAGTCATTGCAGTTTCTTCCAGTTCTGGTAATCACTGCAGCTCCTGCAGAATTTATTGGAACCAATATAACTAACTAATATAGAGTCATGTATATGAGATGAGTGGCCTATTGTACTGTATACTGTATACATACATACTGTGTAAATATATTAATTAACAATAAATAAATGAAGATTTCCGCCTCACTTATCCCATATGTTGTATTATTAGAGGAATTACTATGCAAGATATTATAATTCATTATTTCAAGTCTTCTTTCAAAAGCTAAATGTATTCTCTTGGTTACTCAATTTCTATTCCACAAGATTTTTGTTTTTAATTAATATGCACCTATGCAATGTACAAATAGAGAGTTGTGTTATCTATTGTAATTAGAAATAATGCACCTGAGGGCATTTCCTTCCTGCTCTGCCAGTAAATCTGAACATCATATTACATTTAGTCATACAGCTCTTAAAACCAATTATCACCTATCAGCTGCTTCACATTATCTATTACCTTCATTACTCTCAGAAATATTAAGAAACTTCTGATGCATGCATGTGTCTTCACTCTTATAAAACCTCAGTTATTAGCCTCTCATCTTTGGTACATGATTGTACCCTATGAAATCAATCACTACTCCAAAGATAGTGCCACTTTTACTAAGTTCATATACTGTATGCACAAAAGAAACCATATTCATCTTATATATGTTTAGTACATATGAATTTCAAACAAATTAGTAAATAATTTTTGCTTAACAGAAATCCAGGATTAAATTTAAACAGCTACTGTCTCATATGGTTTTCAGAAAACACAAACATATATAGAATATATTTTGGAATGTAATAAGGTGCCACATCTTTGTTGTTTTTTTAAATATTGAGTGTAATGCAAACATCCTCCAAATAAGAAATTTCACGTACAATTAATATTTCATTGTACATTGTATAAGAATACTTTTGCCTGAAGGCAAAATTATCAAAGCATGTGACTTTACTTTTAAAATCTAGGAATAGTAATAAAGCCTGTTATCATTAAAGACTTTTTTGATAAATCAGAAAAATTGTAGCTCATAACAGCTTTTTTTAAAAAAAGTATATATTCTTTATCACAATCTTATGCATGTTTAAATGAAAGGAAATCCTACTGAATCTAAATAAAATTAATCCTTGGTATGGTTAGGACTGGAGAGTTATTTGCATGATGAATTGATATATCTCAAATTATCACTTACTCTAATGGATATTAAAGGCTAAAGTGGGAACAGAATGGAGGACAAAATAGACTTCCGGCTTTTCTAGTACAGCTCTTTCCATGTTACACCCTTATACATATCATGCGGACGGGTGGGCGCTATCACTGCCTCTGGCAGCCTCTCCCGGTGGCCCTTTCGGGTTCGAGCTGGAGGGACTTGGAAAGGAAGCCAAGCTCAGGTCGGCCCGGCTCTTTTGCTTGGCAGGCGGGCGCGCACCCGCAGCTCGCTTTCCTGGCTCTGCCCAGCCCGCACGGCTCTGGCGTGGCCCTGGCAGGATGAGCGGAGGGTCCAGCGGGGAGGTGCTTGCTGCCTTGGTGAGAGTTGTGCTGCTGGGAAGGAGGGCCCGCCTGTCAGCTGCACTGGGCGCCCCAGGCGAAGCTCTTCGTGCTCTGCCCGGCGCTAGGCAGGGATGGTGGCTGGGCGCTTCTCCCGAGGTGGGCCGATCCTGTGTTGCGGCCCCGGGAGATTCGCCTCCCCACATGCGGTTGGGCTGCCCTCTTGGGCAGGGAGGCTTTGTTGTAGTAGGGCGTTGTTTTTAAAATAACTGGCTTTACCTTCGAAGGCAAAGGGAAGGCGGCGACAGGAGCGCCTGCAGCCAAATGTCTCCGCCGGGTTCCAGTTGCAGGGAGGAACCCTGGCTGGCTGCGCATGGCTGCGCCAAATGCCACGGCGTTGCTCTAAATGCTGCGGCAGCAAGGGAGAAGGGAAAGCAACAGTGGTGGAAGGTCTCCCGATACGAAGTGCCCCACCAACGTCGAGGTCAACATCCAAGCTGTCACTGCCCGCCCACCCGAGGATGCAAGGGGGGGGATTAAGTAACCCCCCAAAAGACGGCCTAGCCATTTTTTGGGGGGTAAAAAAAAAAAAAAGGCCCGGCCTTATTTTGTGAGAAACACGGTAGTATGAATGTAGACCCTGTCTGCAAGTTTTTAAAGCAGATACAATTCCTCCAGGTTCATACATCTACCCTTTGTAGTTGGCTGAAAAAAGAAATGGCTGCTTTAAAGACATGCAAACAGGTGTGCACTGTGTAGCCTAAAGCACTTTTTAGAATCAAATCTGAAATACTGCATAGTCCTAAAATTAGTTTCCTTATGCTCTCCCTTTCTGTCATGACTAATTTTAAGATTGCAACTACTGGAACAACATTTGGATCTGTCTCTTAGCAAGAAAAATATCCCCTCCTGCCACAGAGATGAGATGGAGTTGCAAGAAACACATGCTCATCAATAATAACCAAAATAACATTTAAAAAGTCCAATTAGAATGTATAATTAGTATTTGCACAGTTACCAGATTATAATGACATTTGATTGAAAATTATTCCAACAGAAACATTCAAACCTTTCCTATCAATTCATGGAGATTGTTACAATGTATTTCTTCATTTCCTAAATCAGGTTTCACACTAATGGTACTGTCTCTAAAGAAGCCATTTCACATCTCTAAATAAGGTATAATAATGTATCTATAGCAAACCAAACCAAATTGTAATTTCCATTTGTTGTGTTATCTTGTATATGTGTGTGTGTGTGTGTGTGTTTGTGTTTCAATCTCTGAGCACAAAAGGACGTGTTTTTAAAAAAGAAGTTTTCAATATAAGCAATGTATTTTGTGCAGCCTGAATTACAACAAATTCACAATATTCGATGCCAATATTCATATGCACGTCACTGTAAATCTACTGAACCAGTGTAAAAAATAGAAAATCTTACCATTATCTTCAACTGAAAAATAGAAGATATCGCTCGTAGCATTTTCACGTTCTTTCAAGGCATAACATATCTTCATGTCATCGATATCAGCTGATGGAATGAGAAAAGTTACACAAGTCACCACAATGCTGACCTCAAAATCTTTTCAATACAGATTAAATTTACCCCTTTTGCTTTTGTTTGTTTCGAACCATCATATATTTATGTATGTATCCTACACAACATATTAATATCTGAACAGGTTTAATATTTCCCCCTTTGTCATCTGGAGTACCGAATCCAATGCCCTTCAGATGAACCCAAGCTGTTCAGGTGCTCAGACTTCAATGTCCAGAAAGAGATTATGAATTTCATCTGCAAAGCATCTGGTTGGAGAAAACTGGTTTAAACGATTGTGAGTCACTTGTTTTCATTTAGAACCTATAGCTAGGTGTAGACATAGTACCATTAGAGTATATAGAACAAACCATAGTAGTTCACTCATTATGTTAAGCCACAAAACATTTACAAATCTCAGTATAAAGAACAAACAAGTCTCATTAAATCTTCATGTGTGAATCCAAGCTATTAATTACTATATGCTCAGGGCACCTAGAATGAAATATAAAACGGACAGATTGTGCTGGTTGTAATCCCTGAATAATACCACAATAATCAATGGAATGACATCACAGCAAAATTGTTTTCTTATTCCATTGGATAATACATATTATAAGTATTTATATATCTGCTAATATATAACAAACTTTTAGAATGTTGAGAATTTGTAAAAGTTAAATATTTTACACTGCCAAACATCTGAGAATGCTCATATAATAAACTATATAAATCTATGGCAATTTTAAAATGTATTTGTGTTCCTAGTGCAAAGCCACATGACCTACAATGGACTGAGCTCTTACTGATGGATATAAGCCATTATGGGGTAGGAAATGCTTTTGGCTAGACAGGATTATGAATCCAGCTAATTTTGAACCTGGCAACAAACCAAGTTAAATAATGGATTGGATAGGTATGAGCCTATAAAAGATTAATTTTTGTGTAGATGTTGATCTGTAAATATGATTTTAAAACAAATTCAAACAGATTTCATTGTTTTAGAAACATCAACTTTCTAAAAAAAAATCAATAAATAAAACTAGTGATTACATAGTACTAACCTTGGGAAAAGGATTTGACACTTGCATTTCCTAGACCAATATTAATGAGAAATCCATGTTTTGGCCCATCTGTGATCTTATATTTCAATAATTTGTGTGGACTATCTCTGTCTTCTGCTTTCAGAGACTTGCTAGTTATCAGGAAGCCCAGATGTCCAGTTGCTATATTTCTCAGTGTGGAGACACCCTTGTTCACTACTATTTGTGGTATTCCATTGTCTAAAGCATTGATCTGAATTTTCATCATCTGTGGGATACGTGTTTCAAGGATGGTATCAGGAAAAACATAAAAATCTGGATGTGTCCCATCTGTTATAGTGAAAGAGAAGCTATCCTGATTAGTTTCAGTGCCATCATGTTTGTAGCTGATCATATTTTCATTTAAGTCTTGTTTAGTGAAGCTCGTGACAGAATAGCTGTTGTTATAAATAATTTGACCATGTACAGGGACTTGGGTAATCATGAAACGGAGCAGATGATCAGGTGTATCCCGATCATCCACATTTAGCTCAAATGGTGTGATCAGTTTGGTTCCCCCTTCTTGAACTGTGAGGTCATGTAATGTGAGAACTGGCTTCTTATTGTCCACATCAGTAATAGAAACTCTAAAAGTACGGAAGACTGGATTATAGCCATCAGTCACTTCGAACTCAAAGCTATCCATCTTCACCTCATCATCTGCAGTGTGGATGTAATAAATCTTGTTGCCAGCTAGTTGAAGCTGAGTGAAGGTAGTGACAAGAACTCCAGGGTTGTCAGAATTCTCTAAATGACCTCTGCTTGGTGCCCGTGTGATGCTGAACCTAAGTAGTTCATCAGGACTGTTGATATCACTTGTACTGAGGAGATCTGTAGTGAGAGTCACTTTACCACCTTCTTTCAGAGTGACTCCTTTATTGATCACTTCAGGAAACACCATATCAATGCCGTTGATAGTAATGTAAAAATATCTGTCTATCAAGGGATTGATGCCATCAGTGACATCAAACTTAAATAAGTCACGGAGTCCCTGTTGGCCCATATGTGTATAACATATAGATTTATGATCTATGTCATCCTGTGTGAAATTCATGCCAAGTGTAATGTTATATAGCACTTCTTTTTCTTTACTTATATGCTGTAATAAGCCATGCCTGGGGGATAAACGAATAATGTAAGTAAGCATCCTGTCTTCTGAGTCTATGTCAGTGGCTCTGAGATCTTGACTGGTGATAACTTTACATTCCCCAACATCTACTTCTAATCCATCATTGATGGACATCCGGGGTGTTTCATCATCAACCAAAATAACCATTATTAATACTTCTTCTTCCACTGTGTGTAGACCATCAGTAAGTTGGATTTTGAAAGAGTCCTCTTTAGTTTCTGAGTCATCATGCTCATATACAATGCTAGATGCTTCCTGAATTTCTTCTAGAGTGAAATTGGTAACAGACACAGTACCTGTAGCCAGCTGGTTAACAATCTGCCCATGCTTTGGAGGAACAGTTATAAAGAAGTGCAATTTATCTGGGGGAATATCGCCATCAGCACCATTGAGAATGGGTGTGTCAATTACCAAACTCATTCCTTCCAACACCACAAACTCACGTACAAACAATTCAGGCTTCTCATCATTAGTTGGGATAATGATAATTGGAAAGAACTGAGGTGGTGAAAAGTTGATACCATCAGAACACTGGAAAGTAAACCTGTCTTCTAAAGGTTCTATCCCCTTATGGATGCTCTGAACATAATTGATATGACCAACACGAATATCTTTGATGGAAAATGCACTGATGGGAATCCCAGCTCTGGATTTTTCAGATCCTGGTGCTGGAGAGATATTTTCTAGGTATCCAGCAGTTGACTGTGTTAGAATGGTACAGAGAACATCATCTCTGGGAGTATCAATATCTTCCACATCCAGCAGTTCTAACCTTAGCACATTCTTTCCTCCTTCATGAACAGTGAATGGTTCTTCTCCCAACATAACTTCAGGAGCAATGTTGTCCACTGGCAAAAGAGTTACAGTCACACGCACTCCTTCTATTGTGCTTCCTCTCACCACCCATTCACTGGACTGATCAGAGATAGTAAGATTGAAAGAATCAGTCTGCTTCTTCAATCCAATCTCTCCACTATTGTGAGCATAAACGACTGTTCCGCTTATGAGATCCTCTTGAGTGAATCTTTTAGAGGGTATTCCATCCACTAAAATGCTACCCAGCTTAGGGGGGTCCTCTACAATAAAAGTTAATGCCAGTTCATCAGTATCCTCATCTGTGCCCTGGATAAGAGAAGTAGTTATTTCAGTAGCACTATTTTCCAGAACATCAATAAAGGCCCCCAAAAGTCCATTACTACCAGGGACCATGATGCTGGGACGTTCATCATCAACTGGTTGAACAGCAATTTTAACTGTGATTGGTACTTGATGAACTTCATCACTTACTTCTAATTGAAAGGAATCACTTTTGTACTCATCACCATTATGCTGATAAGATATGCGACCATTAGTAATGTCATCTAAAAGAAAAGATTCACCCTGTACCATTAATGCCTCCTCCAGGTAGCGCAGGTAGCCATGTTGAGGTGCTTCAGTTAAAGTGAAGACAATTCGGTCAGTGTCTGTATCTTTATCAGTAGCATCTAGTTGCGTGGTGGTGAGAAAGAAGGTGTGCCCCTCAAAAACTGTGAAACCAGCATTGGTTATTTGTGGGGGCTGATTATTCACTGGCTGCAAGAAGAAAGTGAAAATACCTAGCACGGAATTACCAGCTGCATCTTCTACGCTGTAAGTGAATTGTGCTATTCTTGGAGTAATGCCAAGTTCTTGGTCTGGTGGTCTATAGGCCACTTTATGATGATTTATCTGTGCTTGAGTGAAATGGGTAATAGGCACTAGAGGGCTGTCAGTCAATACAATTTCACCTGCCAAAACAGGGTGATTTTCGTCAATATCAGTTGGTGATGTAAGCACTGTATATTTCAGCTCTCTGTCATCTGTGTCCAAATCAGTATAACACAGATAATGCTTCGTGAAATGTGTCACCTGGTATTCCAGGACAGTCATCTGTAAAGTTGTCCCTGGGTATAGTTCTGGAGATAGGTTATCTACTGGCTGTATCTTGATGATAAATACCTGTTCTTCAGATTGATTTGGAGGGTCATTATCATCTTGGAGATAGAATACGAACTGGTCCATCACTACATTGGTGCTATGAGGTCCAATATGTCTGTAGAACAACTTTCCATGTAGGATATCCTCTTGCAGCCATTCAGTCACTACCTTCTCATATATAGCCTCACTGTCTATAAAGTGCCAGGAGGATGGATCGCTATGATCTTCTTCTATCTCTTCCTTTTTTTCATAAGATGATGGAACTTCTTCCTGACGCAATAGAAACTCACCAAAATGTTTCTGGATAGGTATATCTGAAGACTTTTCAACCTCCTTAACAACAAATCGAATAGTTGAGTCATCAGAATCTATATCAGTAGCACTGAGAACAAAGGGTGAGATCTGCACTATCTGGTGCTCACTTAGGACCAAGCCAGTGTTGGCATTAAGGAGTGGTGGTTGATCATCATCAGGGGCAATTGTAATTGGATAAAAAAACTCCACCTGGTGTTGTCCATCCTTCATGCAGAAGATAATGTTATCACTGAAACTGTGCTCACTGCCATCATGCTGGTAGATCACCTGTCCAGCTTCCAACTCTGCTGCAGTAAAAAAATGACGACCAGGAGACGCACCCAAAACTCTCAGTTCCCCATGTTTTAGACCTCTTGTAACCCAAATCTTCACTTCGCCTAAGTTGTCCTCATCACTGATTACAAGATTGTCAGAAAGCGGCCTTGACTGGCCTTCAAAAAGCATCATCTGAGGGCCAGCAATTCGATTAAAGACAGCCACCGGAGCCAAAGTGTTCATAGGCTTCACCACCACCACAAAGGCAAAGGGGTCTGAAGAGGCACCCTCAGGGTCCAACACCTCCATCTCAAGCTGGAAGAGGCGCTCATGGTCTGAGTCCACTGTAGGAGGTTGGTAGGCAATCTTCAGCTCCCTCAACTCCCGCTGCGTGAAAGACGTGAGTGGCCGACTAGGATCATCCGTACTTATCAAGTAACCAGTTGTCTCGTCCTGCCCTCCAGCACTGAGCCAGAGAGAGGTGAGATTAAATAGCAGCAGATCTGCCGGGCTCTCCAAGTCCTCCGCCGCCAACATGTCAGGGGTGATGGCGGTAAGCACAAACTGGTCCACCTCCATCATGAGCAAAGCCACAAAGCTGGGCTTGGGGGGGGTGTTCTCAGCGCCCTCCCGGATCCGAACCTCCAGCTGAAAGTATTCCTGATGGCTTAGGCTGTCCGGAGAGCCGCTGTCCTCCAGCACTTCCACCCGCATCGGGATGTGGTCGCGGTTGGGCGAGGGCGTGGGAGCCGTGTGCTGGTAGCGGATGCCCTCGCTCAGGAAGCGGCGGCACTCGTTGCTGTAGCCCGGCGGCAGGGGGCGGCCGCGGGCGTCGATCAAGCGCCCGTAGGAAGGCAGGTGGGTGCCGCTGCTGGGCGCGTGAGGGAGGGCTGTGAGGCGGCAGTGGCGACGGCCGGCCGCTCCCTCCTCGGCGAAGGCCAGCACTTTGGCGTCCAGGGGCTGGCTGAGGCCCCGCAGCTTCTCCACGGCGAGCGGCAGGTGGCGGCTGAGGAGGCGCAGCTGCTGCGACAATACCTCGGCCTCCAGCGCGAAAGGCACCACGAACGTGCGACCGGGGGAATCGTAGCGGAGCTGGAGGCTGAGGCGGTCGCGGCCGGGGCTGCGAGACCCGTAGTGGGTGTAGGTAACCTCTCCGGGGCCGAAATCGCAGGGGAAGCGTTGTGGGGAGAGCGCCCCCGGGCGGTGAGGCGCAGGCCCGTTCTCCAAGACGGTCACGCTGCACTTGTCGCCCGGCTGCACGCGGATCACCAGGTCGCGGACGGGGTCCAGGGAGACGGAGCGGCCGAAAGGCACGCGCAGTCCGCGGTTGGCCACCAAGATCCCCGCGGCGGCCCCGTCCAGAGCGTCCGGTTCCGCCGGCTGAAGGAGAAGCGACGGCCCGGCGGAGTTCGGCTGCGGCTGGGTGGTCCCGAGCGCAGCCAGAAGGGAGAGCAGGAGCAGCGCCGCCCCGGAGGGCGCCCGGCGGCGGCGAAGGTGCCTAGGCGGTTCGGCCATGCCGCCTCTTATGCTGCCTCTTTCTCTCTCGCTCTCTCTCCCCCGGCGTGGGGCGGTGAGCGCGAGTTCCGACGGACTTTGGGACCCGGGGACGGCAGGGCGGACGACCAGGTGCCGGAGCCGGGCTTCTGTGCTGCTCCGGAGCGGGGCTCTCTGGGACTCGGCCACTGCCTGCCGCAGGTACTCGAGGGGAGGGGAGGAGAGGAGAGGGAGCGGGGTGGGAGCTGGCAGCCCCTCGCACCGCCCAGGAACTGCCTCCCCCTCCCCGGCCCACCCAGGAACCGAGGCTTCGTTTCTCCGCTGCTCCAAGCAGCGGGGAAGCGTCCATTCGCTGAGCGAGCAGCCCCCGAAAGGCGGCAGGGGGGACGACCCTCCTCCGACCTCGCTTGCAAGGAAGGCAGAGCTTATGGCTCCGAGGCCAGGATCCCGTTTGCAGCGAAGAGAAGACGGTTCCGTCTCCAGCAATCTTTGCCTCCGGGGCACCGGTTTTTAAGGCGCGAAAGAGCAGCGCTAGGGTGACAACTGCCTTTCTGTCGCTTGCAGGCGGCTGCTGCCTTTGCTCCCGCGGGCGAGAGAGCAACGAGGAGCTGAGGCCCGGTCCAGCAAAGGCGGTAAAAATGTTCTCTTGCACTTCTCCGAGGTGCTTTGCTGCTGCTGCTGCAACACAGTCTCTCTCCTCTCCTCTTGGAAGTTATCAGGGATGCATTCGGCTTAGGTTGCATTCTGATTCAGGCAGAATGTGTTGTGTTGCATCCTTGGTGAACCCAACTTTTTCTTCCATTAGATCAGACAGGAATTCTAAACCAGCATTCCTGGGAATTATGATGCAGTATAACTTGAGGAATATGTGTTAGGCTGCCAGGAAAATCAACCAGTTTCTTTCCTTTAACAATCAGAATCCCTGGGGATTGTCAAATCCATTCATTCTCATCAAGAATGTTTGGGGAGGTGGGGGATACCAAGACGACATATTTGCCAAATTGATAAGAGCCTGACAATTCTGATAAAAACAAGCTGTCCTTTAATGTTAGGAACTCACAGATTCCTCCTTTTGAGAGGAATCACATATGCCAGGCTGGCAGGTGCCCTTTGCTGATCCAAGCTTGTATGGAGGTCTTCCTGATTGTGAAGCAAATACAGTGGTCTGACTAAAGCAAGGGTGGGAAGTACAGCTTTAGAGAGGAAGTTTAGGCCTCCTACAAACTTTTGAGTTTGCTAATTATACATTTTGCAGTGGTGCAGAATCTATAAATCAGATATTTATATCTATATCTATCTATCATTGGCCTGTGAACTGCTAGTATGCAAATGCTCTAATTTTACAATCGTGCAGACTGACTTGGGAATTAGCACTGTTATATTACAAACAAATTTAGGTGCCTTGTACTATTGCATTTGTCAGTGCATCTTTGTAAAGTCTCAAAAGATTTTTAGAAGCTGGAAAGATTTATGGGAATAAAAGTACATTCCTTAGGCCATATAAGTTAATTTATACATTTATAAACTAACACAAACCTCTCACAACAATAAAAATTAGAAAAGTAAAGAAATTATGTAAAACAAACAACACATCATCCACCCAATGCTGCAGTTTAATAATAATTGCAACAACATATATACAGTACTCATCGAAAACTGGCTCATCTACCATCCATGGTATTTCCAGGTTCCCTATATTTTTGTACTTTGTGCCCTCACTATTCCTTTTTACCACTTCTAGTGTTGCTGGAGTAGTTGCTTCCCAACTTCCATTATAGTGATTTCAAAACTGGGAGAAATTGGGAGCTTCAGATGATAAGTTTGAATGTTGCTCGTAAGAGATTTTAAAAATTGAGTTTAATTTTATACTTTGGCAAAGATTTAAAGAAACTTTTAGGATGTGTGTGTATTGTCTGCTAAGATTTTTGCATCTAGAGATACCAAATAAAAGATGAGAGAAATTGCAATCTTCATGTCTCACTTTAATAATTCAACAATTAAAGGGTTAGAAATGAAATTTCTGAATGGGGTTCTAAAATATTTATATGCTTTCTGTAATAAGATATTGTGGCAATATATGCCCTACAGTTGCTGTATAAGGTTCCCTCTTGTCTCATAATTTTGAACTATATATACTACTTAGACAACTCAGTACAACAGCCTACAAAGGGTCACTACATCCTCTGTCATTCATAGAAGTCGAGGGTAGAATGCATGTGGCCCACAATTTTGCCTCCTGAAAAGCAAAATTACTCAAAAAATACTCATTTTCATGGCATGATTTTTGCTACTTTATTAAAACGGGTACATTAAGACTTTGGCAGGTGAATGCACACAATTTGCACTGAGCCTCTCCTAAAGCCTCTTTCCCCAGGAGGGCCAAAAAGGCCATCCTTGCCCATTAAAGATCTCATAAGAATTATCAAAATCTTAAAGAGATTTTGCATCAAAATGACATGTGATGAAACCTAACCAACTGAGATGAGGGAAACCTAACCAACTGGGATGCTGGTCAGTTGTATAAGATGAATTACTGAACAAATTTATATTTATTTCTATGCCCTTTCCATTTCTCATTTGTATGACTTTGCATGAAATTCAAAGCATTTAAATACTTACAATAATTGTTTTACTTTTGCTTGACCAGGCAGTCTCTTGAAGGGTTATTAACTTAAAATACAACAAAGGAATCGCTTACTTATTAGATAAATCCTTATTTATAGGAATTGCCAATCAGCATGAATAAACTTCAGCATTCCAAAGCACGTTTCTTAATAAATTACCACTATTATTTGAACAAAGTACTGAAAGATTTTTATTTGAAAATCGTCCTTGATCTGAAATTTTGGAAATGAAAGAATTATTGTCATTTTAGCAATTCATTGGATTTTGATTATATTTTTAAAAGTACGCTTGAAAAAATAGCAAGATTATGATTATAGTTTTCTCTGACAAACCAAGTTTTATAGCAGCAACAGTAAAAACATTGTAGGTTATATTTTTAGCCGAGCATGAATAATATATGTAATATATATGTATGTATGAATGAATTTATTCCCCTCCATTTCCAGTTAATGTGAAATTGATTTCTATTACCTTAATAAATATTACTTTGACTATGAAAACCGTGTTGTACACAAATTAACCTTTAGGTGGTAAGTTGAGTAGTCTATTGCGGTGTCCCTTTGATGTATCTAAGAGCTGATATTTCAGAGTAGATTACCATGGTAATTACGAACTGCAGGCCATGTGAACAGAAAGGTCTTTCACAAAACCTGATTTATGGTAATGCACCATCTCGTCACACTATGATCCTTTATTCACAGTCTCATCAAAAACAGGCATCAGGATGACAGATTGAAATGGCTATGAATGTATTGAGATATTTACTATATAAGCAGATATTTGATTCTTTATTTAACTTGGACAAATTGCAGGAAGATTTTTATGAGACTGAAACTAACTTAATCTTAAGGAAATTCAGGTTGTATAATGAAATTGTTTTTTTCATGTAATTTGTAATCATATACTTGCATTTGTATGGATAATAAATGCATACAATTACAGGCAGTTCTTGACTTACCAGCACAATTGAGTCCAACAGTTCTGTTGATAAATGAGACATCTGTTAAGTGAGTTTTGTTCCATTTTCTTGCCACATTTCTTATGTAAATATTTTGTTACATTAGTAACGTGGTTGTTAAGTGAATCTGGCTTCCCCATTGACTTTGCTTGCGAGAATGTTACAAAAGATAATCATATGACCCTGGGACATTGCAACCATCATAAATATGAGTTAGTTGCCAACTGTCTGAATTTTGATCACATGACCATGGGGATGCTGCAATGATCTTAACTGTGATAAATGGTCATAAGTCACTTTTTTCCATGCTGGTGTAACTTTGAAAGGTCACTAAATGAACTGTTGTAAGTCAAGGACTATCTGTATTGAAATATAATGCTTTTTAAATCATTCAGCATTAAAAGAGCAATTATAAATACAAAATAAAGTTCACTCCCCCCCCAATTATAAAAATACTAAGAAAATGGTGTCTGTTATTTATTATTTCCACAACCATGTTTTCACAACTTATAATTCATTATTAAATCCATAATTATGAAATTAACTCAACTGTTGGTTTGTACAACAATGAAGCTCCAGCAAATCACAGTGGCTGGATGCCTACAATACACTGGGCCACAAACAAGATAACCATATTTTAGCTTAGTAACATAGCAACTCTGTTGATATTTGGTTTCCTTCTAACAATGGGAGTGTTTCTTCCACCAATGGAGTTCAGTGGGAGATACAGTACTGCACGAGTAGGAAAGATGTCATTTAATTACTTGGCTTCTGACTGACTGAATTATTTCTGACTGTTCTGAGACAGTTCTGACTGTCATCTCTAGTGGTGTTGTGCATGTCCCATAGTACTCCAAAGCAATGGGGGAAGAATACAGAACAGCGAAACAGACATCGGAAAGTGATATCAATCTCTGTTCTACCAGTGAAATGCTGATTGGATTAGAAGCAGTGCATGGATAGAAGATATTTGTAGGAGGCGGATCATAAATTCAACTGTATTATCTTACATAAGGATAATGCAAACCTTTTTTAAGCTGCTCTAGTAAATTTTTGGATTTGATTTAAGTTCAAAATTGCTATGCCTGCAATTTACATACAAAAAAGCATTCTTTGAAAGACACTGCAGATATGAAAGGTCAATTGAAACATTCACAATGACAAGTGGCAAAGAATTAGAACATGGCAATAGAATTCACAGCCTGTTTGTTCTCTGCAAGTCTTAGCTGCAGAAAGTGTAATCTTCAAAACCAAGGGAACCCTATGTTCTCTCCTGTTACATGATGACCTACGGGAAATGGATCATCAATTTCTTGTTGGTATAAGCAAGGGGAAGTCTGCAGTATAGTCTTTATTAGCAGGATGATCAGGTTAAAGCCTACTGAAATCTACTGGGTAAGAAAAAATGCAGCTACAATATACTAAATACTAAAATATAACAGTTTATAGCATGCTAAGGTACACACAACTATTTAATGCAATATAACATACTTAAAGTTATATGCACAATTAGCATACAGTATATTTACATGATGCAATACTCTTGGTATTTAGGAGATAATTTTGGCTGGCTTGCTTTCAATTAATTCCAAGGTGGTGTACTGACATGTCAGCTCTGAATTTCAAAGTCACAGTTAGGGCAAATTTTTGTTAGTGTGTGGGATAAATTACCTCTAGATCTCTAACATAACCACTTCTTTATATGGCAAAACTTTTATGGAGTGTTACTTAAATCATACTAAGTAATGTGATCTACCTGTTACTGATAAAAAGGCAAGGAATAGTATAGTAATGTATACAATCAATATTTCATGAGAGGAAGCTCATAGCAAACAGGCTAATTTTCCAGTTTTTAATCTCAGTTGTTCTCAATGGAAAATATTTAAGGATGTTGGTTTTATGAAATGCTATGTGACTATAGGATCCTAGGTCTTGTTTAACAGAAACTTACTTGGGTATCTGTCAACATAAGAGAATTACTCTCAGGCTGGAATTCTAAAATTCAAAGATGTCCTATAGAATTATATAGTATTAGGACTATTTTTCTGTCCTGTCTCATGGCGCAGAGGTGGATTTGTGGCTATGCAGATGCAGATAGATAATTCCACAAAACATCCATAACAAAGTACATTTATTGGTACATCAGGTATCTTCATAACTCACATTTGTGATGAAGCTCTTCTATAATGACCAATCCTTTGTATATCAGCCTTGCAGGTAAAAAATGGTTCTTTCCTAACCCATCACGTAGCGATAGAAAGAAAGCTGTTATCAGTCCATGAGTGCAGGCAAGAATGGAGGGAAACCTACCTCAACCCCTTGCGGGTCAATTTAGTGACCAATCAGGATTATAAATATAGCCATGTGACATGAACTACATTTCCCAGGACACCTTTAACTACATTTCCCATGATTCATTCCCTTAAGGGGACAGCTCACAATTCCTAAGTAACTATCCAATTCCCATAGACTGGCTGAGACAGCACAACTGTGATTTAATTTCCCAAATATTGCTAAACTGGTCATTGAAGATATAATCCTAACTGATAAAGAGAATTAAAAAATGTTTTTGCTTTATGTTTTAAGCTAACCAGAATTGTGTGGATATAACTGAATTGGAGAAATTACAATCCAGTTATTTAAATCTTAAGGCAATGGTGAGCATACTGTGCTTCTCAAAACTATATTTTCACGCAATCAAACAATTTAGGAGGCCTCTGCCCCAATCTTATTTTGCAGCTATAAAGAGGAATTTTATTAGCATGCACTAAACAAATCTTCAGAGTGTATTTCAACAGCATATTGTCTGAGGTCTTTAGTACTATGGCTAGGATGCTTGAAAGGGGCAATTCTGCTAAGATAAGATTGCATTATCATACTGAAATATTATCATACTGAAATAAGCATCTTTGCTGGAGTAGTACGCTGAGATTCCATAAAGTGCTAATTATCCAAAAAAGACCTCAACCTCTTTTTTTCCATTGGCTGCTTTCCAAGAAGGGAGTCTTCTTTCTTTCAGGCATAATCTGCATTCTTTGTTCTGAGATGTACAACCCTGTATTTAGCTGTATGAAAACACACGTTTTCTTTGTTTGCAAGCTTTTAACCAAACAACGTGATGATTTCTCACAAAGCAAGAACTTTTCAATGTCTAAGAGAGAACAATTCCTTGGGCCACAAGGAATTCTACATTCCATTATGGAGAATCAGTACCTATTTGCTTATGTCCAAGTAACTTCGCACCTTTGATCAGTAGAGCATCAGTTCTCTCCTTCATCTATTCAGTTCCATATAAGCTTCAGGCATGTAATTGCCTTACAACTGATTAAAACAGGGTAATGACTAGACAGTTACAATAGGGGCCATATTCGTTATTAAGTGCAATGATCCTCCCCCAAATGAATGATTATTTTTAATAACAGTGGAACTTAGTTACTTATTAATATGATGGGATGATAAAAAAGGTGCAGAAACTCTTTTCCCAAAGAAGAAAAACTATAAATACAGAATTGCTCATAATGACAATTTATGACACCCATTAATGACATAATGACACACACATTTCCACACATATGTAAAATGAGTATATCAAAACTCTTACGTTAAAAGAATGTTTTTAGGGTGGTCAGGCAATTGTCTGGACAATGCTGAGTTAGGAAATGCTAATAGGTAAATAAATGCTAACAGAATTCACATTAACTCAATAAATGATTGACACATTAAAATAACATTCTTTGAAGCCAAGTGTATAGACTTTGTGCAAGTTCCTTTCCTTTGAAATTTATTCTTTTCTTTCTTCCTCTTACTATCTTTTGTATCCATTGGATCTCACATTCTCTCTAAAATTCCAATTCCATTCCTTATGGATTAACAGTAGAAAAGAAACTTCTCATAAGAGCTTGGAGTATTCTATTGTTAAGAATATATTCTATTTGCTTATTGTGTTGATGATGTATGTGAGGGGGGAAAAGCAAGTGAATTACTTTTGAAAGAAGAGGCACAACTCCCCCTCAAAGCAAACATTCGATGGTGGATATAAAGTTCCTGCTCATCACCCCCTCCTCATTCTAAATTGGCTTTTCTTGAGGCTCCGTGACCTCAATTGTTCAAAAATAAACATTTTTAAAAACAACAGTCAATGAAAGTACTCTTGAAACTCACCCTAAAATGGATAATTAAAAGCAAATTTTCTCTCTTAGCAAGCTGTTCCCAAATCTGATAATTACCATCTCAGAGGCTTGGTCACTTGTACCCTAATCCAGCGCCCATCTGCTGATGGGGGTGAGATTAGGAAAGAAAATTGCAGAACAATTCACAGATAGATTCTAAAGGAAATGATTCTAATTAACTCACGGTGCTTTTCAAGAAATAATAGGAAACTTTGTTATCCCAACAACCAAAGAACTGCTATCATGAAAAAGAATAAAATTATATGTAACATGATAAAAAGTAATGTGTGTGTGCTTTGAATAATAGACTGTTCACTAGGATGCTTGCTTGCAGCTGTTTGGTGTGTTACTGTCCTTTTAATCCCAGTGCTATTTCTTCCTGTCTGGAAGCAGGAGAGAGAGAACTGAAGGAGAATTTTGGAAAGATAACACAGCAAATGAAAGCTTGTGCTTTACATATTCTCTTCTGGCAGCTCTCAGCCTCAGTGCTTTTATTTTTATCGGGCTTTACACGTGGCCCTGTTGGCCTTTAGCAGCATACTACAGATTCTTGCCAAGCACTGTTTTACATTATCTCAGTAATATGTTTGCTAAAGTCCTATGAAACCAGATGCTGGTCTTACTCTGTATGCCCTTGCTCTGTCACAGATAATTGAGAATATAGCTCCTACCTACTGTAGGTTAAATATAGTGAGGATTTAGTTGGCTCCCTATAATACTTGCCTGCTGCCCCACCCTCTCTAATTTTAAATGAGCTTGGAGTGTATTTCTCTCAGCTCTCCAATTTCTTTGTTGCTAAAATAAAGTGGAACGGGGGAAGGGAAGCTTCCTTTGAGAAACTGAGTGTGTTGCACCATATTTATCTCATTCATTTTTATGACTCCAGGATATAATAAATGTATTAAAATGCACAGAATCCTAAGATTTTTATCAGGAAAGGATAATATAGGAACAATCTTATGCATTAGTTGATAATAGTTGTTCCTGTTTTGCAGATTGATAAAACGAGGCTATGATTTAAAGAACAGCATAATAGAAGATTAAGATAGAAAATTTTAAAATCACATTTTCAAAAAGAAATACTCTTTTTGAGAATATGATTTATCCTCACAAACTTTTGCCATCTCAATGTATGATATGTGAGAATAAAAGTAGTTAATGTCAGCCTGATTTGCCATGAGTTTCCTGTCATGAAATATTGATTGGATCACATTACTTAGAATGATTTAAGTAAGTCTGCGTAAAAGTTTTACAAATAAGGAAGTGCTTCTGTTTGTCTTAATATATGGTGCCATCTTAAGCTATGGTTTTCTGACAGGAGAGCCAATTTGTTGTAGTGGTTAAAGTACTAGGCTAGAAAGCAAGAGACTGATTTCTAGTCCTGCCTTAGCCATGACAGCCAGCTGGGTGACTTTGGGCCAGCGACTCTCTCTCATCCCAACCCAACTCACAGGGTTGTTGTTGTGGGCAAAATAGAAGGAAGAAAGTGTGTTGGATATGGTCACACCTTAAGTTATTTGTAAAAATAATAAAGGTAGGATACAGATAAATAAAATTTGCAATGTTCTATATTTAAATTTGCCATAGATACCAAACATTGATAAAAATCTATATAAAACAACATCCATGTTAGATATGTCAGTTATCCCATTGACTGAACTTATCTTAAAGAAAAAAAAAACACCTTAATACAACATGCAAAGGATATAAGATGAGAAGCTGCTATATACGGAATAACAGCATTTACGTTATGACTGACACATAATACATGCAGCATTTCTCCAGGCTTCTCTACCAGACATAGACATAGAAAATTGGCCATTCTTGATTTGAAGTCACCAGTAATATTCCTGTAGTACCTCAATATACTGATTATAGTATAATATACAGTACACGTTTTGTACACATATTATCTATTGAGCCAAATTTTGATAAAATAAAAGTTTGCATCAAAGGCAGGCTTTTTTGATTGATATCAGCAAGCTGCCTTTTGATACTGTATATATAATATACAGTATATGAGGTGGAAAGTTCTTAGCCAGCCTACAGAACAGAATTCATATAGAATAGACTTAGGAATTCTTGGAATGAAGTATACTTGGTTTTTGGTGGCTATTATTTCTGTTTTATTTAACTAATTCAAATAATAACAGAAAAATATATACATTTGCCATGAAATGGACAAAGGCCAAAATGTTTTCACATACCATTTCCACAAACACAAATTATAAATATACAGTATATGTGTTTATATACTTTATAGAAGCACAGAATGGTTTGTTTTGATCTTCATTTAAGTGTAGGAAAAGCTGAGATTTTTTAAAACAAAAGTTGCAATTCTTTGCAGACTTCTTTGGATGTAAGACCCATTGAATTAATGTGAATAAACTACATATCAAGTAGCACTGTTTTTAAAATAATATTGTATGAATTTCAATACACCTGAAACATTTTGAAGATATCAACCAATAATTTGGATAGCACATGCTCAAAAGGCAGCTTGCTGATATCAGTCAAAAAAGCCTGCCTTTGATGCAAACTTTTATTTTATCAAAATTTGGCTCAATAGATTGGCAAACTAAATAACAACTCATCTTTCCTGCAATCCTTTTTTATTTATTTTTATTCTGCATCAGAAAATATGCTTTGGATTTTATGAATAAAAACTTTATACTGGCCTTATTTCACACATGAATGGTTTAATTTACTTTCTAAAAGCCATTTTCTATTCTCATGCTTTGCTGTGGAAAGATCAAACACACTTTCTCTATTTATCTCTTCCAAATCACACATTGGAAACTATTTAGATATAGCAGCAGCTGGATAAGCCTTAATTATAGGCTATGCTTATAATTGGAATTTACATTACACATGGTGATCGTTTTCCTACTCAACATTATGCCTGATATGGACTCTTTAATTGCAAAGATATTTGGCAACTTTGCTGGATGAATGTCATATAGCTGAATATACTGCCTTGGATTCATATTTCATGAATTTCTAGGCAGTGTGCTTCATATGCAAAGATTTTCTGACATATATTTGTGTTGTCATATGCTGTGAAACACAGCTAACTGAATTCTTTACCTGTTTTTTCAATATAGTATACAGGAAAAAAAGATCTTATACAGAGCTATTTTCCAGGAATTTAGATTCAATGGCATCGGTGGTGCCTCTTGTCAAAGTGATTTATAATTAACCTCATAAACTCTTCCACCATCTTGTCAAGACATTGTGATATATAACTCAAAACTCACTACACTACACAGAAAAAAATAATTGTCCAGAAAACATGTCACATTGCTTTATCATATCAGGAAAGACTTAATAGATCCTATATCCTTGGTTTTTCTTTATACTGTTTGGAATACTGTGTGCAGTTTTAGTCATCATGATCCAAGGTGATCCAAAAGATGCTGAACCTCTAGAAAAAACCAGATAATTAGAATTTAAAATAAAACCTGATGAACAGTCACAGGAAGTGGGTATATCTAATCTAACAAAAAGAAAAACGGGAGTGACTTGAGAGGAGTCTTCCAATATTTGAGGGGCTGCCACAGAAAGGAGGGGCTGACTATTCTTCAAAACACCTGAGTACAGGACAAGAAACAGTAGATAGAAAATAATCAACAAGAGAACCAACCTAGAACTAAGGTGAAAATTCTTGACAGTGAGAAAATTTAATCAGAGTAATGCCTCCAGAAGTTGTAGGTGCTCCATCACTGATGATTTTTAAAGAAGAGGACAATCATTTGTCTGGAATAATACAGGTTTCTCCTGTTTAAGCAGGGAGGTGGACTAGAAGATCTCCAAAGTCTTTCCCAAACCTGATATACTGTTAATAGCGTTAAAGAGATAACATTTGGATCCAGAGGGTCCATGAGCAGAAACACAGGACACCGTACGGAGAAAAAAAAGAGGATCAAAGTGTTCTCATTTTATTTTATTATCTTTAGAAGCCCTTCTATTGGAGTGTTGTAGAAATCACTTGACCTTATATGCAACCTCTTTCAAGTGACTTCCCAATATAATTCAAATGTTTCTTTCCTGTGATTTCAGACCTGGAGTAGATTAGTTTCAGTGAATTTTTGTGGTCTGCCATGCTTAAAGGTTTTTCCTTCCTTCCTTCCTTCCTTCCTTCCTTCCTTCCTTCCTTCCTTCCTTCCTTCCTCCCTCCCTCCCTCCCTCCCTTCTTTCTTTCTCTCTTCAACTAAACAGTTGCTTAAACAGTGTTTCATATGATGTTTTATCTATTCTGACAAGATTGCAATATTTTTAATATTTTTTTAAAAAAATTCCATCCATTTATAAAATGTCCTAGTGGTGTTGGCGTGGAACATTGCTGAATCCAGAAGTTTGAAGTCAGAAGTCATATTTTTCTTGGTTTCCCTACCTGTTTGTACTAGTGAAAAAAAGATGGATCATGGCACTGTTGACCAGCATGAATGAAACAAAAATTATAAGGCAATAATAACACTTTTATTTCAAAAGGATATTTTATTTCATGAAATTGTTTTCTTTCTTTTCAAATGGTGTCTCTCCTTACACTTAAGTGCTATTGGCTGTTATTTATTCAGTACGAGATTCTGAGATTTCCTGACTGCTAAACCTATTTGTTTCCCCTTTTCGTGGTGGAACCCAGTAGTACACTAAGAGATAAATAAGAAAAATCTCCACTGCTGTAACGTTGTTCCTTGGTGGTTCAATTGCTTTGAAATAATTTAGTTCTCAATGAGTGATTTTTATTCATTTTATTGTTATTAAAATTATACTTACAACATTATGATGATATTTATGGAAAGGCAATTTAAGATATAAATAAATATGTCAAAAAAAAATCTCCATCAGAATGACGTGAGCTTTTATAGAATTTATTAGTTTATGAAAAAGAACAGGTGGCTCAGAAGATAAGTAGTAAAGTGGTGATGTTTTCAAGCATTCCTTTTATCTTTCCAAATGCCTTAATGATCTTGCAGGTGGCATAATTTATCATATTCACTAGAATAAAACTGGAAAATATTTGAAAGTTTTATTGAAATAAAATGTTATATACTAAGTGCTTTATAGCAGTCTTAACTGAAATAAGTTCTTTTATCAAGTAACTGTTACTTGGAATGTTAATCTTTTTTTCACTCTGACAACTTTTTGAACAAATTAATATGGGACACATGTAACAATTAGCACTGAATAAGTCAACATATAGATATACCATAATGCCATATATTAATTAATATATTAATTTCTGCATAAGCTGGGAACAAGAAATGAAATGTAGTACCAATAAAAAACCTCACCTCATATTACTTAAGTGATCATCGCAAATGCACTACTTCAGCTTTATTATTAGGATGCATTTTGATGAATATTGTTTGACAATACAATTGAGCATGTGCATATACATGTAATATGGTACTTCCATAATATTAAGAATGGAATCCAGATACAAACTAAATTAATCCTTTCAGGAATGTGGCCCTGATCAGCCTATGATGTCAACGATCATTCATTCATAAAAGTAGAGTTTCTGAACGAAAGCATTTTATTGTTATTAAAATTATACTTACAACACTATGGTGATATTTATGGAAAGGCAATTTAAGATATAAATAAATAAATATGTCCAAATAAAATCTCCATCAGAATGATATAAGCTTTTATAGAATTCTTATCAGTGGTTCAAGTTCTTGAAGGGTGAGGAGCAATGAAAAACAGTGGCTAATACAAACATTGCAACAGTGGTTTCCATTCTTTATTGAAAAGGCTAAACCGGACTAGTGCAGAAAGAAGTAGGCCTCATTTGAAATGCAACTTAGGACAATGCACATTTCTTTGTTGAAAATGAATAGTATTTACACTGGAGTTAATAGCTCCAAATTTAAGCAAATTTTCCAATCATTCTGATCAATTTTACTTCTTTTTTTTAACTTTCAGGCATTCATGACTCTATTACTGTGGTTAAATTTTTCTACTTCATATTGCTAAATAAAACTGATTGAAGGTATCACCAGCTTCTTCTTCTTCTTCTTCTTCTTTTTCTTCAGCGTTTGTCTCGCGCTCGGGCGAGGTCCGCTAATGTCCTTGAGTACTGCTTCCACACCTCTCTGTCTGCCACGTGTGTCGGGTCTGCCTTCGCGATCTCTAGATCGGCCTTGATCGTGTCCATCCAGCGTTGTTTAGGTCTACCACGCGGTCTCGCTCCTCCAACAGTCACCTTCATTACAGATTTGATGATGGATTCTTCCTTGGCGCGGCTCACGTGGCCGAACCATCGTAGCCGGGACTGCCTCATGACCGTGGGGATGGGCACGACGTTGAACCGTCTACGCACTTCTTCGTTCCTGACGCGATCGAGTAGGGTGAGGCCTACCGACCATCGGAGCATTCGCATCTCCATTATCTGGAGTCTGCTTTCGACTTCTTTGGTCGTCGGCCAGCACTCTGCGCCGTATATGGCCACGGGGCACACCACAGAGTTATAGATTTTCGCCTTCAGGCGCATCGGCATCTTCTTGTCACAGAGGACGCCCGTGACGGACTTCCATTTGCCCCACGCTGCATTGATCCTGGCTGCCACCTCAGTTTGTAGTAGGCCTTCTTCCCCAAGAGTAGTTCCCAGGTACTTGAAGGTGGAGGCGCGCGGTAGCTCCTGCCCGTTCACGTGGATGGAGCCTGTCATTTCATTGTCAGTGGTCAGGTATTCGGACTTCTTTAGGTTCAGCCGGAGCCCGAACTGCTCGAGGCGGTCGTGCCACTGTTGGACTCAGTGCTCTAGTTCAGCCTTGCACAGGTTGGCCAGGAACACATCATCGGCGTAGAGCAGCGTCCATGGGGCGGGCGTGTACAGGTATCACCAGCTAATTTTATTATTTGTTCTTTTTATATTTAAATATCAAAATATTTTGTAACTATAATGCGGCTTGCCCAATATTCATAGATGAACACATACACACACACCACACACACACACACACACAAATGAAAAAACAGTCAACAGATTAAGCTAAACATTACACTAATCTTCAAATCCCTATGTCAACCATCTGTATTATATTTAGCACATAGAAAGTCCACAGTTTCCAGTCTCTTATAAAACTGTCTAGTCCAGGGGTAGGAAAACTTGGCTCTTTTATCACTTATGGACTTCAATTCCCAGAATTCCTGAGTGAGCCATAAAAGGTTCCCCATCCTTGGCCTACTGGTTTTTCAGTTGGGGGAGCGGGGGAATCAATTTTTGACTTGAATGAGACTAATATACAAAACATTTGGCTTGTCTAAAAGAAAAGCTTCAAGTTTCATTAATATTTGTTCTTAAATATTTTTACATTTTCATTGTTATTTTTATCCAGTATGTTTTCACATATTTGTAAGACCTCATATGATAAAATGAACTTGGATTTTGACTACATATCCAGCACTTCTTAGAAATCCCTTTATATATTTATGTTAGTCTATCTGGGGTCAATGGTACATCATTTTATAAAAGTTTTCTTTCAAACTATAATGTAAATTTTAGCCCATTCGTCCATACATTCTCCCATTTATCTAGCATTATATTATAACCATTTTTTGCCCATTTTACCATACACTCTTTAATGTATTCATCTTCTAGATTCATCTTGAGTAACATTTTATATACTTTAGAAATCAAGTGGTCATATCCAGAACATAAATTAATGTTCAGTTCAAATTTAATTCCTGTAGAATAAAACTTTTAAAATCAAATTTAAATCTTTCAAAAATTCTATAATAATTAAACCAAACATAACCAAATCCTTCACTTATTGCTTTCTCATCTTTATGTTAAATCCCTCTTTTTCAAACCTCAATAAGTCTTGATATGTCATCCATTTACATTCCAATATTATCCTGGTTCTATGTAGTGCTTCATGCGGTGATAACCAAAGTGGCACTTTATCACCCCCAAATCCCCTTTTATAATTCCACCATATACATGGAATCAATTGCTTAATATCAACTCATCAGCAAAGACACGTAATTTGTAATTATGCACTTTAAATCATAGTCTTTTAGCTGTGTTATACTGTCTAATATCTCTCTTTAACAGTTCCAACACTAGAATAAATAATAAAAGGGATAAAGAATACCCCTGTCTTGTTCCCTTCTGGATTTCACATGGTTTTGTAAAATCTCTATTCACCATGATCCAAGCTTTTTGGAATGCATAGACTTCAGACCCTGTATAAAGCCCAATCCAAAACCCATTTTTTCCATTACTTTAAATATAAAGGTCCAGTTCAAGTTGCCAATCGCTTTTTCTTTATCCAGAAAGATTAATGCAATATATCTGTCGCTACATTGTTTTAAATATTTAATTATATTTAAAATTACTCTTACATTATCTTTTAGATGTCTTTTAGGTAAGAAACCACACTGGTTTTCATGTATATGATCCTGTCAAATTGTTTAAGTCTTTCAGCTAAAATAGATATAAAGAGTTTGTAGTCATTATTAAGGAAAGACATTTCCTAGAAAGTGCTAACCATCTAATAGTCTAATAGTCAATTTAACAGTTACCAGATATCCATATGGATTTGCTCTGTCAAATCTTGACAGAACAAAATCACTTCATTTTTAATTAGATATTTTCTTAGATTTAGGGAAAATTGCATATAAAATATAAAGAATTTTACCAAGGATATTGCAAAATTCTGATTAGCAAACTAGTTAAAGTATAAGCTAAATGGTTCTACATTTAAGTAGATTCACAACTGAACTTGAAAATTGTGACTAGAGTCATCAAACTAGAGCAGAAATCGATAAAATTCAATTTCTATTTTCCAGAAATTAGCCCACGTAGTCCCATCCATACAAAAACCTTGTTTAAAAAAATCAGGCTGTCTCTTTATAATTCCACCAGGTCATTAGGAAATGAGTTCAGTACCTAAAGTAATGTTTGATTTACTGGCTAGACCAGGATATCACAGATCACTTTCCCTCAGGGCAAATCAACATTTTCTCCAGAAATGCTTTCGCTTATCTCTGTGTTCCCATAAAACTGATGATAAATGCAAGGAATGAAGTGGGGGGTGGGGATGGGGTAAAGATAAGGCCTGGATGGCCATATGAATACCTAGGAGGAAGGCCCAGTTAATTTCTCTCCAGTTATATTCTATGAAACAAACCAGTATTGAAATTCAACAGGTGATTTAATAAATTAATTAAACTGGGCTAGATTTGATGGTAATAATTTAAATTCAATTTCTTGAAATACAAAGTACTTGTAGCTGTAATACTGTATTTTGTCTGAGGCAATTTAAAGAAATAAGGGCAAAACTTGATTTTAAGGACAAAAAAAATGTGTTTTCATGAAAATAAGATGAGTTATATAAAAGAAAATGTCAGATAAATAATCCATAGGAAGGTTTATTCCTAAGGAAGGATTATTAATTATCTCAAGTCTAGACAACTTTGGCTGCAACCATGGACCAATTGATATTCCTGTCTATCTTCTCTGCCCTACCTCACACTTACCTTGTGCTAGATATCGAAGCTGAAGTACAATAAGGTAAATATAAGCAATTGTTTAAGTTAATGGATAAGGAGTAAATTTAAGATTAAACTTTATTTATATTTTGTGCCTCTGAATCATTTATGCTTTGTTGTGTATGTATCTATTTTGTAAAAATAAACTAGTGCTTTATTATATTTAAATATTGGCTGATAGTTGAATAGTTTCATAGTACCTTCTCCATTGATCTCAGGTTTATTTTGTATGGTTTTTTTTTTGTCAGATTCAATTCTCTGTTTTAATATTCAGGTTAGGGTTTCTAAATGTAAGGTTCAATTGTTTTCAGGAAATACATTATGGGGCTACTCTGTGAAGTATCAGCTGGACTGGCAATTGTCCTTGCTTTGTGCTGAAAGAAATAAGCACGTTTGGGCATGTGGACAAATGGGGTGTTTCTGCATTCTCATTCCATGGCTATCTGTGTCACGACCTGGTTGCATCCTGAACTTAGAGTCAGGATACACCTTTCGTTTTCCTCCACGTTATTAACTTGCAAAGCCTCCAGACATATAATTATGAAGCACTAAGAAAGTGCCAGGCTTTCTTTTTCTTCTTCAAGGAAAATAGGTGCAGTAAAGATGAAGTGATTAACCTTCCAATCAATAGCCATATGTTCTGTTTTTAAAGCATGGTTCATTTCTTCTGGAAATGTGTAACATTAGGAATAAAATGACTTTTGGAAACAAAGACTAAATATGTGAGTTAAAGTTTTTCTTAACATTTTATTTTTGAAATCAACTCATTTCATGATACTTTTATTTTGCTTGCATTTAAAGAGAAGAAAAGGATTGATGAGGATAATGTGTCCATCTGTTAAATAGCACTCTATATAAATGGGTACCATTTTCACAAGGACTATATCAAAGCATTTTTGCCTTCAGGCCTCCGGACCAGAGGTCGGTTACTAATTTATATTAAGGGATCACATTTGGATCCAAGTATTACAAACTTGGAATTCACAAACCCGGTGGGAAAAAGAACAGTTGTTCTTACAGTTTTATGCACATAGAATTTGACATTTCTTTGGTTGTTTAAAAAATAATTTTAAAATACATTGAATGCTTATGCATTGGATTTAAAATGTCTGTATATTGCATTTGTTCTATTTTACAAGGCATTTTGAATATTTTGGAAATAATATACACATTTCAAACTTAAATATAGTCATTATATTAATTATATATTTACTTATTTTGGGGGGTGTAAAAGAAGGAAGCTTCTAGCACCTATTTAATGAAGAAAATGTAACAAATTATAACAACTGCTTTTGGAACCTTAAAGAATCTGAGATTTATTTATGTTGTTACTGAATTGGAAGTCACCTTGGCAGGTGTAATTTATATAGAAACACAATTAATTGAAGTGTGTGTGTGTGTGTGTATGTGTAAACACATCCTCTATCTGCTTTGACAGTCATATTGTTATCTAATGATATTGACTGCAAATATAACTTATTGTTATACCCCATTTTTGCAGCCTCTGGAGCTTTGAAAGTTTCTTCGGGTATAATTTGATAGCAAAACAAAAAATTTTAGTAGTGCTTTTTATGGGTTTAATAATATAGAAATATCACATGTTATATAATTTATAATCTTTAAAAAGATTAAAGCAGGCATGTAACCCTATATAAAGCTTAATGTACTGATTTTGCATTTAATATCCATGGTCCACATATATAAAAATAAAACAAATTCTTTGAAAAATCAGTCCTGTTCCCTCTAATACTATGCCTTCTACAACTCTTGGAAGACCACTTTTTAAACAAATAACTAAATAAATATGGAAAAAGTTTGCTTTTCCAATCCTTGAAACACAATTGCAGTTCAAAGTGCAGCTATATCTTTAATATTTTAAAAATATTAGTTTGTATCCATATCAACTCTACTTTTCAATGGTTATACATAGAATAAGAATATAAGATACAACTTTTTAAAAAAATATTCCAGCTATTTTAAAAACATAAACCAGGTCAAGGGCGGACAGATTTATTACTGCATAAACTTTGAAGGCTGGAGTCCATGTTAGATTTTTCTTTTTAAAGAGAGAAAAATTATTTTGTTTTATATAGAAGAAATAATTAATGTGTTTGAATGAAGGAACATTATTCTTTCCCCAAATCTGGAAAGAAATCAAGGCCAGTTTGTTCCATTAATGACAGAAACTTGGAAAAAAAGGGCTATTTACCAAGAATGTTTGTTTAACAAACTGCCTTCAGTTCAAGAATTGTCTAGTGAAGTCAGCTTTTACCCTTTAATCATGACTTAATGAACTCCCAGTATGTTTGTTCCCTCAGGTCTCCAAAGGTCAAAGAAGCTGAGTGAAATGCATTGTTAGACCTCATTGTGCTATAATATGATAACATCACTCTAAGTATTCAGAAAAGAAGTTTCCTTTAGTAATAATCAGGAAAGAGCTATTTAATTGGTGGAGTTTATTGAAGTGCATTACTAATCTTTTTAGCTTTTGTCCTTTCAATAGTAAACTGAAATGGTAATCTTTTAATTGGCTTTTAATAAAAAGAGGAAGCTTAGAATATTCTAATTATGCCAGCAGTTCGTGCTCAGTTTAAATAATCTTAAGAAGTTTACCATTACACTATTGTAGTACAACCCTCTTCATGTTTACTTGGCAATTAGTTCTTCTTTGTTAAACTGAACTTATTCCCAAGTCAGGACTTTGCTTAGGATTTCAAGATTCCTTCAATTTACTGAATCAGTGGCTGTATTTATACCACAGTTAGGCCATCTTATGTCATCAGATACTTGAAACTAAATATCCTCTCCATTTGCCAAATTGCCTGAGACTAATAGCAGTTGTCCAAACTATCTGAAGGATCCCAGGTTGCCCATCACTGTTTTACATATCATGCTGAGCCATAATGTGCTTTATAATTTTAGGGCATTGTGTGAACCCAATCAGTATGCCTACTGGGAAGGGTTAAAATTGCCCCTGTGGCTGTGCATTTAAAACCCTGTCCCAAAGGTGCTTTTTTTCAAGGGGCAACTGGACTTACTGGTTTTTCTTTGAAGGTGTTTTGCTTTTCATCCAAGAAGCTTCTTCAGCTCTGACTGGATGGTGAGAAATGGATGGTGGCTGGGAATTCTTCAGCCAGAGCTGAAGAAGCTTCTTGAATGAGAAGTGAAACATCTTCAAAGAAAAACCAGAAAGTCCAGTTGCCTCTTGAAAAAAAAAGCACCTTTGGGAAAACCCTGACCTGGATGACTGAGAATCTCCAGAAACATTCAAAATCTTGCTTCTTGTTTACATGTAGAACACACAAAAATGAAACCAGACTTAACTTCTGCAGTTGCATTTCTACATTCTGCATTTTTTTTCTGACCTGGACTTCACTTGGACTTTAAAAGGTGAGCCCAGGAATAAATTTTAAAAAGACAACTTATATGCAGGTAGTCCTTGACTTACAACCATAATTGGGACCAGAATTTCTGTTGCTAAACATGGCAGTTGTTAAGTGAGTTGCCTCCAACTTTACAACTTTTTCTGTCATTCACTGCAGTTGTTAAGTGAATCATGCCGTTGTTAAGCAAATGTGAGCTTGCTCCATTGATTTTACTTGTTGGGAGCAGGCTGGGAAGATCATCTGAGTATGAATACCAGTTATAAGCCATTTTTTTCAGTGTCATTGTAACTTCAAACAGTCACTAAATGAATGGTTGAAAAACAAGGATTGCTTGTAAAACAATGCAAATGTCAGACATATCTATAAGGCTAACTACTTTCAGATGAAACAATATTAGGCAGAGCGGAGAAAGTGAGTAGGAAAAGAAAGGAAAAGTAATTGGCTAGTCTAGTGAAAAGAAGGACCGGGGAGACATAAAAGCAGTCTTCCAATATTTGAGGGGCTGCCACAGAGAGGTAGGGGATCAATCTACTTTCTAAAGCGCTTGTAGGCCGGACAAGGAATAATGGATGGAAGCTGAACAAGGAGAGATTTAATCTGGAAATGAGGAGAAACTTTTTGACAGTGAGAACAATCAACCAATGGAACAGCTTGCCCTCGGAAGTTGTGGGAGTACCATCACTTGAGACTTTCAAGAAGAGATTGGACTAACATTTGTCAGAAATGGTGTAGGATCTCCCGCTTAGGTGGGGGGTTGGACTAGATCAGGGGTCACCAACCTTTTGGACCTCAGGGACCACCAAACTCATAATTTTAGATCCCAGGGACCACTAACCAGTTCTGTGGACATGGCCTAATTTGTGGGTATGGTTTGGTGGTCATGTGACTGGCTGGGCATGGCTTGTATGTAAATTGTATGATTTTTTTTATAAAAAAGAGCAATTTACCCAAAATCAGGCAAAGCAGGCAGATTGAGTTGCTCACAGAATCATAGATTCATTCAGAGATCTATCTATCTGTCATTGGCTAGCTCAGTCTGTCACATAAAATTTGCTTGCAAGCAAACTCAAAATTAACTCACAATATACCATGCATGTAAATATTGATTTTTTTATTTAAAAAGAGCAACTTTTACCTAAAATCAGGCAAAGCAGGCAGATTGAGTTGCTCACAGAATCATTCAGTGATCTATCTATCTGCCATCGGCTAGCTCAGTCTCTCAAATTTGCTTGCTGTGAGTGTGCACTGAATTTGCTTGCAAGCAAATCTTCAGTCCTAAGGAAGGTTCGGCTGTGCTGAGCCGAAGATCTAAAGACTAGCTAGAAAGCAAGAAATCCAACCATTTCCTGCTTCCTAGCTAATCTAAATCTCCCGCACAGCAGAACAGATGATGGTCGGAAAAAGGAAAAATAGCAATTTAGCAGGCAAGTTTACCGGGTAAGGAGTGAGTGAATGGGGAGGGTTCCCGCGGGTCATGTGGGCAGCGCTGCCTTGTGTTTCTGCACAGCCTGGATTAATTGCTTTGGGGGGGTGCTCTGGGGGTGAGATTTCTCTGTGGCCCACCAAAATTTTCTCACGGCCCACCAGTGGGTTGTGGCCCACAGTTGGCGACTACTGGACTAGATGACCTATAAGGTCCCTTCCAACTCTGATGATCTGTTAATTAAAGAAAAGGAAATGTAACAGAATTCAGTTAACACCAAGATTATTCTGTTCTGTTCCTTAGATTTCTATTCTTGCACATCATTCTTGCTCATATACCATGTCCATTGCCAGTTCATATCTCGCCTCTTATTTTTAAAAATTTTCATCTCTGTTTTTGAGGGTATCAGCAACTCCACCTAACCACAAAATTTTGCTCTTCCTCTTTCTCTCAACCATTAATTCTTCTTCCAAATGTTGCTTTTCCAATTCAGTTTTTATTTCCTGTATATGTCTGAGGCACCTCAATGATGTATTGATCATTCATTTTTGTAATTGGTTTTACAATCATTTATCACCAATTTGTTCTTGTACTTGCTGATTTTGTTTTGTTTTTGCCATTTATGTATAATATACTGCAATTTTCCTATCAAATACAACTGCACTAGTCTAATCGTCCATAGATCTTTCTTGTACCATGAGGATGTTATGACTCCCTTTTATTGTTATTATTATTTTTTAAGACCATTTAAAGCATTTTGAGCATGAACATTCATTTTAGGTATTTTTATTATTCTCATATACATTGTCTCAGTGGTGGTATTCTTCCAGTTTGGCCCGGTTCTGCCAAGCTGGTAGTGCCGATGAGCAGTGGAGACAGGACCGGTTCTCTCCAATGCTCTGCTGTTGGGCCCACCCCCACACCCCTGTTCCCATATTAAACTTTATTCCCTGCTTTTGAAGCACAGCTGCTCTTTGCGCAGCACAGCAAATTGTCACGCGTCAGCTGCTGAAGTGACAGGGAGAGTGCAGGGTTGCAGGGGGCGAGTCGGAAAGCCTGTGCACCTGCAAAAAGTGTGCGTTTGGTGTGTGCGCACGCACAAAGTGTGTGCATGTGCACAAAGCACTCCCACCAAGCCACACCCACTGAAGTGGTGGTAAAATTTTTTTGAAATGCACTACTGCAGTGTCTACAATACTTCTTCCAGAATTTCCTCCCTTTTCAGGTATGTTCCAAATAATTTCATTACTGTTAGTCTTAATTACATTCGCTGTGCAGGATGTCATTATTCTAACTTGTTTACTATTCCCATTTTAAAAATTTCCAGCACAATATCTCTGTTGTTCTTGCCTCTTTTAATTATTCCTTGCTCTCTTTTACCATATCTTTTTTTCAATTAATACATTACAGAGTATTAAAATACAGTTAATATGATTGCTTACCAATATTTATTATTTTTACTTCTCTAAAGTAAAAAAAAGCAATATGATAGAAACAACCATGCTGCAGAGCAAAGGACTGTCATTTTAATTGGCAGGAATGTAAATATAGCTTCAGATTAAAAGAGGCAGCCAGTACTATCCAGTATCCAAAGCCAGTAGTTCTTTTATGAGCTGTGTTTATTATACATACCCTAAAACTCCCATGTCATTAACATAGTTTGAAAGTTTGAAGCATAAAACTGGTAGAGTTGCAAACTTTAGACATTTTATAAAATAGTTAATAGTTTTTATTTTAAAAACTGCTTTATAAGAAATTGTGTCTGCATATTTAAACACTGATGGCATAGAAATGTCCATTGTCTCACTGTGCTTATCCAGTTCAACCAGCAGAGGGCTTGTGCTTATTTTGAAGAACATCAATCAGAACAGAACAGGGAGGGAATTTGGAGGTCTTCTAGTCCAACCCCCTGCTCAAGCAGGAGATCTTACACCATTTCAGGCAAGTGGCTATCCAGTCTCTTCTTAAAAACCATCCGTGATAAAGCACCCACAATTTCTGAAGGCAAGCTGTTCCACTGGTTAATTCCAGGTTCCTTCTCTCCTTGATTAGTTTCTATCCATTGCTTCTAGTCTTGCCTTCCAGTTCTTCGTAAAACGAGTTGACCCTTCTTCTTTATGGCAGTCTCTCAAATACTGGGATACTGCTATCATGTCCTCCCTTGCCCTTCTTTTCTCTAGACTAGCCATATCCAGTTCCTGCAACCTTTTAAGTCTCTAGGCCTTTAATAATCTTAGTTGCTCTTCTCTGCACTTTTTAAAAAGTCTCAACATCTTTTTGGTAATGTGGTGATCAAAATGGGATGAACATCTTAAGGATGATCCACAGATTCTTTAGTGTGAAGAATATATATTTTCATATATCATTTGGAGCCTTTGTCTTTTAGGCAGCCTGCTGCTAAGGCAACTAAATCTTGCCCGGGATGTCTGGCATGACTGGAGCATCCCTTTCTTGGAAAAATGGAAGACGCCCCGCTCCCATCCAGTCAATCTATAGCACATGAAGGTGGAGGCAGGGGAGATGGGCAGTTTGCAAAGCTGCTCTTGGCCCAGCAGTTCTGCTGTAGTTCTGACCATTCCCTTTTGGATGCAAAGGAAACTAGAATCTTAACTTCTACAGTCCTTCTTCTCCCGGCCCCCCATGGATTAGTCCACTGGTCCTTCAAAATGACCAAGATTTTATTCATGTAAATTGAAAAAAACATAATTCAAAGGACTCTGCAGTTGAGTTTCTGTAGTGGGGAACTCTATTCCCAGGAGGTAAGGCTATCAAGGAAGTCCTAGCTCCACGTTGGAACCTCCTCCTTAAATATTGTTTTACAAGTTCGTTCAGTCATAGAATATAAGTGGCATAGATATGGCCTCAACATGTAATCACATCTTCTTTTCTCTGAATGACTACTAGATGGCATGACTACTAGATGCTATGATTATCTAGAAGTAACAATACAACACTCTTAACTCTCTGCTACCACTTCGTGATCAATAGGTCATTTTGGAACAAATCTATAGATATCCAGTACCTAAAACCACCTCATAGCTGAGCATTTCTTTTATACCTCTCCTTCATTCATATTCTCACCTTGTACTCTGTTTCCATTACACTTAGGTAGAAGCTACAGCCAGATGATTTCTGTTTTGCAGATCACAAAGATAAACTCTTTGCTGCCAGGTAGCCAGGTTCTAGGTTTATAGCTATCTTTGAAAAAGCAAAGAAATAATTGACAAATTCACCAGTCAACAACAAAAAGCAGCTTGGCTCGGACAGCTTACATTCTGCAACGATATTCTAACACCATCAAACATCCACATCTGCCTATCGCAGGACATTGAGAAGGATGCAATAGGCAGAGAAAAATGCCAAATCCAGTCTGAACATCTTGGCTGACTGTGTGACAAAGCAAATATCTGTCCTTCAGGAAATGAAGCACAGGATGAATTTGTGATTCTTTGATAACAATGTTTCTTACATAAAAATATACCTGGATAAATAAATAATAGACACTATTTGTGGCTCTTTTGGGGAGGTTCAGGGCTTATCTGAACCATGCTGCACTTTCTGATCTTGGTTTGTTATGCTTTTTTTGTTATCCAGGTTCCAGGGAGCACAAGTAGAAAAATTCTTACAAAGAGAAAGAAAGAAAAAAACACCCTAAGTGTGCTAATTCTGGAAAGTTTATATGCTACATGAAGAGTTCATGTGTAAAGTCTTGGGTCAGATTTCTATGCTCAAAAATAGCGACTCTTAAAAGTTGGGCCAAATGCCTAAAATAAAATCTGCTCTATTTATGAACATCAGCTATGAATAACTTGACTCCCTGGAGACAGAGAAGCATAAGTCTGGGATATCTTATTTTCCTTTTAATTTATCAAATGCACACTTTTGTTCATGCATTTAAAAACAGTCTTTTACATTTGCAATCACATTCCTGAGCAGCACACACTGAAAGAGAATTCACTGCATGCTACAGCATCTATATTCAAAATGTGTCCACTGACTCAAAAAGGACACATAATTTTGTGATCAATGAGTCATAACTGTCTTTGGGGACAATCTACAAATATTTCATTTGTCTTTCTTTATGAAGTAATATTTTTATTACAGTACAATAAAACTATCAAGAAGAGTGGAGGTTCTCAGTCATCCAGGTCATGGTTGTGTCAAAGATGCTTTTTCCAAAGGCAACTGGACTGTTTTATCCTTGAGGAAGAAGATGTTTTGCTTCTCATCCAAGAAGCTTCACCAGTTCTGACACAACTGATGAAATTTCTTGAATGATAGGCGAAACATCTTCTTCCTCAAGGAAAAAACAGTCCAGTTGCCTTTGGAAAAAGCATCTTTGACACAACCATGGCCTGGATGACTGAGAACTTCCATAGACAATATTGCAGTATTGGATATTGCTTTTTAATCTAAATGAACAGTGATGGTTTAAATATGCCAGGAGTTAGAAAACACCGTATTCCTCCCAAGACATGTTGTGTTCATCTCAAGGAAAGCCAGATATAATTTGTAAATAAAGGAACATGAAGACCTAAGTTGTTGGGCTTAATATGCAAATAATGCTTACATTGTAAACCACCCAGAGAGTGCTGTAAAGAGTGAGTGAGAGTGCTATAAACCTAAATGCTATTGCTATTTCCCCAGGAAACCCAACATTCCTAGGCTTTAATGGTAAAATGAAATTTTCAGGACCATTTTCAGCACTAGTCAGCAGATTCTAAGCACCTTAGTACGTGTGATTAGTATACTTATGACAGGATTACAGTTAAGAAAGAATGTTCATAAATAGATAAAGTTTATGGAAGCACATGCCAAGAATTGCCTTGTTGCTTCTTTGTGGAAGAAGGGAATCCACCAATCACTGTTTCCATGTAAGTTTAACTGATGACATTTACAAGTGAATGGATTTATGACTTCATCTCTAAAGTAATCCTGCAAGCTGTAGCAGCAAGAACCATTGCTGAAATTCTTCCAGGCCTGCTGTTGTTTCTAAAAACAAGTCACTGCCTGCATTCTAGGAATATCCCTTTAGGATATTATGGGTGTTTATTTCCCATATTATCAGGCATCCCTGCCTGAAAATATTATTTTCGTTTTCTACTGGAAGCTTCTTAGATTAAAAAAGATCCTTTTGTATAACTAAAAGAATACATGTGTGTGTATGTGTGCATGTGTGTGTGTATGAATCAGGATAGAAATCTTTTGGAGGTCCTTTTCCCAGGTTTTAAATGATTTATTTGTATAGCTGTGTGTCTCACATGAAAGCGGCTCTGGGTGATGTATAATACTTAAAAAAATCCAGTCACAATTGAAAATAACCATAATAAGGCACCTAAAACAGGACTACAGTGATAATGTTCTCAATGCTCTTTTAAGGCCAATAGGTGTGCCATTTTGTTATTTGGCCACTGGCAGCAAAATTTCTTGACTATTCTCCAGAAGTAATCACATGGAAGAAAATGTAGTATGTTTAACTAAATTGACTGAAGTTGTATTTGAAACATAGAATCGGGATAAACAATTTTTAGACTTTCTGGGACGGCAACATTAATCTGACGATGCACTGAATAAGCAATTACATTAACTTTTAAACATGTCTCTAAAGAAATGTATTTCCAATGATATGTTTACAATGGAAGTCTTAGTGACTGGTATTACTAATGTCATATTACAGTTTATAGATGATAGTCTTTCTTTATAGTTTTTTTCAAAAACCTATATTTGAATATTTTTTTTGAAAAGCCTCCCTATGAAAGCCAGATTTCTAATCTAATATTTTTATGAGTTTTCATAGCTCTAGTAAAGAAGATAAAACTACTCATTAAAAAGGCACAAAATTATTTATAATATACACCTAGGAAGAGTAGATGAAAGCAAAACAAGATTCATTATCAGAGAATCCAAAACAAATAAGGAGAAGCAGAGACTTAAAATTATATTAACGGAGGAAGAGTTTTAAAGAAAATAATAATGTTCTTTGTGATGTGATAGAAAACATTGTAATATTAATCCAACGTCTCTGAAGACTAAGAAAATCCAGAATATGCTTTTGGAAAGAGACATGTGAAATATGGAAGCATTTACATTAATTTACAACCAGATTAGCAATGCAAATATTCCTTTGATGCATCTCAGTTCCTTACCCCACATTTATATTGATTTTTTTTTAAAAAAAGAATGCAAAGGCAAAACATGAACAGTGACAAAAATTACACAACCACACTAATTATACACATTGTTTCCTGTGGCTTTGGAAAGATCTATGCCTTTGATATAAGATAGATATGACATAAATTTACAATATTTATTTATTTAATTTCTATAGCCTCCCCATCTCAATCAAATGACACTTTTCTTGTCAAATTCTTTCCTGCTGTTTATATTTCTCTTTCTTCCTATTTTTGCCAGGTTTTGTCTCATTTTGCTAGAGTAGTTTGCTGTACTGGATATAGAAACTTACTGGGAAGATGCCACATACAAATTAATCTGGAAATTACCCACAATAATTTTCCAACAATTCTTGGCAAAACTTTTGTTTGGTCTGGGGTCCTTATTTAATGCATGATAAAACATGGCTTTATATCATTGGTCATAATGGATTAAAAGTTAAATAAAAAAATAAATAAAAGAACGAATGAATAAATAACATTCTTAAGGGTTTATATTTTGAGACAAATTTATGTTTAAACCTGCTGGAATGATTCAATTCCGGTAACGTTTTCATAGCATTTTAGCTGCTTATTTGTCAAGAATAACATGACAAACTGGGCTTCATCATTCTGTCTGGGGAATTTTGGAAGTTGAAATCCACAGCTCTTAAAGTTACCAAGACAAATTTTCATGGGAAACAAAGACTCTAACATTGAATTGCAATCTCTTATATCATCTTGGAAACACTGGTGACTTTTCTGTTGATAGCCACAATGGGGTTTCTGAGTACTTATTAGAATTAGTATAAGGAGAAATGCGTATTACGACCAAAGTATGGGACTTGTTTTAGTTTCACATGAGTGAACAGCTACTATTTAATGTATTATAACTTTTATATAACTTTTGTTATATACTAAGACATATAAGGGATTATATGGGAACTACTACTGTTTCTATTCCCCAATGTTGGCAAATCCTTTCATAGCTGACTTGATAAACTGCACACACAGATAATCAGGCTTTGGCAGAAGGACAAAACAACAATAACAACAACAACACATTTCTTTGGGGATATGTGTATTGTCACAATGCATGTAAAAAAATAGGAAAAGGGTGGTTGCAATGCTGGAGTGGCTGTTTTTAATCACTCTGAATGTCCCTGGTTACCTTGTGGATCCTGATTCCATCGTCATTTCAATCCCCTTGAAATGCTAAAAACATGAAGAAATCTTTGTGACCTAATTTTGACATCCACCACATAAATAGGTTAATATTTTTCAATTTTTAAAAAATCAGAGAAAACAAATTGTTAGTGCATGCCCCTCAATCTCCTCATTAGAGATAAGCCCTGGTGGCACAGAGGAAGGAAGGAAGGAAGGAAGGAAGGAAGGAAGGAAGGAAGGAAGGAAGGAAGGAAGGAAGGAAGGAAGGAAGGAAGGAAGGAGCCCTGGTGGTCCTCTGCTCATTGCCTGGAGTTCGATCCTGATGGGCTCAAGGTTGACTCAGCCTTCCATCCTTCCCAGGTTGGTAAAATGAGGACCCAGATTATTGGGGGCAATATGCTGACATGGTAAAACTGCTCAGAGAGTGTTTTAAAGCATTGTGGAGTCTAAGTGCTATTGCTTCTACAGTGGAATTATTGAGTCTGTCATCTGCACTTCTATAACTGTCTGGTTTGGTTCTGCAACCCATCAGGACAGACACAGACTCCAGAGGATAATTAGGACTGCAGAAAAAACAATTACTGCCACCCTGCCTTCAATCAAGGTCCTGTATACTACACGAGTCAAAAAGAGGGCTGTGAAAAAAATCTACAGATTCCTCACATCCTAAACATAAATAGTTTCAACTTCTACCCTCAAAACAACGCCATAGGGCACTGCACTCCAGAACAACTAGACACAAGAACAGTTTTTCCCCGAATGCCATCACTCTGCTAAACAACTAATTCCCACAACACTGTCAAACTACTTAGTAAGACCGTATTAGTATTCTTCTTCTCATCCTTCCTATTACCTATCTCTTCCACTTATGACTATAACCACGTTGCTTGTATCTTTACAATTTATATTTTATTTGTTTCCCAAATGATTTGATTGCTTATTAGTAACCTATGGCTATCACTAAATGTTGTATCTTATGATTCTTGATGAATGTATTTTACTTTTTTCCTTATGTACACTGAGAGTATTCGCACCAAGACAAATTCCTTGTGTGTCTAATCATGCTTGGCCAATAAATCTATCTATCTATCTATCTATCTATCTATCTATCTATCTATCTATCTATCTATCTATCTATCTTTTAAAGGAATAGTACCTGAGAATATTAGTGGAATTTACCAGTCCAGGATCATGCTAAATCTGTCTGGATGACATCAAATCAAAGCAAATGAAGGATAGACATCCGGAACAGGTCATTTTAAGCAGCCTTTGTTTCTAGTTGATTAAAAGCCACTGAAGGTTGCAGTGTTGAAAAGTGGCCATTTCAACTACCTGAATCCTTTAGTAATTAAGGAACAAAAACCATGTGCTTAGATATTTTGTGTATGCATTCTTGATTAAGAAGCATCTTGCAGGATCAAAGCAAGATAGGTCCAGTAATAACTAACAGGGGCAAGGTGGACTTTTATCTACGTTCAGCCCAACTCTGGGTTTAAAGAACATTATACATGATGAAACATTTTATAATACCTTAATATTTTAATAGAATATTAACAGAAGAGTCAAACAATATACTGAAAATTTAATATAAACAAGTATTTTATTGTTAGATAACTGAAACCAAAATTCATTTTTTAACCTTAAAAAAGCCAATAATATAAGTTCCTGCTAAAGGCCAATCACTGGTAAACAGTGCCCTCTGGTGTTTTTCCTTGGAAAATTGGCTCATGTTTTTCCCTTGGAAATTTTTTAATTTGTCACATTTGTTTCATATTGATGCTTTTGCATCTTGCATCACAACAATTTTGAATTTAGTTTAAATTCTTTAAAAGGTAGCCTATTTGCTTTGCAGTGGGAGTAAAATTCAAATTGTACAGTGGTTTCTAGTGAATAATGGCAACTTGTTCATGTGGAAGTGTCATCTTCTGATACGTTTTTGAAACCATAAAGTACAAATTGCATAAACTACAAATATTTCATGTATCTTTTTCCCTTTTATCTGACAGTTTTGACATACCAGTGGAAATTTAAATATATTTAATTATTGAGATAGTTTATTGAGATTAAAGAAAAGCAACTTATACCCTTTTTAATACTTGTCATTTGTTTTCCTTCACTGGCCCTTGTACAGAGCCGCTGGCAGATATCTGCCATTGTTTCCAGTTTTCCTAATGTTAGCTATCCTGCAGATTTCATGCCAGGCAGGTGTCAAGAGATCAGTTGGAAAAGGTCCCTTCTCTTTGTTTCTTGTGCACACAGATGGCTGGCATACATGACTGGCTCTTTTGTGGGTTAACGGAACAACTTGACACTTCACATCATTCTTAAACCCTGATTTTACATGGTTGGCCATCTTTGTATTGATTTCAGTTTATAATTCTCTTTCAAGACCTTCCTGGTCTAATGAAGCTGCTTTATAATGCTACTAGTAAACAGTAGCAACTATTTGAAAGCTATCTAGATCTATTCTTGTATTTCATGTTTTCAAGGTATGGAACCCTGTGAATAGGGAAAAAAAGACTTTAAGGGTGTATTTTCCTATTTCAGTAATCAGAAATCTCAGCATAAATATCCAGAAAATATCAATACATGACAAAAGAGGCAGGCAATTAACAATGACATTCCCTGTTTTCAGTGCCTACCTAGGTATGTATAAAGTACAGCTACCAAATAGTGAAAGCAGAAAAGCTAAGACTGAGCAGCAAATGTGCTTTAGGAAGGGGAAATTTACTAAATGCAACATACCAAGCAAAGGATGCCAACAATGTCTTTTAAAATTAACTATACAATTTCTAAAGAGGATAGACTACAATGATAAAAGGAAACTAAGAACCGATCCCTGGTATTTTCTGGAAAGGCCAATATAAAAGACCTAGGGGTCAACAATCTTAGTCTCTATCCTAACCAACAGAGAGTAAAGAATTGATGATTGAAACTTTCAGGGACATTAGGAAGTCAAACGTTAATTTAGCAAAATATGGATTTACACAACAAGGCTTGAAATCCTAAACTTTCATATGCATTGAATTCTACCCAAGAATTTATAATGTCATAATGTATCAATGTAGTATATGTATGGTGCCCTTTTGCAGTTGACAATTGGAAATATTGTCATTGCACAGCTTTTATAAGTGCTGCTAAGTTGTTGTTTTTTTTGGTATGGCACCCATGTGCTGATAATCACTATGGATGGTTTATGACATAAACTTTCAATTTTGATACTAATTCCAACCCTTCCTCTCATCAGAATGACTATTGCATGAGTCCCCAAATATGGCAAAAAAGAAGAGGCTTTTAATTTAATTTGATTAACATTTAAAAGTAAGTTGAATAACATACATAATAAAAGCATTACAATATCTTACCGCATCACTATTTAAAATTTGTATTCATCTTAAGAATGTTAAGACAGCTTATATAATATATAGTATAATTATATAATATAGTATATTTAAGAATTGCATTTACTTTATTTTTATTTTCAGTTTCATGATTACCTATCCTTGGTTTAAATGTTGCTGCTACCAAAGCAATTGAGAAACCAAGCACATTTTAGGGTATTTCTTAGCAAAATAAGTGATGAATTGAGGAATTTTATCTTTATCCCATCTTTACTCCAGAGCTTTGGAATTACTCTGTAATATCATTTTCAGATAAAGGATTAATGTGAAATATTAGCCTGGACAAAGAGAAAGAAATATTTCAATAGAAGAGAATATGTAGATCATGGTTGAACTGAGGAGTCTTTGGTGCTCTTTGTCCTTGGTAGTTTGCAGACATTTTATTATTTACTATCATCATCAGTGTAAATGAATGTGGGGTTTGCTGCCTGTTGGTATACATTAGGTTGCCCTGCCAGTTTTGGTGAAGTTGTGCTTTTCTTCTTGAACACCAACTGGCCTCATGAATATCAGCTAGTATCCTTGAAAACCAACAATAATGATTAGACATGATGAAAACTCTTTAATTCATAATATATGGACTGACTCAACCACAGCTTCTGCTGGCAAACTTTAGCACCTTTGACCAAAAATGTTAGAGAATTCCTGGAAGTTGGCATTAGACAAATCAGCTACCAACAGATACATAGAGATAAGCCACATTTATACACTATTCAAAAGAGACAATAAGAAAGCTAAGAAGGAATGAAAATACCATAAAACATCCTCTCCAGCAGCCAACACCCAGATAAGCAGATTAACCCCAGAAAAACTATGAGACAGAAAATAATACCCTAATGAAAGAACTACCAGGAAAACCACACCTTCACCAAAATTGCATGGCAAGCTCCTTTATATACCCAGTGAGCAAACTCCATACTCATTCAAACTGAAGATGTTACTTAGTTGGATAAGCAAATGTCTGCAAATAAATAACCAAGATCAGAGGACACAATAGAAAGAAATATAGATACATATACATACTTTAAACTGGGTGCAATCAAAACAGAATTGAATCAAAATAGAACTGAATGGATTAGATCCAGATTTAATTATACTTAGTGTATATCTGTTTAAATCATTGGAATTCATAAATATGTTTTAATTTTAATACTTAAAACATAGTACATATAATAATAGGGTTGGAAGGACCTTAGAGATCTTCTAGTCCAACCCCCCATTTAGTCAGGAGACCCTATACCGGACAAATGGCTGTCCAGCCTCTTCTTGCGAATCTTCTGTGATGGAACACCCATGACCTCTGGTTACATAATATATATACATACATACACACACACACTTATATCTAAGTATATAAAATATACTTATTTTGTATATAGTGACAACTTCAGTATTTAAATCACACAGGAATGTACTGTTTGAATTGAATTTAATACATATTGTTAAACTGGATCCAACATACTGTTTGACTTAATGTCACGGGTAGATTTTTCCATTTTAAAATAATTACTGTAGTATGTTCAATTTGTGGAGCACAGTGAGCTTTTGTTAAATACTAGCAATGTTGTATACTTCATCTGAATTTTGTTTCAGATTATAGAAATAAATAATTACTACACTAGCCTTATTCTGAATAATTACTTAGAAATAAAACTGGAAACTTTTCTATACCAGGTTTGGTAGTTTATTATACAATGCTGAGGAAAATGTATGCCCTTTTAACCACTTTAATGGCATAATTAAAAGTGCTTCAATAGCAACAATAACAACACCCCACATATGGAAAATGTGAATTTTGTCTTCTAGAACATGAATGCAACTTATCCTCTCAAGATACTGAAAGCATTTGAAAACATCATTGACTCATGACATTTTAAGGAATGACTGAAGAAAAATCTACTCCTAGCTTAGATATGTTTGGATTTCATAAAAATTGCACAATATGGCTGTTATTTTTATATGATAAAATGTCATACAGTAGTGGGCAGAGAAAAGAATTTTTAAAATAATTTTTCCACCATAATGTTCCTTTAGTTTCTCATAGTTGCTAATAATAAATATGGTCTTTCCCTTTGACTTTTTGGAGGTTTCTGCTGTATTCAAAATAGATCAAAGGAAATGACCTGATTGGAATTTAAAACATGAAGTGGTAAGGCACTTTCTGCCAGAAGGTCAAGAATTGAATGGCTGGGTTTTATGGAAAAACATCAGGAGCCCTTTTTCTGTCACCTTGTTGTCTTCTAGAAGAATAAATCAAAAGTCTGTCATTTTTGGCAATTGGGAGATATAGCCCATAGGTTGATATGAAAGAGTTGAGTCAGGAGACAGAAAGGGCAACTTGATGAATCACACTGGTAGTTCAGGAAGCCACTAGACAGTGAGTCAGTACAACAGAATCAAAACTGAATGGGCTAATTGAGTGAAATATTAGAAGCAGCTTCAATTAAATAAAGATTTTTGTTCTAAAGAATTCTTGCATGATTCTTAAATGGTTGCAGATATAACTTGAAATAATAGGTGCATTTGGAAGTTTGAAAGCATGTTGTGAGTTTCACCCCAAATGCCTGCAGTCTAGTGAAGGCTTCTTCCCCTTTCGTAAAATGGCTGCAGTGGAAAACACCAAAGCAACAATGCATCAGGATGCTCCCTACTCCTGCTTATGCTTTGCCTTACCTTGACAATATATTATTGTTTTTCACATGATAATCATAAACTTGAATTGCTATTACATTAATTCCAAAGTAGAATATTCAAAACCCAAAGACAGCTGTTTAGTGTATAAAAGACAACTTGTACAGAAATGCAACGATAACTTTTCAAATATCAAGTTTCTTCCTAACTCACCTTTTGCAGATGGCTTCTAAATTTATTAATTGTCCTATGCTGAAGTAAATAAGAAAGGTTCTAGGTGTACTTTTGTCTGCAGTAGTCATGAACTTCAGGAGCTGAACTAAAGGAATGACAAATGAAGTAGCAAAAAAGTCAGGATAATATCTGCCAGTTGTTTTGCAACCCGTGATTACTATTTTTCAACTGCGGACAGCTTTCTCAATCATGCCTATTGACACTTGGGAGTGTGTCTAATGGCAGTTAGCGTCATCGAAGAATGGAATCTCTATGTGAATGGTTTCGGATGCAATAGTACTGTTGGGATACTGGCGGTAGTGAAGGACAAGCAAGAAGGAGCAAGGCAAAAACTGATGAAAAGATGAATAATTAAAAACAAGGTTGACAGAATGTTCTGGATAACAGCCAACACCAACTCATCTCTGTTCTGAGGAGGCACACTATAAAGAATTATATTTTAAAGTGTGTGTGTGTGTAAAACATTTAATAACATAGTTTGACTGAAGAATTTCTAAAGGACACAAGTTCTCTTTATAGCTTAGATTCATATTCTATGTTTCCTGCAAGCGCTCAAGGCAAGTTACATGGGAATTTCCCTTCAATTTTTTCCCACAAGAGCAAACCTGGAGTTAAGTTAGCTAAAACAGAATGAAGGAACTAAAACGTACTTATTGTAGTAAATTTCTATGTCAAAGAGTGGATTTGAACCTGGTCCCCAGCCAAAACCCTATCAGAAACCCTATCACACTGTTTTACCATGAAGCTGGTTTAAAAAAGATTTAAGAGTTCCAGGTCAAATTAAAGACATTAAAAGTCTTGTCAAAGATACTCTCTGGTGTTTTTCCCCCAATTTATTTCCTTATGAAATTCTTCAATTTATTTCCTTATGAATTCCTTATGAAATAAAATTGATTGGCACAGCTAAGATGACACCTAAAACTGAAGTTAATACTGCTTATTAAAGATGCGGAGAAATGATTTTGCCATATAACCAATATTTCTGTTTTTCTATTGCTCTTGTGGTTCACATAGAGGGTAATGCAATAAAAATATAGAACTATTAGCAAATTAGAGATGGGTTCTGGTTGGTGTGTTTGAAGGGAAATTATATAGCTAACAGTTACCAGAACATGTGTCTATATCTATTGCCAAATAAAAATGACATTATGATTGGTGTAGAGAAGTTACGGGGTAATGAATATCACATTTTAAAATCTACAAATGGTACCTGTTTGTGGTTAATTCACATTCTTTTCACAGACTTGTGAATTAAATGGTTGTCACCTTCCTTCTTAAATAGTGCCATGAAACTTTGAAAAGGACATATTTGAAAATGTACTATTCTGAAACAAAAAGGGGAAAATTTTTAAAAATGTATTTCGCATGATGAAGAAATTACTCTAAATTTCATTTCACTAAGTGGAATGGAAATATAGCTAGGTCTGGATCCAAAGTGTTTCATTTTAATCCAAGAATGCAGAGCCTGGAAACAGGATAATGCACTGTGGAAAGGAAGAAAAACATTTTGTGTGGAAATAAATATTTTGGTTCTCCAAATATTTGTTATATTTCTTAAGAACAATCCTTAGATAACTAAAATACTACACTGAATTTCCCAATAATTGTTTCCAATTAATTTGAGTTTGTGGAAGTAAAGTACTCTTTCTGTAACAAATAATACATTTTATGAATATAGAATATAGAATATATTCATATTTAACATCTCTGATGTGTTTTGATACCATATTGTTTTCTCTCCTTTGGGAAAAAATTAATTTTAGATATATATGAATATTCTTCAGCACAAATTATATCTCTTACACTAATTCACTGGACCAAAACACTAAGGGCTACCACTGTTAAACAGTTTCTTGGTAGTACTGTATGGCATATTTATAAACCTACCCTCCTCCTTATAACATGTATTCCAAATGACCTTTGCTCTTATTAAAGTTTTTAATGTCCTTAATTTCTTCTAGCCCTCAAATGTGAATTTACATCCTTCCCTAATAATATATTTTCACAGGACTACATCAATCATTGTCTTCTTGCACAGACACATATTCAGTACCACTTCACAATCTACTAATGCCAACCACAATTTTTTTTAACCATATCTGAAAGTCACATGTATATTCCAGGCTAAAGGCCCTTTATTCCAGGGCGTGAGCCTCAAAGGTGACTAACTGACATCTGTGCAAGAGATGTAGGAATTACAGTTGAAGTGGCTTGTATCAGACCATCACTTTTATAACCACATCAGGGATTTGCTTCAGGCCCTGATTTGCTCAGGTCCTAGACCCAAATCTCTCAGCACCACACACAGCACAGATCACTAACCACTGACCTAACCACTCTGATTTCCAGGCTCAAAGCTCAGTTGTTCGGGAAACCCGACCAAAAATGTCAGTCATGAAGAATTAAAGTGAAAATTCTTTCTGTTTAGCACCAGAGGTCGCCAAAACTCCAGATACTATTAAATAATGAAAACAGAAACTTGTTGAGGCAACAGCATTTTTCTCTGCCACTTCAATCCACACTGTTACTGGAAAGTCTCCGAGACTCCAGAATTGGAGACAGACGACAGCCCAAGTCATTTATTTTGAGTGTTAAATATGTGAAGAAATAAAAATTAAATGCAAGCATACTATCGAAAGCTATTTAGCTAATCTCAAATGCCTTTGCATTTTGATTGATCTGACAGATGATTTAGCAACAGTGGTGGGATTCAAATTTTTTTACTACTGGTTCTGTGGGCATGGCTTGGTGGACGTGACAGGGTAAGGATACTGAAAAATCCCCATTCTCTCCCCACCCCACTAACCTGCTTTCCAGCTCTGTTCTCCTGTGCAGGGCAAGAAAAGAAGATCCAGCTGATCAGCTGGGACTTGGGAAGCAGAGAATAGATGGGGACAGGGATAGTCAAAGATGGAGTTCCGAACTATTCAAAATTTCCACTACCGGTTCTCCGAACTACTCAAAATTACCGCTTCAGTTCTCCAGAACTAGTCAGAACCTGCTGAATACTACCTCTGCTTAGCAGAACCACATTGTCTTTTAAAGGGGGTAATGGGGTGCATTTCAAATACAGAAGTGACTCCCTACTAATCAATTCCTATTGTGTGTGAAAAGAGAACATACAAGATTGAGAAGATTTCTCCAAGGCCTCTGTGCAAATAGATGAAAATGAATGAGCCCATGATAATATGTAACCTTATTTAAAAAGTTATCACTGAAAACAATTTCATCCTTTAGGCACCTGGCTAGAAACCAGTCCTGCCTAAGCCATAAAGTCTGGCTGGGCCAGATTTGGGCCAGTCATTTTCTCTCAGCCCAAATCATCTCACAGTGGTTGTGTGAAAAATACGAGGTGGAAGGAGTACTGGGTATGTTAGCTGCCTTGAGTTATTTATAAAAATAATGATGGGATTACAAAAGTTATCCCTCAGTTACATATTTTGATTTCTTTTAATCATAAAAAAGATTAAAATCCACTTGAAGAAAACATTCATTTATTCTGTGCCACCAGAAAAGCCTAATTCAATAAGCAATCCCTTTGTGTATAAAGCAAACTGGGCTTGTGTTTATACAGATGAGGTTGGTGCAAATCCACAGTAAACACTTAGTTACATCAGTTGGGCAACTAGATGGACATTTAGTCACTAGGGCATTTTGGTTCTGTACATCACAATCAAGAATATATTATATGCATATATTATTGCATGTACACACAAATGCAAATATACAGTATGCATTATCTACATACTTTATATGATTTGGTTATTCCGTTACTCTTCGTTTCTGTTTTTCCTAAGTTACAAGTGTTGGAAGTTAAAACATACCCCTCTCCTAGGCAAATGAAATATTTTAGGATATATTTAAAAGGCAGAATATTTCCCCTAAAAGAGAAGTAGAAACTCAGAGAGGCAGAAATTCACTCCCCCCCGACCGTTGTAAATGGGGCATTAAGGCCTGGGCCAGTCTATTCTACATAACAAAGATCTAACTCCTTCAAGCAGAGCCATTTAATTGTCCTTCATTGCACCAACAACCAAGTTTCAACCAAACTTAGCATATAGACAACCTACAAAGCTAGCTATGACCTCTGACAGCAACCAATCAGGATACTCTTCCTGTGTCCCAGGAAGTTCAAAGCCAGAGAAAGCATAAAACCCGGGGATTCTCAGTATTTGTTTCCTTTTTCACCCAGGATCTCCAAGGTATGTTCATCAATAAACCATCTTTCTAAACGGCTTCCATGATTCCAGTGTCTTTTTCCCCATTTGGAACTGAATCCAGGATATTTCTTCCAACACAAGATTCCAATATTCAGTTGAAATGTGAAATAACACTATCCCACTTTTCTCCCACAGCAATAGCTGTTTGAATGTATTCCTAGTCTCCTTCCTAACATTCTTGAACTGAGAACTGTTTCTATTCTATAATTTCAAACGAAAAGGCTAGTCAGTTGCTTCTGAATGAAAATGCAGAGAGATATCTTCTCTAGTGATGCTGTGAAACAAGTCCAGTTTTTAAAAACACATTTTCTTCATCAATATATCCCATGGATTTAAGCTACTTAAAAGAAAAATGATATAATAACATAAAAATCAGTAAAGTAAGCTAATTGATCTTTTAGTTTAATCTTTGCTTAAGATTTAAAGACTTAAATAATGCAAGACTTAAACAATATCTAATTTCTTTTTCTTAATATTCAGGCAAAGGTGTAGATTTTGCCTTTGTAAAAATGGTTAATCAAGTATTAGTTATTATAAATATTTTAGTATTAGTTTACAAAGTTGCAATGTTATACATTGTTGCTCCACCATTTTGCAATTGAGCAGCAAATATCCACATTCACTGAAATATTGGGAAGAGAGTAAAATGATAACTATATTGTACTTCAGTTCTACACATGTCTCTGTGTAAAGCACAGATCAGTTGTATCCCTGACACCTGACAGATGTAGAGCAGATTTATGCTTTGGTATTTTCCAACTCAACCTGATTTTCATAATTTGATAATCTTTGTAATTTCATCTATTATTATTCTGGTTACATACCTTAAATGAACTTATCACATGCACATTCTTCTTTTATTTCAAAGCTTCTTCATATTAGACATCTATCCAACTGAACTTGTTTATTTCTAAGGTACTATTTATTTCATATAAAACTTAATTTTATTTACATGTGTTCAGACACAAAAGTTTAATTTCATAATCCATTAAAAAAAAACAGGTGCTGAATCAATCTTTTCTTTGTTAGCGGGGTAACAAATACTCAAGACTACTACTGGAAAAGCTGAACTCTTGGAAACATACATTTATTTTCATTTCACAAAGTTGATCATGGTTTGATACATTTTAAAAACAGAGGAGTTTGTAGTTTTTATGGATTTCTGAAATCCATAAAAGATAAGTTAGAGTTTGTGGTTCTGGCCTTTCCTATTTTTCTTCCAAAAACTACACTGTTCAGCTGTATTTTTACCTTATAGCTGAGGTAAGGTAAAAATTTGCCTCAGTAAGTTTTCATAGTTTTTTTCATTATTAAAGGCTTTTAAGTCATAAGTAAAGTAGTTCTTTGAAAAAGAATGGTTACCATTACTGTTATATCAGGCTAAGGTGAAAAACATTCTGATATGCTAGAGGAATTGCTACCAGCACAGGGAAGACACACATACTGAGTTCAGGAACAATTGCTTCACATATTCTTAATCGTATCCTACATTCTCTATTTTCAATGTTTATTTTTTAAAAAATTTAATGCATTATGCTACATACCCATTGTTGATTTAATAGTTTAATTCCTTCATGTCAAAGGAGCTGTGTATCCAATGTTCAGGGGGAAAAAAATCACAAAGCAGGTCCATTATAATGCAAATTCCAGCACTGATCCCAGAATTTCAGAAGAAATTTCCCTTTTTGAATCTTCATCTTGGAGCAGATGCAAGTGGGGGGGTTAGAATTGTAGAGAATTAGAAATACCTCACTAGTAAGTTCTGAATGAAACTCATCCACAGAATATAATATAGTGTTAATTTCTCAGTATGGTGGGTGAAAAAAAACACTAAATAGATAAATACAGAACAATCAAAAAAGCATAAATGGAGGAAGTCTCTCTAATTGTTAAAGCTGCCTTGTAAAGCTTTGGACTGGTTCCCCAAAGCTGCTCCTAGCAGAAAGAAAGTGGCTGTGCATACACAACTTTTTGGGAGACAACTGGAAGGATCCTCTGAAGCTGTTGCATGAACTTTATAAGAGAGGCAGTGACTTTAACAAGTCCAAGAGAAGTACATGGTTTACATTCTCACACTTTGATGAGCAGCACTTCTAAATACTTTGCAGAACTCTAATAAAAAAGACCCCACTCTCCCTTCCAAGTTTAAGAATGTACACAAATACAGCTACAAATACATTTGTATAGATGAAAGTAATACGTTGGGATCTACTAATACAAGGAAAAGTATCTGAATACCATAAATGATCTGCCTGAAAATTTTAGATTTCAGGCTTAAAAGTGAAGCAGCTGTCTGTATCATATAGTCTTCCAGAAATCTCTTAAATTGGAGTGGTACTACTGTAGTATAGCAATAGCACTTTACAGCCCTCTCTAAATGGTTTACAGAATCAGAATATTGCCCCCCCAAATCTGGATCCTCATTTTTACCTTGGAAGGATGGAAGGCTGAGTCAGCCTTGAGCTGATGAGAATCGAACTGCTGGCAATCAGCAGAATGAGTGTTGGTATAATTACTTGAGAACACTCTATCTACTCTGCAAGAGAGCCCAGGATGGGTATGACTCCTCTCTCTGATGTCATAGAGCTGAGTCTGCCACTATATAAAAAGCCAGCCCTTAGCTGGCTCCCCAGCTTTTAGGTGAAGATGTGTGACAGATGTAAGGTGCCTCTGGAAGATAAATCACAACAATTAATTTATCCCTTCCCCACCAGGACCAGACACCGAAGGGTGGGGCTGGACTCTCTTGCAGCATAGATAGAAAAGGCATTCTCAGGTAATTATACCAATGCCCATTCTCATCCACGCTGTGACGAGAGTCCAGGATGGGACAGTCTGCATGTCCATGGGAGGGTCATCGTCTGGTCCACACACTCTGACTGTGGGACAACCTTCTGTAGTACCCTTCGTCCAAACGCCAGCTCAGCGGAGGCAAAGGAATCCAGGTGATAGTGCCATATAAACGACGAAGGAGACACCCAGGTAGCCGCTCTGCAGATTTCTCAAGCGATGCATGGGTGTTCCAGGCGGCAGAAGTAGCCACACTTCTAGTGGAGTGGGCCGTAACGTTCTTGGGTACCAGCAGAGATAATACAAATGCAAGTGCAAATAGTTTATTCTTCAAATACGTTTTTTAGAAAAGGAAAAGACAATGTAACATAAAAGAGAAAATTTAAATCTATTAAGTGAAAAATTATTCCTAAATTTGTTGTTAAAGAATTGCTTTATGACATAAATCCATTGAACGAAACATAAAACCTTTAAATCTTTAAGCAACGTACAGGCACATGATCTTACAGAGTTTGCATTCATACTTGCTTTCATTAAAGCTGCCTCTCTTTGACTTTGAACTTCATTTCACTTTGAGGTACATTGGGAATTTAAAAAAAGATTATGCAAAAATAAAAAAATGCTGGTGTGTGGTGTGCAAAGAATATTATCCTTGGAATATGAAAAAATAACTGGATATGATGTGATATTTATTTTCACAACTTTGTTTAAAGTACTACATTGCTGAACAGTCGCTGAGTTGTGTCGCTACACTTAAAACACTTCACTTCAGTGCATTATTTATGATGCTATAAATACACAATGACGCAGGATCGTCAGTTTTCCCTGGCATCTGACAAGAAAAATGGAAAGCGACCGAGCTTTAGGGATCTGTTATATGAGTTGTCTGAAAGGTGTAAATAAATGCACTGCTGTAGGCTGCAGTGTGCAACACATAAACATTGCCAAGAACTCCAAAGTCATTAAGTGAGGGAAAGCATGCTGTAAAGGAACGAGGCCAGGAGAGGCCAACACCTGGCTAGTTCAGCTGGTTCAGCTATTGAGTACTGTGACTGCAAGGAAAAGATATGCTGAGAGTTTGAATAATTTGGTCAATTAAAAATGAAAGGAAGGATGATTAGTATTAGAGGACAACCTTCCTCAGTATGGTGGGAATTCTGGGTCTTAGTATGCCAACATATCTAGGGATACCAGAATGGGAAAAATTGTTATACAGTAGGCTGTAATCGTATGCTGACTTCTCTAGAAGTAAATCTAGAGGAAAATCTTGTATGATATCTTATGTAATTTATTCACTGAAAGCTTCCGCACCAGAGACGAATTCCTTGTGTGTCTAATCACACTTGACCAATAAAATATTCTATTCTATTCTGTTTTGTTCTGCTCTGTTCTGTTATTAAGAATAGATTAGAATAGAATAGAACAGAATAGTATCATATTCGTAATAATTTTCCAATGAGACACAGCGATCATATGATTCTGGGGCTTGTGTACCCTGGAAATATTGAATTTATCAGAGCTGAACACCCATATTTTACAAAAAAAACCCACCCCACCTTGTTTGAAGATGCCTATATTCTTAGATGCCACCTTTGCATTCTTAAATCCTTAGGTAGGATTTGAATTGTTAAGTTTTCACCACAATCTTGTTATATTATTTGCTAATATATCTTGCCATTCCACTGTTGATATATAGAGAGCACTACGGAATACAGTATGAGAATTAAGAAATTATCAGGCTGGTTGATAGTGACAAGAATTTGTCTTGGGTTGAGATAGGAAAGAATTCAAATATGAATTCAGTTCTGAATTTCACTTTGTTATTTTTAGTAGCCATTATTGAGAGGTTTGACACATCACATTGAACCATGTTTTTCCTAACAGTGGTTTGACTCACACATCATTCTATGCTATACAGCCTACATGTAGTCATGCAGTCATCTAATCTAACAAACTATGTGATGGATCTGCATGAGGTGTGCACCCAGCATCTGAATATCACAATGCCTGTAGTGGAGGTTTACTTTAAGAGGTGCATGCCTGACTCAAACAGCATTCCAAATTTAGGGTTTAAGATTTAAAATAAGTGCAAAAATGGATTGTGGCTTTTCCCTGCAGCAACTACAGTTTATCCTCTACCACCTATCCTGATCCTTTTAATAAAGGATGCCTTTAGCTATCTCGAACAGATTCTGGTACTTTTGGACTTCTCATTCTCAAATCAGAGTCTATCAAATAAGCACCAACTTTGGCCCATAAAATAAGGAAGTTTGTAACAACAATATTCTAGAATTAAGAAACAACCAAGCGTGGTAGACTGGTTTTAACAGGCCAATTTATCAGTATTATGTTCAGTACTCCACTTCAAAAGGTATCCCAACACTATGTGGTTTATAAAGTGAAGGGGAGACTGATTGCTTCAAGCCATGCATAAAGCTTCATGCCTAATAGGAGACTTGAACCTGGACTGCACAGTTCTAAAGCATTATTCACTATTCCTCCTTGTCTCTCTAATGGATGGATCGTGACATAAATATGGAAAAGTAATAACAGAACAAAACGTTCTTGGACCAGAATGGAGAAGGAAACAAGTAAATAAGGAGCTATGTCCACTATGAGATTTAGAAGTGTTAGCTTGCTCATGGCCTTCAGATGCCCAGTGTTCATGAAAAAGAATGCTAATTTCTAGTCCGTCCAAAAATTAAGATAAGAGGCAAAACATATAGTTTTACCTCTGTGGTTTTCATTTGTAACATCTGTTTTTCAGTGTTTTAAAATTTGTTTTTATTAAAATAAAAGACAAAAAGTTTTGAGAAATGGGAAATTGAATTTTGCCAATCCAATAAGTTTATCCAGGGTTGTAATGCCCTGGGTAAGGTGGAGAGAAGAGGTAACTTAAAAATTTGCAAAATGATAATATTTTATTTCATTTTCCTTGTCTGAATATGTCCCAAATTCTTAGAACATGAAGTGTTCAAAATTAGAATGTGTTAGAATGTATATTCTAATTCTATTCTAAAGATACTCATTTTGTCTGTGTTACCTAGAAAAGGGACTCTAACAGTGGATTGTTAGCAAGATTACTAGAAAAATTAAGCCAAAAAATCATTTATTAAATTTAAATTGCAAGCTAGACAAAATCTGATTCAGCAGGATATTGTGAAGTTTAACCTTAAACTATTCTTTAACCTTAAACTATCCACTATTAACCTCACCCCATTCCTAAGAAGTCTATAAGGGGTGTGCATAAGTGCACAATCGTGCTTACCACCACCTCTGTCCTATTGTCCCCATTTATTCATACCTATTTCCTCTATTCTTACTCATGTTTATACCTATTATCTTGTAAGCGATTGACAAATCAAATAAATAAATAAAATAAATGAAGTTGTCAATTTGATTGTCCCAATAGCCTATGAATCCTTTAGACTGCTGTATTATATTTCTGCCATAGAAAAAAATAGGAAACAAAGAACCATACATATTATGGAATAAAGATGGAGAAAGGCTTTCCTTGAGCCTCTGGGTGACTCTCTGGAGGCTGGAAAAGGGTTCTGGAACTTCCAGGAGGCCCAGTTTTCACCCTCTTCCAGCCTCTGCATGGGCCCTGCACTTACCTGTGATCCAAAATGGGCCGTGCGGGGACTCCTGGGAGGAGAGGGAAGGGGTGGACGGGGCCAGCCAGGGATGAGATTTGCTTGTTCGTTGAACTGGCCATAAAATTAACAACTGGTTTGCCTGAACTGGTGTGAATTTTGAATACTAGGTGCTATTTGATAGAGTCTAAGTTTGGGGTAAAAAGTTTGTAACATGTTTTTTTTTCCTGTAATCAAAGCAGAAAATTAAACTAGTCTCATAGCCAGTAGCTTACAGACTAACATAAGTTAGCTGTTTGTCTGCAGTGGAAATCCACGTGTCACATATGAAACTAACTAAAACAACAAACTACTGTGTTAATGGCCACCTACAGAATAAAGAGGAGTGGAAAAAAGAGTATTGTTTCTTTGATAATCATAGAACTGCTGTTAGACATTAACCTAATTTAGAGCATTTTCTCCTCTACTAGAATTCTTTAAAGTGGTTTTTGGATGGAAAAGCATGATGACATTTTTCGCACACAAAAACATTCCTAAATATTTTTTAGAAAATGAACAGTTTCAACTAGCCTTCCTAGATCTGGTGACATCTTAGTGCAGGGGTATCACACTCATGTCATCACAGTGGCGTCACGTGATGTATCAGAACTTTCCCCCCCTTCGTTGAACCAGATGTGGGCGTGGCCAGCATGTGACGCATCCAGCCCATGGGCCAGGAGTTTGACATCCTTGTCCTAGTGTACAATACTTCATAAGCAATGTTGTATGATATAAGATAGGAAAATTGTAATCTAACATTTCTTAGATGACTTTAAAAAAGTTTTTGGCTATATTTTATGTGGGCCAAATCAAAATAACCATGAGAAACAATTGTTTGATCCATTTGAAAGACATAGGAACCAAATGTCTACAGTTAACTTGCTGCATTCATTTCAGGGCGATTTACTTATTAAAAATGTTAGCTCAATTTATACCATAAACTGTCATTCAAGCAGAGCTTAAAAATTATGAGACTTAAGCAGATCATATGCATCAGGCATATCCAAATGGGACTATTATCTTAACTTCTTCCGACCCTCCCTAGCCATAAACTTTTCTGGTATACAGGGTTGCAATCAGGGGTAGGATTCAATTTTTTAAACAACCGGTTCTGTGGCCATGGCTAAGTTGGTGGCCATGGCTTGGTAGTCATGTTATTGGCTGGGCATGGCCAACTCAATATCACTCACATCGAAGCACGCACTCCTCCCCTGGTCTCTCATGACTGTGCGGATGCTGCAATAGGCGTAAGTGTGAAAAATGGTCATGTCACTTTTTTCAGTGCCATTGTAACTTTGAATGGTCCCTCCACACAAGCAAAGTACCAGCAAAGGAGGAAAAAAAACCTCCAGAGAAGTTCCTGAGACAGGAAGTCTAGTCCTGCCAAGAATGTAATAAGGGTTAACGGAGAGGCAGTTTTTGTAAGCAACACCAGAATATTTCCTTCCTGCCTTCCTTACAGGATTAGGCCAGTAATTTCTTCTAACAACCGGTTCTCCGAACTGCTTAGAATGTTAACAACCGGTTCTACCGAATAGGTGCGAACTGGTAGAATCCCCCCCCCCGTTGCAATCATTATAACATCAGAAGCTGTGGTCAATTATTTCTGGTATAGGATTAAAATCTCACTGCTTGCTTGGTTTATTATATACTGTATTATTAACAAATATGTACTGTACATATTATTAACAAAAATACCATGAATACAATAGTTCGGGTATATTTGGGCTAAATGCAATATATTGGTTTGTAACTGAGATTTATTTATTCATTTTGTATGACTGCTTATCTCACAAAATAATTCTGGATGTAACCCCCCCCCAGTTAAAATAATACAAAAATTAAAATATGTAGTAGCTGTACACAATCCCACAATCACTAGATTAACAAGGAAATGGATCTTGATCTTGAAGGATTTAGCCTTTAAGGAAAAGCCAGCAGGGATGGGGCCATCCTAATTTCTGGCGGAACAATGCCCCATAAGATGGGTGCTATTGGCAGAAAAGGCACATCTTCTAGCTCCTGTCAACTGGCATTCCTTAATTGATGGGATCCAAAACATGCTGCCTGACTGAATCAGATGGGTAGAAGCAACTGGGGAGAGGCAGTTCCTCCAGTAATCCAGTCCAAACAATATCTGTTTGGGTTGTAATTAAGATATTTGGCTAATTTGATGTTTGTTTTTCTTTTCAGTTCATAACCTGTTTCTTCATCATTAAAGTCTTTCTTCACCGGTCATAATGAAACCTATTTAATTCTCTAACAATTATGACAATATAACAAGTGCTATGTCGCATGATCACATAAATCAAGGCCACTACAAAGTTTTAATGAAACTGTCTCTTATTTCTTTATTATTTATTTCTTCCATTATTTAGGCCAAGGCCTGTTATTTTGTTTTGAAATTTGAATTCTGGATGGCAGTTCTGCATTTTACATTTTAAATCTACTAATAATAATAGTTTGGCCCGAATATTAAACTTAAATAAGTTATTTTTTACAGATATTCATTGTTGCACTTTCTATCACTTTAACTTCGTAGAAGTACTATATTTGTATTTGAACCTGAATGAAAGAATTAGTATTATGCAACAATTTTAGTAAGGTTCATTTTTCCAGGCACTGGTTTTCTTTAAAATAGGGCACTTGTTAAAATGGTATCATCAGCATAAACCGCACACTTATTACCGTAGAAAATAAATTCCAGTGAATCAGAAATGAAAAATTATCAGGAAAGTTATAATTATACCATTAAATTCATAATATGGAAAAATGTATGTAAAAAATATAGACCGTGAATCAGAGGTGGTATTCAGCAGGTTCTAACCAGTTCTAGAGAACCGGTAGCAGAAATTTTGAATAGTTCAGAGAACCGGCAAATACCACCTCTGATTGGAGATTTTACAGTCTCCTTCTCCTGCTACGCCCACCAAGCCACGACCACAGAACTGATAGTAAAAAATTTTTTGAATCCCACCACTGCCTTTAATGTTTTACTGATCTCATTCATTCATTGAATTTGCTACTTAAAGAAAGACCAAAAGGCGGCCATTTTTCTTCTTTTCCCAGAATTTAAGAATCCAAAGTTTTGAATTTTGACAATGATTTTATATAGAAAATTTAATAATCTGGATTTATGGCTAGTGTGAGCCAGAAGATGAAGTGCTAAATAAAACGGGCAGATTTATATATACTAATAGACTGCTTGGGATTAAACATACAATTTGAATTAAAAACTATTTCACTTAACTTGTATCTTGTTTAACCATATTTTATTTTATTGAATAAAATCTGATTAGCGTTTATAGCTAAAGCTAAACCACAATAAATGATTATTTCAAAATCTCAGTGGCTGGATTCACAGAGTTTATTAAAGCAGATCTAAACAAACCTTATCGACTAAATCAGCCTTATCCTTGGTAGCTCAGTGGTTAGAATGCAGTATTGTGGGCTAATTCTGCTCATAGTCTGGAGTTCGATCCTGACAGGCTCAAGGTTGACTTAGTCTTCCATCCTTCCAAGGTCAGTAAAATGAAAACCCAAATTGTTGGGGGCAATATACTGACATTGTAAAGCATCCAGAAATTGCTGTATTGCACTATGTTGGGATGGTATATAAATGGAAGTGCTATTGCTATTGCTGAAACCATGTCTATTTCAGGGGAGGTTATGAAATTCCTGACCCTTATCTTTTATAGACTTGAGCCAAAGTAGATAGTTGTAATTAAAAACAACATTGCTCTCTCTTAGATTAATGTAAACTATGATTGCCATACAGTTTTTTCTTACAATTGTGTTAATATGATTTCTTCCAGTCCTTGACAAGGACAAAGGATGCTGCGCTGACTTCAAGCAATATTGGTAAAAAACAAAAGCAAAACCCTGACAAATAGCGATCCTTTTACAATTGTTATGGACAGGACAGAACTAGTAGTAATCTTGATTTTTAAGCAGAGTTCTAGAATCTTTTCAAAAGAGTTTTAAAAGCTACTTTCAAAAAAACAGAACTGATTTCAAAGGAGTGTTTAACCTGTTTATGAAAGGAGCCTGTGTAAACGATAGGAAGTTCTTTGGAAATAATCAGTTATGCATTATGTGGATTGATGCTTCTGAACATCTGTCCCGTCTTTCGTGCAGCTGAAGCCCAAATGGCCATAGAGGGCAGTGATCAGAGGAGAAGGATAATGCTCAAATCAGCCTAAAGGGCCCAACAGGTTTGCAGTCCTGGGCAGATGGATAAGGTATCCATATGTTTAAATACAACTTTTTAAAAATATACTTACATCAGTCTTTCTATGAATATTCTAAACAGGATATTCATAGCTTTATGAAAAGTAAGTGATCCAGAAAAATTTCCAGCCATGGAAATTGAATTCTGCACATTCCAGTCTTTTTCCAGGAACGCCTTCCAAATTAATACAATATGCAAAAATGCAAGGCCACCCTTAGGTTCACAATATGTAGGAAAGCTTATGAATATAGTAAAGCATGACTTTGAACTAATGTCAAGGGTCTACAACTTGAGCCATCTGCATGTGTATTTCAAAGTCTTTTTTGTCTCCTGACCACAAGCATCACAGTTGGATTTAATACTATTATTACATCTAGCAATTTTTTTAACCATGATGCCATTTCCCTCCCCGCATATTATATAAATAAGTTTTAATTTAAAAATAATTAAGATTCATCATAATAATAATAAAATACTTTTTATTCACATATAATACTAATATGTAATCTACATGGTTATGGGCATTTTATTTATCAAGATGTGGAAAAACCCTCCCCCTAAAATGAAATTTATTAGCTATAATGAACAAATCCGTACAAATCATATCATTCTTATGCCTTAATATGGTGAATGAACCAGCATCAAGATGCACGTTCAACTTTTTCTCAATCCCAATCATCACAATCTTGAGTATTCCTCAAGTATATACCCCAAGTATCTATCCACTTGTCTACCTACTATCCTGGGGTATGGTTCCTCCTTGTTGTTGAACTACAGTTTAATGGAATAAATTCAGCAGAATATAAATTCTGAAGCTAGGATCTAATCTGGACCAAGACATGTTTATTTTTAAGCTTAATTTCCTACTGTATCTACAAAATAAATCTCATGTGTGAGATCACTTTCTTCTTTTCGAACCTTTAGATGTTCATACATGTACGTGCACACACGCACACATATCATGCATTTATGAACCACTTAATCAAAGAATACCAGAAATATTTTAAAATATGAACTACAAACATGACAGTAAACTTAGAAGTGATTACAAATAAGAGATTATTAAGCGAGCCAAAGCATTTCAAAATTCTCCGCCATATTGTAAAACAATCCATGCTTCAAAGCATTTCTCTGCCTCAAAAGCTTCAGCTACTTTGACAACTTGGGGAAAAGTTTGAATTGTGGGGGGAAATGTTTCTACTATCTTCTTATTAAAGTTTTAAGGAACAAACACAGATCAGAAAGGCAGGAGTCTCCAACCTTAGCAACTTTAAGACTTGTGGACTTCAACTCCCAGAATTCCTCAGCCAGGAATTCCTCAGGCTGAGGAATTCTGAGAGTTGAAGTCCACAAGTCTTAAAGTTGCCAAGATTAGAGACCTCCTGCTTTAAGATATATCAATTCCCACTATTATTTCATTTATAGAATTAGTATCTCATTTTTCTACCAACTTATGATATTTAAGCAGTCATATATCTCTCTATATAAAAGCAAAATATCACTCAGGCATCATCACAAAATGTCCAGAACCGTAAAGCCTACAAACTTGAAATTTGGCACATATGTTCCTCTTGGCTTCTAGGTCCTCACTAAGAAAGTATTTTTCGAAATGACAATCAGAGCATTAGTATTTCATATGTTATTATAAACATGCTCTGATGCTAAGGAATTCTAATCTGCTTCCCCACCTGAAAAGAAATCTGTTCCAAATGCAAAACACAAGCAGAGGAGAGGAGTATCAGTTTCAGTTTTAGTTTCATAGCAGCAACCAGCTTTAGTACAGAACAGTTGAGCTAAGCCACGCCCAGGCTCTTTGTGGTCTCCTTCTGTTTCAGTTTCCATCTTTCAGATTCCAAACAGCCTTCAACTCTCTCACACATTGACAGGACACTAGCCAGATGAATACTGATGGATGCCGGTAGGGAGAGGCACAATTCCCCCCACTCCTATTTTCCGCCCCAAAAACTAAGCTTGAGCACATAATTTCGTAGCAAAGCATGGGTATATATTTAGCAATCATTGTGACAGATTGTGTGGAGAGAACCTTTTTTTGTGCCAGGAATAGTTCAATATTAGATAATAGGTTGAATTAGAATTTTTTTTTGGCTACAAAGCAGAAAATAGTCCAAACTCTAGATTTTATAAATCAATATAGTTGCCTGTATGATTTATGCCTTTGGTACTATTTCTTCTATATTTATGGGAGTAATGATAATAATAATAATCTTATAAATTATTTCAATGCAAATCATTTCCTAACTTTTGAGCCTTCTTCTGGGTTCTATTTGGTAAGAAATGCAAAAAGTAATTAAGTGCAGGTAGACCTTGACTTACAACCATTCATTTAGTGACTGTTCAAACTTACAATGGCACTGAAAAAAGTGATTTATGACTGTTTTTCACACTTGCAACTGTTGCAGCATCTCCATTGTCACAGGATCAGATTTCAGACACGTTTATTACAGTTGCAGTGTCCTGGAGTCAAATGATTACCTTTGGCGACTTTCTGACTAGTAAAGTCAAGGAGAAAGTCAGTTTCACTTAATTCGTGTTACTAATTTAATAACTTCAGTGGTTCACTTAACAACTGCAGCAAGAAAGGTTGTAAAAATGGGCCAAAACTCACTTAACAACAGAAATGTTGGGCTCAATTGGGCTCATAAGTCAAGGACTACCTGTATTATCTTTTAAACTTGTATCCTTTAAGTCTTAATTAATTTGGATATTTGAGATTTCGGGAGTGATTCCAAATTTGAGAGGAAACCAATTCAGTTTAAATCCCTCCAGATTCCTAGAACTGATTTTTTTAAAATGTTTTAAGTGATCCATAGGTTATAACATTTTGACAAAAATCAGGAATGGTAGATCTTTCAAGAAACCTAAAGCAAGTTCAACTGCCTATCATCAATAGTTTCAGTATAATAAAACCTTGAAATATTCCTCTTGCGCCTCTTTAAAAAGTAAAGAGGATCCTGCCATGGCTTGCTGGCACACTGGATTGGGAGAATGTTTAACGAAGTGATAAAAGATACTACCTTGTCATGCATCCCAGACTATCTTGTTCAACTCTCTATCCTACTTCATGTATTCCTTGTAAAGATGTGGAGTTTCAATATGTTGTCAAAAACAACTCCGTGTGAAGCACTTTAAAAGGCTGAAAGATGTTTTGAAGTCACTGATCTGATTTATTGTTTAATAGCAGATCTTCTTGTGATTTGGGAATCTGATTAAATAATACCTTTCAAGAACTGCATGGAAATTTTGCCCAGGCAATCACACATACTGTTATGTCCGTGGAACTGGTGGGAGTTCCCAACCAGGTCCGCTGTTTGAGCGGGAGCACCAGCCGCTCCCATTGGTTGGCTCCGTTTGACAGTCGGCTATATAAGCCGGCTGTCGAGCAGAGCCAGCCTGTTGTCGCCCGCTAGTCTGCAAGTTAGCAAGCAGACGCGACAACCCTTTATTCCCTGCAATAAAGCCTTGTTAGTTGTACGCTCTGGTCTCATGCCTCTTCCTTACCATCGCTCCACAACACTGGCGACGAAGGTGGGATGGTCGAAGGCTAACCAGACGCGTCTGTTCAAAGAGCTGTAAATCACTGAGAGTGAAGTCATGAGCGCTGTAGCCGCAGCCGCGCAACGCTCACAAAGAGCGCGAAATTCAAACCGCCATTACTCGAGCTGTAGTCACTGAAACGAGCCGCCGGCACCGTAGCCGCGGCCGCCAACGCTCACCAAGAGCGCGAAATTCAAAAAGAGCTACGTAGCCCAGAGAGACAGTCACAGCCTGCGCTCTTTTAAGAGCGCGATTTCAAAGACGATTGAAGAAGACGAACCCGGCACTACCCACGATGAATGCTAATCCAGCATTCCCGCCATTCAAGCCAAACGAGGAAACGTGGGACTCCTACAAGAATCGCTTCAGCCATTTCCTCGATGCCATCGGGTTAGCTGACGCTGCGGAACATAGAAAGAAGTCTTATTTCCTCAGCTATTGTGGGGCCGCCGTTTTCGACACCGCTACAGCGTTAGTCGCACCACGCGCCATCAGAAGCGTCCCATGGGACGAACTACAAGAAATACTCTCCAATCACTACGCACCAAAACCATCCCAGATCGCCAGAAGGTATGCCTTCAGAATCAGGAAGCAGGCAGTGGGGGAGTCGATCAACGAATACATGGCTGCCCTGAGGACAGCTGCCTTACAGTGCGGTTTCAAAGAATATCTGGAAGACATGCTGTTGGACCAGATCGTCTGTGGGGTTAGAGACCTGAGACTCCAAAGACGTTTGCTGGCAAAAAAGGACTTGAATCTGGCCCTAGCCATGGAGGAAGCCCTGGCTGCTGAGCTCTCTGCCCAGTCAGCAGCTGAGATTCAGGGCACTCCATCGAAGCCCAGCAGTCCAACCGTACATTCTGAAGAAGTGCTCAGTGAAGAAGACCCCACAGACTCATCAGACATTAACCGCCTTAAGCATCAGAAGCCTTCACAGGTAGGAGCGGGACAGACAAACAACTTCACCCCGAAACAACCGCCCTTGTGCCTAACCTGCGGAGGCTCCCACTCTAGGGCATCCTGCAGGTTTAGAAACGCCATCTGCCTGAACTGCCAAAAGAAGGGTCACCTTGCTAGAGTATGCCAAGCAGGGCGCTCCTTGCCTCAAAGACCTCCACCACCTTCTATTTCCCAAAGGCAAGTGGAGGACTGCTATACCTGCTACCACGCTAACCATACTTCCCAAACCCCTGATAAAATTAAAATTTCTGTTTTCCTAGAAGGTAAACCCTGCAGGATGGAGGTAGACATGGGATCTGCGCTCTCAATCATCTCCTGGGACACTCTGAAGAAGATCCAGCCCAGACTGTCAAGGAAACAGCTCCAAAGATGCCACCTGACACTGCGGGACTACCAGGGCAAGAACATTCCTGTCCTCGGGAAAGGCAAGTTCCTCGTTCAATTCCAAGCCTTTAAAGGCCATTTGCCTTTAGTGGTTGTTAACGGTGCCCTCCCCAGCCTGTTGGGACTTGATTGGTTTCCTTCCCTTGGCCTTAATGTAACTGGGATCCATGCTGTCTCAACTTCTGATGTAGATACATTATTTTCTGATTTTTCTGACGTATTTAGCAGCGAGCTGGGTTGCTATTCGGGCACCCCCATCTCGTTTTCTGTAGATCCCCAGGCAATTCCTCTCCGCCTTAAGCCACGCAGGGTGCCTTTCGCCATCCGTCCTAAATTGGACGCAGAATTAGACAAGCTACTTAAACAAGGGGTGTTAGAACCTACTGATTTTGCCAAATGGGAGACCCCCATAGTCACCCCACTCAAGAAGGATGGCAGTTTAAGGATCTGCGCAGACTATAAAACCACGCTCAACCGTTACTTACAGGTCAGCGCATACCCCGTCCCTGTTATTCAGCACCTGTTACACACATTCGAACCCGGTACCATTTTCGCCAAGTTAGATATGTCCCAGGCATACCAACAGTTCCCTGTTGATGATCAGACAGCTGAATTACAAACCATAGTCACGCATAGAGGGGCATTCAAATGTAAGCGCCTCCAATTCGGGGTCAGTGTGGCCCTGGGTATTTTCCAATCACTCATGGAACGGATTCTCCAAGGTCTCCCAGGAGTTGTTCCGTATTTCGATGACATCTTAGTCTCAGCTACTAGCCGACCTCAACTCATTCAGAGGGTCAGGACAGTGTTAGAGAAGTTTAGGCAGCATGGCCTCAAACTTAAAAGGGAGAAGTGCGCCATCGCCACTAGGCAGGTGGACTTTCTGGGTTATAGGATAGACGCCTCTGGCATCCACCCAATTGAGTCCAAGGTGAAGGCCATCCACGAGGCACCCACACCAACCAACAAGACTGAACTACAAGCCTTTCTGGGGCTTCTAAACTTTTACGCCTCATTCCTCCCGCACAAAGCATCTGTCGCTGAACCCCTACATAGACTCTTAGATAAAGACTCACCCTGGCATTGGGGACCCAAAGAAGCCCACGCTTTCAGATCAGTCAAATCCTTACTCACATCGGAAGCGGTTTTAGTCCAGTTCGATCAACGCCTTCCTCTGGTCCTGGCTGCTGATGCATCCCCTTTTGGGATTGGGGCTGTCCTAAGCCACAGACTCCCCAATGGCTCCGAGGCACCAATTGCCTTCTTTTCTAGGACTTTCTCCACGGCAGAAAGGAACTACAGCCAAATCGATAAAGAGGCCCTGGCTGCGGTTGCTGCAGTTAAAAAGTTCCACGAATTCTTATTTGGCCACCATTTTGAACTTGTGACTGACCATAAACCTCTCCTAGGACTCTTATCTGGAGATAAGCAAACCCCGCAGGTACTTTCACCCAGAATGACCAGATGGACTTTGTTTCTGGCCGCCTACTCATTCAAGTTGGTGCATCGTCCTGGCAAGAACTTGAGTCATGCCGATGCCCTCAGCCGCTGCCCCCTGCCAGTCCCAGTCGAGGACCCTGCACCAATTCACGCCATTTTTGAGGTCAATGAACTCAAACTTCCAGTGACAGCCGAAGACATTGCGGCGCACTCAAAAAAAGACAAAATAATCGCCCAGGTTCTGGACTGGGTGGGAAGGGGGTGGCCAGAAACTCAATGTACAGTTGACTTTGTTCCCTTTAAAACCCGCCAGCAGGAACTGTCGAGACTACAGGGATGTCTATTGTGGGGTACAAGAGTAGTCATCCCAGCCACCCTTCGAGTACCCATCCTGAAGGTGCTTCACGAGGGCCATCCGGGCATCGTAAGGATGAAGGCGTTGGCCCGCAGCTACGTTTGGTGGCCCGGCATGGATGCTCAAATCGCCAACTGGGTAAGCTCTTGCCAACCTTGCCAAGAAACCAGGGCTGCCCGCCAGCCGCCACGCCCACCAGGTGGGAAAGTGCTAGTGCCCCTTGGTCTCGCCTGCACATCGACCTGGCTGGACCAGTGCATGGCAGGACTTTCTTGGTGGTCGTGGATTCCTACTCCAAGTGGATTGACGTGGCCTTGCTTCCCACGACCACCACCCAAGCAGTAGTCAAAGCCCTGACCCGTTTATTTGTCACCCATGGACTTCCAGACACGCTGGTGTCTGACAATGGCCCGCAGTTCACATCATGTGAGTTCAGTATGTACATGGCTAATTTGGGCATCAGACACGTCCTTACAGCTCCCTTTCACCCCGCTAGCAACGGGATGGCAGAGAGAGCAGTTAGGTCAGCCAAGGAGGCACTCGCCAGGTTTGGCCAGGAGGACTGGCACTCTAAACTGTCTCGTTTCCTGCTCAGCCAACATACGACGCCTTGCACCACTACTAACAAATCTCCCGCCGAACCTTTAATGGGGAGACGCCTTAGAACCACCCTGGACAGGCTACACCCCCACTACTGCCCAGACACCCCTTTAGGGTCTGACAGTCTGGTCAGAGACTTTGCCTTGCAAGACCTGGTGTACGCCAGGAACTATGCAGGGGATCCTTTGTGGGTACCAGATCAAATCGTGTCAGTCACAGGTCCAAGATCCTACAGGGTCCTCCTGGAAGATGGACGCTTGTGGCGAAGGCACGTGGACCAACTCAGAAGGCGACGTGCGGCTGATACCAACTCAACCCGACCTGCCAGCGCCAACGTCTCCCTGCCGGTGCCAGACGGAAGCTCCCTGTGGGACCCGGTTTTCCCCGACGATCAGGAAGGTCTGCTGGAGAACCCGAGTTTCCGGCCAGGATCACCGAATCAGCAGCCAAGCATTCCAGTTTACCAACTGGACCTCAAGACTCGCCCGGGTCAGCCCGAGCAAAGGGACTCGCCGACTTCGCAGAACACCGTGCCAGGGCAAGCCCATGCCCCGACGACCGTCGAGGCATGTCCCGAGGGCCTGGACTTGTCACCAGCCAACAGTTCACCCGAACTGCGACGTTCTGGTCGTCAGCGCAGACAGCCGACTTACCTACAGGACTACGCATGTTCCCAGCTGGGGGAAAGGAGTGTTATGTCCGTGGAACTGGTGGGAGTTCCCAACCAGGTCCGCTGTTTGAGCGGGAGCACCAGCCGCTCCCATTGGTTGGCTCCGTTTGACAGTCGGCTATATAAGCCGGCTGTCGAGCAGAGCCAGCCTGTTGTCGCCCGCTAGTCTGCAAGTTAGCAAGCAGACGCGACAACCCTTTATTCCCTGCAATAAAGCCTTGTTAGTTGTACGCTCTGGTCTCATGCCTCTTCCTTACCATCGCTCCACAACACATACATTAAACAAAATTTGCTTTTTTCAATTGAAAATATGACCCTGAACAATCTTGGCTACTAATACCAACAAAATGGCATCCCAAACCCCTTCTAGGCCATAGACTACTGACCTATATCATGGCCTAACCACAATACATTTTCTGCTATTAGTAAGCAGAGTTACAATGAATCAGTGACAAATTTTAACATACTGTAAGATTACACTTCCTGTTAATACCCAGATGTTATGCATGAAATGTCTATAACTGGCTAAAATAATGTGAAGCTTGAAGGGTTGTCTTAACTGAAAAGATTATATTTTGCTAAATGGACTAAACAAGTGGTATAAATAGCTGTGTATGTGTGTGTTTACTTCATTAAAAGAGGATGTTTAAATATGACATGATGTATATTTTGCAGATTCACATACTGAAGTGATTTCTCTTCCCAATCTTTTTGCATGCTGAGATTCTTCCGTTTCTTGACTGTTCAGAAAACAATCTGTAATGAATCAGTCAGAAGTTCTGAACAGAGGAAGTCAATGACAATTCCTGAATAGTAAACTTGCTACTGCATGACCATCCAGGAATACTCAAGATTTTGTTCACTTCAGATTTTAAAGCAAACCAGAACACAGAGAGGAACAATTTTCTGAATATGATATCAGAGTTTTCCTCTTAACAACTACCAAAATAAATATGAATTACATACTTTAGGAGAGATAAATGTTCAAATGTACTTTTTGATTGATTTATTTTTTATTTTCATGAAGCTGGAGGAGGAGGAGGAGGAGGAGGTGGAGTAGAAGACAAGACTTCAGCCGATTCAAATGTATAGATGAAACTGTACCATCTGACATAAATCAGAATAAAAACCCTATATATTCATAATTCTGATTGATGGATGCCTCTTTTAATAATTCAGGATTTTATATTCTTTGGGCATATGTTTCATATGTGTTTAGCTCTCATTTCAAGGACTGCTATTGTCAGGCTTCTGTCAACAGTCATATTTCATCAGGAGAGCCCACTATTCACTGTCAGAATATCCTGATACTAGCTGTATCCTCCTAATCATATGTCCATGTCATTCCACACTGGTGAGAATATCAGACTAAAAAAGCAATGGAAATGAGCTGGTATGAACACTTTTTAACACTACTATAATGGAAAATACATTGCATATTTTCATACTGACTAATTTGGTATGGAAAACTATACATCTGTAGCTTGCATCTGTTATTATAAGCAAATCATGATATAGTCTTTTATGAAGTCTATGAAATAATTATGCAAAGGTATCAGCCATAGCCAATTATTCACTTTTTAACAGTTTAATAAATCAATTAAATTTTCATATATTTGTGTATGATAGTAGCCTTGAAAAATAAAAAACATTACTTTTAAGATTGTTCATTAATCTATATTGAGATTTCTATGTGATAAATGTATGTTTTAGCATGTCTTGTCTTAAAAAGATACATTTCCTTTTATGAAACAATAAAGAACAGAATGCAGAGAATACTGTACTCTTCCAAAATTAGCAATTTCTTATTTATGCAGTTTTAATATGATAAATTACTTAAATGAATATATTAAAATATGTTCCCCAATCAATTGGAATGCTTTTAAGAAAAAAAATATTCTTAATCAGTATAAGGTACAAAACTGGAACTCAACTTTTTTTTAAAAAAAAATAATTTTTTTTTATTTTTTAATAACAAAATAAACATAAACATACATAACAAAATAAACATAAACATACCACAAAAACATAAAAAGATCCTTCTTCATAAATTTACATACAGTGCATCGATTGGTTTACCACTTTTTTTTGTGCATCCATTTCCTAGTCACCAGTATAATTATATTACATAATAGCTCATATTATCAATCAACAATTGTATAACCTAATATCATCACTAAAAAAAAAAATCATTTATAATTTTGTTAATTCATATTTTAACGAGATAACTATAGTTTGCTTAATTTATTTTGCAATAAATCATAAGATCATACCAAATCTACCTTAATAATGTTTTATAAAGATAATATTAAGAAAAAAAATTTTTTTTTTATGCTAAATCTGAATATTCTATCATTATGTTTTATTATCTAACCATTGATAAAAAAGATCCCAAACTTCATAAAATTGTTTATCTTCTTGTTCTCTGATTTCAAATGTCAATTTGCTCATTTCAGCACAATCCAATATTTTCTTAATAATTTCTTCTTCTGATGGAATTTTCTTACTCTTCCAGTTCTTAGCAAATACAATCCTAGCCGCTGTTAATATATTTACAATCAGATACTTCAAATTTTTATTATATATATCCGGTAAGATTCCCAATAAAAAAATCTCTGGTTTCAAGTCTATATGTGTCTTTGTCATTTTTTCCAACCATATGCGAATCAACTTTTGATTGTACTTCTGAAATCCCAGGAGAGTTAGAATTTAATTTTTATAAATGAAAAATAATTATAGTGCATGCTGCAATAATTTTAAACTATGCAAATATCCATTTATGTTCTATACGAGGAATAAAATGCTGAGAAAGGCTTTATTTTTTGCTAACCAAGAACCCAGTAAAATATTCAAACCTATATTTTATTTATTTATTTATTTGTTTGTTTATTTATTTATTTAATTTATTTGTCACCCAATTCTCTACAAGCTGACTCTGGGTAGCTAACAAGGTTAGTTTTAAAGTAAAGGTAAGATACATAGTATGTTTTGTACATTGGATTTGTGCTATATTAGAATAGTAAAGTCAAACATTACTTAAGTGAAAGAAGCATTAAATATTAAATAACCAAAAATAAAATAAAATAAAATAAGGTGTAACCAGTAAACAAATTTGGGACTCTGCTATTGCAACACATCCCATGAAGCAGTTTAAAATGAGTACAAAAGGATAATGATGAAGTGTGTTCCAATCTATTCAGACTCACAAAATTCATTTTACAAGCCCCTTTGAACTGTTCCAAATGCTCTGACTCCCTTCTGACCATTGTTTTCACTATCTGCGTGATTCAGATTTTGCACAGGATATTTTATTGTTTCACCTTGAATAATAATCTAGCCACTGAAGAAATATTTTCACCATTGTGTTTTGCTAACACTGGAGTGAAAACTGGGTTTGAAGATTTAGTGTAAGATTTGAGTTCTTAAGCAGTGTCATTAAAAACTCCCTTTTTATGACTCTGTAATCCCATAGAATTTTGGGAAAACAGAAGTCTTACATGTCTGTAGAGGTAGTGTTAGTGATTGGGGACAAACCCCCAAACAGAATGTGCAGCAGCAGTCAAGCCAGGCAGCCAAATGAGAGAGGAAGGGCCCTAGAGTTTACACACACTGATGACAAACACTGTTTTTTAGTTTAAATAGTTATTTAATCCAATTAGAGTTTAAACATTGTCAATCAGTCCATATGTCATTCACAAATATATCCATTCAGTAACTTAGTCCATTTACTAGTCAGTTCTATATCATTATCTGCTTGTAAAGATATCTTCTCCTCTGATACCTTTCCTTTTGAAGACAACGTTGAGTATTCACAGGATATCAGCACATCAATGAAATAGTCCTTTGGTTCAGGTATTCAAACAGTTGTAGCAAACAGTAGCAAACAAACAGTAGCAAGCAGAAAAACAAGCAGAGAGAGATTACGTTTCTCTTACTGCCTTTTATTGCCGTTTGTAACCGCACCCTTAATTAGTTAATTACAAGCAGTTTGGTGCTTAAAGCTACAAGTTACAAACACCCAAACCTTGGTTTATATATTTATTCACCCAAACTTAGTTGGTGTATCAATGTTATACCCAACAGGTAGATCTGTCCATACTTGGAACTTTGGAACCTCATATGAATGAGGAATTCTGGGAGTTGGAGTCCACAAGTCTTAAAGTTGCCAAGTTTGGAGATCCCTGTATTAAATTGTATGTCAATTTTTTTTTATTCTTAACAAAACAAAGAAAAAAGGCTCATTTGATTTCATACTATCTATAGTAATATTTTCTCTAACAGCTTAGTGATTGGAAAAATCAGCAAGCAGATGCTCTGCCTTTCATCTTAATCTTTTCCAGTGGTTTCTTTCATGTTTGTCTAATCATTTATTAATATTTCATTTGTACAATGGTAGACACTCACAAGGCTTGTGCTTAAAATGGCAGGCTTTCAGACAAGATCTCCCAGCCTAAATGTTGAGGCTATTCCTATATGAATAGCCAAAATAAACATCTGGATGGCTTGTGAAGTTCTTCAGGAATGTTCATGTGACTATTTTTCATAAAGCTTCCAAGAGTAGGTGAAAGTAAACTGATTGACGAGTGTAGCTTTAAAAAAAATGGAGAATTAAGTAGAACTAGAGTTAAACAAGACTCTGAAGTTGCGTATGTTTATGTTCCATAAAAGAAAAGAATTAAGTAACAAAGTGTGGACAAATAACATTAAATTTTTCTGAAGAAAAATTTCATTTACTACTGAAGGTTTTCTGTTCCTTAGGAGCATCCTGCATTTTATTTTATTTTTAGTCTTCATATTATTGTATTGACAATATGTTTCTCAGTGCCACCTTTTGGCTTTCATCTCTTTACTTTCTTTTTATTCTCCTCATTTGGACATTTTCATATTTTGAAACGTCTCTCATCTTTCCATCTCTTGTACTTTAAATACATTCCTTAATATTGGCCTGGTTCATACATCCTGCTAAGCTATTATGTACTTTGGCTTAGCATATTGTGTGAAATCAAATATTGTGGTTTATAACTTAGTCCATTGTAATTCTAGCCAAATAGGATGATTCAACAATAATTTTTCAAAAGATGGTACAGAGGAATTATTGAGCCTGTCATCTGCACCTCTATAACTGTCTGGTTTGGTTCTGCAACCCAACAGAACAGACACAGACTTCAGAGGATAATTAAGACTGCAGAAAAAAAATTACTACTAACCAACCTTCAATCAAAGTCCCGTATACTGCACGAGTCAAAAAGAGGGCTGTGAAAATATTTACAGACCCTTCACATCCTGGACATAAACTGTTTCAACTCCTACTCTCAAAACGATGCTATAGAGCACGGCACACCAGAACAACTAGACACAAGGACAGTTTTTTCTCAAACGCCATCGCTCTGCTAAACAAATAATTCCCTCAATACTGTCCAACTATTTACAAAGTCTGCGCTACTATTACTATAAATCTCATCTCTCCTTATCACCCATCCCTTCCCACTTGTGACTATATGACTGTAACTTTGTCGCTTGGATTCTTACGATTTATATTGACTGTTTCCTAGTATGATTTGATTGCTTATTGTACCCTATGACTATTATTAAGTGTTGTACCTTATGATTCTTGACTCTTGACAAATGTATCTTTTCTTTTATGTATACTGAGAGCACTTGCACCAAGACAAATTCCTTGTGTGTCCAATCACACTTGGCCAATAAAGAATTCTAATATGATGTATGAACCATTTCACTGCTTGTTACCTGTGTCAATAATTTCTTAAATCTGCCATTTTTTTTCAGAATTATGGCATAACGTTTTTGCTGAGCTTCTATTATTGTGGTTATATCTAACAATACTGAAAAAATGTGACCTTTTTTGCTTGCCTAAGTTTCCTGCTCTGAAATCAAATGTGCCTCTGTTAGGACAAGGACTTGTTAGGACAAGGACTTTCATAATTTCTATAATGGACCTCCACAAGGATCATACATTATCTTTGTTACATCCTTTCCAAGAAAGAGAGATGGATATAATGCTAACCTTCTTTCAGATTCTAACCATGTTCTGATCAGTAGAGGTAGTCCTGGTGAAAACAAGGCAACAACTGAAGTCAAAGTGACCAATTATATAACCCAAACGTCATGTCATTTATTGTTTTAGGTATAAGTGACATTTGATTGTAAGACTTGTTCATAGAACAGATGCTTGGGAGATTCAGAAAGTGAGTTCCACATATATAAAATCATCTTGAATTACAAAAAAAGATAGGATATAATATAATAATAACCATTTTAATACAGATTTCTAATCAATTTTTGTATATTTTTGAAGCTGAATGCAACACATTCTTAATACTTTGAAAAATGCATAAAAGCCACAGAAGTTGAGGAGAAAAATTTATTTTCCTGGTGCCTTTCTTCAGATTTCAAACCTGTTAATTCAGGCTCTTTCAATTGTTAAAATGGTTTAATTAATCCCTGAAATAAAAATATTTTAAACATTCAATCTGAAAGTTTATTTCAACTGAAAACAGCTTTATTTTTTAATTTTTTAACTGATTAAATTTCAAGGCAGCTTTCATATAGGCAAAAGTTGCAGACCACCCTGGTGAATTGCAGCTGATTGATGCAGGATTGCAGGGTGTTTCTGCTGGCATCAGGGCTGTAATGGATCAGTATAATTCAGCTTTTATCTAACATGAAAACCCTCTATGAGAATACTGTGTGGTCCACTATGGTGTTTTATGGATCTAAAAATAGTCTTGAAAAAAACTTCACCACCTGTGAAGGATGCAAATTTTCTGGAAGCCAATCCACCTTCACAGAACTAGATAAATCTAAATTTTTATTCTGACTTAAAGAAGTTCAGATCATTCTCACTGCTATTCTAAAAAGCCTTTCCAGAAGTAACTTAGAATCCACCGCTTCAGGACATAAAACCTCTAATATGAGGTGCCACATCTCCTTTCAGCCTAATACCTTGGCATTTTGCCAGAATCATTACATGACATTATTGCCTCATTATGTATTACAAGCCAGAAAGACTTTCTAGTAGCAGGCTGTTCAAGACACAAGTAATGAAATTTCAAACCCTAGAATCCCCCATAAAACATTATTACAGGGCTGATGAGTTTTTTAGTTGCATACACATTGGTAATATAGGCATATATACACTTTGACTTGTTCCAAATAATTTAGGTCAGGATTGTCAAACTTGTGCCCTGTGTCATCCCAGATTTAGTGAAGGGGGAAAAAGTCGTGATACATCAAGTGAAGACAACATGACACCTTGTGTTTGACACCCCTGATCTAGATACTTTAGACATATAGACTTTATCCAAATATAGTAGTCAGGACAAGAATTAATTTCTTTTTAGCAAGTCAGATGAAATCCTTTTTTCCCCCCTGACAAGGTGCTATTGACACCGGGTAAATATAACTACAGTACAGACCTAAGATGTAAAGCAATTATAATGCCAAATGTCTAGAAAAATAAATTTCATCACAGAGCAGTTTTTGAGATGAATATCAATCCTTAAAATGTTTAAGTATCATCCTTTAAAAAATATTGAATTGCATTTATTTTAATGTTTCCAAACACTTTATAGATAAGTTTCTTTATATCTTCCTACAGCAATCATTTACTGAAGCAAGATTATGAGTCACACAGTCCATTTATGACATATTAGAAAGAGATTGTATGATTTTACCCAGGATATCTAGGGAAGCCCACAATTTAATGGTAGACAGCATACTCACAAAAAACAGGATGAAGAATTTACAATTTCTCAACTCACCATTTATGCTATTTAGAAACCTTCCTCCCTAATCTAGAAAAAATAATTTCTTTTCATTATCTACCAATCTTTAAACACATGGGAGTTTCAAGACTGAATTTCCCTAAACCACACAAACTTTGACTTAAGAGCATATCCTCCATAATTTAAACTTCAAGCATCTTGTGGAAAAACTCTATTACATTACCCCAACTGAACTTCTAGAAGCAAAACGCTTCATAGGAGGAACACAGCATGAGAAAACAATGTGCTCTCACTTCCCTCTTTAATTCTTTTTTATGGAAAAATGTCTTTTTGAACTGAATATGGTGGATCGTTTGTTCCCGAAGCAAGTAGTGTCACTGACACCATGATATCAAGCCACAGAAGAACTGTACTTAGCAGTCTGCTTCACATACAAAAAAATGCTTTGTAGGAAAATCAGCTGTCAACTTTATGCCAGTATCCTGATAAAGACAATTTCTCTCTCTCTCTCTCTCTCTCTCTCTCTCTCTCTCTCTCACACACACACACACACACACACAGACAGACACATTTTGATACCTTCAAAAGGTATTTTGATACCAGGACAAGTTCTTTCCTGGGAAGTAATTCAGTTTATATCAATGCACAGTGAAAACTTTATCAGATTTTGTCCAGTGGACTTCAATGCAGCAGATCAAATTTCTGATGTGACTTTTTGTGATTTGAAAAATTACAATGCCATAATGCAAATAATTGATATCATTATGCAAATCCCTACAATTCTATATTCTCTAGTTCAATAATAGATGCCCCCCCTCCAATTAGCTACAGTTGATGTATTAAAAATTTGTGTAAGCTAGTTCTTACATAGTGAAAAGAAAATAACCCAATACTATATCAGGTAGCTATCTCATCACAAGTTCTGGAAATCTTGTGTGCCAGTCTAATTAATTCCAATCTAGTTGGTGGTTATTATTATTTTTGTATAAAACCTAGTTTTCTCAAAGTTAAAAGTAATTCAAAGGAGCAATGAAAGCTTTTACTTTGAAGACAGCAAGTGTTTACATTCAGAAAATAATTATATTTAACATTGTTCTTAACACAAGGAAAAGATGCAATATCAGTATTGCGATAACTATATTGTATCTCAAATGTAAATTCACTATATATTGTGCAATAGTGACTCTTGAATTTATTTAGTATTTCTTGAGTTATACCCCTATAATTATTGAATCATCATTTAAATTACCTGGGTGAGTCAATATCTTTTGCTATTTTTTGGCAGGAAGAAGTAAGTCCCCAATTATATAAATAAAAACAATTTAATATATATTTTAAATTATATGTTTGATGACAATGATATTAAAAATGGGTAAAAGGCGTTTACATTTATAATTGGTAACATCAGTGGAAAAATTCATGAAAATTTGATTTTCATTTGTATATAATTCCCAGCAGCACCTATTAAGGGAGAAGAAGTCAAAACAGGGAGTGTGTTAATTGTGGCAATGTGATAAATGCCCTAACTTTTTGTACATATATCAAAATATCTAAATTCTGATTTGTTATAGCAACCAAACCAGTGGTGGGATTCAAATGTTTTTACTACTAGTTCTTTGGGCATGGCTTGGTGGGCGTGGCAGGGGAAGAATACAGTAAAATCTCCAGTGAGAGGTCATATTTGCCGGTTCTCAAAATTTCTACTACCGGTTCTCCAGAACTGGTCAGAACCTGCTGAATACCACCTCTGAAACAAACAGGACAAGTACAGATTCTAACAGACAGTTAAGACTGCAAAAAGAATAACTACATCTAGCCTGCCTTCCATAGAAGACCTGTATATTGTGCAGGTCACAATGAGGCTGAGAAGATATCTCCAGACCCCTCACATCCTGGATATAAACTGTTTCAACTCTTCTCTTTTGGATGGTACTACAGGACATTACAGGCCAAAACAAGTAGACACGGGGACAGCTTTTCCCTCAGGCTATCACTCTACTGAATACCTAATTCTCACAGTGCTTTCTACTGTGCATGTGTGTGTACCCAAACTGTATGGCTGTAGCATTATTATTATCCTTATTATTGTTCTTACTGTCCACTCCTATTAGTACTATTACTGTTATAATTATCATTATTCTGTTGTTTTGCATGTACACTGAGAACTTCTGTCCCGGAGACAGATTTCTCGTGTATCTAATCACACTTGATTAAATAAAGTATTCTACTCTTACTCTGGTCTGCTCTATATTCTATTCTGTTCTGTTCTGTTCTATTCTGTTCTAGTCTCCTCAGCCAAATCTACCATTTGTATTAAGATGCTAAAATAAGAATGCTGAAAGTTTTTAAGCTGAATTATTTTTCTGTTGCTATTTGTTTCAGCTTTGCAAAGAATTGACAGACAGGCACAGCCATTGTGTTTTTAATCACAGAGAACTTGTTTACTCCAACCTAAAAGGAATTCATACTATTATTAAATGATCTGATCCCCAAACCACTTTCATTTCATAAGGTGAATTCCACTTCCAGATGCAGAACCCAGAAAACCCCAATAGAGATAGTTTCCATGTACAAAAGGAAGGAATTATTTTCCTATTGATTTTTTTTAACTGGAAAAATGTAAATGCAAAGACCACACTTTGGAAGGATGGTAAGTTATTCAATTTCTACAGGAAGGATGACAAGCAATGCCAAATTAGTATCCAGTTACTTCTGAGTGTTCCCCGACTCTAATCGGAATGAAAAGTTGAGGTTTTATCATAAAGGGAGCACACAATACTGCATGGATTGCAATCCTGAAGAATGACACATCTGTTTTTATTCTTCATTCCTGTAGAATCCTTCCAGTTGATAATTTGGATTAGAACCAGATTGGTTGTTTTCATAGGTCCTTTTCCTCTCAACTCAGATACAACAAACCTCTCCCATGGGCCTAACTGTTTGTGTTCTGAATTTGTGGTTTACATGGCAAGAGCTCTCTGTATTATATTGCTAACATATTATCCATCTTGAGGAAAATAAAATGAGATACACTTTATGTAAAGACTTCTCCTGTTTTTAAACTTGCTGATAAATAAACGCTTTTGTAAAAGGAGAGGAGCAAATATATAATTTCCTTTGATTCTCTCCTGTTTTTCCTACACATTCATACACCTTCAAATGCAACATTTTAAATAAAAAAAACCATACTGAATTTTTCATGCGTTAAAACTCTTATTTACTGTTTGGACCCCTTTTTTTGAATAGTTTGTGCTCAGTAGCACTAACTGATGAAGAAAAAGCTTTATGTGGAAGGTTAGATGTTGCTGCAGGAAACACAAGCAGATGTTGCAGAATCAGTCATCTCTGGTGGAAAAGCTTACATATAAAAATAATAATAATAACAGTAGTAAGTCAGTAGTGTTCAGGACAATTGCTTTTATATCATCATGAGAAGCGACCAACATTTGACACTAGCTGGATTCTTATAGTACTCTAAGACTACAACAAGATTAAGAAAATACAAAATATGCATTCACATACATACCGTGTGTGTGTGTATTAGGTGAATGCAGTCTTTGTATTTTTCTTAACCTGATTAAATTGTGTATGTGTGAGATTCAACAACATGCTAAACTCTACACTATGCAATCCTGCTTTAACTTAATCTAAAAGTTGGCGTGAACCGAACCAAAGTGTATCTATTGTAATCTTCTAGAACCGGAGTCCCCAATCTCTGGGGTGTGGTCCAGTACGGGACCTTGAGCCATTCAGAACAGGGAAATGGAAGCTGTTTGGAACTGGGCCATTCGGAACTGGGCTCCATATGTGCTTCCCCACTGGTCATGCAGAGCCATCCCTCCCCCCACCAGGCCTCAAACAATTTGATATCAAAGTGAGCACATATGTTGTTTTGAAGAGGTATTGTTCAACTTAATGTAAACTCAAAAAAGAAGCCCAAGTTACAAAACATTAGTACTTCTAGACATTTTTACAGGTAATGATTCTGGTTCATTTATGCAATATATAGGATCGAGATATTGTAGTCTTTGTTCTTTCATAATTCCCTTTGTTTTTTCTATTTCCTCTTACATCTTTTTGCTATTCAAAAAAAAGAGGATCAATAAGAAAAAAACATACAATACTGCAGGGTATAAATGAATTTTGGAAACATTGATGAGCATATGTGTTGGGTTCTATAGAAGGCCCTTACACTATTAAAGTTCTTGTTCTTTTTCTCTCTCTTTGTCTTTCAAATTTTTAAGGTCAGTCATTCACTATGGACTAACCTTAATTTTATTCTAGAAATCATATAGATAAATCATGCCTGATATGTTATGTCTAAATAACTTATTGGCCTCATATTGGGAATGAATTTTAAGAGAAACCCTATCAATCTATCCTAAATTTCCCAATCAATGGAAGACAATGGTACCCCCAATGGTAGACAAGATCTCACAGTGCTACTTTGCCCACTGCAAGCCTATTTTTTCCATTTGAAAAACTTACAAATCAATTGTATACATGGGTTTTTTTGTTTGAATTTCCTATTAATTTAACACATAGTTTTTCAGAATTTGGGTTAGCAATGTTGTAAGATCTGATGTAGACAGCTTTCTGGCCGTTCTTGCAACGTTTAGCACTACATTTGTTAGATCAGTTCCAATTCATTCAAAAAGCCACAAGCCAGATAAGGTGTTAACAGCCAACAGTCTGTCTACATCAAACCATTTAGTTTCCAACTGTGGAAAACTAATCACATTTTTAAAAGTTTCATGTTGATAGAAACGATGATGAAAACTTTAACTCAGAATTCAAGAGTTTTATTTATATCAAAATGATTTTTTCCAAATAAAGTTGTAAATTAATTGCACATGGAATTCATGAGTTGTCGTGACACATACATTGCCTGTGGAACAGTTAACCATTTTCCAGCTGGTTTTATGGACTGAGAATCTAGTCAACTTTAAATCTATAAACATGGATGGCCTACTTCTGTGACTTTGTTTTGAGCTTTCTAAATTGAACATTCGGGTTTATTTCAGGTTCTATGAGCCCTTAGTGCCAAATTCTTGAGTTACTTTATTATTGTGATGTACTTACTTGCTGCTATAGAGACAGAAGAGATGTTCCTGGTATTTTATATTTATTTTGATAGAATTACTTGTCTGATAGAATTGATATTACATTCACTATTAAATATATTGGATATTAAATTGCTATGGTGATCTCTATGTGCATATTTTGCACTATACCTGTGCAATACACTTGTCATTTCTGTTTGCCTTTCGAGCAGGTTCTTCTGACTCAGTAGCAATGCTTTCAGAATTGCAATGATAGTAATTTCATACAAGAAACGATGAAGCTCTGCATCATTTTTATATCAATTGTTTTTTATCTTCATTTTATTTGACTTACCTCACTTATGGATCCTGAGCATACATCAGGTTCTGTCACATTCTGCTAAGAATTCACCACCACATCTTTGTCATCTTTTAAAGATTTCTGAAGCTCCTTCCTCCCTTGCAACTGCTCAGAACTTTTCCCCCTCCCACACTCTAGAAAAATGAATCCAATATTAATTAAACTATGGCTGAAGATTTCAGGGTACAGATTGAATGCCTTTCTTTGTGCTTTCTTACTGATCAGTTAAAGATAGCAAATATTGTATTCTCCATGTTCTAAAGTCACAACAGTGAAGACATTTGCTAAATTTTCTTCAGACTGCTTTTGAAAAAATGCACAGTAAAAACCATGGCATAGAAGTGCTTTATGTGTACGCTTTTAAAATGATATGGATCAAAATATCTGCTCCAGTGACCAGCTGTTAATAGATCCTAAGATCATATATGCAAACATCTTTTAAGGATGTTACGACAAGAAACTTTCTATTCTATCATGTTATGATAGAAACTCTCCTATCATTAGTTGGCAGGTTAAGGTATTTTGCATGCAGTGTTCTCCATTGGTGCCAGTTTGATTATCTTATATAATCAAGATTTGTATGAATGACATTATGTTTATTCTAGTCTCATTCCCTGCTTGTTCTTCTTGCACATAAACAGCTACACCAACACTAAACAACTATAATTTCACATTGCAAACACAGATGTGGAGAAATCTGAGCCATTCACAAAGGTCAGTCAGGTCAAGAAACACCAGATTTTCAACACCTGATTTCTACATAGGATACTAATTCCAAACTGTAAGCAGCTAATTCTGCAGCTTTAAAAGCCTGCATAGGGTTAAAAAAAAAAAACCTAAGGAAACCAATGAAGAATAATTCCATGTACATTTAATAGCATAGTACAGTTTTATAATTCTACAGGGAAGCTGTGGCATCTATGAAAAATAGAAGCTGTGGCATCTATGAAAAATATTCCAAAGATGATATGAAGGTATAATTCAAATTGAACTAGATGATTTGAAAGGATATTTAATGTTGCTTTACTTCCATTATGGTACTTATTTTATAACTATGTATGAAATGGTTTGATTTAGATTCAGACCAAGGTATATGAAGCAAGTGGAACCCAAGTGGATAGTGGCCTTCTGTTTCTTTGTTGGGACAAAAAAGTCAAACTCTTCCCTCCTCGCGTGGAGTATTTGAAAATATCCTCTGAACTTCCACTAAGCACAGACGATTGAGTTTTCCCAAACGAATAGCTGCAAAGTATTAAGTTTCCCTTACCAGTGAATGCAGTATTCCTGAAGAATTGTCCAATACATCTTGTTTAAAAAAAATATCTGGGAAATTTATGTTGAAATCTTGATAATTTTCTTGAACATAATGTGACTTAAGAGTCAGTAGCAGAGTAATGCACTACTTCCTGTAGGGTCAACAACCTAGTTTGGATATAAGATTGCCCAGTTCATAAATCATGATATAAAGCCATAGGCAGCAGCCTCTTGTTCTTTATTTCATTACTTTCATGTAATACTGAAATTCTGATTTGTTTTAAATGAAAACTTACTATTTTGACCAAAATTAATATTGGGTTATTTAATCAAAATCTTAATTTGACCAATAGATCCTAGTAAATGGGCTGATTTTCCCAGTCTGTACTTTTCATAAATAAAAATGTACATTTTTTTTGTTTACATTTACTAGATATAGCCAAAATAAGTCAAAAAACACTAGTTCAGATTTGAATAAAGCTAACATGTAACATTATTTTGAGTTTATTTTTGTGTTCCTGGAGAAGATCTGTTTCTTGAAGTCCCAATTTAGCACCTGTCCGATCAGAAGAATGCAGTTTTTAAAGCAGAAAATGCTATTCCGGTGCTAGATTTTGTTTTCTTATTTAATCATATTTTTAAAAACAAAATTAAAAATTATCAAGGGAAATGATAAATGGGAAGCATCTTGACTGAGATTTCAGATAATGCACATTTTAGGACTCATACAAACACTGCATAACATATCTTTTTTGCAATATAGGATCAGTATAGTATAATTTTAGTTCTATTCTATTCTATTCTATTCTATTCTATTCTATTCTATTCTATTCTATTCTATTCTGATAAAAACATTAGAAAGTTAATCCTGCACATCTGCCTATAGAAAAATATAAACTGACAAGGCATTCCTTGGGCCTGTTTAAAAATGAAAAGGAGAATCTAAAATATCCCAGGGTCATTGTAACATTTTGCATAAATTAAGCAAATGCCTCTGTTTAAAGTCTTGCTTATTTTTCTTGCCCTGGGTTGAGTTCAGAGAGATTCTACTGAAGTGGATCCAAGACTTTCGTCCTCTGAACCCTGGAACTTCACAGAAGATAGATTGAGGCACTCCTATCAGAAGGCTTTTGAGTTATTTTAGCCTCAAGCTTATTAAAAGTTATTCTCTAGCTCTTCTCTGGAGCGGGCTGGTATAGACAAGTTGCTTTACTGTGAGTGTTAACTTGCCTTTGTTATCTCTCACCAATTTCTGATTCAGGAAAGGGAACAACTTTGTTTTGTATCTCATGCCACAGATTCGGTAATGTAGAATCACAACACTCTTTCTATATTTGCTGATTCCTTACACGTATGCACACAAAATAATATTTTGCTAAATGAAATGGAAGTATAGTAGCTTTTAAAACATTTTAAATCAGTTCAATTATTAAGCATCCCATTGCAATAGGCCCAGAAGGAGGTAGTAAAAAGTGGAATGATTTCATAGTCCAGGAATAATAAGGATTATTTAAAAGAACCAATTTATTTTGATTCTTAACTGATAGTCAAGAAGTTCATTACATTTTTCCAGTTATTCAGTCATGCTGTATAACATTAACAGTATAACTCACCTAACCTCAGATAGTTATATAAAAACAATCTGAAGCTACTGGAAATTATACGTAGGAGAACAGTCCAAAGCTCTCAATTACCTCTTTAAGAGGGGGAAAAAAAGAGGGACAGAAGCAAAAAAAATATAAACAATGCCATCAATTTACTCCAAATTCTTCATGTTTGACCTGACGATAACATAGTTTCTGTTTGTCTTTGCTGGCTCCTCTATGTGTGTGTTTATCTGTAGCTTGCAGCTAACTGATCACATTCCGTATCTGTTCCATTGTGGTAAACCAGCACTATTTGGTTTGTTATTTTTTTTCCCTTGAGGTGCCTTTTAAAATACTTCCAGATGACAAGTGGCCAAATTGCTTTAAGAGTAGTAGGACCAAACCATGTTCCTACTCTGAAAGGACATGTGGAAAAACAGATTCCTGTTCTAGTCTTTCAATATAGTTAAAAGAGGAAAAAATGGGCATGTGTGTCCACGTTAGCAAATAGAGCTAACTCTATAATATTATTGATCAAGTTATAAACACAGGAACAAAGAGAGAGAAAAGAACTGCCAGGCCTAAGATTGTATTTCCGCATTGCAATAGATTTACTTGCAAAAGGAATGTTTTTATTTGATAAATAAATAAATAAGTTTTTTCAAAACTGTACAGCAATCTTTTCCTCCATTCTGCTTTCCAGCAGCATTGAGATAACTATTCCCAAAGTTTTCAGCCAACATGGCCAATGGGGGTTACCCCCCAAAACGTCTGGAAGACATCAGGTTAGCAAAGGCTGTCAAAGCGGCTCAAATGGGAACAAAAAAAGCTGTAGTCCATAGTGTAATGAGCATTATTTTCATTTCAATCAAATATGCTAAGACAAAGAGTTAGCAATCTAGTAGAGAACACAATTCTGTTTCATTTGTCTTGGTGTAACCCTGTGAAAACAGAATATCTGAGTCTGAAAACACTTTTTGCTGATACCTGCCCAACATTTTCTTTTACATATAAAAAGAGTGATAAGCAATGCAGTTGCCTTTCATACAGTACTGCAAAATTATGGCATTACTATATTTGGAGTTGCTGCTAGTGACAACAATGCATTATCTGTAATGCATTATGATACAGCACAGTACCATTAGTACAAGGAAGTCTTAACACGTTATCTGGAGGCTGTGAAGATCTGGATGGTAAAAGGCACCTTAAACTTAATCCCAGCAAAATGAAATTATTTGTCCAGAAATAGCTTGTTTCAGATAAATAGCTAGTTAGTTAACATCCTAAACCCTTAATATGTTTATGTGTTCCTTAGAGACGGGGTTTGTAGCAAGCTTCTTCTACTGGCATGAAAGCGGGGAAGGCTAGTCACAATGAGGTGAGACAGTTCTTCAGATACCTTGGACCTTTGCCATGTTAAGATTTTAAAATAATAACCAACACTTTGAACTGGACCAAAGCAAACTGATAACCAATGCAGCTTACACAACAGTGATGTTACTTGTGTATATTTCTAGAACTATGTGTGCTGCTTCATCCTGCACCAGCTGTAGCTTCCAAATACTCTTCAAGAGTAGCCCCATGCAGCATGCATTACAGTAATCTAAACAAGAGATGACTAGGGCATGAGTGATCATGTACATGGCCTCATGATATAGGTTAGGGCACAACTGGTTCACAACATGAAGTTGTGCAAAGGTCCTCCTAGCCACAACTGTCACTTGCTCTTTGAGGGATAATTTTTTTTAAGTGAATTAGTCAATTTTACCATTATCAGAATTGAGTGTTGACCACATTACAGGTAGTCCTCAACTTACGACCACAACTGAGCCCAAAATTTCTGTTGTTAAGTGAGACTTTCGTTAAGTGAGTTTTCCCCCTTTTTGCAACCTTCCTCACCTCAGTCGTTAAGTGAATCACTGCAGTTGATACTTTAGTAACCTGTTGTTAAGTGAACTAGGCTTCCCCATTGACTTTTCTTGTCAGAAGGTTGCAAAAGGTGATCAAGTGACCTTGGGACACTGCAATGATCATAAGTATGAACCAGTTGCCAAGCATCTGAATTTTGATCACATGATCATGGGGGATGCTGGAAATGTTGTAACTGAAAAATGGTCACAAGTCACTTTTTTAAGGGCTGTGGTAACTTTGAATTGAAGAGCGAACTGCTGTAAGTTGAGGACACCTGTATGAGTGTAGCATGACTGCTAGCGTCAGTTATGCTACACTCATGGATAATTGATCCTACAGTAACATCTTCAGCAAGTTCTGAAGAAGGATGAGGCCCTTAATTGAATATAGTGCCTACACAAGGCTACTATGATTATTCACAATTAAGTAGTCATATTAACTAATCTGCATTTGTTAGTAAACACATTCCTGTTAGAAAATACAACTTCTAGATGGGCACAGAGAGAGATGGGCATTCTATATCAAGTGTCAAAGGTTCATGACAGGGGTGGGATTCAAATTTTTAACAACCAGTTCTGTGGGCCTGGCTTAGGTGGTGAGCGTGGCTTGGTGGTCATGTGACTGGGTGGACATGGCTTGGTGGTCATGTTATTGGCTGAGTGTGGCCAACTCAATATCACTCACATCAAGGCACACATCTCCTCGCCTGGCCTCTCATGATTGTGGGGATGCTGCAACAGTCGTAAGTGTGAAAAATGGTCATAAGTCACTTTTTTCAGTGCCATTGTAACTTTGAATGGTCACTCCACACAAGCAAAGTACCAACAAAGGAGAGAAAAAAAACTCCAGAGAAGTTCCTGAGACAGGAAGTCTAGTCCTGTCAAGAATGTAATAAGGGTTAATGGAGAGGCAATTTCTGTAAGCAACACCAGAATGTTTCCTTCCTGCCTTCCTTACAGGATTAGGCCAGTAATTTCTTCTAACAACCGGTTCTCCAAACTGCTTAGAATGTTAACAACCGGTTCTAGCGAATAGGTGCGAACTGGTAGAATCCCACCCCTGGTTCATGATACATATTTTGATAGGTGTTTGTAGAACCATCTTTACTCAGCAGTTTCTATCCATCCAATAAGCTCTAGTGGTGAAGCAGGGAAAATCACATTGTCTTTGCTGAAAAAGTAGGGGATGTTTTCTCTTTTAGATAAATGTTACACTCAGGTTACATGGAACATGTACATGGAGTGTCACAGTTTAAGCAGTTATTTCACAGGTCAGGTTTGGCAGCTCCCAATTCTTTTCCAACATTATTCCTAAATAAGGAAACAGCTGCTTCTTGTCCAATCTATAAAAAAGTGATTCTGATATGATAAAGGAAATGATATGATAAAGGAAATTGTCCAATCTTTTTTTAAAAAAAAATCTGATATGATAAAGGAAATGGATTAGAATGGCATGGAATTCTGGATATTTCAGTTGGGTGAGGTTCAGCACTATTGATTAATCTTAAGCATTTCTCCCCTTGCATCGAACTAAGGCAAAGACATGACTTGGTGACTTATTTATGTTATCCACAGCCTGTATAATAGGCAGTGTTGTCATCCTTACTTACACTGAGATTAAGGTAGTGTTTTTACCCTTATCCTGATGTAGGCTGTGCCATGGACTAAACCATTTTTTGACTCCTTGGGCCAGCCAAGTAACCATTGGCAACATAAGGCATAGGTGGTATGTCCTCTCCATGCCAGTCCCTGAACACTGAACACTGTCAGAGTTGAGATGGCCAAATGAAAACTAGAAGCCTCTCTGCCAGACATTGCATGTAATTTTTCAAGCCTTGTTTCAAGGCTGCCAAGCATCCTATCCACTATCCATCAATTTGGGATGAAAGAAGCATTATGTGAAAATGTTTAAGACATAACTGATTTGGGTCTAACTATGGCATTAGCAAAGTTCTATGGCTGCTTTCTTGTCTGCAGTAAAAATTCTATTCTGGCCAAGCCAAATTGGAGTCTTCTGTTAAATCAAGAAGTTGAGTTAAACATGACCTTATAGGAATCTTGTGATTTACTGCCAGGTTCTGGTCAGGAGAGTCAGCCAGACATTGTCTTCAGGGATTCTAATTTGGACAGTGGAGGAATCTAGTTTTTTAAAGCCCAATAATTGGGTTAGACATTTGAATCAGCTGGAAGTTAAAATGGTATTAGTAACGTGGATCTATGGTATGAAGAGGTTGTGTGTGTGTGTGCGTAAGAGAGGGAGTGAAGGCTTTTGCCTATTTCACTGTGCAGCTCCTTTCATTTCCATCAGCCATTAAAGCTGCTATTTGACATAAATTTAATGCTCTTCTCAAAAATCTTCAATCTACCTCACATTAACTGGACCCTAAACAAATATAAAACTGAACCCATACATGCAACCTTCTACAATGCTGTAACAAACCTAGGACTGGAACAACTAGTAACCAACAGTACTGGACTTAACAACTGCCTCTATCTCATCTTCTGCAATAGTTTGAATTCAATTTATGGAATACAAATTAAAGAACCCTTTTCCAACAGTGACCACAGCATGATTGACTTTTCATGATTGACTCTCAACATACGTCCACACAAAAATCAACACAATGATGTGATCCCCAATTATAACTTCAAAAAAGGCAACTATGATCTTATAGACAACGATCTCTCATCCCTTGATTGGCAATTTCTATTCACTGGATGCAATACTGTTGAAGACCATTACAACATATTTTAGCTTGAAGTCAAAAGAGTCATCAAACTATATGTACCAATAACAACTCCCAAAACCAGAAAAAACAGATTACCCATAACAATAAGGAAGCTTCAATCCAAAAAGAGATCACTTTGGCGGAAAAACAAATCTGGTCACGTTGCCAACTTCAAAAGCCGTATCAGCAGATACTTAATATTTCTTTTGACTATACCCAGGAAAAACAATTGTGCAAAACTAGAATGACTTTGATAGATGACTAAGCCCACATGTCAGAAGTAACTTCTCGAGCCAGAGCCAGTGTGTACCTCATCCTATATTAAGCAGAATAATTGGTGGATATTTTCTTGCAAGTTGTGAGATTTGAACTTAAGAAGGAACCAAAGCTAGGGAAATCTACCCATTCCTGCCCTTTATGTGACTTATAACCCATAACGATACCCAGCTAGTATTTTACCTGTATCAAGGAAGAGATTATAAACGGATCCAAATTTTGTATTATTTAACTACATCAGTTATAGCTTTTTTAATATTTGAAGGACTATTGTGTATTTAATTTGACTGCAAGGAAGAGTTCTTTATGGGAAATGTTCAGTTGTATTTTTTGTAACAAGTAATCAGGAGTTATGGACTAAATCTCTCTTTTCAAAACAAATCATTAAAAATCAGTTTTTACCCTGCCTTGATGGAATTTTGAACAACAGCAGTAAATGTAAAATGTACAATTCTTATATCCTGGTTTTCAGAGTGTGGTGCTCAGGACAACTAGTTGGAAGTGCTACATAAAATTCTTGCAGAAATATCAAATTCTATTTTTGGCTAGGAATATTAATTGGAACAAAACTATACAATCACAACAAAAATGCAAGACAAATTGGTCTGCTTTGCCAATCCAAATTCATTTTATTTGCTTAAATAATTAAGATGTCACAAAAGCTCAGTGGGATGTGGTTATAAGTCAAGTTTAGTATATTTGTAATTTTTAATGTATAAGAATATTTGACTTGAATCCAACACAATACATCCAGTAATTGATTAATACTCAGTTACTGAGTACTAGTAACTAACTAACATTTGTTCTCCAAATTGGAATACAAATTTTAGAGTACTATTTAGTTGTGCACAGCTCGACAAATGTATAGCTTTTAAAGCACCATGTATATTTTCTACCTGCAAATTCCTTCAATTTTATATGGAGTTAAAGAAAAAATGTTGCAAAAAATATTTTATAGCTTTCAAACAGTTCTGTCAAGAAACCTATAAAATAATTGATTGGAGCATAGTCATAGGATTAGCATAAGATGTTTAAGTGCTTTCCAGTGCATTTCATATACAGAACCAGAAGGTTGAGAAATTGAAATTTGAACCTTACTGCTAAGATAATCTATGTATCACACTATAATGAAAGTTGGAACTGATCTAATATGCTATATGACATATGCCTAATTGTGGAGGAAGGCAGATTAGACAGTATAAAATATATAACTATTCTTTGGTCATGAAAAATAGCTAAGAGGTTCAGAAGGATAGAGTACCATTGCTGTTTCTTAGCATCTGCCGTCTAAAATGATTGTTTCACACTGTAATGCTAGAACTAGTTATGATAATAAACTAAGATACTGAAAAAGTTGTCACTGTTGTTGTTAGGAATATTATGATAGAAGGAGCAACAAGATAATGCATCGTCACTGTATGAGTGAGTCAAACAATGTTTGAATATATGGTTGCAAAGATTTGCCCAGGTACTCATGAAAAAATTCTATTTTATCTTCTTCAGGATGATTTTTGACATCAGATGAAGACTTTTTCAAAACATGTTGGCTAGGGTTTGGCTGCTATTCATGGGAAATAGCATATACAAAATCAGATTATGTGTTCATCTTCATTTTATTCAATGTCGTGTTTTTTATTCTAATGTTCTGGAGTATCAGACATATAACCTTTCCCAGAATGATATATAAGGACTTCTGCATAACTTGGTGTTCTTTAAGTCTATGAAGCAGAATACTGCTAATTTATTTAGCTTTATTGAAACAGTGGTTAGATAAATGTTTTTGGGATTTCAGATATTAATATTGTTAATCATGCTGAGTAGCTGTTCAGCTATAAATGGTGAGAAGTAAACATTTTTAGTAAATAAAGAGAACCATGTTTTGTGCATAACGTTAAAAAATATTTATAGAAATACTGATCAGAGGTAAATAATTCTTTGGTGATACAAGATCACCACTGCATTCAGAAACTGCAAGCGAACAACGGCTGGCTCTGCTCGACAGCCGGCTTTTATAGCCGACTGTCAAACGGAGCCAACCAATGGGAGCTGCTGCTGCTCCCGCTCAAACAACGGACCTGGTTGGGGACTTTAACCAGTCCTAAAGACATAACACCCCTCCCCCCTAGCTGTGAACATGCATAGTCCTTGAGATACGAGGGTGGACTGCGCTGGCGACCGGAACGTCGTAGTTCAGGGAGACTGCTGGTGGGCATCGAGTCCATGGAACGAGGCTCGGAGGTCGCAGGGGCATCCACTCAGCTCGGTGTGGGATCTTGGGAAAAGGACGACTCCCCTCGTTCGGGCTGGCTCGGGAGACCGTCTCGGTCCGGATGATTGGTGACCCTGCTGGGTGGACGTGGTGGAGATTCTGGTTGGCAGTCCGGGTCCCTTCTCGGTTCACTCTGTTCAATTGGAGCTGTCAGGTCTCTCAGGGAGCTTCCTTCTGGGATCTGGACGGGAACTCGAGGGCTGGCCGGTGGATTCGGTTCAGCGTCGGTCAGGCCGTTCTGCCGCCTCCTTAGTTGGTCCAGGTGTCTCCGCCACACGCGACCATCCTCCAACTGGACCCGGTAGGATCTTGGACCCGTGACAGCCACTATCTGCCCTGGCACCCACAACGGATCCCCTGCGTAGTTCCTTGCAAAAACTGGGTCCTGCAGGGCGAAGTCTCTGACCTGGCTGTCAGATCCTAAAGGAGTGGCAGGGCAGTAATGGGGGTGCAATCTGTCTAGGGTAGTCCTTAAACGTCTCCCCATTAAGAGTTCGGCCGGGGATTTGTTAGTGCTCGTGCATGGTGTCGTATGCTGGCTAAGGAGAAAACGAGACAACTTGGAATGCCAGTTTTCCTGACCAAATCGGGCTAGCGCCTCCTTAGCTGTCCTTACTGCTCTCTCTGCCAACCCATTGCTGGCTGGGTGAAAGGGTGCCGTGAGGACGTGTCGGATGCCCAGATTCGCGACATACATACTAAATTCACAGGACGTGAACTGTGGCCCGTTGTCGGAGACTAGCGTGTCTGGAAGCCCATGAGTTATGAAAAGCCGGGTTAGGGCTTTAACGACTGCCTGTGTGGTGGTTGTGGGAAGTAAGGCCACATCTATCCACTTAGAATAAGAATCCACAACCACCAAGAAGGTTTTGCCATGCACAGGCCCGGCTAGGTCGATGTGTACCCGCGACCATGGGGCATTGGCGCTCTCCCACTTGGTGGGTGAGGCGGTTGGTGGGGCTGCCCTGGATTCTTGACAGGGTTGGCACGAGCTTACCCACTTGGTGATCTGATCGTCCATCCCGGGCCACCATACGTAACTGCGAGCCAGTGCCTTCATTCGCACGATCCCCGGATGGCCCTCGTGCAGCACCTTCAATATGGGTACGCGAAGCGAGGTTGGGATGATGACTCTGGTACCCCACAGCAGACAACCCTGGAGCTTGGATAATTCCTGTTGACGTGTTTTAAATGGGGTAAAGTCAACTGAACACTTTGTTTCCGGCCACCCCCTCCCCACCCAGTCCAGAACCTGGGCGATTATTTTATCTTTCTTGGAGTGGGCCGCGATGTCATCTGCAGTCACTGGTAATTTGAGTTCGTTGACTTCGAAGATTGCGTGCACCGGAGCTGGGTCCTCGACTGGGGTTGGCAAGGGGCAACGGCTGAGGGCATCTGCGTGGCTTAAAGTCTTACCGGGGCGATAGACCAATTTGAACGAGTAGGCCGCCAGGAAGAGGGTCCATCTCGTCATCCTGGGGGACAGTATCTGTGGAGTTTGCCTGTCCCCCGATAAAAGTCCCAAAAGCGGCTTGTGATCAGTAATGAGTTCGAGATGGTGGCCGAAGAGAAATTCGTGGAATTTTTTAACTGCTGCTACTGCAGCCAGGGCCTCCTTATCAATCTAGCTGTAGTTTCTTTCAGTCATGGATAAAGTCCTGGAGAAGAAGGCAATTGGTGCCTCAGAGCCATTGGGGAGTCTGTGACTTAGAACAGCTCCTATCCCAAAAGGGGATGCGTCAGCGGCTAAGACCAACGGAAGGTGTTGGTTGAACTGAATTAAAACGGCTTCAGAGGTGAGTAGAGATTTGACCGCTTTAAATGCATGGGATTCTTTGGGTCCCCAGTGCCATGGAGTGTCTTTGTCTAATAACCTGTGCAGAGGTTCAGCGACTGAAGCTTTGTGTGGTAAGAATGAAGCGTAGAAATTTAATAAGCCCAGGAAGGCTTGTAGTTCCGTTTTATTGGTAGGTGTGGGTGCCTCGTGGATAGCTTTTACTTTTGACTCCACTGGGTGGATGCCTGAGGCGTCTAACGTATATCCTAGAAAGTCCACCTGTCTAGTGGCGATGGTGCATTTCTCCCGTTTGAGTTTGAGACCATGCTGTCTAAACTTCTCTAAAACTGCCCTGACCCTCTGGAGGAGCTGGGGCCTGTCCATAGCGGAGACCAAAATATCGTCAAAATAGGGAACTACTCCCGGAAGACCTTGGAGAATTCTCTCCATTAATGACTGAAAAATACCTGGGGCTACGCTAATGCCAAATTGGAGGCGTTTACACCTGAATGCCCCTCTATGTGTTACAATGGTTTGTAAGTCTGCTGTGTGGCTGTCGACAGGAAACTGTTGATATGCCTGTGACATGTCAAGTTTGGCGAAAATGGTGCCGGGTTCGAATGTGTGCAAAAGGTGCTGGATGACTGGAACAGGGTATGCGCTAACCTGAAGATAATGGTTGAGGGTCGTCTTATAGTCAGCACAAATTCTCAGACTTCCGTCCTTTTTTAGTGGGGTGACTATGGGGGTCTCCCATTTGGCGAAATCTGTGGGCTCTATTACCCCTTGTTTGAGAAATTTGTCTAGTTCCGCGTCCAATTTGGGGCGGATAGCGAAGGGCACTCTGCGAGATTTTAGACGGACGGGAACTGCCTGGGGGTCTACGGAGAAAGAGATGGGTGTGCCATTGTAGCAACCCAGCTCGCTACTGAAAACGTCGGAATAGTCCGAGAATAGTGTGTCTACATCAGAAGTTGATACAGCATGAATCCCTGTTAAGCTAAGGCCGAGAGAGGGGAACCAATCTAACCCCAAAAGAGTAGGGAGGGCACCATTAACCACCACTAGAGGCAGATGGCCTTTGAAGGTTTGGAATTTAACCAGGAACTTGCCTTTTCCGAGGACTGGAATGTTCCTCCCTTGGTAGTCCCTCAGGGTGAGGTGGCACCTTTGAAGCTGCTCCCTTGTCAGACTGGGCTGGATCTTCTTTAATGTCTCCCAGGAGATAATCGAGAGCGCTGACCCCGTGTCTACTTCCATGCGGCAAGGTTTACCTTCTAAAGAGACAGAAAGTGTAATTTTATTGGGGGTATGACAGGTGTGGTTAGCGTGGTAGCACGTGTAACAATCCTCTACTTACCTTTGGAGACTGGGCGATGAAGAAGACTTCTGAGGAAAAACGCGTGCTGCCTGGCAAACTCTTGCAAGGTGACCTTTCTTGTGACAATTCAGGCAGCTGGCGTTTCTGAACCTACAAGATGCCCGGGAGTGGGAACCTCCACAGGTTAGGCACAAGGGAATTTGTTTTGGGCCGCTGATGTTTCTCTGCCTTGCTCCTACCTGTGGCTGTTTCATCGGCTTGAGACGATGGATGTCAGAGACTTCTGCGGGGTCATCTTCGCCCATCACCTCTTCTGAGTGGATGGTGGAAGTACCCGGCTTGGGTATGGTACCCTGGATCTCAGCTGCCGAGTGGGCGGAGAGTTCAGCAGCCAGGGCTTCCTCCACAGCCTGGGAAAGATTTAAGTCTTTCCTGGCCAGTAAACGTCTTTGGAGCCTTAGATCTCTTACCCCGCAGACGAGTTGGTCGAGTAGCATGTCGTCTAGATAGTTCTTAAATTCACATTGTAGAGCTGCTGTCCTCAGGGCGGCCATGTACTGGTTGATAGACTCCCCCTCGGCTTGCTTCCTCATTCTGAACGCGAAACGCCTTGCGATCTGTGAAGGTTTTGGGGAATAATGGTTAGAGAGTGTTTCCTGTATTTCGTTCCACAGAACGTTTCTGATCTCACGTGGTGCGAAGAGTGCCGTGGCGGTGTCGAAGACCTCAGCCCCACAGTAGCTTAGGAAGTATGACTTCTTCCTATGTTCCGCAGCGCCAGCCATCTAGGAAGTGTTTGAAGCGGTTCTTATAGGAGTCCCATTTTTCCTCATTGGGTTTGAAAGGTGGGAATGCCGCATTCATTTTGGGATCCTCAGTCTCTTAGCAGACTAGGCTGTCTCTCTGGGTGGTCGTGGCCCTTTGGATTTGCGCTTATTTCGAGCGCTGGCGGCTGCGGCTGCAGCGCCCAAGACTGTGAGTATCAGCCTCGTGAAGGCAGTTTAAATTTCGAGCTCTCTGCGCGCGTTGGCGGCGGTGGCTAACAGCGCCGTACTAGCTTCAGTGATTTCAGCTCAGTGGCAACAGTTGAAATTCGCGCTCTCTGGGGAGCGTTGGTGACTGTGGCTACAGTGCCGTGCTTCGCTTGAGTGATTTGAATTCAAACGACAGCGGTTTGAATTACGCGCTCTTCTGCGAGCGAGGCGGCTGAGGCTTTCAGCGCCGTGACTTCCAGCTCAGATCGCAGCGGTTTGAGCTCGAGCTCTCTGTGAGCGAGGCGGCTATGATTCAGCGCCGTGGTTTCAGCTTTTTTGAATGTGGGTGCTTCTGGCTAGCCTGCAGACATATCCCATCCTCGTCGCCAGTGTTGTGGAGCGATGGAACAGATGAGGCTTAGACCAGAGCATACAAGTAACAGACTTTATTCAGGGGAATAAAGGGTTGTCGCGTCTGCCAGCTAACAAGGCAGACTACAAGCGAACAACGGCTGGCTCTGCTCGACAGCCGGCTTTTATAGCCGACTGTCAAATGGAGCCAACCAATGGGAGCTGCTGCTGCTCCCGCTCAAACAACGGACCTGGTTGGGGACTTTAACCAGTCCTAAAGACATAACAGATTATGTGTTCATCTTCATTTTATTCAATGTCGTGTTTTTTATTCTAATGTTCTGGAGTATCAGACATATAACCTTTCCCAGAATGATATATAAGGACTTCTGCATAACTTGGTGTTCTTTAAGTCTATGAAGCAGAATACTGCTAATTTATTTAGCTTTATTGAAACAGTGGTTAGATAAATGTTTTTGGGATTTCAGATATTAATATTGTTAATCATGCTGAATAGCTGTTCAGCTATAAATGGTGAGAAGTAAACATTTTTAGTAAATAAAGAGAACCATGTTTTGTGCATAACGTTAAAAAATATTTATAGAAATACTGATCAGAGGTAAATAATTCTTTGGTGATACAAGATCACCACTGCATTCAGAAACGTAAAAATGGAATAGACCTTACCCATTTTTGTACGCAACATCTGATATTTAAATTTCATACTTTTTCTTTTAAAATGCTGGAGTTGTTCTTTCATGATAACCCTGTCTTGATTTTATGAACAATCATTTTCTGTCCAGCTGCAGCACTACAAAATGTATTGTTATTTAGTACAAATAAGAATTTTGTTTTTTTTAAAGAAAACAAATAGAAAGATTAAATTTAAAAAAATAAAGCTGAAATGAATAAACAAGGTGATTGTAGCTTTGGTGAATTACAATTATAGATAGTAATTACTGAATATGTTAGTTTAAATGACTAAAAAGTATTATTCTGTCTTAAGCGAGTGTAAGTATCAAGAACTACAATTATTAGTGGTGGTAGGATTCCAAACAGTAGGAAACAAAACAGTAGGAAACAACTTCTATCTTATAATAGATTTTATTTTTATTATGAAAATACCTGCATATTGGGAGGACAGTGAAAAAAAATATGAATTGGGGCAGGAGTTCACTCTTGGCAACTTTAAGACCTGTGGACTTCAATTCCCAGAACTCTGTAGCCAGCCATGTTGGGAATTCTGGGAGGTAAAATCCACAAATGTTAAAGTTGCCAAGATTGGGCACCCCTGAATTAGGATCTCAGGTTCATTCTCAACAACAACTCTCAGTGAATAAGATTCAGTGGTGGTATTCTACTCATTTGGCCTGCTTCAATTGAACTGGTAGTGCCGAGGATCATCTGAGAGTGAACCAGTTCGCTCCGACAATCAGCTGCTGGTCCCTCCAGCCCATCCCAGCTCTATGTTGACCTTTATTTCCTGGTTTTGAAGCTCAGCTGCTTCGTGCAGCACAGTGGATTGCCGCGTGTCAACTGTTGAAGACACAGGGAGAGTTCAGGATTGTAGGAGATGGTTAGTATCAAATTCTCTGTGCGTGCATGAAGTGCGTGCACAAAGTGCACCCACCAAGCTACGCCCACAGAGCTGGTGGTAAAAAACTTTGAAATCCACCACTGATAAAATTCTACTGAAACTCCCAACTAATATTGCAGAAGATAAAGTGTTAACATGAGCCAAACAAAGGTACACTATTTGATGGTATAAAGGACTGTCAGGCTGGAATCCACTACTTGTGATTGTCTTGCATTTGTATCCTGCCATTCTTCCATATAACTCAGGTCTATGAACATGTAGACATTTTTAATCTTCATAATAATAACCTGCTGTAATAAGTTGGACTGAGAGATAATGATTTGCCCAAAATCTCTTGATGAGCATCTTGGTCCACATGCAGCAATCAAACCCACCATATTGCAAGGTTAGCTTTCTAAAACAAAAGCCTGATTAAGGGTGGCAATTGCTAATTAAATGACAGTTGAGAAGACATATACTGAGCATTTTTCTTTATTTAAAAAAGTTGTAGTACCATCTACTTTAGCTGTTATCTGCAAGATTCATCAGGGCAACCTACTGAATGGCACAAGCTAGCCAAGAGATATTCTCACACTAGAATGAATTACAACTTCACATATTAAAAAATTCTATACTATCAGAACTACTCCCACAAATAAATTGTTTTAGATCTACTATCAAATGCAAAGCTTTTATTTCTAATTAAAGTTTACTTTTATGGCATTGGCTATGGTGGAAGTTTAATCACATGATAACAGATAAACGTAACATTCCCCAAATTACAAAGTTTAGTATATTAAATCATGCCACATTTAGGTTAGCAGTGCAATACTGGGCAATTGCTTTCTAGCTCTCAATTGGCCTTTAAATTTCCGAAGAGAAACAGATGTTAAAAAACAGATGTTGAATGTTACCAAGACTAAGTATAAGTTCATCTCAGCTGCTTAGGTATGTGGCTAAGAAATGACCCATTTAAAAGAAAAATACACACACCAGCTATGCAGCCTGCCTTAAATAATTTGACACCACCAAATATAGCTTGTATTTTGTCATTAAAGAAAATGAAAGATTATGTTTATTGCGCAGATTATATTTTTCTTAAGGTGGATTTTAATTTTGTGAGATGTGTTAAAATATTAATATATGAAAACTATCATTCCATTTGAAAATACAAAGCTATTTTTGCCTTGGTTAATATCAGTTTGCAGTGACAAGTTAAAATCAGCGGATACTGACTTATAACAAACATTACAGAAGGCCTGGGGGAAGAGTCTCCAAACTTGGCAATTTTAAGACTTGTGGACTTCAACTCCCAGAATTCTCCAGCCATCATAGCTGGCTGCAGAATTCTGGGAGTTGAAGTCTACAACTCTTAAAGTTGCCAAGTTTGAGGACCCCTGCCTTAGGGTCTATTCTGAAGTAGGCACTCTTAACTGTTTCTTATAACTGGCAGATTTGATCTATTTTAGTCAATCTATCACACAGCACAACCCCCTTAGGCTATTCTTGTATTTTGATGCAGATATTCCTTCTTTTGGAAAGGGGTGCTTAATTCTCTGTAATGTTCTCTCTTATTATGATATAAACTGTTTGAAGAGCACTATTTTACACAAACACCCTGAAGAAAAAGCACATGGAGATTTAGCACACAATGACATCCTTTAGCACATGATGCTAATAGATAGACTTGTCTTTCTTTGTATGTGTTTCAGATGAAGTTGCTGAATTTTTAAAAAGTGTCTAGATTTTGTGCATTCTCAAATTGTAACTAGGTTCATCAGAAAAGGGAAGGCTAATGTTAGCCAAGCCATATCATCCTTGAACAAATTTAAAAACTGCTATGGATGAAGATATGCTCTGTTTTTTGCTTATACTTTAATTGTAAAACAAATCTCTAACTTAAAAAAACAAAAATCACAACATTTAAACAAATGACAATATGATGCTAATATGAGGAAACATAAACAGTCTCACAGAACAAATTTCACAGAAATTTCACAGAATGTTTCTGAAGTTGATTTTATACATAAACACACAACACAACCAATATGCAATAAACAAAAACTATATCTAGATTCATATCATATCCATTATAGCAATAACTGTGTCTAACGCTCTATATAGAAATAGTTGCCAATGAGTTTTTATTAGACCTGCTTGGCTTCTTAATTGCTTTTCTTAATGTTATATGGATGTATATACACACACACACACACACACACACACACACACACACACGCACACTCAAACACTCACTGATTGTCACAGTGGTAATCAGGTACTATAGCAACCTTACTTTAATGCTGTCCCACTAGCAAACTCATACAGTAACAACCCTGGTTAAGGAAATAAGTCCATTAAATTATTGGCCTGAAGAAAATATTATCTAGCTTGCTGGTTCTTCATAAAAGTGTTGGCAGAGGAAGAACTGTTTCTTTGAGGAAAAAGTTGTGTAGTTTTTTCTTCTTGATTTTTTTCAAAACTGAGCACTGAGCAGGGGCTTCCTTCCTCTACACTCAGCTTGGAAATACATGGAAATTCAGAAATGGGAATCAGTATGTTGTTGTTGCATGCCCTTTCATTTGACAGCTCACAATCTGCCTCCCTGCAAACAATTCCCTGTCACCTAAACTGATCATATAAATATAGGCCAGTAACACCAAAGGTTAATCTCATATTTGTGTGAATGTAATTTCACTCATGATCATATTGTACAGATGGAGATAGGTTTGTTTAACTGTAATGATAGCATTTTGTTAATTAAATTCTGTGCGTACACAAATGAGCATGTCAAGTTGTTCACTTAGGGCCACTTAAGATTAGTGAAATGTCTTCCCTTTTCTTTTTTCGTAAACAAAGAAAGCTGTGAAAGTGCATTTCTCAAAACTGAATATACATGTTTCCTAGCAAAATATCATGACTGACATATCCCCATAACAGATTGGGTAAACATGGAAAATATGTATTCCTTTAAAATCACCCGTGTTTGTGTTAAAACAGCAAAAATGGACAAGCAATCTTTTGTCTTGTTTTCATGTTTTGGCAACATGGGCAGAAGCTTCCACCTTGCCAACCAGTTGGCTCAGTGGGATAAACATAGTGGTTAGTGGCCTGAACCTTTTGTGGCCAAATGTGTCATTAAAGCCTGGTGGTCCATGCGTAAGGTGAAACCACAACCGTATAAACACGCATGCTATTTCCCACACATCCAAAAGAATGTTGGGTCCTCTGACATCTTCACAAAGGAGCTGTGTTCTGGGTATCAGAAACTGGATAGAAGCATGTAGTGGACTTTGAAAAAATACACAGCTGTTTTCCATTAAAATTATGCCATGATGATGACCAAATGAAACTTCATGGGGGAAGTTCCCTGTATGTCATTGTTAAACATGATCTTAAATACATCACTTCAACATGATTTCCTCTTATTTTGGTAGAAATCATTCATTTGAGCAAGAATCAGCTTTTCATTGTTATATTCAACTATTAACTCCATATCCACTAATCCTTTGCCCACGGAATTGGATTCGTCTATTGTGCAATAAAGACAAAATGATGATGTTTTGAAATGAGGCATAGTGTTTGTAAAATGGCAACAGCAGTAAAAGCTTATTGGGTAGAAAATTAAGACCACTCAGCATTTTTTCCCAAAAATTTGTACGAAAAAGAGAATTTCTGTTTTCAGCAGAATGAACCCAAACATGTTACTAAAGATAAAGGTTTTCACTGTCCAATCATGTCCGACTCTAGGGGGCAGTGTTCATCTCCATTTCTTTGCCAAAGGAGCCAGCATTGTCAGAAGACAGTTCAGTGGTCATGTGGCCGCCATGACTGCATGCCATTATGCCAAGGAGCACGGAACACTGTTATCTTCCCACCAAAGGGGTACTTATTTATCTACTTGCATTTGCATGCTTTCAAACTGCTAGTGGTCAAGAACTAGGGCAAGTAATAGGTGATTAACTCATTGTGTGGTGCTCGGATCTTGAACCCAGGCTGTCAGCTTTCCAGCTGTAAAAGCTCAGCATTTGTAACTGCTAAATAAAACTGCTGAATAAAACATTGGTTTAACAGTGAAACAACTAAGACTGAGAAACTGATACAGGTGTGTGTTGGACATGAAACAAATGCAACATTATGTCAGTAAAAAAGGAGTTGCTAGGAATCACCACTGTTCAGAAATAATGCTAAATCTGTATTTAAAAACAGATTGAACAATAGCCAAGGTGCAGAAACAGTTGTTTCTTGAAGCATTAGGGACAAAGTGATCTCTCTCTTCTTCCTCCCCGTCCCCATATGTGTGTGTGTGTGTGTGTGTGTGTGTGTGTGTGTGTGTGTGTGTGTGTCTATTTTCTCTCCCATCTCTTTTACATTATATTCATGATTTCATATTCTCTCATTCTCTTTCTCTTTTTTTTCCTTTGGACTATAATCCTGCATACCTCCAATATTTCATTTTAATCCAGTGTTGCTTCTGGTGCCAGTTCAAAGTAAAGACTTGTAGATATAGATAGATAGATAGATAGATAGATAGATAGATAGATAGATAGATAGATAGAGAGAGAGAGAGAGAGAGAGAGAGATACAACTGAAACTCGAAAAATTAGAATATCGTGCAAAAGTTCATTTATTTCAGAATGCAACTCAAAAGGTGAACCTAATATATGAGATAGACTCATTACATGCAAAGCAAGATAGTTCAGGCCATGATTTGTCATAACTGAGTTGATTATGGCTTACAGCTCATGAAAACCCCAAATCCACAATCTCAGAAAATTAGAATATTGTGAAAAGGTGCAATATTCTAGGCTCAAAGTGTCCCACTCTAATCATCTAATTAAGCTATAACACCTGCAAAGGGTTCCTGAGCCTTTAAATGGTCTCTCAGTCTGGTTCAGTAGGAATCACAATCATGGGAAAGACTGCTGACCTGACAGTTGTGCAGAAAACCATCATCGACACCCTCCATAAGGAGGGAAAGCCTCAAAAGGTAATTGCAAAAGAAGTTGGATGTTCCCAAAGTGCTGCATCAAAGCACATGAACAGAAAGTTATGTGGAAGGGAAAAGTGAGGAAGAAAAAGGTACACAAGCAGCAGGGATGACCGCAGCCTGGAGAGAATTGTCAGGAAAAGGCCATTCAAAAGTGTTGGGGACTTTCACAAGGAGTGGACTGAGGCTGGAGTCAGTGCATCAAGAGCCACCACACACAGATGGATCCTGGACATGGGCTTCAAATGTTGTATTCCTCTTGTCAAGCCGCTCCTGAACAACAAACAACATCAGAAGCGTCTTACCTAGGCTAAAGAAAAACAGACCTGGTCTGTTGCTCAGTGGTCCAAAGTCCTCTTTTCTGATGAGAGCAACCTTTGCATCTCATTTGGAAACCAAGGACCCAGAGTCTGGAGGAAGAATGGAGAGGCATACACTGCAAGATGCTAGAAGTCCAGCATGAAGTTTCCACAGTCTGTGTTGATTTGGGGAGCCATGTCATCTGCTGATGTTAGTCCACTGTGCTTCATTAAGTCCAGGGTCAACACAGCCATCTACCAGGAGATTTTGGAGCACTTCATGCTTCCTTCCGCAGACGAGCTTTATGGGGATGCTAACTTCATTTTCCAGCAGGACTTGGTACCTGCCCACACTGCCAAAAGCACCAAAACCTGGTTCAGTGACTGTGGGATTACTGTGCTTGATTGGCCAGCAAACTCGCCTGACCTGAATCCCATAGAGAATCTATGGGGCATTGCCAAGAGAAAGATGAGAGACATGAGACCGAACAATGCAGAAGAGCTGAAGGCCGCTGTTGAAGCATCCTGGTCTTCCACAATATTTCAGCAATGCCACAGGCTGATAGCTTCCATGCCACACTGCATTGAGGCAGTAATTGCTGCAAAAGGGGCCCAAACTAAGTACTGAGTACATATGTATGCTTATACTTTTCAGAGGTCCGATATTGTTCTATGTACAATCCTTGTTTTATTGATTGCATGTGATATTCTAATTTTCTGAGATTGTAGATTTGGGGTTTTCATGAGCTGTAAGCCATAATCATCGCAATTATGACACATCACAGCTTGAACTATCTTGCTTTGCATGTAATGAGTCTATCTCATGTATCAGTTTCACCTTTTAAGTTGCATTACTGAAATAAATGACCTTTTGCACGATATTCTAATTTTTTGAGTTTCACTTGTAGATATACATATATAGATATATATCAGAATAACAGAGTTAGAAGGGACCTTGGAGGTCTTCTATTCCAGCCCTCTGCTCAGGCAGGGAAGTTTTTTTCAGGACAGGCTGTTGAGGCCAGAAGAGGCAAAAAACAAAAAGCTGTAAGAAAAAAGATATGTCAGAAGATATTTTTTAAAAGTGAGCTACACTATTTGTTTTTAATCTACATAAGTTTGTATGAATTGATATTTAGAATTTTTCTTCCATGTTCCAGAACTGGAATACCAAAACATTTTAATCTTAAAAAATAATGCTTGCAACACAAAGTAAATCCAACTACATTCCATGTTGTGCCAGAAATATAGAAAAATTCAGTTTTTAAAAATGGGTCTCTTGCAGTTTTTTGTAATGTTATGAATGGAGGTAATAAAGCTATAATCCAAGCCATTCAGAAAGCGCTCAAATAATCAGTTCCAGTATATTGTTAAAAAGTATTTCAAAACAGAAAACCAAATAGATAAAGAAAGAATAAAATGTGTTCCAAAAGACTCCTCAAATAAAATCTTTAGATATTACAAACAAGAGAATTGGAGGGGGGGGGCACTTTCTTGGCATATTTCATAAGGATGCCCTACTTTTTGCTGGAAAAAACCCTTGTGTATAAATGAGATAACATGCATAACTGCTGTGTTTAGAAAACAGCAAAGTACCATGTTAAAAGTCTCTGTTTTAGTCAGCCCACCCACTGAGAAAAAAGTTGACATTTGAAAGCAGGATATAGTGAACAGTTTGTACCATTGTGCCCAGTAAATCTGACAGTTCCATACTGACATTTTACTTTAGTAGATATACTGAGAAGCTGAGCTTTGTCAACCCCATGCGGAATTTTATCAACTTTTGAATGCAATTTCTATTTCAGTTATTTTAAGGCAATGGGCCTATTTTTTAAAAAAGCTAAACATGCTCAAGGGAGTTTTTACTTTATATTAATACATCACCAGATTTAACTGTTTTGGGGCCTCCTACGGTAGTCATTGAACATCCTGTAAGTGATGTTTATAACTTGATGCAAATGACAAGAATTGAATGACGGGCTGAAAGACCTAGACTGAAACACTTTGCGTCTACAGTGGAGCTCCCATGTGCAAAATACTTGTCAGAGCAAGAGAGAAATGGCTCTGCAAAACAAATCTTTTCAGATTATAAATTCTGATAAGAAACATATGCTGTTCTTGTACTATCAACAGTATTCCTAATGGCAATCTTGGTGGTATAAGAGTCTTAAGCATGTATACCTAAAACAAATAGAAGACCCAAATTAAAACTTGGATTACAACTAAGTCTGAACAATAAATCAGAATATATTTGATGTCTCATGGTAATACACTGACTTTGGCTAACATATTAGGGTGAAAAACTGCAAGTCCTTCACCCTAAAGTAAAAGGCTCCCCTTAAAAGGTGTCAATCCCAAGAATGCTGCAGCTATGGCTTATTCACACTATGATCACTGCTCAGTTTCATTTCAAAATCCAGCCAATGACACTCAACATGAAAAAACTGGAATGGCCAATTTTATCCTTTTTCTAAAACCAACTACTTGAAAATTGCATTTTATTTTCCTACCTGACAAGATAGAAAATGCTGATTTCTGCTCATGCAGAAATAGAAATAAATGTAATTTCTGACTCAAAAAAGTTAAATACAAACATTTTCTCTGATGCTTTTCAAGGATCTGGGATTACATTTTTTTCTGTGATGATTATGACTGTTTCCCAACACTATTAAGTTGATCAGTTTACAAGGACATAGCTAAACAGATTTTTGGTAGAATGAGGAGATTTTGACGACCATAGAAGGTTCGATATTTCTTCAGTATATTCTTTTCACATATAGTATGTGGTAATGTCAGTTTTATCAAGAGCCATGGTGGCACAGTGGTTAGAATGCAGTATTGCAGGCTACTTCTGCTGACTGTTGGCTGCCTGCAGTGTGGCAGTTTGAATCTCACCAGGCTCAAGGTTGACTTAGCCTTCCATCCTTCTGAGGTGGGTAAAATGAGGAGCCAGATTGTTGGGGGCAATATGATTACTCTGTAAAGCACTTAGAGAGGATTGTAAAACACTGTGAAGAGGTATATAAGTCTAAATGCTATTACTATTGATGGCACTGCTTTTTTTCTTGTCTGTTGTCCTGTTTCTTCAAAATGTCAGTAGAGCAGATCCATTCATGAAAAACAATTAGCAGGCAGAAAACCATATAAAAATTCCTTAATTTCACAATACATGGAGAGCCTCAAGCACAGTTTCAACTGAGAAACTGAACACTCTAGACCAGGGGTGTCAAACTCATGGCCCGCGGCCGGATGCGTCACGTGCTGGCCCCACCCCCATTTGGTTTATCAAAGGGGAAAAAATTCCCGATACATCATGTGATGCTCCCGCGATGCCGTGAGTTTGACACTCCTGTTCTAGACTAAGCTAAATCTAAAACTACTAGGGAATTCCTGGAAACTTGACACTTAGACAAATCAGCCATCAACAGGCACGTGAACATTTACATACCGTTCAAAAGAGACATTACAAAAACTAAAAAAAGAAACAAAAAGACAAGGATATCCCCTCACCAGCACCAATGCCCAGATAGGCAATGATTAACATCAGGATTAACATCAGAAAAACAAGCAATAAACAACACCCTAATCAAAGAACTACCAACTGAATCAAGCAGTAACCAACAGCCTAATCATGGACTAACTAAAGAGAAAACAACATCATTATTAATTCCAACAGGAGAAGCTACTGTATGTAAACAGAGAAGAAATCCCACTCTCTTCTAACACTGAAGGTGTTACCTAGTCAGATTATGAAATGTCTGCAAGAGAACACCAAGGTGAGAGATCATGAAGGACTCCACTCTTCATTTCTTGTATGTAATTGCTACTTTAGTCAGGGATAGATCATATGCATTGTGTACAAAAGTTGCAGATTCTGTTCGTGGCATTTGCACATATTTTTGTATTTTTTCCTCCACAATCTAACAACCTTGCTCCTGGTGCAATCTCTATAGTGCAATCTCTATAGTTCTTGGCATTTCTCCTTAGCTATATGCCATAATTCTTTGGTAGTAACCCCAATGGAAACAATAGAGACTGGAAACAGGTGGTGTGAGCCAGATCTAGATGAACCTATGGTCTGTATCCAGGTGAGCCTGCTAAGCCATATTCTAAGCATACTAAGAGGGCTAGAAGAACAGATGTCTTGAATAAGTCCTTTGCCCAAGAGCTCTGCTTGGAAAATAGTGCCCACAAAGTCTAAGGAAATAAACCAGTGGATATAAATTAGAAGCCACATTTTTTTTTCCAAATATATAGAAAGAAATAAAAAGACTGGGTGTTAGAAATATTTTAAAAGGCATTTTATCCCTGGATCCCCTCCAGTACCTCCATGATATCTTGTGTGAAGCAGTAAAGGGAGGGGAAAATGCAGCTGCTAAAAACAGCAATATTCCCTAAATGTTAGAAATGAAACATAGTAACTCTTATCCTGAATCTTCGTTAAATGTGGCCTTAAAAATATTTACTAAACTGCTAACCACAAGACTAAACAAAAGCATTACTACCATTGTAAATCAAGATCAAGGCAATCTCATGCCAAGGCAGGAAGGCAGCAGATTAATTTAAGGAGAGTGCTACGTATATTAGAAGAGGTGAGAGATGATGGCGAACCTCCTGCTGCCTCTTTTTGAGAAGCTGAGCAGGCATCTTTCTCTGTGGGATCATTCACTGCTATCTACAGTAAGCATAGAATAAGTTTTGTTTGAGATTAGAACTCAGAAATCTAATTAAAACAATTTACTTTCACCCATTGGCCTTAATCCTTATGAATAGCTGACTGTCTTCTCCATTTATTTTGCTAAGAGGCATTTATAAATATATTCTTTCCTTTTTATGGATCTGCTCAGCAAGATTTCTCAGGAGAAGCAAACATGCTCAGCATCAAGACAAGATTTGACACCCATAATGTTTTGTAGGCCACATCCGATTCTGTTTATAGAGGAAGATATATCTGTACTTAATTTACGTCAGCAATTTTGTCCCAGCACAAGAAGGAAAACATTTTGTTTATAGGCCAATTTGTTTCTGAATAGTATTCTTTAGCAATGTTTGTCTGATAGTTACGATTAAAAAGGACAAGCTTTTGCTAAGCAAACCTTGTACCCTCACATATGCTTTCAGGCTTTAAAGATAAAATCAAGGGTAAAACCATTATTGAAACCATAAAGTCTTGAGTACTGTTAGCTTCTGAGAAACAGGACATAGTTCATACATTTCCACCTAAAATATTAAATAGGCTTATTTCTCAGTATGTTTTTTTAAGATGTAGAATTTCCTTATAAGTAAATATCTTTGGGATTCAATTTGCCAGGTAAAAATACAAAGTAGGAGTACACTGGTAAAAAGTTTGTAATGACAGTAACTTGCTTGAAATTAAGAATGATGTTGGATTTATTGTTGAGTGTGAGTAGATAATAATACGCATAAATGGGGTCATAGCCATTTTATTTATTTGTTATTTATTGATCTGTAGCATTTACAAGACCACCCAACTTAAAGCATGTAACTCATACAACAAAAAGAAATACTAACAACAACAAAACCCCAAGCCCCAAACCATATGTTATTAAAGAAAATAACCAAATGTATAAAAAGAAAAACAGAATGGAATACTAAAATATCCAGAAGGGATTCCACTCAACTGAACAAAATGTCTAGGGCAGGACAAGCCAGGCCACAATTGCTCTTCCAAAGGGGAGGCATCATAAATTAGGAGGTAGATTGTTCAGCCACTGAAAAAACATGCTTCCTGGGTCCCAAAATATGGCAAAGTTTAAAATAGGGGATGAATGTGGTGGGTTGATGTTCTTGGGAGCTGACAGTCTCACAAATAGCCTGGACCTATGTCAAATATGCAGGGGTGGGCTTCAAAAAATTTAGCAATGGGTTCTCTGCCTGGTTGCTGGGTGGGCAGGACCATGGTGGGCGTGGCCTAGTTGGCCTCTTGGACCACAGCAGGGCGAGGGCATTTTTGCCCTCCCTGAGCTCCAGAGGCTTTCCTTGACGCTTTTCTTTCCTTTCCTTCCTCTGGGAGGGCAAAAACGGCCTTCCCCTGGCTCCAGACACTCTCTGGAAGCCGGAAACGGGCCCATTTCTGGCTTTCCCAAACTTCCGGGTGGCCTGTTTTTCACCATCCCTGAGCATCCATGCGTACCCTGCACTTACCTGCACCCAAAATGGGCTGTGTGTGGACTCCTGGGAGGGGTGGGGCGGGGTGGGCATGGCCAGCCAGGAGTGGGATTTGTGGGGTTCTCCAAATTGCACAGAATCTTAGCTAGGGGCTCTCACAAGCTGCAGAGATCTCTGAATCACAGAGATATTCAATTGGTATCATGAGAGTATTAGTGAGGCCATACCAATGGATGAGCTTACCCAGTGATTTCAGGTAAATATTAAAAGGAAGGAGACAGCCCACAAGACAAAGCAAGGGTTTAGGGCTTGAATGCTTTCCCTCCATAAATATTGACTAAAACTAAAAAAAATATTGATTAAGTAAAATGGTGTGCCCCATTCCCCATCCTCTAGATTCTTCCAGAAGGATATCATGATCAATGATAATAAAGGTGGCTGAGAAATCAAGGAAACCCAAAATGGACACACTGTCCCCATCCTGACCTTATCACAACTTATTGACATGCACAATTAAAGTTGTATCAGTACTATACTCAATATGAATCCTGACTGGAAAGAGTCCAGATAATTTGTTTCTTTGAGAACCCTCTGAAGCTGGAGTCTGATCCCCTTCTCAATAGCCTTTTTTCAAAAGAGAACATTGGAAAATGCATGAAAGTTGTCCTGATCAGCTGGATCCAAGCAATGTCTCTTGAGGATGAGGTACATCACTTATTTCAGAGCCAGTTTGGTGTCTCTCAGTCTGTCTAGCCCACATGACTTTTTTCTTTCTTTTATTTTTTTTAATTAAAAAATGAAATTTTTGCTTTGCTTACATCTTTATACAAATTAATTATTCTTGACTCATATACAGTAGGTGTCATAGGGATTCTTGGAAAATAAAAACAGAGAGTAGTGCATTTCTGTATAGTGGAACCTTGGGTCACAACCATAATCCATTCCAGGGCTATGGTCGCAACCCAATTTGGTTGTGACTGGAAGCACAATAATCTGCACATGCATGGACACAAAAACAATTGGCACAGAAGGGGAAATGGGGTGGATTTTTTGTTCACCACCTGATTTGGTCGCGAACAGAAGTGTTTGCGACCCGAAATTTCACTGTATTTGAAAAGGTTTATACAGGTGTTCCTCAACTTATGATCACAACTGAGACCAGAATTTCTGTTGTTAAGTGAGGCAGTTAAGTGATTTGCACCTGAATTTATGACCTTTTTGCCATGGTTGTTAAGTAAATTACAGCAGTTGTTAAGTGACTTGAGCAGTTGTTAAACAAATCCTGCTTCCTCCATTGACTTTGCTTGATGGAAGACAGCTGAGAAGGTCTCAAAGGACAATCATACGACTCCAGGATGCTGCAACTTTTATAATACATGCTGGGCACAAAGTGCTGCAACAATTGTAAGTGTGCGGATCAGCTGTAAATCCCTTTTTTCATGAGAGTGCCATTGTAACTTTGAACGATCACTAAATCACTAAAGAGCCATGGTGGTACTGCAGGCTACTTCTGCTGACTGCTGGCTGCCTGCAATTTGGCAGTTCAAATCTCACCAGGCACAAGGTTGACTCAGCTTTCCATCCTTCTCAGGTGGGTAAAATGAGGAGCCAGATTGTTGGGGGCAATGTGCTGACTCTGTAAACTGCTTAGCAGAGGGCTGTAAAGCAGGGGTCTTCAACCCTGGCAACTTTAAGACTTGTGGACTTCAACTTCCAGAAATCCTCCTCTAGTCATGTTAGCTCAGGAATTCTGGGAGTTGAAGTCCACAAGTCTTAAACTTGCCAAGGTTAGAGACCTCTGCTGTAAAGCACTGTGAGGCAATATATAAGTCTAAGCGTTATTCCTAAACAAATGGTTGTGATTCAAAGACTCTCTACACCTACTCAGAAAAAAACACAAAAGTATGCTAGGTTAGTAGTGAACTTTTTGAAAAGCTGGAGCATGTGACAGGTGAAACTTTTCAGTTTGTTTTCTGCAAACTGGTCATACTGTCCTTGAGATTCTTCTCCCATGGGATTCTTTTCACATATTAAACATATCAACTTCCAAGATTCTAGAGATCCTGGACAAGATCACCCACATTCTTGTATAGTAATTCAATTTCTATTCCACTCTGATCGATTCATGATGGATCTTCTTTTCCATTTCCTTGTGGTATGTTTATGTATTCTCCTATATAAATAGAATAGAATATAATTCTTTATTGGCCAAGTGTGATCGGATATACAAAGAGTTTGTCTTGATGCAAATGTTCTCAGTGTACATAAAAGAAAAGATACATTTGTCAAGGATCATCAGATACAACACTTAATAATAGTCATAGGGTACAATAAGCAATCAAATCATACTAGGAAACCATCCTAATTAGCATATCCTAACTGAGGCTATGACTCAAAGTTTTTAAAGTGAAGACTAAGTGACAAATTACAGAAAAAGAGGATCCTCCATATCCAATATTTCCATTTAGCACTATTATTTTCCATCTTTGCTGAAGATCATAGAAGTCAGTTTCCATTTCTTTCTCTCGGGAAAATAGTGAAAATTGTGCTCACCATGAAGAACAAGTCATCTCTATGTATAGTCCCACTGATTTCAGAAGGAACTAACTGCAGTTAGTGTACCCTCTTTCCTGTCTATTTAAAGTAGGCATTGCTAGAGAAAATGTAACAGAGGACAAATCAATAAGGATGATTAAGGGATCAGAAGTAAGTCCAATGAAGAAATAGAATATATGCATTGCACCTTTTGCCTGCATTTGCTTAGTAGATGTTTATTGAGCTGTTTAAATTCTGGGACAATCTTCTGTACCATATTGGTCCAGAATGCAACATTCTTTGGAATCAGAGATGCATCATGAGGAGAAATATTATTTGCATGACAAATATAGGATTATTCATCCTCCACTATCACTTTCCAAGTGGCATGAAACTATAGGGGAAAGCGCTCATGAGATACAGATTTTCAGACACTTTCAACCAGGACTTTACATCAGTATGTTCATACATTAATTTATTTTGCAGTTTCTCAAGAATTCCCTGCTAAAGATACATTCATTTTTCTGTTATTTTCAGGATGCTTGAGATTTTTCTTCCATTTTTTTTGTCATGGTAATATTGTGAAGATGAAAGTAATGACAATTTTGGTGATCAGTATTGCTTTCTTTTACATGTTTTCCCATTGCTCTGAAGCAGGGGTCTCCAACCATGGCAACTTTAAGACATGTGGACTTCAACTTCCAGCTGGCTGAGGAATTCTGGGAGTTGAAGTCCACATGACTTAAAGTTGCCACAATTGAAAACCCCTGCTCTGAAGCCTTCCCAGTTTTCTGGGCTTCTAATCTGAAGGGGGAAAAAATGGGAAGAGCGCTCCTCTAATACCTTCCCTTGGCATTCAACTGGGCATAAGAAGCCAGGGACACTGCAGACTGCCAGACAGGTGATTCTATAATGAGAGAAAATATATGCACATACATCTTGTGGCCAAAAACACCATTCATATGAATTTTACCACAAAACTCCTTTGAAAGATGTTTCAAATACAAATCATCTTTCATCTTACTGAATGAGAAATGGCAAGAAAACATGCAGGAGAATTCTTTGGCATAACACCAACTCACACTGAATAGAGGGGAACAAGCTATGGTAGTATCTAAAGTTGTAAATTAATACCATTTTTATGAAAAGCAAGCAGCAATTTTGTTGCTTCCCATTTTATTATTTTCAGACTGCCAATTCAGTTGTCCTGGCTGAATTTCCAAGGAAAGAAAAAGTCTATGCCTTTAACAGCTTATTTAGAAAGGACTGGTCTAACAGTGATAGATATCAATACTGCGTGAAGAAAACCCTGGATTCACCCTCTCCCATCTCCAGCAGATGACTGAATGAAGTCAGAAATGCTGGAAAAGTTTTTGCCTGGAGCCCTGGATACATGCTGCCACTCTATAGCTCCAGGTGTACATTATAAATGCTCTAAACATGTACGAAACTGCTTCGTATATTCCCACTCTTTAGCTCAGTGCAGCTATGCCTTGCACTGAGTTTGGGAGGATATAGTTTAACAAGGATACTGAGTGCCAAGATCCCTTAGCCTGCAAGAAGACAGACAAGCTGCAACCATTCATTCCATTTATGGACAATCTGCTACTATTTATTCTGTACATGCTGATTAACAAAGTGTTATGTCTGTCACAGCTTCAATTCTTCTTCGGTTAATAACAACAGATGGTAACATGGATTGTTGCATTATTGGTGCATCATAACTTCACCAGTTGATGTTACTTCCGTAAATGTTTGAGATATAATATTTAGGCATTATGTCTATTTGACCTTGGAAAAATCTCCGTTGGTTTATAGAATGCTAAGCAAGCCATACAATGCCCCGTCTACAATTAGAATAAGTGAGACAACTGACCAGATTGTTCTTAAATGTTCAGAGTTTCCATATGTGTCAGAATCTTTCGTCAGCTTTCAAAATATGACTAGTAGAATTTCCAAATTGGGAGGAAAAATAAGTCTCACTCTTGTTGGTCAGGAAGGGAGAGAAAATTGGATGAGGTTGAAAGCAACAGTTTTCAGAAACCTAAAATGGAAATAGAAATTAATAGGACAGAGAAAGACAGAAAGAGAAGGGGGGAGAAAATGAGTTATATTTAAAACCTTCATCTTAAGGATTATCAATATCTCCAAGGATATTTCAGGTTTACCCTCAGAAGTACACCTAGCTCCATCTTGCTATAATACTAGAAATAAGTTAAATTTATTTTATTTCAGCATGCCATCTAATTGATCTTTATCTTTCATTCTGTATCTTTCATTCTGTATCTTTCATTCTGTTTTTATTTACATTTGCATTATTATATTTTCTTTTCTTTGATGTAATGTGTGATGCACATTCCCTAAAGGTCTTTGGGATTTAGAATAAACATTCTAAATAAATAAGTCCTATAAAATAAACAAATAAACTTCAGCTCCAAAGAGACGTGCTGACAAGTGGATTATGGAGAGTATAAGGAAAAATATCAAAACTCTGGTGATTTTTTTTCAACTTTTATTGAAGTCTTTCATGGAGAGGAGGATGGCCGGTTGTCTGTGAGGAACAAATCCACTGCTATTTGCTTAGCTTAGAAAGATGGCTTTCCTACAAAGAACAACTCATTGCTTTCTGGGAAAAGACATGGGTTTGTGTGTGCAGTGAGAAGACTTGTTCTCCTTTCCCTTGCCACTCCAGGATCTCCTCTGAGATCATTGCCATTTGACATCATAACCTTCATCTGGGACCACACACATATCTCTCAAGCTAAGTGTAAATTCATCCAGCTCAAAAAGAATTTCCATCATGCTCAAGTTAACTTTTGGCCCAGAAGCAGCATTTCAGTTGGCTTAGAAAGGCACACAGCAGTAGGTTGCTGTTTATTTGTATATTGCAATGGTTTTAATCAGTGCTGTGTAGGTTAATATAGTCTACTAGGGTACTTTTTAAACTAGCAGAATGAGTACGCGATTGATACAGGACTCACACAAGTTTAATCCAAGCATTTCTTTCAACATCAGAATTTGGCTCAGAAATGGAAAAAACATGAAATATCAGTTAAAAAAATAATATGAACATGCTCCAACTGTTTTCCCCTGCATTGTAGCCTGTTTCATTGAACTCTCAGCTATTGACATTAGGTTTTAAATGGATGGATTTGGCAGCACACAGTCACTTTAACAAAATTAAGTTTCAACCTCTGAAGAGATGCTATTCCAAAAGTCAGGTGTCATGACCAAAAAGGCATGCATGGTTGCCTCTCTCTGCTATCACCCATCCTTTCATGAACACACTATTTCGGTGTCCTACTTAGTACCACTCTCTCTCCAACCTGACTGAAACAATCAGGAACCCAAATCACCCATCTGTTCCCCACAGTTACCTACCAGGTTTGCCTTATCAATATAGTCCATGTCAGGAAAGATTAACTACAATTAGTAATATAGAGAAAACGTTTTGAATTAAAGAAAAAGTTAAGGAGACAGTTATCCTCAGGACATAACAGCCAACCCAAGAAAGGAAGAAATTTGGACTATTAGAATTCATGCCAAGAGAGGACAATGCATAGTTAAGAGTGGTCTGCTCAGAAAGACTATATAGTATGCCTATGATAGAGTCATGATAGGATCCACATTCGTTTCCCCTCAGCTTTGCTAAATATTCAAGCAATGATACATGTAAAGGATGAACGGAAAGCACATCTGTCCTCACTATCTCCTAGCAAGACTCCGATAAAGAATCTTCATGTGCAGGCTCAAGCATTTTCCAGAAAAGCATTCATCCTTCACTGAGGTAATGAAGAATACAGGAGGATGTGTCAAGGATCATATAGAGTTCGTATTAAGAAGGGTGACAAGAATCTAGAGTCTTGCCAGTAGTCACCCAACTGATGTTCCACCACCAGGAAGCTAAGATTAGAGTTGAAAGCCTATTGTGCTGGACTATCAGAGAAATGGTAGTGTATCAACAGACATGTTTATATGCACACCCCAGACTGCAAGGTTGATAGCACACCAACTTGGGTGTTTATCAGAATATGCTCCAGTTTTCCTCAAAAGAGAAGATCCAAACATTGTAGAGTCATGAAACCAATTCGATACTCCTAAGTACCCATCCTACAAAGCCATTGCCAGATAGAATTCACAGGGTTCTTCCCTATATATGAAACATGTCACAGACCTAGCATTAGGTAGCTGTGATGTTTGGATATTGGTGTGGAGGACTGAATAGGAAATGGATGGGTAATGGGAGTTGTTCATGTGCTCCCAATTATGTGAATTGTGGCACTGAAATGAAAATAAATAGCATCTGATGGCTTAACCCCTGGAGGGTTAGTGCTAATGTTTTCCTCTTAAACTATTGCAAAATTTGCAGTAGGAAATTAAGAATTTAGGGCTATAAATAATTATTTTTTTACTATAGCTAGCAAATGCATACAAAATATCTGAACATCATAGTTTAAAATTCATCATGAAAACCAAATCTGCTTAATCTGCATAATTTAAATTCCTCTAAGAATTACTTTTCTTGTTTAATATGAAATATTTTATGCACATTTTAAAAAGAAAATAAATGCATGCTATGCACAGTCCTACCTGTTCTTGCAAGCTGTTACAGTTGATACAGTTTGCTAAATACAGTTCTTAAGAAACTGGCTTTTTTGAGTGATGCCAGTATACTTATTATTCTGTGGTGGTAACCACAGAAAATCCAGGTTTACTTAATGGGAGAAAATTAGTTTTCACCTTTGAGACAAACAGAATATAACTTGTGGGCTCAGGATTACATTTTATAAAGAATTTTGCCTAGTTGCTCTGCTTTAAATTGAAATAGACATATGTGGCTAAACAGAACAAGGATTCCAGGAATGCAAGAAACTATAGATTCAAACCAGTGATGAGATTCAATTTTTTTTTACTACCGGTTCTGTGGGTGAGGCTTGATGGACGTGGTGTGGCTTGGTGGGCCTGGCAGGGGAAGGATACTGTAAAATCTCCATTGCCACCCCACTCCAGGGGAAGGATACTGCAAGATCCCATTACCTTCCCACCCTACTAACCTGCTTTCCAGCTCCATTCTCCCTTGCAGAAGAGAATAGATGGGGGCGGGGCCAGTCAGAGGTGATATTCCGAACTACACAAAATTTCTACTACCTGTTCTCCAGAATTGGTCAGAACCTGCTGAAATCCACCTCTGATTCAAACCTCATAAAATACGGACACAATATCTACAGTGTCTAGCCCAGGACCCTGTTTGCTTTTTGTATAGCTTATATAGATGGTCTTCATTTACCCAATAAACCAAATTTCTTTATGTAACAGTGGACAGCACATATCAGCTGAAATATGTGGGGTCATGGCATGTAGAAGCACTTGGAAAATACGCCCGTGTGATCACTGTCCTGCTTGATCTCATACAGAAAGTCTGTTTGGGTATTAAATTGTGGTTTCGTCATTAACATTTTAGTCCATTTTGCTTTTGAACAAAATGAAACTACACAAAACAAAAATGTGCTCTATCAAATATTTCTAAATCCTAGAATCATTTCCATTAGTTTAATAGTAAAGAAATTGAAGTTGATTTTTTTTAATCCAAGAAAAACGTTGATGACATTCTGTTGAATAAAATGTAGTTTTGGCACATATCTTAGTTATGAGATGACCAAGAGGGATGTGCAGGAATGTTCTGCCGTTCATTGTTCAGTCATTTCTCCATCTGTCTGCAGCTTCCCTTTAATGAAATTTCAGAGGAAAACATTGTAAGGAAACTCCTTCCAGGAACATTTTTCAGACCAGGAAATGGAGTCTGCAGAGCAATGCAGGCATGTGATAAGAAACGGAAGGAACTGAAGCTCTTCTCTGCTAACAAAAGAGAAGTGTTCCTGAAAATGACAGGAAAAAAAACTTTTTTGCAAAATGTAAAAATGTTAAACTAAAAGACAAATTTGGGCACATTATTTAATAATTCAGTAATCTTTTTCAAAAAGTCATGCAAAAGTTATATCATAGTTTTCAATCTGTCCAAGTATTCTCGGACAATATTTTCTAACCATTCATCAGTCAGTTCCGAAGTTTGTCATGTCTTTCACTGTTATAATGCCTGTGACAAAAATTAATAGTTTAATTTATGTGATCTTAAAAAAATGATCTGTGGTGGCATAATTGCTAGGCTGCAATTTTGCAGGCTAATTCTGCTAATTGCCAGAGGTTCGATCCTCACCGACTGAAGGTTGACTCAGCCTTCCCTCCTTCTGAGCTTGGTAAAATGAGGGCCAGATTGTTGGGGAAAATATGCTGACTCTGTAAACTGCTTAGAGAGAGCTGTAAAGCACTGTGAAGTGGTATATAAATGAAATATCCATGAAAACTGTATTACCAGCACTGATACAAACAATGAGCCAGATCAATACCAAATGCAGGCACACTGTCAACTACAGTGAGGCTATACAAAGTTCAAATTTTAAAAGGGATAGAATTTTTAAAATTGTAAATTTTAAACTTGGTTTAGAACTGAGTTTAAGTGTTTGCTGAAAGTTTGATGAAGACCTCTATCATGTGGTTGTGACTGGTTTTATTATTCTAGGAAAGCAACATGTCTGAAAGGAGGATTTGGCAGGAGAGGATTTGAATACTCTTCAAATCCTCTCCTGCCAATTGGTTTCCTACAGATGCTGCCAACATATATCACTATAGTCAAAATGGAAGATATGAACTAGAATTGATCATCTGGAATCTGTTTACCATTGAGCCAATTTTAAGTTTCTGAGAAGGACATGTTAATTCTCTACCCCATTCACAAACTTCCCTTCCATTTGATCTTGTATTAATGAAATCAAAGTTTTCAAAGAACTTTGTCTATTGAAATCAGTGTTCTAGCAAGGCTGTACATCAAATACTAAAATAATTGCTAATGTTTGATTTTATTTTGTAAAATGCATGTTATTTGTATGATATTTGTATACCGAACTCTACTTTGGGATTGCCTTTTCTGTTGCTGGGGCCAATTGCTTCCATTTCCCCTAAAACTGGATCGATGAATATTTCAAGAAACTGAATTCTTTCATGGAGCTGATTTCCACAGAAATCAGTGGGCAATATTACATTATCAGCTCCAAAGTTGAACTTTTTTTATTCATTTATTTTCTATTTACCTGAGGCTTATCTTGTGAAATAAAAAAGATATGGAGACATTTTCCTGAATTTTTTTCCCATCAACCATATTAGCACCAAGATCCTAAGAAATATACAAATATTAAAACAAAACAATTATAACTAATATTCATAGTAATAAGTAACATAAGCTCTGATGCATCCACATTCACCAATCCTCAGAAATCTTGCAGAATAGCAAGTTTTTACAAATGTTTGTGGATCTTCCCTTTGGGGGGCTAGGGAGAGCTCCGACAGAGGACATCTACCATCGTCATATGCTTTGGTAGATTGGGAAGTTATCTTTCAATGCTTTAGAATTTTTTTCAAAGGAGAAAAATTTCTGGGAAATTCTCTTGGGCAGTCTGTAATGTTCTTTTATTTATTCAGCTACAAATTGGTCAAGGGATCATGGACACAGCTTGCATCACGATGTCAGAGCTCATATTTGTGCCTAATTGCACAGACCTACACAAGAAGCATATAGTTAACTTTGTGCAATTATCTTTCTGATCAGTGGTGGGATTCAAAAAATTTTACTACCGGTTCTGTGGACATGGCAGGAGAAGGATACTGTAAAATCTCCATTCCCTTCCCACTCCTGTGGGAAGGTTACTGCAAAATCCCATTCCCTCCCCACCCCACTAACTTGCTTTCCCGCTCCATTCTCTTGTGCAGGGCAACAAAAGAAGACTCAGCTGATCAGCTGGGACTCGGGAGGCAGAGAATAGATGGGGCAGGGCCAGTCAGAGGTAGTATTTGCTGGTTCTCCGAACTACTCAAAATTTCCACTACTGGTTCTCCAGAACAGGTCAAAACCTGCTGAATACCACCTCTGTTTCTCACATATTGGTTAAATCCCAAGGGAAACTGTGAATTGGGCATTTGAATAGTACAGGGGAGTACTGTTGGAAAAGTTTTCCTTCTAGAGAAATTCTGCATTCAATTTCTCTGCCCCCAAATTTTGACAATTTCTAAAGGCCATTTTTGACCAGTTTTAGTCATAAATACTTGAAGGTGCTCGTTCCTTCCAATCCTTTTCTTGAAGATTCTCTGCAAGGATTTCCCAAAATATCAGAGTCTATAGCAGATGTTTATCCAATGTTCTTCAGTCTTTTCAGTTTGGGGAACAACAAAGCATGACTCCATGTTGTCGCACCCTACTGTTTTTGCACTGGTATATGATTGGTGGAAAAGGCAGGAGCTTACTCTTAGAAATGCACAACCATATTTGTGTATTCATTAGGACAAAATGTAAATAATAAATACTTAATACCACCCCACAATATTGCATATCTCACAGTAGAGTAAGTTATTGGAAAATCAAGGAGGTTTTCATTTTGTCTTAAGTTAAACGGGCAAATAAAGCACCTTGCTTTACAATGATAAGAAATAAAAAGGGATTGGGAAATAAAAGCAACAAACACTCCCAAGCTCACAAACTGGCACATGCAAAGCTACTTTTTGGCAACTGATATGGGGGAGAGAAAAATTGGGTTGTGAGGCCAACATTTGACTGAAGAACTCACTCGGGGACACTGGTAAAAATAAATTGCTCTGCTCTAATTTTCTTAGCAGCTTCCATGCTATTCTTTGAAACTGAGTAAGAAGCCCTTGGCCTAATCCCAAGAGCCAATCTATAGTAAATAGTGCACACTTAATGCCTAAGTTCCTTTTTAGCACCCTTCCGACAGTGATTTCAGCCACACAGCTTAGTCATAGCAGACATTTTTGTGGTGAAAGCATTAAACCCACATGCAGCTCTCTTTCTGTGGCCACAGGGGGTCATGCTCCTTTCCCATTAGCTGAATAAATCATAAAGTCTGCGCAGACCACACAAGAAGCCAGGCAAGCTGCAAGCCACAATCGTGCTTACGAGTCTACTATTTCTTTTCAGGGGAAGAAAAGGAAAAGAAAAGAAAGGAGAAGAAAAGAAGGGGGGGGGGGAGAAATATAACAAAATGGACAAACTGTTGGAACATACTTTTTTTTTTGTCTTTTCTTTTATATGCTGAAGTAAGATAGAGGCATGGCTACACCAAAAAAAAAAAAAATAATTACATGATTTCTTTAAAAGGCAGCTTTCTTCTCTGGTCATGTGTAACAAACTGTTGCAATTATAAATATCCTTGAAGATTTATCATCATTGCCATCATCATCATTATCTCATCTGCTTTATGGCACAGCCTAAAGCAGAGGTGATTTTGCAGCTGGGCTAATAATTATGCAACAGGGTTCGAGCAAGATAACACAAAGTGTGCCCTTCTTTTTCATACTGTGTAATTCTCCCTTTCTACCAATGTAGTAACAGTTAACTGAGTGAGGTCTGGAAGTCTAGAGGTTAGTTCAAGTTCCCATCAATCAGGAAATGAGATAAGAAGTTGGAATTTTAAACACGGCCATTAGCATACAACTGTTATCTTAGAGGAAAGATACACTCGTAGCTCATTATACTAAGTATTTCTTTTATCCGTAGAAAGCAGAAAGCGGAAAAACAAACACAAAACTCAGCTCTAAAATTTCTTCTTCTATGGTGCATTGAACTTCAAGCATGTTTTAAGTAATGATTTGACTGGCAACTATAATATGTTCTAGCTTTCAAAGACCCATCTTATCAATATAGGAGAACCAAAAATCAAGGGTACAATAGATGAACATTTTTCAATAACCCTACCCCATTGCCTCAATTTTGTTTCATGATGCTGATTCTATACCCTTTGAACATTATCTGAGAAAAGAGGATTACATTTTTAAAAGGCTATACTGAAATATGTCCAGTAAAGTCTTAATCTCCGTTCTGATTTTGTTCATTTAGTGGCTTGATGGGAGGAAAGACTGATAGGAGTTGGCGGTGTGCACACCTTCACATCCAGCTATCCTGTCTCTGTAATAACCAATGTGAAAATTTTCATCCAACCCTATATTACTAGTGGCAAATATGGACACTTGCAATAACACATAAACAAAAGTTAACCACCAGGGAAATAATATGTTTGAGGAAAGCTGCTGGAATGACCAGAAGAGATAAAATCAGAAATGAGATCACAAGGGAAAGAATTAGCATAGAACGAATCTTAAACTACATACAAAAACAGCAAATGAAACAATTTTTTCACCTGGAGAGGGTACTGTACAATACATATAGACAAAAAGAAGTCCAAGAATACAAGAGAGATCCAGAAGAAGATGGAGACACAACGTAAAAGACACACTACAACAGCATCAAATAATATTGGTTGAGGCTACCAGAAGATGGTAAAAAAGGGGAAAAAAGAATAACAACAATAACAATAATAATAAGAGGAGGAGGAGGAGGAGAGAAGGAGAAGGAGGAGGAGATGGAGGAGGAGGAAATGGAGGAGAAATTTCCTTCCTCCTTTCCTCCTTCCCTTCCTCTCTCTCCTCTTTCCTTTCTTCCTTCTACCAGGTATCTATCATGACATTACAGAACCTAAAGTCTAAACTTAGTGATCTAAATACCATCAAGGCAATTAACACCTGGGCAATTGCAGTCATTAAATACTGGAAGAGTGGATTGGAGTCAGGCAGAAATAAAAGACCTGGAGAGGAAGACCAGAAAAACAATGACAATGAACGATGACTTTCATCCACATAGCACAGTTTACAGTCTCTGCTTAGCACTTAGACTTATATAGTGCTTTACAGAACTCTCTGAGCAATTTACAAATGTTAGATTGCCCCCAACAATCTAAGCCCTTACTGAACAGAAATCTACCTGAGTCAACACTGAACCTGGTCCAAATCTTCATTTTTTGCTTTGAAGAAGCTTCTTGGATGAGAAGCAAAACATCTCCAAGGAAAAACAAAGGAAGTCCAGTTGCCCTTTGAAAAAGCACCTGTGGCACAAGTGAAGAACCACATGACAGAGCAAAGCTCAAGAAATTGTCCATAAAGAGTTACACTGCAGTCTCAGAGTGGACCCTGTAGGAGTACGGAGCACTCTGGTTATGTTATTCCCAACAGGCTCTTATATTTCAGTTACAATAATTTATTTTCATTTTTAATATGCAAATTGGGATGTGTAAATGTTATCAACTTTTGAGTCCTTTTCCATGTATTTGTTTATTGCATATAAGTTCCATCTGTGTCGTCTCAGTGAACCTTCAGGTAGTCCTCAACTTACAACAGTTCATCTAGTGGCTGTTCCCGGTTACCACAGCACTGAAAAAAGTGACATGACCATTTTTCACACTTACAATCTTTGTAGCATCCCTGTGATCATGTGATCAAAATTCAGGTGATTGGCTGCTGGTTCATACTTATGACCATTCTGTGGCCCAAGGTCGTGTGATCCCCAGGGGTGGGATTCAACCGGTGTTACTACCGGTTTGGTGACTATGTTTTGCGTGCATGTAAAAAACCTTAAGCTGTACTGCCTGGACAGCTGAAAAGCGTTGCGTGTGGGTGCGCAGCGTTTGAAAAGCCACTTTTTCCCTCCTTTTTCAACCTCAGCTGTGCCGCGCAAAGGAGCTGAGGTTGAAAAATCAGGAAATAAAGGACAGGTAAGAGCCCGGGTGGGCAGGTGGCCCAAACAGCAGCAAGCACAGAACCAGTCGGTGTCTGCTGCTCTTCAGAGCTAATGGTTCTATACAGCTGGGCAGAACACCCGGTAGCATCCCATAATGCATTCAGTGTTTTAAAAGGCTTGTTTTCAATAGTTTTATGTATTTTAATCTGGTAAATATATATTAAATATATTTAATAAGATAAAAACACTTAAACATGCAGAAATGTTATGGTGCATTATTTATAAAGAACATATCAGGATTCTACACGTTGCAGTATTAACATGGAAAATTTAATGGAAATTTCATATGATCTTTTCCAGAATAGTTTGTTTACTGCTTGTTGACCTTTTCCCAAAAAAAATTATTGTCATTTTTTTCATGTAATGTTTTCCATGTGTTTTCCTCTGTATAGGAAAGACATCATATGATATTGATGTTCTAAGGCATGGCTGTTGCTGCATTTTTTCCATATTTTTTTTGAACTATGCTTTCTGTTCCTGATTCACCTACTTTTCTGCATTGTATGAAGAAATGTATGCAGCCTCTATGCTCATGAAGGTGGTTTGCAGATTCTGAAACTATGGAAGTTGCTACTTCCAAGTTTGTTAGCTCTTATTTACATAATGCATGATTACATGATATAGCATTATGCTGTATATCCTTAAATTGTGTTTATGCCCACTGCAAGACAGCTGTGAAGGGTCATGGAAACAAAAAAAAGTGTATTGTTATGAACAGATTCTGAATCAGATTAAATTGCATCCAAAACTTTCCACTTCTTGGAATCATCCATAGTAATTTCTTCATTGCAAGTCAAATGGTAGCATTTATGTTTTCTGATTTTCAGAATTTTATTACATGTGTATATTAATTAGGAGTTAGATTTTATTTAACAGAGCATTAACTTTTAAACTGACTGCCATCTGCCCAAGATGAGAATAAATTGCCTCTGCCATAGAATCATTATTTGTAGCACCTTCTCAGATTAATCACACCTCAGTTTTAATGGCATTCAAATAAACCGTGATAGAATCGTTTGTTACCACACAAATCTGGGGAATATTAAACTAATAGAAAGTGGATGAATTATTACTTCTTTAGGATCATTTTGCTAAGAGTGGTTCACTTTGGGGGACTTTTGGTATATTTGTAGAACTAGTAGTTGTGGTTACAAGTATAAGTTTACATGTCTGTCCAAATCAGCACCATGTACTCAAGATGGATTTCATCTGCCAGAGAGGTCAATCTAAACTGCTTGCACAAACCTGCCTTTATACTCCTGTTTATTATGTTCGCATGTAGTAGATGTCTTGTGCACTAAAACAGTGCAGCCATATGTCAACATTTCTCTGGTGGTTCTGAATGTTCTAAACAACAGTTAGGGTGCAGTGAACCTCCCATGTAAACTTTATACAACAGATTCAGCAGAACTGTAATTATTTACAAAACGATGGCATGAGAAATCTCTGGATTTATATCTTACATTGAAGTAACAAGGATTGTGTGTCCACGTAATACTTGACATTGTAGTGGTTTCAGCTTTATTATATTATTAATAAAAATCCTAGATAGTCCCCATTAAATTGGGAAGCACTAAATTCTTGGCAAGGATTCCTTGCAAGGCTGGGTAATGCTGGCATGATAAATGAAAGCAGCGATAACTAAAAATTATCTTTGGCCTCAAGAATGAAAATTCATATTGACACACCTTTGAGGTTTTATCAATAGTGCTTTTTTACTTATATGCAGACTATCAAAGTCTCAGTGTTGTTACATGTTTAATCAATTATTTGAAATATATTTCAGGGACAGAAATGGAATGATAGTACAGATGAAAGTTCTTCAAATAGCTTTTGAGTAAGTTGACACCTTTTGATAATTCAGAAGAGATTCTAGGATTTCAGAGTCTTCCTCAACTGAGAACAGGGTTCACATATTGTGCTTATCCATTACAGGCTTTATGATGGTTTTGTCTTTAGCACACCATGTGAAATTAACCATTGTGTTTTTAAATCATAGCTTGAATTATAGCATAATGTAGTAAGAGGTGACCAGGCTGAGCCTGAGGGAGGGATCAAATGCATCATAAGTCATGAGTTCATGCACACCCACAAGGGATCTAAGTCCAGCCTACCTTGAATACCTTCTTAATTCCTACTCATTTACCTTGACTGTTAGTAGCTCAGATTTTTGTAGAGAGCTTACGCTTGCAATAAATCTTTATACTCATTTGAACTGCCTGCACTTCCCGATTTTCCTGGCACTTGACAATGTATGAATCAGGGCAACTCTGACTCAATTTACATGTGTTTAATCAGATCATGACTTAGATGATGTGTGAACTCAGTACTTTCTGTACCACACATATGATCTTTTAAAATCTATTTGTGGGATAAAAAATGTACTACTTACCCTTTAAATTTTTCAGATAGCTTTGTTAGTAACACTCTCACATCACCAATGGAATTAGCTTTCCTATTCACGTTACTGAAAACAAAGTTTGCCATTTTAAAAAAAATATGTGCATATTCTGTATTGATTTGAATAATATCACACATACAAATGTAATTAGCTATGCAAGAAAATCATTCCTAGTAAAAAATAAAAATTATATAGAATAGTACTTAAAACTATGTGCATAAACAGCCATGATAATATAAGTTGTTGGAGGACAGGATCTTTTTGACCTGAATACTTCACTTTGGACCATTGTATTTTCATTCAGCTTAGTACTACTTTGCATAGGAATAGCATATAGTTAATTGTATTAATATTAGGATCTATCAAGTCACCTATGTTTTTGCCATGCATTATTTTCATAAGCTAAAGAACCGTAATGTTTTAAACAATGCTTCATTCATCCTTTTGCAGAATTCTTCTATCTGCTGTTACTTTGTAAACCATAGCAAACTGTTGATCTATGGTTCTGGAGAATTGGTAGAGGAAATTTTGAGTAGTTCGGAGAACCGGCAAATACCACCTCTGACTGGCCCTACCCCCATCACTTCTCTGCCTCCTGAGTTCCAGCTGACTGGCTGGGTCTTCTTTTGTTGCCCTGCACAGGGAAACGGAGCTGGAAAGCAGGTTAGTGGGGTGAAGAGGGAATGAGATTTTGCAGTAACCTTCCTCCAGGAGCAGAGAGGGAGTGGAGATTTTACAGTATCCTTCCCCTGTCATGCCCACCAAACCACGCTCACAGAACCAGCAGTAAAAAAAATTTGAATCCCAGTACTGAGTGACTTATCATGTCTGTACTGAAAGACCTTAAACTGGCTTCTAATGCCTTCTAGCTTTTCAAGGTGTTGGCATTCAGTTTTAAAGCCCTTAACTTTAGTTAAAGTTCTGCTGAGGCCAGGTTTTCCCTAAAACATTCATTAAAATATTCTATATTATTTAGTAAATGCATCTCAGTTAATTCCAGTGTGATTCTCTAAAGGACTATCATTACATTCATATACAACATGTCTTTTTAGGTACGATAAATGTAATATGACACACACTGGTAAAATAGGAGCATTTACATGCTTTTCAGAAAGTGAGCAAATTTAATAAATATTTGCAAGCTCTTCTGTTAGATACTAGTATGAGAAAAAGAACATTCCTATATTAAATGCTGTTCATTGTAGGTGGCCCATTAACATCCATTTCCTGAGTTGGAATAAATCCTTTAAATATATACATAAGCATATAATCTCTTATCTACTGAGGCAGTATCAATTTTTTAACAAATCCTTGTAACTTCAAACACTGATTTAATGCTGCTACAACATGTAAGAACTTAGTTTTTAAGAAGATAATCTGTTCTAGAATGCCTCAGAATGCTTTGAAATGAAATTGTTCTCTTATTCCATTAAGATTTTTTAAAAACAAATCAGATTATTAAAATAACTAGAAATGATCACCTAAGGATCATTCAAAAATAAATTTAAGGCAGAAAAATATAAGTGGAATCCAAACATAAAATCAATGCTTGTCTTTGAAATGGTTCAAGATACAATATTTATTTGAGAACCTTATTTTTGTTTGAAATTCCATCTTCCTGAAAACTTTGATTTACATTCTGATTACCTTAGTGCGAACAGAAATGAATATCTGTTACTTTTATGCAGCTTTTCCTAATCTTCCAGTTTTGATTTATTTCAAGTTTTCCAATTTTTGTCCATTTTATATTGTTTATATAGTTTAACACATAACAAATTCTTATTTTCATATCCTTCTTCTAATATGCCAGATTCATTCCTTTTTGAAAGTTATTTTTTTAAAATTTAATCAATTAATCTATGTGTTAGGTATATCTGTTTTGTGTACATTCTTCAATAATATCCACAATCTGAATTGACAAATGAATTACATATTTTATTTTATTTTTCATTTCTTGTACTTTCCTGTTTTGTTTTGTTTTTCTTTTTTTAATTATCTTTTATTCTATAGGGAAAAAATCTACAGATAAAAAAGGAAAACTGAATTGCTAACATTATATATGACATCAAAAATATGACATCAGGTATATTTTAATTAAAATGCAATCTAGATTGTCTCATTTTTTTATGATACACAAAACTACAAGTAAGCATTATATCAGGGGTCCCCAAACTTGGCAACTTTAAGGCTTGTGGACTTCAACTCTCAGAATTCCTCAGCCAGCTTTGCTGGCTGAGGAATTCTGAGAGTTGAAGTCCACAAGCCTTAAAGTTGCCAAGTTTGGAGACCTCTGTGCTATATTGTAAATCCACAGCTGGACTATTCAGCCATAAAGATTTAGCCATGATTATACTCTTGATAGGTTTGAAATATTGGTCTAAAATTACAGAATACACCATACCTGAACTCTCTGAGTTATTAGTGAAGAATATGTTGCATTGCTTTACAGAATATGAATCACTAATGCTTTCCCTCTGTGGATCATCTAATCTAAAAAATGTGAAACTGGTAGCCTAGGAATTCTAAACTGGAGATCCCAGAAAGTCAGCCATGTGCCTAAATACAGATGTGTTCTGCTGCCTTTCTGTCTGGTGCTCTTCTCCAACTTGCCTGAGAAGTGTCAGGACAATCTAAAGCTAGATTTTGTTCCTCAAAGCTCACAGATAGTGCATCAATAATACTCCTCAATTTTGCTCCTGTATCCGGTACAACCTTCCCCTCTGACCATCTTTATGAAGGCTTTTGGCTTCTAAAATTGAATGTCTTGGAATACTATCATTTAAAAAAAACAACAGTGAGAGAAAAGTGGGGGAGGAATATTTCTGCCTTATGCAGATTTGTATTTTTCTCTCTCTATAGAGATGCCTTTTAAATGTTACTCCTCACAATTCCTCTTTTCTGTAGAATAAACACCTTATCTGTTTTCAGAAAGTGTTGGCCTCATTTTAACTAAGAGCCTTACTGCTAAACGCAAGTGATGCAAGAGAGAACATCCTTGTAACTTTATACAATAAGCAAAGCTCTCAAGTATTTACAGACCACCCTGTATATCCACGTCAACGAACTCAATGAGGATGCACATTTTAGGGCTTTGATGTTTTAACCCTCCTCCCCCACCCCCAAACAAACAAAAGATATCTAATGGTCTTCTTCCCTTACATGGCAGTGAGCAAGGTACATTTTTGATCTTCCCATGAGTAAACAGAGAGGCACTGACTGTCTCTTGCTAGGATTCTATGAGACTCTTCGTTTATTAAAGGAAGCTGAATTCTTCTGGCTCTGACTATTGCCTCCCAGTGTTGTTTCTTCCTTTTGGCATCTTGTGGCTGTGATTCTTCTGAGTAGCCTATGGCCATAACAGCACAGACCCAGTTTGGTTCTCACAAAATACCAAGCCAAAGCCAAATCAATCACATTACGGCTTAACCTTTTGTGAGAAAAATCACCTTTGTTTGTAAACCACAAATTGTTTATTATGTTGTGAGAACACAGCCAATTCATGATTTAGAGAGTTATAAAATGCATTCACTGATTTCAGTGAGCATAAGCATACTTACTTCTGTTTGCACTAGAGCTGCCAAGTTCAGAGATACCGTTCGGCTGAGATTTCCATTAACTGGGTGAGCCTTTGCTAGCTGTGGAAGTGTCCAGGTCTTCTTGGCACAAAATATTCTGATAAATTACACCTACACCCTTTTGTATACTTAGGAACAAATGTGGGGTTTTGTTATCAGGGAAAATATAATGGTTTTTAAAGAAAAATCTGGAAGACATTGGTTTCACTCATGAAACAATGCCAAGCAAAATTCTACAGTGAGATTTATGTCTGTGTTATCACTTAAGCACCAATAGTCAATACTGGGGACCTATAAAATTTTGGGGCTGATGAAATCAAAATATGAAAAGGAACAGTCATATTCTAAAATTAAATGTATTGAAGATATTATCACTACTACATTATAGATATATCTACCACAACCTATTGAAGAATATAGATCTAGGCATTAATTTTCTACCCTATGCACCTGGATTATAATTGCAAGGAAACAAAGAAATACGTACACAGGACAGTGGTGGGATTCAATTTTTTTTTTACTACCGGTTTTGTGGGTATGGCTTGGTGGGCGTGGCAGGGCAAAGATACTGTAAAATCAGGACTCTTCCAAGAGCTGGTCGTCTGGTTAAACAGAGCAATTAGGGGAAAAGGACCTAAGTAAGAGAGGTGACCAAGAACCTGATGGTCACTCTGAACTCCTGAGATCCTGTGTGGGGATGGGACAGAGTTGCAGAAGGACAACCATCATTGCAGCCCTCTACCAATCTGGGCTTTATGGCAGAGTAGCTAGAAGGAAGACTCTTCTCCGTGCAAACACACAAAGCCTGCAAACTGATCTATCTGAAATCAAGATGACCTGGAAAGGTGGCAGAAGGATGCCATTTCTCTTGTTATGTGTGTTAAAAGATTTAAACAGTTCTATTAAAACCATTGATCACCACGGGACCAACTTCTTTCTCATCTACCTAATAGTAACAATATTGTACTGTGTACTTTTAGAATACGGTTATGATGCATATCTATGATCTATGAACAAAAAAGTAAAATTAGCATATAGTTTCAGTCATATTGGATATTAGGGTTGTATTCTAAATTAAATAATAGTTCGATGAATGTTAATAGGTTAACTTGAGAATTAGTTAATAGTCTAATTTTTCAAACCCCAACAGCAAATTCACACTTATTCAAGAAGGAAATCATGGTTGAGGAGGGGCAATATAGCTATAAATGAACTAAGTCAGAATCATATTATTGGCCAGTTGCAAGCACACAGTGATTAGGAATTAACTGATTTCAGCACATTTACAGGGTACCAGATTGAGAAAGACTGACTATAACTAATAAATATTTTCAATTTCATTTGAAAGGTTTCCTCCTCATTATTTTATATTATAAACAATGCTGAATGCTATTTACTTTTGATTTAATGGTCAGTTGGGGTTAATGGCCAAGGCTATCCTCCAGGGCAAGTACTCCTCCCAGTTGGTCATTAATTCCCCAGAAATATCCCATGTCTCAATCATGTTTGCTTAATTTCAGGGCTAGGAAATCACTGTGGTTGACAGCATGCCATTTCTTACACACAAGAGGCGTTTAGTAAATGTAATTAGCTGTTTACAGAACTCTAACAGCGAAGTTTTCAGATTTTTGTATAAAGGTTTGAGTACCACTGTTGCTGTTAAGGTTTATTTAAATAATAATAATGGTTGGATCGAGAGATTTATATGGGAATGAGAGAGAGAGAGTGAAAAAAGCTTACACTTCATCTCTGACAAGCTCTCAATTATTATTAGAATGTGGTTTTATCAAATATATTTAATAGATAACAGATAATCAGAGTTGGAAGGGACCTTGTAGGTCATCTAGTGCAACTCCCTGCCCAAGCGGGAGACCCTACACCATTTCTGACAAATGGCAGTCCAATCTCTTCTTGAAAGTCTCAAGTGATGGCGCTCCCACAACTTCCGAGGGCAAGCTGTTCCATGGGTTGATTGTTCTCACTGTCAGAAAGTTTCTCCTTATTTCTAGGTTAAATCTCTCCTTGTTCAGTTTCCAACCATTATTCCTTGTCTGACCTACAGGTGCTTTAGAAAATAGCTTGACCCCTTCCTCTCTGTGGCAGCCCCTCAAATATTGGAAGACTGCTATCATGTCTCCACCAGTCCTTCTCTTCTAGCCAAGCCCAGTTCCTGTAACCGTTCTTCATATGTTTTAGTCTTCAGTTCCCTAATCACCCTGGTTGCTCTTCTCTGTACTCTTTCTAGAGTCTCAACATCTTTTTTATAGTGTGGTGACCAAAACTGGATGCAGTACTCTAGGTGTGGTCTTACTAAGGCTTTATAGTACTTCCCTTGATCTTGATTGTATCTTTCTGTTAATACAATTTAGGATTGCATTAGCTTTTTTGGCTGCTGCTGCACACTGCTGGCTCATTTTTAGCTGGTTGTCCACTAAGATTCCAAGATCCCTCTCACAGTTACTGCTGTTGAGCTTGGTTTCACCCAGTCTATATGTGTACTTTTGGTTTTTCTTGCCTAGGTGTAGGACTCTATTTTTCTCTACATTGAATTTCATTTTGTTAGATATGGCCCAGTGTTCTAGTCTGTCAAGATCCATCTGGATCTTGAGCCTATCTTCTTGGGTGTTAGCTATTCCTGCCAGCTTAGTGTCATCTGCAAATTTGGTAAGTTCCCCTTCTATTCCCTCATCTAAGTCATTAATGAAGATATTGAAGAGTACTGGGCCTAAGGTGGAACCTTGTGGCACCCCACTGCTTACTTCCCTCCATGTAGACCCATTAGACTCCATGTCGACCCATTAAGGACTACTCGTTGAGTATGGTTTGCCAGTCAGTTGCGAGTCCATCTAGTGGTGATGCTGTTTATTCCACTTTTTTCTAGCTTACTAAGAAGTAGGTTGTGGTCTACTTTGTCAAATGCCTTGCTGAAATCTAAATATATTATGTTCACAGTATTTTGCTGGTCTACTAATTTAGTCACTGTGTTGAAGAATGAAATATGATTGGTTTGGCATGATCTGCTTTTAACAAACCCGTGCTGACTACTAGTTATTACTTTACTTGTTTCTAGATGTTGGCAGATTTATTTTTTTTAACTTATCCAGTATCTTCCCAGGTATTGATGTTAGGCTGATTGGTCTATAGTTTCCTGGGTCTGTTTTCTTCTCCTTTTTTGAAGGTGGGAACCACATCAGCTCTTTTCCAATCCTCTGGTAGTTCCCTGGTTCTCCAGGATTTTTGAAAGATATGATGCAGTGGTTCTGAGATGACCTCTGCCAGCTCCTTTAAAACTCTGGGATGTAATCCATCAGGCCCCGGTGATTTGTTTTCATCAAGATCAGGCAGGTGTTCTCTTACTATTTTTTTGCTTATTTTAACTTTTATTTCTGGTCTGTCTTTTACAGTTATGTTTTTGGTGGGTTGAGCTATAGTTTCTTTTTGTGTGAAGACGGATGCAAAGAATGAGTTAAGCAGTTCTGCTTTCTCTCTATTGCCTGTTACTTCCTTGCCAACTTCTCTCTTTAGTGGACTGACTGTTTCCTTGATGATTTAATGTTTAGTATAATATATTTAATATATTTATCCCTGATCATAACTTTTCTAATAGTAATCTCAAAAATAAATTACTAACAGTAGTGGGTTTTTTTTTGGGGGGGGGGGGGAGTCAACATTTTGAGCACAAAATAGAAATACAAATGCCTTTTTCATGAGGAGAAAAAAAATTAAAAATTACAAGCCATATTTCAGCATAGTTTATTGTTTTGTTGTTTCATTATGTATTTCCCTTGTAAGATCCTTGGGCTAAGGAGTCTCAGGTACAAAGATTGTGCTGTGTAAGTCATTGTCAGCTATGTACCATGCATAGCTTGGAATACAATCTATAATTTTATTGTTGTAAGTCACCTAGAGTCACTGAGAGTGAGCTGGTGGCTGTATAAAATTTCTTAACAAACAAACAATACTGTTTAAAGATGAACAAAAAACATGGCTTAAAAATTACATTGAAATCATGACAATCAGTGGCTCCTATTGCACATAACATCTGGTATATAACCTCTAGATGACCAGCAAAATATAGAAGAAAAAAATTTAACTGGTCCCCATTTATGATGTATTTTGGAATCTCTGGTATTTTCTCATAAAGTCTTCTACTAAATTTTGAGAGGAATTTACAATGTTTAGAGAATTCCTTCCCCAGGATGCTTGTTATGCAGAAGGAAGAAAACAAAAAACAGAAGCCTTGTAGCCTTTAATCCTCAACAATACTGAAAACTATTTTCTATTTCCAGAACAATGTAATCAGAATTACTAGGCAAAGTTTTCTCACAGCTTGTGTATACGACATTTACTAATTTATATAGTCAAACTTTTTTTTTCAGCTAACTACTAATCTTACTTCAATAACTTTTTCCTCTGTTTCAGATACTGACTTGATCTATTTTTCTCTCCTCAGTGCCTGTAAGCTAAAAAAGTAGTTCCGAAACATAAAGGATGTGCATATATTCCTACAATTATTATTGTAATAAGTGCCTTTTAAGGTATGATTGAAAAATGATTTCAGCTGAGTCATTACAATCCATATTTCCTCTGATTACTTCACATAAATTGGTTCCCATGATACATAGCACAATTAAAAAAAACCTCCAACACAGATAACTCATCTTCACCTATTAGTTATTTGTCATGTTAGTTTTAATTTTTTTATATATGCAAAGAAAGCACATATGATAATTCTGGGCATGGAACAGCTGCTCGTTGGACATTTAATTATAAAATAGGCTTTCATTAAGTTAGTAAGAAAACTAATAAAAAATAACATGTCCTGTTGAAATCCTAAAATAACCTCTCAGTATATGTCTTGTTGTAATAAGCTTTACACCATGAAATGGTCAGTTATATTTCTACTTCATTTTCAGGGTGCTTGAGTGCTTCTATCATGAAGTTCTCATGATGGTTTATTTGAAAAAAGTCCTGGAAATGGTACAAAATATTATTGTTAGTGTTGCTTTCCATCTTCTGAAGCTTCTCTGTCAACTCAAATTCCCCTCTACAAAATCATCATAAGATGATTTCCATCATGAAATTTAGTCAAAACAAAGACTACAGACCACTAAAAAAATGATTGCATAGCACAATTCAGGACATTTGCTCACATCTGTTGATTACCCCATAATTAAATAAATTAAGAAATAACATATGTCTTAGGAAAATTATTCAAATTTTTCTTCCCCTTTGAAATAAAATTTAAAATCAATCTCTTATTCCTTTAAATAAAAATCTGGTAAAAAATAGTTTTTTTGTGTAATTCTACCACTTACACATGATTTACTGTAATGAGAGAGAGAGAGAGAGAGAGAGAGAGAGAGAGAGAGAGAGAGAGAGAGAGAGAGAGATCTGACTTACATAAATGATCAGAAAATAATGAAAAAGGTTGCCTTGCTTGGAATGAGGCAGATGCTATCAAAGGCAAATTAACAACTAAGGTCTGAGTACCTCATCAAATGCTCAGAATATAAAGTGCCAGCCCCCCATAGTAAATATGCCATACATAATTTTTATTAGCAGCAGTTTTATAACAATGCCACAATGAAAGCAGTAACAAATTTTACACAGTGGTTCATCTTTTTGATATAAAAAGAATGAAGCATTTTGAAATGTTCCATATTCTCCGATGCTTAAAGAAATTTAGCATACTTGACCAAATTTAGGACATTTGAGCTTTCCTTTCTGACCCCAAGCCTAGCTGCTGATTTATCTTTAAAATATCCTTTTCTGACAGTTACATTTTAACCCTTTAAACTTTTTACAACTTTTTAAGATATGATTTCTTTACATGTAGGTTTGTGAGATTTCTTTATCCTCACTTTAAAAGAAGATTTTCAGATTTGTGCAGTCCCAGTTCCTCTCATAATTCCAACCATTCCCCAAATCTATAAAATTTCTTCCAAAGCTACAGGAGGGCCAAAATATGGTCATTGTTTTTACAAAGGTAGTAGATATTGGAAAATAGGGATTGTCCCCAGTAGGTACACGAAACTGTTGAAATCCAGATGGACCCCAGATTGGCAATTCAACAGCTGAAATGAAAACTGAATTCAGTTTTCCCGATGATAAATTGTTTTGACTTATCAACCCACAGTCTGTCTTATGAGGAAACATGTGTTTTTTGTATTATAAAACAATTCTTGGTTGGTTAGATATGTCGACAATTGGCTGCTATCTTCTTTTACACTGAATGAGTGTAGAGAATAAAACAATGCTGCAGAAATTAATTGGCTTCAAATACTTGTCTAGCACAATCAAAACTTGTTTTTGTGACTATTACAGAGAAATGTGTGGCATGCAGGAACCCAAGAAAACAAGCAAGAGTTAACACAAAGTTGTTAAATTATAACTCAAGCAACATAAAAATATCTATCAAGCAGAGCATCATCTTAAGAGGGAATCTTTTAGAACAGGGTGTCAAACTCAAAGCCTGGGGACCAGATATGGCCTGTGGGGTGCTTAGATATGGCTTGCAGGAGCACCCTGACCCATGGTGCCTCTGCCAGCAAACCAGAGTTCCATTTGCACTGACAGAGGGTTGCAGGAGGCCATTGCAGCCGAAAACGGAGCTCGGGAGCCCTTTTTCACTGAGTGCTCAGGCCACCATAGGCACCCCCAGTAAGAGTGACGTCAAGCTGGCCACACCCACCCTGGCAATGCCCACCCCAGCCCCCAAGGTCAAACACCACCTTGATGTGGTCCTCAATGAAATCAAATTTGACACCCCTGTTTTAGAAGGAACAATCTATACTTCTATTTTACTTAAGTGATCATTGCCAGCATAGAGCAGCATCTCTGCTGAATTACTTTCAGCATTGTGGTCATGCCTTAGGAAACCTTTAATTACTGAAAATGGGAAACAGGAATAAATACACCATCCATAACTCTTTGGCATATATCTCCTCAGATTAGAATGAAGTGTGTTGGAAGGGGAGCAGTTTGTTCTTATATTTTGTGCCAAGAGATTTCATAGATAGTCCCTGACCTACAAACAATTCATTTAGTGACCATTCAAAGTTACAATGGCACTGAAAAAAAATCACAATTTTTCTCACTTATGATGGTTGCAACATCCCCATAAGATCAAAATTCAGATGCTTGGCAACTCACATGTATGACGGTTGCAGTGTCCCGGGGTTATGGGATCACGTTTTGTGACCTTCTGACAAGCAAAGTCAATGGGGAAGCCAGATTCAGTTAACAACCATGTTACTAACTTGACAACTGCTGTGATTGACTTAACAAATGTGCAAAAAAGGTTGTAAAATGGGACACATTTCACTTGACAAATGTGTCACTTAGCCACAGAAATTTTAGACTCAATTGTGGGCATAAGTCATTATTTATCTGTAATTGGTAATACATAAAATATATATACCTGCACTGGTAATATTTAACTAGGAGCAAGGAACAACAAAAAGAGAAGGAGAATATAGTTAACCAATTGATTGCATGGTTTCTAAAATAAAAAAAAGTAGTTTACACAGACATCTTTCTATTGTAACTCCTGTATACCATTGTGAAAAATCAACATACAGGAGGTACTGTAGTGGAGTGTATTGTCACTAGTTTTCTGGTAGTGTATTCATCGTAACATCTTAATGCCACGTGCACATGTCAAGATTTTGAATATTTGACATTATTTCATCATGCTATTAGCTGTTATTTGACCTATGCAAGGAAATATCTTTATGCCATAATTCCAGGTTCTAAGCTTGCTACTTGTTCACAATATTTTTTTTCTCTTTTCTTTTTATAGAATAAAAAAGCTGTTACTAATATAATATTGAAATTAAATTATTTTGCATAGTGTTCCCCAATCCTTGGTCGTTATGCAAATGATATTTTTGTAATTGCTGAAACATGGAAGGCCAATAGAAGTGGAATGGATTGCTACATTGTAGACTTTTAGTAGAGATAACAACATAATGAGACTTTGTAAATATGTTTACCAAATTTCAAGGAAATATATAGCAAAATCCACAGAAATATATGGCATGTTTTTCTTTGCTTTCATGTGTGTTTTAGGCCAAATGCTACCCAGGGTTATTATCATTAAATTCTGTTATGGAAGCTGAGAATAGATGTTGTAGAGTTGGCATTTAAACTATACAGAAGAAAGATCTGTTTGGAAAAGTGGCATATGTTCCCTTTTATATTGGCCTAAACAGTTTCCTAAGAGATCAGCTCTGCCCCACAACTTTGGCGAAGGTATACCTTCTGTTCTTTGACTTTATAAAAGCGTATAATGAAAATACAGAATTTCCTGGAAGTTCATACTGATCATTCTTCCAACCAAATTCACTCAAAAGTTAAAACCAAAAGATTTTAGAGAGGGAGAAAGAAAGGGAATACAAACAACTAAAGGGACTAATGCAAAAAGAAAGGGCAAACAAAATGTTGCTAGGCATATTAGATCTGTGCCACCTTCATTCTTCTTCTTCTTCTTTGTCTTTTAGTAATAACGGTTGCCTTCTCTGTCAGTTGGCTTTATCTGCTTAGATGACTAGGCCGCATTTGAAGCTTACTGTATCCTGTCCTTTCAAACCAATCCTTTCCTTCATTCTAATGATCTGTAGTGAGAGGGGATGTTGTTGGTGGGGGAAGGAGAAAGTTATAAAGAAAATCTTGGAATTTTCTGCAGAGTATTTCTTTCCCCTAATTCCTGTTTAATCCCATTTAATTACCTTCACATTCACACTGCAAATGTACCAACTGAGAATAGAATAGAATAGAATAGAATAGAATAGAATAGAATAGAATAGAATAGAATAGAATAGAATAGAATTCTTTATTGGCCAAGTGTGATTGGACACACAAGGAATTTGTCTTTGGTGCATATGCTCTCAGTGTACATAAAGGAAAAAAATACATTAATCAAGAATCATAAGATACAACACTTATAATATTATACTATTAGCCCAAAGAATATTAGATGAATATGTTCAGCTAACATAAGGCGGCTTGGATCTATATACTTCTCAGATACAGAGCTGATTGTGAGCCTCTAGAACATTGAAATTCACAGAATTTCATGGCATCCATGACATTTCATGTATTTTCTTTGGTGTAGACTCACAAGACAATGCTTTCCTCTGGTTTCATCTACCTGTTGGAATTCCTTTCCCATAAAGGAATAACCTTCCTCCACCCCCATTATTAGTGGTACATAAATGACTGAAAATTTGGATGAGTAAAAAAGTGCCATCTATTTATTGGGTAGCCATTTTAATTTTTTTTAATTTTAATTTTCTATCCTAATTACTTTAGCATGGACATTTTAATGTGATTTCACCAGGAACCCTGGTGGCACAGTGGTTAGAATACAGTATTGCAGGCAAACTCTGCCATAGCCTGGAGTTAAGGCTCAGGTTTGACTCAGATTTCCATCCTTCCCGTAAAATGAGGAGCCAAATTTTCAGGGCAATATGCTGAGATTATAAAAAACACTCAGTGAGCGCTGTATAAGTCTAAGTCCTATTGCCATTTAAAGATTGTATTATAACCTGTCAAAACTGTGTTGAATTCAGTGGGTAGGAATAAAATATTCATTGTCTTAGCTGTATTAATTTAATTTAATTTCACTTGTGAAAAAGAATGATGGCAAAAACAACAAATTGGAAAAGAATGATGCATAAGCTTCATTTTCGATTGCCAAAAAGGAAGGGAAAAGAATCTCATTCCAAAAGGCAGATGCTGCTACAGAGAAGGTGCAATTTGGGGGTCCAGCAAAATAACATTTTTTAATCAATGATACTCAGAGTGCACCAATCTTGCAAGATGAAACTGAGCAAAGAGAGACAGTGGGACACAGACAGACCCTCACAAAATTCAGCCCTGTGCCATGTTCCCCATTTCATTTCCTTGGAATACGAATTGCATGGTTTCTTTAAAAAAAAAAGTAGTTTACACAGGCATCTTTCCATTTTCTCTACCACTTCTCTATATGTTTGCATGATTGCATCCCTATTTCCCTGATGCTGCACATCTTTATCCCTATCTTTACCTTGGTGAAAACCAGCTCTCTTTGCCTTCCAAAAGGATTCTCAAATATTCCACTACCTCGATCTACAGTTAACTAATTCAACAAAATACATAAATTACCTTATTTACTCTTAAATTACCTCTAAATGGGAAGTAAATTAGCAAGCAAAAAAATCTGGTCATCTCTCAAGTAGCAAGGAAAGCATAAGAGTAGTTCAATAATCTGTTCCGTGGTTTTTTTTCTTTTTCTGATTCTGGTTTTTTTCCCCTCATTCTGAAATCATTCAATAGCAGTAACTGTGAGAGGGATCTTGGAGTCTTAGTGGACAACCAGCTAAATATGAGCCAGCAGTGTGCAGCAGCAGCCAAAAAAGTTAATGCAATCCTAAATTGTATTAACAGAGGGATACAATCAAGATCAAGTAAGGTACTAACACCACTGTATAAAGTCTTAGTAAGACCACACCTAAAATACTGCATCCAGTTTTGGTCACCACATTATAAAAAAGATGTTGCAACTCTAGAAAAAGTACAGAGAAGAGCAACCAGGGTGATTAGGGAACTGGAGACTAAAACATATGAAGAACGGTTACAGGAACTGGGCTTGGCTAATCTAGTAAAGAGAAGGACCAGGGGAGACATGATAGCGGTCTTCCAATATTTGAGGGGCTGCCACAGGGAGGAAGGGGTCAAGTTATTTTCTAAAGCACCCGAAGGCCAGACAAGGAATAATGGATGGAAACTGAAGAAAGGAGAGATTTAACCTGGAAATAAAGAGAAACTTTCTGACAGTGAGAACAATCAACCAATGGAACAGTTTGCTTTCAGAAGTTGTGGGAGCGCCATCACCTGAGACCTTCATGAAGAGATTGGACTGCCATTTGTCAGAAATGGTGTAGGGTCTCCCACTTGGGCAGGGGGAGGGGGGTTGGACTAGATGACCTATAAGGTCCCTTCCAACTCTGATTATCTGTTATCTGGTATCATTCTTTGAAGTCTTACATGCACCAACCTATCCAGCAATTCTATGTCAACCTTTACATCAAAGCAATCCTGTTAATTTACATGATCACAATATCTAAGCCTCAGGCTGATTTACGTGTGACCTGGATGTTTCGTGTCGGAAGGCTAAAGGGCAGCTTTGGCGATTGTATTTTGCTAATTCATTCACTTAGTACTCCTTCATGGTGTTTTTAATGAAGAGCACCTACATAATTTAGAATTTGTCATGGCACTAACTATGTTCACGGAATTTAGAACACAATGCAGGATTAGAGCAAAGTCTTTATGGTAGATTTGGAAGTTATACAACTTGATGAGCTACTTTCCATTCTCCATTCATTGTAATCTTTTTCAACAATATATTTTTAGACAACTGTCCTGCAGAAAAATTGAGGAATGTCGTCCAGCAGAGACCATTTCATAATATGGTCTTTGAAACTTGCAGGATGAAACACACACTTGCCTTCATTTATTTATTGGTATTTATTGCTTCTACTCTCTAGCTTGTAAATGTTCCCAAGACAACAAACCATGTAGGATGGAAATTTTAGCAGATGCATTATTTATAATAAGAATAAAATAATGAAAAAAGCAGGAGAATCTCATCTGCAACCACAAACCAAAACCATAAATGCTGTTCTTTCTTCAGTATGCATCAAACATCTGAAGTGGGCTAAAAGTTTATTTTATTAGAACTGAAACAAATTTGGCTCCAATAATCCCTTCTTGCAGATTTTGAACTTGTCATCAGAAACAACCATCTGTACTACAGTCTTATGTGAACTGCTATCTCCTGTAATTCTCTGTAAGAATTCTAGTTTATATTTAGATATTTTATGTGCCTTGTAACATATAAATCATACTTACTAGACCAGATGCATAGGCATGAATGGATTCAGATGAAACAGATATGATATGTGCTTATCATGAAGTGCAAACCAACCACAACCAACCAATCACAACTGATCAATAACAAAATTTCTAACCACAGGCTTAATCTGATTGGTTCAAGACAGCTCATCTAACTTTTAGAGACACTATTAGGGCCCTTCTTCAATTCTGCCGTCCTTTGTGTAATTTATAGAACCTCAACTAAAGCATTTGCAAATCTAGTTATTTGTCTGCCACTTCATGCCTTCCACAGTAGGAGGGGAAATGTGGGTTGGCTAGGATTACCAAGAGTTTTCTTTACGGGCATCTCAGCAAGAGTTCTTACAAGTGTATTTCTGCCAGGAAAAAAACCACTTCAAAGCATCCACTGTTTTATGGCTAAATTTTAGCAATAGCTCCAATGACATCAATTGGCTCACATGATGTCATTGCTTAGCACAAGTTTTAGCAATATCTTCAGGAGCCAGGTGCCCATGAAATAATACTATTTTGAAACTGGCAAACCTTGTAAGATTGCCAGTTAGGGAAAGGCTCAGCAAATGCAGTTGTACAGTGTTCCTTTTGCTTAATGTGAATTGTTTTTAGTTTTATGTGGGTATGCCTATGGCTTAGTATAGTGTGACAACTCAGAGGTCAATTAATTATGGCTCAGTGCTGTGCAAAGAAAAAAAAGGATTCAAAGACCAAGCTTAAAATTTTAATGCAACCAAGTTTTGGAAAAAAAGATCAAACAAGAAGGAACAAAATGAAAAGTAGGAAGAAATGTAGGTAAGTTATGGTTTGTTGTTGGTATGTTAAGTTGTACTGTTTGTCTTTTAGTGAATTAAATAAAAGGATGAGCCAATGTCAGGGTCTGCAGTGTTACTTCTCCTATCACATTAAAATTTCTAGTGAAATATGTGGTCACCCCACGGAGGAGCAAGGCAATTGAGAAGTCAGCAAGCAGCATAATGATTTTTCTCTATGGAAAACTACTCAAAATCAACTTACAGTACCTAAGGAATTACTGCATAGAGACGTACTGCTATTCTTCTTGTGGCGTTGCCACTAGAAATCTATTATTGTTATTATCTAATCTCATTTCTTCATGTTAGAAATCAAACTTGTACAATTAGAAGTACATGTCCATGAACTCAGTTATGCTTACTCCCAGGTTCTTCTACTTAGAGTTTAGTATTACTAGCTGATGATTACAAGAAGAATAGCAGCACATTTCTATCCAGTAATTTCCTATGTGCTGCAAATTGATTTGGGGTAGTTTTTCTTAGAGAAAAATTCTTATGCTGCTTCCTGGCTTCTTCTTATGCTTCTCAATTGCCCTGCTCCTGTTGACTGACTGCTGACTGACAAGGGGAAAGTTTGTCAGTCAACAGGAATGCTGATTAGTTATCAGATACTTAGGATTGGCAGCACAAGGAAAAACAGCCAACAACTTAATAATTGCCATCAACACCTCAATCAACAACTAAAAGCCACACAAAACCAGGCACCACATAAACACTACACATAGAATATCCCAAAGCACCAGTGGTGGGATATTCGCACCAGTTCGGGAGAACTGGTTGTCAACTTTCTGAACAGTTTGGTGAACTGCTTGTTGGAAGAAATCATTAGGGCGGAGAACCAGTTGTTAAATTATTTGAATCCCACCACTGCAAAGCACCCAATCTGGTGAGAGAGAAGTTCTTTGAGGATTGACTCCAGCAAGTGTCTGAAAGCTCAGAAGACTAAGATTGGATCCTGCAACATTATCCTGGGATATATTTGCATTCATTAATTTGTTATTGTGTCCAGTGTCCACTTACTACTTTTCAGGATTAGTCTGGATTCAATATGCTGAATCACCCAGTTACAAAAGGTCAGAATAAGCAGAACCAACCAAAAATATGACTAGAAATATGGCAAGAGGTCTGATGAGCAACCATGAGCTTCTACTATGGAATGGGCATATGGATTACAATCTCTGAAACAGATTGTCAAAATTGATTATGAACTTTATTTTCATCCATGATATAGGTCTCCAGCTTAAGCAGGGGGTTAGCCTAGAAGACCTCCAAGGTCCCTTCCAGCTATATTCTGATTGATTGATTGAAATTAAAAAAAAAAAACAGTCCAACCCCCTGCTCAAGCAGGAGACCATATACTATGGGTGTAAATGAAAAAAACAAAGAAGACCCTTATACCTATAGCCATAGCACATAACAGACTGCCGCTATTTATTTTCAATTTCTTATCATAAATCCATGCATGATACATTCAACATTCAAGAAGTTAACACAAAGGTGCTAGACCATTGACAATCCTTGCTGCCTGCTTTGTTATCAGCAGTCCTGAAACCAGCTTTTTGTCCCAAAATTATGATGCCATGCTGGCTCTGTCCCTTAACAAAGGCTGTTCATTGTAAGATAGTACATCATAGGAAATTTAGCAGTCATAGAAGAAGAAACAGGAGAAACTTGTAAATCAGAGTGGTTTTGTTGAATTTGTTTTCTGTGTGATTACCAAGGAACAAAGTTTGGATCCAAAGTTCCAAGAGCAAAGTGCCAGAAGTTGGTGTTTCTCCGCCCAATCAGACCTAGAAATTTGTACTCATATGAACTGCTACTTGTTACCAAAAAGTTCAATTTTTGCAGATGGAAAAAGTCAGTTGGCGTTGGCTGTTAAGTATCAGGGAGTTGGAAAATGCTTCCTGATATACATATATGTTTGATCTATTCAGGTGACATCTCTTATACACAGTTCATTTATTATCAATCTATGGGTTAAAAAACAAAAGATCAATTGAAGGATATTAGGAAGAAGTGAATTTTGTCTTAAATTTTAACAAGCAGGGAACTATTTTTTATTAAAAAATAGCCTGCTAGCTAAATGATTTTTAATCTGTATTTTTCCCCCCACATATGCACTGTGAGAGGAAACATATCTGAAACTCATACTTAGTAAGTTTTCAATGAAATTTAAATATACGGTAAGATTTTATTGAGGCCTTTGGGAATGTTGTTCAAGGAATGAAGAAAAGGAATATATAAATATCTCTAGTAGGGGCATGGATTAAAAAAAAAAAAGACAGACCTGGTGGCAAATATAATATTGTCTCATGCCACCACAGACATGAGACCACCAGAGAAGTACAAGACAATCAAACAGAGGATGGAACAAAACAAAATAAAGAAACAACTCTAAATCCATGCAAAAACATTTGGGAAAGGTCTGGAATTGGTCTGGAAACATTTTAGAGCACTGCATTTGCCTTGTTTGTTTTTCTAAATCAGTTCACTCTCCCTTAATTCATTTTAAGATACAAACTCTAAAGGGAGTTGTTTCAAAATCAATATTTTACATCTCGTACACATGGTGCACAGTTCTTTCAAATCTTCCATTGCCTGCCTTCTAGTATTGTTGATATTATGCAGCATTTTGATTTTAAACAAACTAACAAAGCAGTAGAGTATAAGCATAATAAGTATATATTATTTTTCACAAGGTCATAAGCAGGGTCAACAGAATATGGTTTCCAGTGCTACATGCAACCAAAACATATTTCCTAGTGATGTTTCTTTATCTCATGGCCCACAATGAATTTTCCACACATGCAACCAGTGAAGAGCCAAGAGAATGCCAAAGGAAGAAAGACATAGGATGAAAATAAACATGCTGGTTCAACTCAGAGCCCGTGTAGGGCTATTTCAACAAGCATGGTCTCAAATCTGGGAATAGGTATATACATTTATTTGAAGCAATGTAATTAGGGTTACCAGATAGCTAGAGCAAAGGACACAGTATGGAATTCAGCCCTAACTGCATCCATGAATTGGATGCTTCTTAAATATTCATTTTCAGATTCAATATACCAGTGATTAGAATAAGTAATTGGAGCCTTTGATTTATATTATTTCAATGTATTTTCTACCTTTTATGTGGGATTTATGATAGATGGCATTAGAAATATGAACCTGTAACTAATATATAATATGAGTCTGCTATATTGAAGGAAAATCCAGTCTTTTTAAACTGGCTTTTGAAAATTTTTGCAAGGGCAGCTTGAGAGATGGAGGTAAGTTAAAATATTGTTATTACATCTTTCTTCCTTCTCTCTTCTGCTTGATCCCTCTGTTTCTCTTTCTCTCTCTGCCCCCCTCTATGTCTCTCTCTGTCTCTCTCTCCCTCCCTACCTTCTCCCCCCCTCTCCTAAACTTACACATACACACACATGCACATACACACACATGGAGCAAATTCTGCCATAATCACCTGCTTACATTTATTCCTGTCGACTTCCGTTTAGTTCTCTTGGGCAGAATCTAAGAGGGGAAGCCTATGCCAAATTGAAATAATACAGAGCCCTTCGCCAAAAGGAAATGTGGGATAATAACTATAATGAGGCTGAGAAGGGTGAGCAGGCAGAATCTGTGGCTTGAAGAAGTGCAGTGTGTCCGTTAGAGGGAACTGTGGCCTTGCTGGCTGGGTGACAAGAGCCCCAAGCGGTAAATCACTGGGCAGCCAATATGTCAAGAATGTTTGGCCACCCCTGGTGTACAGGCATCAGGCAACAAAATAACCTACTGTGCTGAACTCCAGCGGATAAGCCATGTGAACAGGCCAAATGCCCAACGTCCAAGTAAAACTGCCAGAATTTAATTACTTTAAAACAAGAGGCCAGGACTGAAGAGAGAATGTCTTATAATCATTAAAAGACATGCGGGAGTGTGAGAGGAATCTAAACTATACAGTACTCTAATTTCTAAATGCTCTCATATATGTTTGTGGGAAAAATGTCTTTCAAACTAGCATACACCAGCTAGTTCTGGGAGTTCTGAGTTCTGGGAGTTGTTAATTGACCTATCTGCTGAAGAAATGACAAGAACACACCTTGGTGGTTAAAGATACATCTGTACTGCCCTCTTAAACTGCACTTTTAAGTAGCACCTTTCCTGTGTTCATGCCAGCTAACCTCTAAACCAGTTTAAGACAATCCTATGTCACTTTGGCAGCAGTATGTATCTGGAGTGCAGGTGATTCACAATCTTCCCCTACACTGTAACCCCTCATCTTTCTCCTCCAGGAAAATTATTGCTGACTGCTTTCCTAGCTGTGGGTGCGTATTTCCTGGACAGATCTCAAAACATGTTTCTCAGACTGTATAGTTTTTTCTGCACTGTGAAGACTCTGGCCACCTTCTATCACCCTTTTAAAATCAGTTTTTAATGTGGACTATGATTCTTGCCTAGATGGCATTTATCTGAGTGTCTGCCATTTAAACTGCTGGACACCTTACTGGAAATCAGCACCCAGGGTGATAAAACTTCTACTGATGTGGGGTTCATTATTTTATCCTCAGAAGACAAATGATTTTTCCAAAATCACAGAGAAACCATTCTCCAATAGGTAGCCTACTTTCCAATATTATTTCCATACACACACTATATCCAGAGGTGGGATTCTACTGTTCAGCCTGGTTTAGGTGAACTGGTATCTCTGAGGAACAGTTGGGAGCGAACCACTTTGGTTTGCTCTGACAATCAGCTATTGGGCCCACCTGCCCACCCAGGCTCTCGGCTGTGCTTTATATCCTGTTTTTCAAGCTCAGCTTATTCGCGTGGCACAGCAGATTGCTGTGCATCAGCTGTTTAACACACAGGAATTGCTGGAGAACATCAGTAGCAATCTCTCTGCGTACACACTCACCGAACCAGTTTAACAACTGGTTAATAATTTAACACTGTTAAATTGCACCCCTAACTATATCCCAATTATACAACTATAATAAAGTATTTATAAGGCAAACAGTTTATTTCAGCTTTGACCAATTCTTCATACAATTATAATTGGTTCCTGTATTGTTGTTCTTGCTCTCTTATCATTCTGGAAATCTTGATGCTTCTTATTCCTAGACTGCACAAGTGCAAAGATTTGAATCCTTGAGAAAAGAACACTAAAAGTATGTATTCTGAAGACAATACATCCCTTTCCATTGCCTTTCCCTCTTCAGAAATTCAGCCCTTACATGGCATTCTCTTTATCACACTTTTCTGGCAACTCTAGACTTAAATATTTGTGCTATAAAATGTTGGCTTGTCATTAGCAATCTTATTTGTTGTGCCAGTTCTATTTATTATCCCATAGCAAAGAATCTCTTAAGCAGGCAGAAGTAAGATGCAACATGTGTTCTGCGGCGCTTGAAGAATTATAAGCATATGGCCAATAAAAATGGAATTCTTATGTCTACATTTCTACTCTGCAAAAGCTGTTACGGGCACTATAATTATGTCCAGATGGCAGTTTAAGAAACAGGTTCAGCTTCAGGTATCTGTATAACTGGAAAAGGCCTCAGAAAATAATTGTGTAAGCTGGATCCTTTTAATATTGAGCGGCTTTTTTCCTACTGAGTCTATCTATAGCCATGGGAAAGGAAGGAAGGGAGGGAGGGAGGGAGGAAGGAAGGAAGGAAGGAAGGAAGGAAGGAAGGAAGGAAGGAAGGAAGGAAGGAAGGAAGGAAGGAAAACACCAAAATACACAATACATAAAATTGGCGAATGCAACTGATTTTTTTTTAAAAAAAATGCAGCACAGGAGCCCCCTCTGAAGTATGGCATGAGAAGAGTGAAGGTTTCAGCTTTCTGACCTATGTAGCAGTCTGAGTGAAATTCTCCCCTACTGAACAGGAGGCAAATTTATCCTGGAGGCAAAGCTGCTAACATTAACCATCCTAATTCCTAATCATCTGCACTGTTATTCAATTAAAAACTAGGGAGTGATACATTAATTTGACAGATATACTTACATATTGCCTATGTTGACTCTGAAACGGCTTCACATCTGAGATCCTTCCAACCAAAGATTTTATAGTACGGCTGCAATGTCTCATTAATGGAATTTATGGGAATCCATCTTTCATTTGTAATACTCCAGTGTCCCTGCTGCTTCTTCCCCCCTTTTCCTTAGGAAAAAAGGAAAAGGAAAAGAAAAATGGCATAGTTATGCAGTGCTTTTTTCTGATAGTGCTTGAATATTTCCATCTGGAAATACCTCAGGTTAAATACGTGTTTCATTTTAAAAGTCCAAGAGTATGAAACAAAGACAGATTAATATTTAAGCCTACCCTGAAACTTTATTTCTAATATTACTAATGCTCTAGATGTGTGGAGACCATATGTAATTATGAAATAGCACTGTTCATGTTACCTAGTTAGGGTAATGAAACATCTTCAAGAATACAAGCAAGCTCAGAGAGCACCAAGGACCCTCTAATTATGAAATATGTAGAATTCAATTCAGAAACTATCACAGAAGAGTATATCTCAGTTATGACATGTGACTTTCTATAACATTTGTATATTACAAGTTGGGTATGAGCATATTCAGTTCAGATATTTATCACATGATGTATAACAGCATGCAGATATGCATGAACCTGTTGGAACTAACAATGAAAAAAACAGTGATATGAAAATCTCTTCAAGCTGCCATTTTTTAAAAATGGCAGCTGTAGCATCTGTAATCTACCAGAATAACAGAACAGAATAACAGAGTTGGAAGGGATTCTGGAGGCAGGGATAGGATTCTACTGGTTTGGCCCGGTTCATGCAAACCGGTAGCTCCAAGGATCAGCTGCAGTGAATTGGTTTGCTCCGACAATCAGCTATATAGGCTCTAGGCTGTGCTTTATATCTTGTTTTCCAAGCTTAGCTGATTCGAACAGCACAGCAGATTACTGTGCATCAGCTGTTTAACACACAGGGATTGCTGAAGAAAGTCAGTAGCAAACACTCTACGTGCGCACAAAGCACACACTCACCAAACCGGTTGTTACACCAGTTGAATTGCACCTCTGCCTGGAGGTCTTCTAATCCACCACATACACACCCCATTCAAGTAGGAGACTGTATACCATTTCAGACAATCTTTTCTTTAAAACCTCAATTGATAGTCTATATATCAAAGCTGACTTCAGGGATTGCCATCTACAGACACTGTGCCTGCCTAATACCAAGGAAGATTTCCAATGCCGACCTTAAGGAATCTTTCCATCCATTTTGAATTTTACTTGTTGCTGTATCTGTCTAATATATCCTGTTTCATCTAATTTGGGCAGAACTAAAAAATGTCCAATGAAAGATATATGAGTTAAACAGAACATGAACTTCTAGGGCTGAGGATAGTTTATTGACTTCATGGCTCATCACTGGATCAGTTGCTAGGTTATTTTTAAAGTACAGAAAATAGAGTCTGACAACCTAGGATGAAATGGCTTCTTAGAGCAACAACCAGTCAATAGAGAGGATGGGAACATATAAGACACTGTAGCCAACTTGGAGATGATACTGCTACCTGGATGGAAGAAAACAATGAAACATTCCTTTTGAAGGGCTTAAGACATCTAGGGTCCAAAAATGCAGTTTTGAATTGAAGTTGGAAAACAGGAGGAGGACCAGAGGTGGCATTACACCAGGTTCTGACCAGTTCTGGAGAACCGGTAGCAGAAATTTTGAGTAGTTTGGAGAAATGGCAAATACCACTTCTGACTGGCCCCACCCCCATCTATTCTCTGCCTCCTGAGTCCCAGATGATCGTCTGAGTCTTCTTTTGTTGCCCTGCACAGGAGAACAGAGCTGGAAAGCAGGTTAGTGGGGTGGGAAGAGAATGGGGATTTTACAGTATCCTTCCCCTGCCATGCCCACCAAGCCACACCCACAGAATTGGTAGTAAAAATGTTTGAATCCCACCACTGAAGAGGACATATTATTAGGAAGGGGTGAGTGGCTTTTACTGGATATGAGCCAAGCAGAAAGTCTGGTCTCCCCATGATGATGATGTTATCAATTCAGTTGAGTTCAACTCTTGGTGATTATATGGGTCAGGTCTTGCCACATTTTCCAATGTGGCACTATTTCTTTGAGTTTTTCTATATTCTGGCTAGTGTCAGCTTTGATGGTGACTGCCATGTTCTTTAATGGCTTGGTTTCCTTTTACCACCAACTTTTCCAAACATGATTGTTTTCTCCAGTGAATTCTTCTGCATAACATGGTCAAAGTAGGTGAGATGCAGTTTCATTATTTTTGCCTTCTAATGACATGTCTGGTGTTATGTATTCCAGTACTTGCTTGTTAGTTACAGTACCTTTGCTGTCCAAGTAATACACAGGAGCCTTCTCCAGTCTACAGCTCAAATGGGTTGATTTGGTTTCCTATCTTGTTTTTTTAAGGTTCAACTTCTATAACTGTAGGAAGCGATGGAGAGCACAATAGACATGGAGAGCACAATAGACTGAACATTTTGTTACCAGGTTGATGTGCTTGCTTTTCCATCTTCAGCTCATGTTCATCATTGCTGTGTGACCCAGTGTAATCCAACATTTTATTTCTGTGCTCCATTCACCCTTTTCAGCTATCTGCTAGGAACGTGCAAATTTTTACATAAATTCTATCTCTTCACCATCAATTTCTATTTCGATATTTCTCTTTCTTGCAGTGGTCATGAGCTTGGTCTGTTTGGTGTTCAGAAAGAGACCAAAATTATCACTTTTTTCTTTGATTTTCTTGATCAGAGGTTCCAGGGCTTCTTTGGTTTCTGAGAAGAGAGTTGTATTGCCAGCACATTGAAGATTGTTCATGTTTCTTCCAGAAATCTTTATCTCAGTTTTTGATTCTTCAGGATCTAGCTTCCTCAAGGATCATGTTGGCATACAAGTTGAATAAGAAAGGGAAGAGAAAGTAACTGTGTCACACTCCTTTCTCTGTCTTAAACCAGAGTATCTATATGGTGGCTTCCTGATTTGTGTACTGTTGTAGAGCGATGGAAGGAAGAGGCGAGAGCCAGAGTGAACAACGAACAGGCTTTATTACAGGGAATAAAGGGTTGCCGCATCTGCCTTCTAACTAGCAGGTTAGCTGGCGACAACGGGCTGGCTCTGCTCGACAGCCGGCTTTTATAGCCGACTGTCAAACGGAGCCAGCCAATGGGAGCGGCCGGTGCTCCCGCTCAAACAGCGGACCTGGTTGGGGACTCCAACCAGTTCCAAAGACATAACACTCCTTTCCCCCAGCTGGGGACATGCGTAGTCCTTTAGGTAAGTCGGTTGTCTGTGCTGGTGACCAGAACGTCGTAATCCGGGTAAACTGCTGGCTGGCGCCAAGTCCTTGCCCCCGGGAAATGCCTCAGAGGTTGTTGGGGAATGGGCTTGGTCAGGTGTAGTGTTCTGCGAGTTCGGTAAGTCCCCCAGTTCGGGCTGACCTGGGCGAGTCGCTAGGTCCGGCTGGCAAACAGATTCGCTTGGCTGTTGGTTCGGTGACTCTGGCCGGGAACTCGGGTCCTCCAGCAAACTCTCCTGGTCGACGGGGTAGACCGGGTCCCGCAGGGAGCTTCCGTCTGAGCAGATTGGCACCGGCAGGGAGCCCCTGGTGCTGGAAGGTCGGGCTGGGCTGGTAACGGTCGCACCTCTCCATCGCCTTCTGAGTTGGTCCACGTGTCTCCGCCACAAGCGTCCATCTTCCAGGAGGACCCTGTAGGATCTCGGACCGGTGACCGATACGACTTGACCAGGTACCCACAAGGGATCCCCTGCATAATTCCTGGCGTACACCAGGTCATGCAGGACAAAGTCCCTGACCAGACTGTCAGACCCTAAAGGGGCGTCTGGGCAGTAGTGGGGGTGCAACCTGTCCAGGGTGGTCCTAAGGCGTCTCCCCATCAAGAGTTCGGCAGGGGATTTATTAGTAGTGGTGCATGGCGTCGTATGTTGGCTCAGGAGGTAACGTGACAGTTTAGAGTGCCAGTTTTCCTGGCCAAACCTGGCGAGTGCCTCCTTGGCTGACCTGACTGCCCTCTCAGCCATCCCGTTGCTAGCGGGGTGAAAGGGGGCTGTAAGGATGTGTCGGATGCCCAAGTTAGCAACGTACATACTGAACTCACATGACGTGAACTGCGGGCCATTGTCAGACACCAGCGTGTCAGGGAGTCCATGGGTAGCGAATAAGCGGGTCAGAGCCTTAACTATCGCTTGGGTGGTAGTCGAGGGTAGCAGGGCCAGGTCTATCCACTTGGAGTAGGAGTCCACAACCACCAAGAAGGTCCTGCCATGCACCGGTCCAGCCAGGTCGATGTGCAGGCGGGACCAAGGGGCACTAGCACTCTCCCACCTGGTGGGCGTGGCAGCTGGTGGGGCAGGCCTGGTTTCTTGGCAGGGTTGGCATGAGCTTACCCAGCTGGCGATTTGGGCATCCATGCCGGGCCACCAAACGTAGCTGTGGGCCAGAGCCTTCATCCTTACGATGCCCGGGTGGCCCTCGTGAAGCACCTTCAGGATGGGTACATGAAGAGTGGCTGGGATGACTACCCTTGTACCCCACAACAGACATCCCTGTAGCTTCGATAGTTCCTGCTGACGGGTTTTAAAAGGAGCAAAGTCAACGGTACCTTGAGTTTCCGGCCACCCCCTTCCCACCCAGTCCAGAACCTGGGCAATTATCTTGTCTTTTTTTGAGTGCGCAGCAATGTCCTCGGCTGTAACTGGTAATTTAAGTTCATTAACTTCAAAAATGGCGTGAACCGGTGCTGGGTCTTCGACTGGGGCTGGTAGGGGGCAGCGACTAAGGGCATCGGCGTGACTCAAGTTTTTGCCGGGTCGATGCACCAACTTGAATGAGTAAGCGGCCAGGAACAAAGTCCATCTGGTCATTCTAGGTGATAGTACCTGCAGGGTTTGCTTATCCCCTGATAAGAGTCCCAGGAGAGGTTTATGGTCAGTTACAAGTTCAAAATGGTGCCCGAACAAAAATTCGTGAAATTTTTTAACTGCAGCCACTGCAGCCAGGGCCTCTTTATCTATTTGACTGTAGTTCCTTTCTGCCGTGGAGAAGGTCCTAGAGAAGAAGGCAATTGGCGCCTCGGAACCGTTGGGAAGTCTGTGGCTTAGGACAGCCCCAATCCCAAAAGGGGATGCATCAGCAGCTAGGACCAGGGGGAGTCGTTGATCAAATTGAATTAAAACTGCATCCGATGTAAGTAAGGATTTGACTGACTTGAAAGCATGGGCTTCTTTGAGTCCCCAACGCCAGGGGGATTCTTTGTCTAACAGTCTGTGTAAGGGTTCAGCGATAGATGCTTTGTGCGGGAGAAATGAGGCGTAAAAGTTTAGTAGCCCCAGAAAAGCTTGGAGCTCCGTCTTGTTAGTTGGTGTGGGTGCCTCATGGATGGCCTTTACCTTGGATTCGATTGGGTGGATGCCAGAGGCGTCTATCCTATATCCCAGAAAGTCCACTTGCCTAGTGGCGATGGCGCACTTCTCCCTTTTAAGTTTGAGGCCATGCTGCCTAAACTTCTCTAGAACCGCTCTGACCCTCTGTATGAGCTGAGGTCTGTCAATTGCTGAGACTAAGATGTCATAGAAATAAGGGACAACCCCTGGGAGACCTTGGAGAATCCTTTCCATGAGTGATTGGAATATACCCGGGGCTACACTTACACCGAATTGGAGGCGTTTACACTTGAATGCCCCTCTATGTGTGACTATGGTTTGTAATTCAGCTGTCTGATCATCAACAGGGAACTATTGGTATGCCTGGGACATATCTAACTTGGCGAAAATGGTGCCGGGTTTGAAGGTGTGTAACAGGTGCTGAATAACAGGGACAGGGTATGCACTGACCTGCAGGTAACGGTTGAGGGTGGTTTTATAGTCTGCGCAGATTCTTAAACTGCCATCTTTCTTGAGTGGGGTGACTATGGGGGTCTCCCATTTGGCAAAATCAGTTGGTTCTAACACCCCTTGCCTTAGTAGCTTATCTAGTTCTGCGTCTAACTTGGGACGGATGGCGAAAGGCACCCTGCGTGGCTTAAGGCGCAGAGGAATTGCCTGGGGGTCCACAGAGAAGGAGATGGGGGTGCCAGAATAGCAACCCAGCTCGCTGCTAAACACATCAGAGTAATCTGAAAATAGTGCATCTACGTCAGAAGTTGAGACAGCATGGATCCCAGTTACACTAAGGCCGAGGGAGGGGAACCAATCTAGTCCCAACAGACTGGGGAGGGCACCATTAACAACCACTAAAGGCAAATGGCCTTTAAAGGCTTGGAATTGAACTAAAAACTTGCCTTTCCCAAGGACAGGGATGTTCTTGCCCTGGTAGTCCCGCAGTGTCAGGTGACATCCCTGTAGCTGCTTCTTCGACAGTCTGGGCTGGATCTTCTTTAGGGTATCCCAGGAGATGATTGAAAGTGCCGATCCCGTGTCTACCTCCATCCTGCAGGGTTTACCTTCTAAAGAAATAGAAATTTTGATTTTATTAGGAGTCTGGGAAGTATGGTTAGCGTGGTAGCAGGTATAGCAGTCCTCCACTTGCCTTTGTGAATTAGAAGGTGGTGGAGGTCTCTGAGGCAAGGTACGCCCTGCTTGGCAGACTCTAGCGAGGTGACCCTTCTTTTGGCAATTTAGGCAGATGGCGTTCTTAAACCTGCAGGATGCCCTAGAGTGGGAGCCTCCGCAGGTTAGGCAAATGGAAGGTTGTTTGGGGCGAAGTTGTTTCTCTGCCCCGCTCCTACCTGTGAAGGCTTCTGTTGCTTAAGACGGTTAATGTCTGATGAGTCTGTGGGGTCTTCATCACTGAGCACTTCCTCTGAATGGATGGTGGAACTGCTGGGCTTTAACGGAGTACCTAGAATTTCAGCTGCTGATTGGGCAGAGAGTTCAGCAGCTTGGGCTTCCTCTATGGCAAGAGCTAGGTTCAAGTCTTTTTTGCTAGCAAACGTCTTTGGAGCCTCAGGTCCCTGACCCCACAGACGATCTGGTCCAACAACATGTCTTCTAGGTAGTCTTTGAACCCACACTGCAAGGCAGCTGTCCTCAGAGCTGCCATATACTCGTTGATTGACTCACCCTCTGCCTGTTTTCTAATTCTGAAGGCGAATCTCCTGGCTATCTGAGATGGCTTTGGCGAGTAGTGGTTGGAGAGGATTTCTTGGAGTTCATCCCACGGTACGCTTCTGATAGCGCGAGGGGCGACTAGTGCTGTAGCGGTGTCAAAAACTGCAGCCCCACAATAGCTGAGGAAGTAGGATTTCTTCCTGTGTTCCGCGGCGTCTGCTAAACCGATGGCATCAAGGAAATGGCTGAAACGATTTTTGTATGAGTCCCACGTTTCCTCGGTTGGCTTGAATGGTGGGAATGCTGGATTAGCGTTCATTTTGAAGATGCCGGGTTCGTCTTCTTCAGTCGTATTTCGAAATTCGCGCTCTTAGAAGAGCGTAGGCGGTGACTGTCTCTCTAGGCTACGGAGGCTCTTTGAATTTCGCGCTCTTTGTGAGCGCCGGCGGCTGCGGCTACAGCGCCCGTGGCTTCTCTTTCAGTGACTACAGCTCAAAAGCTACGGAGGCTTTTTAAAAATTTCGCGCTCTTTGTGAGCGTTGGCAGCTGCTGCTTCAGCGCCCGTGGCTTCGCTCTTCAGTGACCACAGCTCTTTTGAAAAACACGTCTGGCTAGCCTTCGATCACATCCCATCCTCGTCGCCAGTGTTGTAGAGCGATGGAAGGAAGAGGCGAGAGCCAGAGTGAACAACGAACAGGCTTTATTACAGGGAATAAAGGGTTGCCGCATCTGCCTTCTAACTAGCAGGTTAGCTGGCGACAACGGGCTGGCTCTGCTCGACAGCCGGCTTTTATAGCCGACTGTCAAACGGAGCCAGCCAATGGGAGCGGCTGGTGCTCCCGCTCAAACAGCGGACCTGGTTGGGGACTCCAACCAGTTCCAAAGACATAACATGTACAGTGATTGCACCAACTTGACAAGATGTGCTGGTACCACCAGGTCTTGAAGGGCTCTTCATAGCTTCTCATTTGAAGGCTTTCTTGTTGTTAATGAAGCACATGTAAATGATATTTTGATATTTATGAGATTTTTCCATGATCGAGTGCAGATCTGCAATATGGTTGTGGATGCCACAACTTTATTTTTTCCTAACTCACTTACAGGTGATTCTTAAGTTATATAATCTATTGAATTGATTGAATAAAATTACGAACCCTTAGACACTAATCAGTTGGTGAAGAATTGGATAAATATTACAGTATGGGTAGGTACTCTTGCTTATAGGTTTATGTTCCTGCTACATCTGTTATGTTGTCTGCCCTCATAAGTGAAAGTTCATGTAAATTTTGTAAGACATTAGGCAGGCTTTTATATTTGTGAATTCAGGCGGCCCACAAATTCCATTTTTGAGATCTGTCATTGTCTTTTCTTTCCCACACAGGAATAGGGAAAAACTATCTTCTGATTTCGGAGCAACACCCTGTTGATGATATCCATGGTATAGTTTTTTTAAGTATTTCTCCACATATATTATTCATATGATCACATGCTGAAAATTTTTCTGGATTGGAACCATAACTTATTTCTATAAAATTAATGAGATTAAGATAAATGGTAATGTATAGAAACACTATTAAATTGTATAACATTTATTGATAATGCTGTACAGTTATATTACCAATTCCAGAAATACTGAAGAAATATAGAGAACCAGCATGTCTGTGAAATGCAGGGATCCATGTGCAACTCCTGTCTGTCTGTCTGTCTATCTATCTATCTATCTATCTATCTATCTATCTATCTATCTATCTATCATTTTGTCATCTCCCTTAGAAAGGAATGCTAGGCAGTGTACAATATAATCTTCCTTAATCAATAAAGTAACTCAACCATCTCACCTTAACTTCCACAGATGTTTAGAAAGGAGGCCAAAGACCACTAGACTTTAGTGGAGTTCATCGCACCATAAAAGCCCTGGAAGCAAATGTCCTGTGCATACAAGATCCGTAGTAGAATTCTTTTATATCCCTTTTGGAACAGTCACTACTTTTGCTCAGCTGATTTTTTGGGAGATAATACTGTCTTCAGCTACTTGAAGGAGAGTTATGATCATATAACAAGCATGCAAAAGTGGAGCAGTCTAAAATTAAATGAGAACTAATCTTGGGAGAACTTTCAAGAAATGTGGACTGCAATAATTTGAAGTCTTTAATTGTTCTCAAAGAGTAGGAAGAAATGAAGTAAGAAACTGACACCAAATCAAAAAATTGCAAGTTTGATGTAGGGTACAACATTGCAATGATAGATTGGCAAGGAACAAGTAACAAACTTGATAATAAACCTAAAATGATATTATTTGTTCATTAGCTTATATGAAAGTGAAATCCATCAAGTATTAACTCATTGTCATAAGGTATTCTATTTAATACCAGAAGTGATGGGTCCCACATTCAAGAAATATGGTCAATAGTGTGAATAGCTCTATCTCCTCTATAAAAACAAAGAAAGAGAGGGAGGTAGATCAATAGCAGTCTTTCAATGATGGCAAATAAAATTCCCTGATAGTTTATTTTTATTGAATCAATATTTCCTCCACCCATTAAAAAAATTAGAAAGAAAGAGCAGAGATGAAGGGGGAAAGCATTTTTTATTAAATGCCCTTTCCCTTTGTCTCTGCACTTTTCTTCTAATTTTTTTTATGGGTGGAGGAAATATTGATTCAATAAAAATAAACTATCAATAAAAATAATAAATCTATTAAGCTTTATTAGCTGTATTATCTGAGATGTATAACTGGACATAAGTTGAAGATATGTTGATTTTAAAATAATTACTGTTAATTGTATTTTCAGGATTAGTTCCATCTAGGTTCTTTTTCAAAACCTTTAGAGTATTCTGTTTTATTCCTAACCTAGTGTCTGTGATGATGATGTTGATGATGATTGACATCTGTGCATTATTCCTAGGGACTACATTTTGTAACTCAAATGCGACAACTATATATAGTTCATTTAATTTAAGTGAAGTGGATGTTGTGATAACTTTAATACTATTATTTCTTATTTGGAAATCTCATCATTAACTAGCCAGATAAATATTTAAGATGGCTAGATAAAAATAAAGAGAAAAGCAAAGTGAAGGTAGAAATAATCAACTCCTTCAAAACTGAATTCATGTGATGAGTGCTAACAAGACTGTAACCAAAAATGAGGCCAAGAGCCAAGTATTAGCAAGGATTTTTTACGCAAAAAACCCTAAAAAACCAAAGGAGCACATTCAATTGTCCAAGTATACACTGTGAGATAAAGGAAACAGAGAGCCAGTTTGGTATAGACTCGAAACTAAAGATTGAGTTCTAGTTCCTACTTAAGCACAATGCCAGGTGGGTGACCTTGTGTGGTCACTTTCTCTCAGCTCTAGGAAGAAGGCAATGGCAAACTTTTCTGGAGTCTTTTCAAGTGGTGAGTGCTCCAACACTGGAGGTGTTTAAGAAGAGATTGGGTAACCCTTTGTCTGAAATGGTATAGTGTTTCCTGCTTGAGCAGGACTTGGATTAGAAGTTGTCCAATGTTCCTTCCAACTCTGTTATTTTGTTATATAGTTGGGTAGATCAGAAATTCTAAGAATGAGGTCTGTAACTTTTACTTTTCGGTAACATAGCAATTAAAGTTTGGGATTATCTATGCAAGTGAATGTCTAAATCCAACAAATGCTTTTTTATGGCACTATTTATAGTCATAGGTATGGATTTGGCTTCATTTACTTGCTGTTTTTGTTCCGGACTAGCAGGCTCGAAGCCTGCAAACCTGATTGGCCCGCTGATAGCCGATCGTGATTGGTCGCCATAGACTGATGCGATTGGCCAGTAAACGGGCTGCCGCGATTGCCAAGAGCGGCAAACTCAAATCGCCTTCATTGGCTGCCTAGCCGCAGACAGCCCTATATAAGGGGCTGCTGTGACTGGGATTAGTTGCTCAGATCTGAAGTCACTAATAAAGAGCTGTTGTTGCTATCTGAGTCTTGCCTCCGTTCTTGAACCACCCTCCCAGATTTAACACTGGTGACGAGGATGGGATGCAGAGGCAACGAAATCTATTGAGTTGAGCTAGCTGAAGGAGCACGTGGCTGACAGAGCGCAATGACGGCGACATGGCCAGCAGCGCTATACCACCCGCACCATTCGATCCAGATAGCGAAGACTGGGACTCATATATGGACAGATTTCAAATGTTCCTGGAGTCCAACAACCTCAAAGATGCCACGCCCAGCAAGAAATGAGCCGTTTTTCTAACCCATTGTGGGCCAGCCGTTTTTAAGATGGCTAAAGCCTTAGCAAAGCCAGCTGAGGTTAAAACCATGGATTGGGACACCCTTGCTCCCATCCTGCGCAACCATTACTCCCCAGCCATGCCAACTCTCATTCACAGACACGAGTTCTACCATAGGGACCAGCGTGAAGGTGACAGCATTGGGGATTTTGTGGCAGACCTGAGGAACCTGGGCGGTTTATGTGGTTTCGCCAACCTCGAAGAAGCCATGAGAGACCGCATTGTCCTTGGCCTCAGAGACCCAACCGTCCAGAGCAAGATTATGGCTAAGGGAGACATCTCGCTTGCAGATGCCATAGCAGACGCCACTGCAGCTGAAGCCACTCATAAATCAGCAGCACGAATGCATTGAACCAGCGGAACCAACCGCCAACCCACCAACGATGCTGGGAAACCTTCAGACAAGTACAGATTGACCACCCATCTTGAAGATGTCGAGTCATCCTCAGACAGTGAGGAAGAAGTCCACAGGCTCCGGTCAGAACGTGAGCAACGGGACCAGCGGGGTCATAAATCCAACTACCAATGCACCAGATGCGGGGGAAACCATCCCTGATCCAAATGCAGATTCTTAGACGCCATGTGTCGTTTTTGCGAGAAACGAGGGCACATTGCGAAGGTATGCAGAAACAAGAGAAATTCCAGCCCCAGATGGAGAGGGAGCAGCCCAAAGAGAAATGATGGCAATGCTACCACACAGAGGGACTGCCCTAGCAACCAGTGGAACCGGTACAGCAGACCCCGAAGGTTTAATGACACACGAGAGGAGGCTCATCAAACCATCACCATCGGCCACGCTTCATCACTAGACGCTAAAAAAATCCGAGTAAAGGTCACCATTGAAAACAAACCGTGCATCATGGAAGTCGACTCTGGGTCATCACTATCCATGGTATCCTGGAGAACACTCAAGCAGCTAATTCCCAACATCCGACGCCAAGACCTCAGCAGTCAGAGACTCATACTGAAAGACTATCAAGGCAACCGGATTCCAGTCGCAGGTACCTGCCATGTACAGGTCTCTTTCAAGGGACATAATGCAATTCTACCACTCACCATCGTAGACAGAGACCAGCCAAGTCTATTGGGCCTTCAGTGGTTCGCGCCATTAGGAATCGGAATGGCTGGCATCCATCATACTGAAGACGATGACTGGGAGGCGGCTCTCGTCCACGACTTCCGAGAAGTGTTCAACGAAAGCCTAGGCAAGTACAAGGGGTCCCCTATTTCATTTAATCTTCGCCCCGACATTGCACCCATTCGCCTAAAGCCACGCCGAGTTCCCTTTGCTCTCAAATCCAAAATTGACGAGCAACTGGACAAATTAATTGCACAAGGCGTGTTAGAACCCATTGACCACGCCCGATGGGAGACACCAATTGTCACCCCCATAAAGCCTGACGGGTCCATAAGAATCTGCGGTGACTACAAGGCCACCCTCAATCACGCGCTACAGCAGAGCGCCTACCCAGTACCAGTTCAATATTTCCTGCATTCACTTGGCCGCCTCTAGACCGTTTGCACCCTGCCTACACCCCGGAAAAGCCCCTGGGTTCCAGCAGCAAGCACCGTGCCTTCAAGGTAGGAGACCTTGTATTCGCAAAAAAATTTTCTGGGGATCCCCTCTGGATTCCTGCCCAGGTAACCCAAGTTACGGGTCCCCGCTCCTACAGTTTACTCACCACGGATGGCAAAGCATGGAAATGCCATATTGACCAGCTGCGCTCCAGACTAACCACAACTTCCACCCCTGACCCTAACTTTGACACCAGAGTGGGAGGGGAAGCCGTGAACTCAGAATTAGAACCAACACCTGTTTATTCTGAGCTAACACCGAGATCACCACACCATAGTTTGCAACACTCACCAGCTGCAGCTGAGCCTGGACAGTCGAATGCTTCGCCAAGAAGAAGCAGCCAGGCAGGTTCAGCGAGCCCAGAGAGCCATGGCAGCAACAACGAAGCTGAGGACTCTATCACACCAGGGACATCAGAGGAGAGCCCTGACCATGGCACCGGTACATCGTTCCTGTTTGATCCAGCAAGCAGTCCATCTGAACCCGAATGTGAACATGGACAATTGGTAGTGCGTAAGTCAGGTAGACAGGTGCGAAGACCTGCCTACCTGAGAGACTATATTACTCCACCCCTTAAACGGAACCAAGAGGGGAGGGGTGTTCCAGACTAGCAGGCTCGAAGCCTGCAAACCTGATTGGCCCGCTGATAGCCGATCGTGATTGGTCGCCATAGACTGATGCGATTGGCCAGTAAACGGGCTGCCGCGATTGGCCCTGCCAAGAGCGGCAAACTCAAATCGCTTTCATTGGCTGCCTAGCCGCAGCCAGCCCTATATAAGTGGCTGCTGCGGCTGGGATTAGTTGCTCAGATCTGAAGTCACTAATAAAGAGCTGTTGTTGCTATCTGAGTCTTGCCTCCGTTCTTGAACCACCCTCCCAGATTTAACAGTTTTCCTTTAAAATTAAGTGTCAGACAGGCAAATATTGAAACTGGCTTGGAGAAAATCAAGAAAAAATAAAATTTTCTCGATGAGTTACTTCCCCCTCAAAAAACTGTGTTTCTTGTCAATGGAGAGGTCAAAGAAAAATATGCTATATATATATATATAAAAGATATATATATATAAAAGAAATCAATATGCAATTACTTGTAAAGTTAATACTAAATTCATTCATAAATCTTACATTCATATTATTCTGGACATTTTTCACACATTTTTTTCTAATATTTTTTTCCCAAATACTATAAAGAGAATGTTTTAAAGAGGTTTGCCTTGTATGTAAGTCACACATAGTTCTGTGAGAGTTGTTTGGCCTCTAAATCTAAATAAATAAATTAATTAAACACCACAAGCTGATTTTTTTTGAGCAGAGAAGTCATTGGATTGATTCAAACCTTGGGAGGAAATGTGAGTTGCCCAGTTTTAATTGAGATGATTATAAAATATTTCTAAGCTATAAAATGTTTATGTCTTATTATATAAAACAATCTACATTGTTTGTGGAAACATGGAATGTCATTTTAACCTGACCAAAGATCAAGTGTTTTCTTCCTAATTTCCAACTATATTATTTGAATATAAACTCATTACTCAGTGGAAAAAATAAGACTTTTTTGTTGATGATTGAAGATTGGCAAAAAAGAGCAAACATGAATTTTATAAAAGTCTCACTGTTGTTCAAGCCCTTGCAATAACAGAAAGATTTTTCAAAGTAAATTTGGTAAATCGTGTATTTTGATTCTGAATTATTGCTTATTTAGAAATATCCAGAATTAAGTATCTATTTGCAGGCAATCCCTTGCACTTAAAAGGAAATTTTAAGTCAGAATCCAAGCCCAAAGATCATGTTTTTATTGTTCATGCATTTTGGCTGGTCATTTAAAGGATAAAATATGGATTAGGGTATTGGTATTCCTGCAGGTAATTATTTTACATATAATTTCTTTAGGCAGTTTTTCTAAATGATTTTGCAAATACTTAATTCTTTAATGAATATTCATTCTATTTCTGAGATAAAGATTTAAAGAAAAGATACGATTCACTCACACTTGTCAAATTTCAACAGAATAGAACATTACCTAGCATTTATCTTTTCAATGAACACATATATAAAGACTTCCTAACATAGCTTAAAAATGAACTTGTTTTTATGTGTGTGGATTCAAAGTTTTGGAGTGACAATGTTATTTCACGCATCTTCAATAGCTACCCAAACCACTGGTAGCTATTAGCATACATTTATCCTAAGTAATTTGTTCCTGAAAAACACTGTGGTAATAATTATGAATGAACTTATAAATACATGCATTGTCCTATATCTTGGACGAAGAGGAAGCTTATGGATAAAACCACATTGTGATGAGTTTTACACATAAATGAGATATATGTAAAGTTTGGATGACTTCCGTAAAAAAATCCATCAGACTTTGGCTCCTCATCATTAACTATTCTAGTAGTATTCTTAATTAGGATAGGCATTGTAACACCACTTTTTTTCCGATCCAAATTTATGAGCAAATGTATACGGTGGGAAAAGTCAACATACTTTTCATCCAAAGGGAAAGTTCCCTACTGTAGAAAGCCAAGAATGAAAGAACAGAGCAAAGACTCTCATGGAACAGTTTGTGGGGTGGAAACCCATGAAATTGAGCTTCGATCTTACCACCCACTAACAGAACTTGCCTGCATTTTTCCCCCCTTAAATGATATATTTATAGTCCCCAGATTGGAATGGCTTCCTTGCATATTTCCTAGTAGCTCATAGATTAGTATCATTTCTGAAAATATTGAAAAGAATGAACGTCATCCAAAACTATTGGACCCACAGCAGAACACTCAATACATACTACAGTGAGTTTTATGGGAGAAGAACCATTCAACAGTGTACACATATGCCAAATTTTAGATGTCTTTTGCTTTTAAGAGTGTATGCATAAGATCTCCAGTTCAATTTCTGACATCTGCAGGTAGGACTGGGAAAACTCCTACCTTAAATGCCTACAAACTATTGCTAATCCATGTTATCTATATACCAGTGGTCTGATTTACTAGAAAAATGGGTTTCTAACAAGTTTCTAAATGTAGAAGCAATCTATATATCCCTCCCGACAAAAGCCTTTGTCACCACCCACAGTTAAGGTACATAAATGAACAACCACTTCTGCTGTAGAATTGCTTCATTGGCCAATATATTTGGATTTAATTATTCCATTTGTAAAGGAAAATTGATAGAACATATGGTAAATGAGGTGATATTACATAATTGTTAATTTACGAGCTTTAACTAATTTTCCCCACTATAGGATTCCCCCTTTAGGCACTCCTGGTTCTTTAGTGCTTTTTATTCTATATTCAGCCATGTAAAGTCTATTGCTGTATCTAGTTTAATTCCAATAAACTGTATTTCTTCCTGTTAAATCATTTGTTTCACTTATTTCACTTCTTCCAAAGAGAGGAAGAGAGAGAATTATATTACAGCTCTTCCATTTGGTGGAGGAATTTGGAGTTTGTGGCTATATTTCTGTACCACTATATCATGTTTAAGTTTAAACGGAAGTCTACCTTTCAGATGAGTCCGATCAGATTATTTATCTCTCTAATTTTGCATGAGTCATACTGACTGTGACGATAGGAATTATTTTAATCTATATAACACATGTTTGGGCAGCAGAGTGGGGAAGGCCGTGGCTAAGCAATAGATTGGAGACTTTCTCTGCGCAACATGTGTGTTTTATCACACAGCTATGACCCCTTTTCTTTCATGTCTACTCCCTTTGCAGTATTATCTTTCAGTAAAGAATTTACCAATACCTCTTTCAGTTCTCTGCCAGTAGTTCATTCACCACACTGTGATGGCAACGAGATGGTGGTCTTGCCACAACATTAATAATATATAACATATGCCACTCAGAGCAATCCCAAAGTACTTGACAGTTGAAGGATAAATTTTATAACTAGGGAATACTCCACCCATAAATGAAATGCGACCACCTCTGGGGTGAAATGTGGCAAATGCTTTCAATAATCATCTGCTTGAGTAGCATGGGTTTTTTTAATGGCAGGAAATAAGCAGTGCCAGATCCATCTGAGAACGAAAAGGAGATATGTTGAAAATGGAGACTTCTGCTCCTGTTGGCTGCTACAAGAATCGGTTGCAAAGCAAGTCCTGGGAAATATACCTCACTATTCAAGCCACACTCCATTGCAAAAAAAAAACCCTTTTGTTACAGGCTGCCATTCTCTTATAATAAACTGGGGCATCAGATTGAATAATTGGTCTGTCTAGTTCAGTATTATCCATTAAGTGGCATTTGCTCTTTAAGCTTTCAGGCAATACAGACATAGACAGAAGAAAGCAAAACCAAGGGGAAAATAGGCAAAGTTTCATATGCTGTAATACGTTTACTTAATAACCCCAGTGATTTTCAGCCAGAGAATCACAACTTTAGGGACTATAAAAATCTCAGAAAGAGTACATTCCTGCCCTTTTTTTTTTAGTAATGTTTTGGAGATTTTATTTCAAAGTTGCATTTTGTGAACTTGAAACTTTTAAACAGGAGTATTTCAGCCAACTCTGGAAGAACTATATGCAAGTGTACTCTGCCATCAAATTAAAGCACTTTATCTTATATAGAAGAATGAAGTAACTAATCAGAAATACACATTATGATTGAGCGGGATGTGGATTGTCTGCCTCGCTATAGGAAAGCAGTGCAATCATGTTTATGATACAAAAACATGTGTTATTTCCCCAGCAGTGCAATCATGTTTGTCAAATAAAAATATATGTAATTTCCCCAGCATAGGATGCTAATGAGGATTTTGAAGCAGAATATAAAATTGCCATTATTGACACAGCCCTTATTTTCACTCCTGAAACTGCGACCCAACCACATTAAATGGTAGAATTGTATAATTTGCTCTCCCTGGTCTCTTGCTTACTGTTTACTACAGAAACTGGCCACTAATATGAAAATGGACAGCTTCTTTCATTTCCATTTGAATGTATCTATATTTGTATCAGGGTGGTATTCTACTGGTTCGGACTGGTTCTATAGAACCATTTGTTATGATTCTGTGCAGTTCAGAGAACTGGCAAATCATGCCCCTGACTGGCTCCGCCCCTCTCTCTCCTCCCCCCTCCCCACCCAGTCAGTCCTTATCGTGCATGCGCAACATCGTGCGTATGTCCAACATAACTGCGTTCTCCTCTGCCCAGTCACTCCTTAAGGTATTTCTCCCCCCTGCGACAATCAACTGTGATGGGATCCCCTTGCTGCCTTACTGCTTTACCCAGGAGGCTTCCCTGAGGCCCAGGACACAAAGGGGGCCCAGGAGGCAAACAGGGAAGCTGTGCCTCCCCTGTGCTCCATTTTTTGCCTTCCTGGTTCCAGGGAAGCTTCCTGGGAGCCTTAGGGGAGCAAAAACGCCCCCCTAGAAGCTCCTCTGAGGCCCAGAAGGCCCCCAAAATGGGTGGGGGTGGCTGCAAAAAAGCAAAAAAAAAAAAGCCATGCCCACCCAATCAGATGCCCATGCCCAGAAAGCCACGCCCACAGAACCGGTAGTAAAAAAAATTTGAATCCCACCACTGCCCCAGTGGTCTCCAAACTTGGGAATAGCATAGCTTGGGAATAGCATAGCTCCTCAGCATAGCTGACTAAGAAATTCTGGGAGTTGAAGTCCACAAGTCTTAAAGTTACCAAGTTTGGGGACCCCTGTTTTACACTCTACACTCTTGATGTAATGACCTGGGAAGACTTGACATATGAAACTATTATTGCAATTTCTTAGGTGTTCTTGTGAGGTCTTGTGCTCAAATACTTAATTGACAGAATTTATGAAGATGGGATATTCTTTCCTTCCTTGGAATGTGCAATGGGTTGGCAATTGGAAAAAAGGTCCCGGTGGCAGCTGCTTATAGTACATCATAAATGCAGCTGCAAATGTTAACCACTGTTTTATGGAAAATATGTTGAGGAAATTTTCTTTGCTCTATTCCTCTGAAGCAATTTGTTCTTGTACTCAGTGTTCTACGCACTTAATTTCTTCACCACTCACTTAGGAAGGTGTTGCTAGAGATTCTGCAGTTTGGGATCTCCCAAATCATCACGTTTCTTAATTCTTATAAATCCTTCCAAATAACTTGCATTTTTAATGTATATACAGTATTTATATTTTTTTTCAAAGTTTTAGTGATCACACAATACACTATTAAATAAAAAATGTTTTTTAAAAAAGTTATTTTTTGTACTGGAGTTTTAAATAGTTTCTAATAGTTTTTTAGTATTACATTTAATTTCTGACTATGAGGAAGGCTCTTATCATCACCTAACCTAGCAACATGTCCATTAACATATGCTAACTGTTCAAGTTCATTCTTCAAAACTGATCAGATTGCACAATGACTGTCTGAAATGACATCATGTTGTATATTTTCTTGGATTAAATTCCACATTCAATTTATGAAAATACATAAGGAAACATAAAACTGGCCACATTTTGATCAATCTTGTTCCCCCATAATTTCTTAAAGGATCTAACATTAAAATAATGAAATATGACCAAGCGTGGTTTAAGATCAGTGAGGAAGACTCTCCTAGATTTCCTACTCTGGGCCTTTTGGGTTCCTGCATCCTCTTATGGAACAAATTCAACCCTCTCTTACTATATTAGAGCAGCTTCAACCATTTCAGAATTAGCAAGGCTGTTAAGCAGTGGCTCTTCCCGGAAGCCTTGTGGACTGAACTGGATATATCTCCCTGTGGTTTGTTGAGAGAATAAACATTCTCTGTGCAGTTTAGATTATTTTAATTCTTGTTCCAGTTATGCTCAATGTATACTTAGTGGAAGAAGTTCAGTTAACTTCACATGTGTTTTGTGGTAATAATCCACAGCCATTTGAACTGGATGCATTTTTAATGTGGACAGAATCATTAGGTATTATACCTGACACGATATGGTGGAGGTAAATATTTAAAGCAACTCTTCAACCTTTTGTGCTCTTTGGCACATTTAAAACTTTGGGATCCCCTTGGGTCACTTATAAAATAACCATCATAAGGCAAGAGGCAAGGTGCTTAGTTGTAAACACTGGTGGCATGGTAAATAATAGATTTACAAAAACCTAAATACTTCAAGCCATCTGAGAAGTCCCCCCCACCATTTCATTCCACTTAAATATCTTTCCTATCGCTGTTCCAATTGAGCTTTTGTCTTTTTTCTCATGAGGTAGCAGACTTTTACTTTTCTTTAGCTATGATAGCTGAATGTTTTGCTCTGAAGTAAAGTAGCTTAAGGATAATTTAAAACCTTAGAAATCTGGAGAGCTGGGAAGCTTAATAGTATCTGAGGGTATAGTGGTGCCTATGACATTATGCTAAGATACAGGAACTAAACAGACTCATAGTTAAAGTAAACAGTAAAAAAAAAAACCTATGATGTGGCAAGAGAATAACAATGTGGTATACAAGTGTATAGTAAAAACAGTAGAAGGACAAGAAAAATCCAAATTACCATGATAGAACAAAGCAGGGACCAAAGTTATAGGACTAAAAATACTCTGCCTGAAACAGAAGACTGAGGACAATCACAGCAGACAAACTAATGGAACCAACAGTCCAATTTGCTATAATGTAGATCACAATTTCCCCAAAACAACAACAAAAAGTCTTTTTTTTTTATTTTAAGTGTTTGGAGAATGTATCTGAGACATGCAATTGACATACATTTTTTAGATTTATCCAAACATTCTTAAGAATATAGCATTTTTTGACTTTATAGTAATGCTTCTTTTGTTTAATTGCTGTTTTTATATTTTCTAATTCATATCTTCTAATTCAAAGCAGATGGCAAATAGATTTTCCACAAGTAGACTACAGTGAAATTAAAATCAAAAGCATTTTACAAACAAACTGAATCGCTTTATAATTAGAATTTTCCAAGATTGTAGCTCACTAGCATTAATCAAAGGTCATTGCCTAGATTTTAGTAATTTAAAGTAGACTACACAGTCCATTGAGACAAATATAAACATTTTATTTGTTTGGTATATCATTTTTAATTTATTATTTATGTGTACTATATATCATTTTTAATTTATTTAATTTATTGTCAACAAGTGTCTTTCTAGGACTAGCGCAACCATTCCTTTTAATCAGAATTGCAAGTGCATGTCCAAAGTACCAGTTTTCTCTTATTTCTGTCTAGACCCCAAAAAGTAAAATTACTACTAAGCCTGAACTACAGAGCTTCAGTTCAATAAATCTGAAGCAGTCCTTATTAATAAAATTATTATAATGTGGTTTGCTTTTGAAATATCTTGTTATTAACTTAAAGTCACTAAAACAAGGCAAATTATAACATATAAGGTGGCTGCTTCTCCCAAAACAGATGGCAAATGGATTTTCCAACAGTAGAATACAGTGGAATTAAAATCAAAAGCATGTTATAAACAAACTGAATTGCTTTATAATTAGAATTTTCCAAGATTGTAGCTTCCAGGGAAAGCGGTAAAGTCATTGAAATAATTAATTTGGGGTTTTTCCGTTTATTTACTGTCCAGCAAGATAACAAGAAACAGAATGTTAAAAAAGATGCAGCTGAAGAATATTACTCTTTTATACTTTCTAAAACCAAGATCCTAATTAAGTATTTTATTTTACTTTTTTGTTGTTAAAAAAACAATGGAAAATGAAATTTGGTACATTAGCAATGAAAGCTGATCTTCTGCTCAGTCATGGCAGTAGTGGAAACTGCTCTTGCTACAACTAATGTTCTTGGTTTTTTTTTCCTATGCAAGTTCAAACATACACCCTAGTGTCTCCTTGAAAAAAAATGTCATCTTCTTTCTTAACAGGAAGCTATATGATCCAATGAAGAAGTGAGGTGGAGACCTTTTTTGTCATGGTGGCATGACACTAGAATACACTCCCTAAAGAAGTCCTGCCAGCTGACGCCAACATGATAATATTTTTGGCCCCAGGTCAAGATGCTTGTATTTTTCCAGGCATTTTAATGGATTTGCTTTTGCTTGGGGTATTATTGCTTTATTGCTTGTTGCGTCTCCATTTTATTTTTTGCATGGTTATTTTGTTTGGTTTGAAAAAAAATCTATTTGTATTTCTTGAATGTTTTATATTCACTGCCATGGGATCTATTTAGTGTAGACATCTCAAAATTAAATATGTACTTTAAAATATGCTAAGCTTTTAATAAGCATTGATCTTCTTAATCATGAAAAACACATGATCAATGGGATCTATGGCACATTTTTGGAAATAAAAACTACCAGTTGTTTGCTGATGTACAAACCTTGGCAGAACAGAACAATAAGCAGGAATCTGCACAGCACTAAGTATGATATTGTCCCTGAGATCATCAGTGTGTCTGGAGATCCCAAAGTGCCCATGGACATCTCCCTAGATACCATCATACACCTTGCTCATTTGACTTCTTACATTTTGAAAAATAATAAAAATACACTCCACTTGAAGGCCATTGGTGTTGATAGAATCACCCAATTGAAAAAGGCAACTTTATTTGGAACAGCTTTTATCCTGTGGCAATATCTTTAACACCTTTAACACAATAACATCTGCATATCCCAGAAAGTAGGTAAGATCTCAAGAAGGATAAAAATATCAAATCCAGTGTAAACATCTGGCTGACTGTGCAATGAACTATAGTAATAACTTAATTAAAACGCGGCTCCAAAAATGCCGGTGATTCTCCCATTCAAGTGAAGTCATGTGTTTTCTATAAAAGGAAAAGGGTAAATGGCATTGTTTGAAGATGTGGCAACTTACCTGGAAAAAAAAATCAAGAAAAATAAATAGTGATGGAAGGGAGAAAATAAGAATAGTTCTGCAGGAAGGTAGGTGGTTAGCAGTTGACAGGAGCATTTTCTGAGAATGTCCAATGGATATTCTCAGCTAAAGCAACTAATTATCATCAATATCAGTGGCTTTCTTCCATTTTTCTAAAAGTACTGTGCAATGACAGTAAGTCTATATAAATGTACACTCCTATTACTTTTTTCTCTGCCACACATAATGAATTTTAATCGCCTCTTTTTCCATGAAGAGGTCAAGTATGACAAATTCAGTTATATGGTTCCACCTTAATATTTGTTATCAGATTCTGAGGAAGTCATCATCAGTGGGAAACAATGTCAAAAACCCCAACATCTTTCTAGACATTTTGTGTTCAACTTCAATTAACCAATGAAGTGTGTGTGTGTGTGTGTGTGTGTGTGTGTGTAGTACAGTTAAGCCAGTTATATACAGTATATTACAATTAAGAAGCAATGCTCTTTATGGCTTGCCCTGACATAGCTGTGATGCTGTACAGTTGTACATTCTAAGATCTACAAGTTTGTTATCCATTTTGTTTGCATTATGCTTGTTGCATTGAAATTTCTGCCACCAGCTAAGCTGTTTTGATAGGGCAAAACCATTAAATAGTTGCAGCCCAGATTCTGTGAGGCAAATCTATCAGGATTCCACAAACATTTTAGGGCAACCTGGAGGTAATTAAGAATGCTGGAGAAGGGGGGGAAGTGCAGGAAGAGTGAACTTCCAGGAAATAGATGGAAAAAGAAATTCAAGTAAGAGTGGACTATATTCTTTCAGATTTGGGCTGAATTCTACCACATACCCGTACATTTCTTATTTTGAGATTTTTCTTATTATAATTTGGAAATACTTTTATAAATTCTATTTTCCCTACAATAAATAATAGCAAAGTGAAACAATTGACATAGGAAGAAAGGTAGAACATAATAATAAACTCATACATATATCTCTGTACTAGTTGTATACTCGTGCTTCACTACAAAAGTATGTGATCGGGCTTAGTGTTTGGGGAGGAAAATAAGGGGAAAAATTGTACCTCTGCCTACCATCAGTATTCATCCGGCTAGTGTCCTGTCAGTGTGTAAGAGAGTTGAAGGCTGTTTGGAAACTGAAACAGTATTTGCTGTGTGCAAAAGAAGAAGACAGCAAGGAGCCTGGGCATGGCTTAGCTCAACTATTCTGTACTAAAGCTGGTTGCTGCTGTGAAACTGAAACTGAAACTCCTCTCCTCTGCTTGTGTTTTGCATTTTGAACAGATTTGTTTTCCTGTAGAACTCCTTAGCATCAGAGCGTGTTAATAATAATATACGAAATGCTCTGATGGTCATTTTCAAAAAATCCTTTCTTAGTGGGCACCTAGAAGCCCAAAGAAACATACATGCCAAATTTCAAGTTTGTAGGCTTTATGGTTCTGGAGATTTTGTGATGATGTGTGAGCGGTATTTTGCTTTTATATACTGTATATAGATTCTGAAGTTTTTGAGACATTGTTCACGTGTAGTTTTAAATGATTTATCCTTTTATTATTAACCTTTTCCTTTCCTTTCCTTTCCTTTCTTCTCCTCTCCTCTCCTCTCCTCCCCCTTTTTCTTCCCCTTCCTTAGACTCATATCTCTGGGTTACCAAACCTTCATTAATTTGTTTTTTCTTAGATATTTTTCATGTATTTAAAGCAATGTGTCCCTGTTTTTCTATAATTTTCTTACAGCTACTGTATAGTTATGGTCATAGCAATAAATTGTTATGTTGATAAATTGTGCATTACCATGATATGTTACTTTGATGCCCTCAAATTTTCTGCATTTTGTAACTATCAATATATCATTGGATCATAAGACTACATTAATCTAAGAAGGCAGAACAAAAACTGGAAAACTGAACAATTTCATTGTTTTTTTCTGCTTTGTACAAGTAAGTCTCTAACCAACTATTTCACTAAACAGGATCAGCAATTATTTCAGGCCATATATGGATACAGGTAACAACTTTCCATTTATTGTGTAAAATTATGTCCTCTTATTCCACATGGATTAGTTATTGCTAGATTTAAAATACTTATTCTATGGTCAAATAATGTATGCTTGGTACAATGATCAGTCATAATTTAATTTGCAAATTTTGTTATGTCTAGTTATCTACTAACTTATAAATTAAATGATAAATATGGAATCTTTGGGATGTGATTCAATTAAGTTATTCTTCAGGGTGGTCTTGATATAAGATAAAAATGGAAAAAATAATGCTATTCTTGATTCCAAGAACACTTAATGTAAGGAATTTATTCCACAACTCTCTGACTTTTATTACTATTTATCCATGATACGCTTCAATTTTTATTAGATGTTTATATATTTCATGCACAGAATTACCGGTCATCGTTGGTAATAGCTATGAGATTTAAATAAATGGGATAATGTATTTAATTAGTAGTTAAATTAGCAAGATTTCCATCCTAATTTTGCCCGCATCTGACTTCAAATGCCATAATGGTAATATTTTCTAGACGATAATAGGCCAATACATGAAACTGGGTAATGTTCCAATAAATCAGAGTTATCTAACTTTCTGTTGACATATTCATCCATGAGCATAAATGAAGCCAATCATACATTAAATCATTGCTAGTATCATAAGTATGATTTAAATAACATTCTTTTCATACTTATTTTTATAAACATTTCAAAATTAATTCCATATTCTGATCAGTTTTAATTTTTAGTAGCCATAGATTATTGCATGTAGTGTTATCAGGGACAAGATACACAAATACAAAGCTTGAAGGACTTGGCTATAACTAAAAAATATATAAGCCATCTTCTATCTAGGGCAATGGTGATATGATTGAGTTTATCCAATAAAGGTTCAAGGTAGAATATAGGGTGTTGTATTTGTTTTCTGCTGGTCTCAGGCTCAACCTGATCTGAAGGACAAATTAACAGCTCATCCTTCTTACTTTCTCCAAACTACTGAAGGTGATGAAACTGGAATTTTATTTTACTCCTAGCATGTGATGGCATCCTTAATCATACCTTAATGCAGGAGTGCCAGCAAGTATTATGAGAGCAGAACAATGTATGTGCTAACAGCCTAATCTAATCTAAAAATCTTAAAATCACTTTTTGTCACTTTGAATGTACATTAATTGGCATCCATTAAAATGAAATTGTGTTGCTTACAGCTCTCAAAGGGTCTCTATCTCTAATATACACTACATAAACATGACAAAATACATACATACATACATATGCATATACCCACATATATTATATGACACAGAGAATCAACACAGTCTAGTTCAGATGTATACATGTACATGGCAAGAGAAATAAATTTTGTGAGTTTTCTTGCCAATAGCTCACCTGTTAGGACAGGTGGCTGAAGTGCCTGTTGCATTTGTCTTGATTAGGAATATTTCCCAGCAGTGTAGTCTATGAAGTATTATAGAAGGCAGCTATGTGTTTAAATGCAGCAGTAAGAAACATTTCTACCACAAGACATTGCCTCCAGATGATGGAACATCTGGGTTCAAGAGCAATGCATATAAATAACACTTAACAAATACCTGAGGCAGATGTCTAATTTTAACTACCACAATTTTTCCCAGCCTCATAGTCACCTAACATGCTGACTTGGAGAAATGTAATCATGTCACATCTGCAAAGCAACAAAATGAGAAAAACTGATTTAATAGTAATAACAATTCTGAAGTAATAAAATTGAATTGATCAGTTTTTCTTGATTCATTTTCAGTTTGAATATAGGTCAATGACTAATTTAAATCATATGTTTATCTTTATTCATGGTTAGCAATAACTGTTTTGAAAATTGTGGTGTAATGGTATGTCTCAGTTTGCTCTATTGTAAGGATTGTTATTGTAGAGAACAGGTGGGAGTTACAGTATCTCAGCACTCAAACTCAGTTATGTTGCTATCAGTATGTGTTTTTATCAATATGGATCAAAGAAGTTATCAACTATATTCATAAAATAAGTGAAGTGGAAATTTGGCCAATAAGGTACTTAAGGCATAGGTTGGTTTTGTTCTGTATTCCAGCCTCAATAGAGGAAGAGAAAAAAAAGGATCGAAGGAGACAAATTTGATTGCCTTTGAAAGCCCGAGCATAAGATATTTGAAGAGTTTCTTGCGTAAAAGGGGAAGGGAGGGATTCTTGCCCCTCCCTGCAATTCAAATTGAGGCACAGAGCTTAGCATTCCACATTCACTCCTGGCTTCAACATTACTTTGCTTTATCACAAATCCAAATTAATTGTCTTTATACTGATGGGCTTCAGGACTTCAAATTAATCATCCTTTTTACTGTTCTGTATTCTGTACAGTGGTGGATTTGTCTTCTGTACAGATGCAGAAAGATAAACTCAACAAGACGTCCATAACAAAGTACATTTATTGATTCATCAGGTATCCTCATAGCTCACACAGATGAAGTTCTTCTTTAATGACCAATCCTTTGCATATCTGTCTTGTAGGTAAAAAGATGATTATCTGCTATCCTTTTTCCCACATATCGTGGCAATAGAAGTAGAACAGTTACCATGAGTCTGTTAGTTCAGCCAAGAGTGAGGAAAACTCCCCCAACTCCTCGAGGGTCAATTTAGTGACCAATCAGGATTACTGATGTGGTCATGTGATATGGACTATATTTTCCAGGATACATTTACCATGATGCATTCCCTTAAGGGGACAGCTCACAATTGCTACCTAACTATCCAAATCCCATTAACTCTAAACTGTCTGGACAGCACAGGTTTTGATTTTTGTGTGTGTTTGTTTTGCCTTCAAGTCAATTTACGACTCCTAATGACTGTCTGGACAAATCCCTGATGTTTTTTTGGCAAGGTTTTTTAGAAGTGGTTTCCCTTTGCTTGCTTGCTTCCCAGGGCTGATAGAGAGAAATTGACCCAAAGTTACCCAGCTGATTTCTTGCCTAAGGCAGGAGTAGAACTTCCTGACTTGTAGCCTGATGCCTTAACCACTACATCAAATCAGCTCTTATAAACCCTGTGTACTTACACCATAATATATTTCTAATATATTCCTGGAATATATATCCTTTAAATATAACTAGGAACAAATATATTATTCCAACTTGTTTCTCTTTATGCATATAAACCTTTGATCCTAAAATATTACCTAAATAGAATGGTGTGAGTGGCTTCAAGAAAGTCAGATTTTGAAGAATGAGATGCAAATGTTAAAACTAAATCAATAAAAAGGTTTAACAAATACTTTATGCTAAAAAGAAAAAGCAGATACAATGTTTAACAAAGACTTTAGTACAAATATAATGAATAGCATATAATGAAAACATTATAGAATGAAGATATAGATTAATATTTTTTAGTAATTTTCTTAATACCCAGTCCTTACAGTACTTTCAGAAATTATTTTATAGCTTCAAATCCAAATATCCATTTTTAAATCTCTGTCTTTTAATAGTAGTAGGAGTAATAAGCCTGAAAAATTTCCTATAGAATACGACTGGCTGCAATTAATAGCCCCCAAGTGGGTGCTGACTCATCAATTCTAATTAAACAACCATTGATCTGAAGGAAATACCTTTCCATTTCAACTGTTATTGCAGATCTCTGTAGGGAATGTAAAGTTTTTTACAATCAAAATTTAAATACTATTGTGAATTTCTCTATTAGCAGAACTGTATCTGCCACAATATATTAAATAGTTGACAAAGTTGTTTACTTCAATCTTTTTATTATCATTTGTACAAATCTATGGGGGTGATATTTGAATCTTATTCTCAAAGTTCTGCTCTTATTTTGTTTCAGTCTGAAGAATGGGCATATAATTATGCTCTAGTCTGTAACATTCCCACTTATCTGTTTCATATCCTGTTTTCTCTGTCCTTTTCTAAGGGATTAATTGACTGATTTTATAACTGTCAACGCTGAGATTTACAAGCTTAATATATTCTCGGAAAAACTTTCATTTAAGACTTTGATATGCATACAGAAGATAAGGAGATAATCCATTATCTTCAATCTAAGTCATGAAAGTAATTGGAAATGATCCATGGGAATTAAGACACCAGTTCATGATGAATGAACAAATTCAGCCTCAAAGTTATATTTTAGAGGAATGTAATTTTTTAACTATCTTTAAAGACTTTCCATACATAATATATAACTTTTTAAGTAGTTTGACGTAAAAGTTGCTATGGATTACTGAGGTCAAACTATCTTATTCCAGGCAGTCACAAAGAAATGCTAGTGATATTTATATTTCTTCATGGGCTGCTTACCTGTTGTTCATATCAGTGGTGGGATTCAAATTTTTTTGCTACCGGTTCTATGGGCGTGGCTTGATGGGTGTGGCAGGGGAAGGATACTGTAAAATCTCCAGTCAGAGGTGATATTTGCCGGTTTTCTGAACTATTCAAAATTTCCGCTACCGGTTCTCCAGAACTGTTCAGAACCTGCTGAATAACCACTCTGGTTCATAAAGCTTTCAAAGCTTTGCTTTGCTGGCTGAGGAATTCTGGGAGTTGAAGTCCACAAGTCTTAAAGTTGCCAAGGTTGGACACCCCTGAGGTAGACTGAGCCTTCCATCCTTCTGAGGTTGGTAAAATGAGGACCCAGATTATGGGGGCAATATGCTGACCGAAAATCGCTTAGAGAGTGCTGATGATATACCATTATGAAGTCTTATTGCTATTGCTATTATCTCTTTTAATGAAATATTATCCAAATCCCCAAGATTTAAGAAATTACAGACCACTGTAAGAATGTTTGCTATTGTTAAAAATTTAAATTTATTTTAGCTGGTTTTAACATTTACTAATTTTTGCTATTCCTGAGTAAGCAATTAAATATTTACAGAAGTAGTTCAAAATCTGAAATTTGACAATAGAATCTGACTTTGATTTTATCAAACACGTAACTATGTAAGGTAGAAGTAAACTAAATGTTTTAAAACAGGGGTGCCAAACTTGATTTCATTGAGGGCCACATCAGAGTTGTGTTTGACCTTGGGGTGGGCCATGGCCAGAATGGGCATGGCCAGCTCAACATCACTCATGTTGGGGTGCCTATGGTGGCCTGAGCTCTATGCCAGCAAAAATAGGCTCCCAAGCTATATTTCCAGCTGCAACAGGCTCCTGCAACCCTCTGCCAGCAAAACCAGAGCTCATGAGGCCCATGCACAATCCTCCCGAGCTGTTTCCAGCTTCAATGGCTTCCTGCAACCCTCTGCCAGAAAAAAATGGAGCTCTGGAGGGACTCATGTGGCCCTCTGGGGCTCTGTTTTCACTGGCAAAGGCACCACAGGCCGGTCCTACACTGTTTCCAGGATGGTCCTATGGACCAGATCAAAGCACCCCACAGACTGGATCCAGCTCACAGGCCTTGAATTTGACACCCCTGCTTTAAAAAATCCTCCTCTAAACTAAAATTCTCCAGATATTCAGCTTCCACTTCTAACCATGGACTGGGAGGTCCAAAATATCCAAAGTATATGTAATTCAGTATATATTAGAATAGTAAGAAATTTGTTTATGTATATACAAATTAATGTATATTAATGTGTTGCAGATTCTGTAAAAACCAAACACTCTATCCATAGACTTGCCTCATGATACCTAATGATAATGCAGTTTAGGAATAACCAACTGGAATAATATTTTTAAAATAGACAATGACATATTCAAAGGATCTTCCGTGTCAAAAACCTCCTACATTTACAGAGCTATATCTGGAGAAAGGACTCCAGGCTTCTAACATTCTTCATATTAAATTAGTATTGTACGAGCAGAAAGCTATCTGTTATTCTTAAGGATTTTTTTGTGTGTAAGTGTATCCACACATCTCATATTACTAAGATAAATGTTAACTACATAATAAACCTGCTTAGGATAGGCATACATATTTCCAACTACTTCAGACTGTGTAGTAGGGATGCTTAATATTATTTTTGTTCCATGAACCATTCAAAGTGAATTGACCTAAACTAGATTTTCAAGATTAATATGAACAAACTGGAACAAAGCTACTCCAGTTTCTTATTTTAAAAAATAACCAAAATGCACCCACACCTACATACTTGAGGTTAAGACATGTATGGATATGCTGGTTTGAGGAGAAAATGTATTTATTTAGTTATATTATTTATGAAGAAATTAAAATAGTTTTTTTTCTGAAATGCAGCTAAATATACTATTTGTGATTTCTAGTCAAGATGGCTCTGTTTTTATTACTCAAATAACTACTTAATTTATTTTATTGGAACCAGAAATGTGATTATCTTTTATTTTGTTATTGGAGGGGGTCTGGGTTATTTTAATTATTTTGATGGCTTCCAAGAAAGCTTTGCCATCAACTACTCATCTCCTCCTCCCCTCCCCCGTAATAATCATAAAAATTGAGAAAAGATTCCCACAAAAGTTGAGAAATGTTAGCAATCAGAGACATATAAAATACATTAAGAGTACACTACTCTGAAAATTGTAGATTTGAAAGGGCTGAGAAGTATATATCTTAACTGAAAGAAGGAAATGGTGATTCACTCCAGTATTCTGCCAAAAAAGCCAAACAGATAAACACAATCAGGAGTCTATTAACAAGATAAGCCCTTCATATTGGAAAAGAGTCAATGTGCTACTTGGAAAGACCAGAGCCAAGCACAAGTAGCACTGATGTTTATGGTATGGCTAGATTAAAGACAAAAGGATATCCAGCTATTCCTACACTCATAGGCAAAATGTGTATAATGGCAGAATATGAAACAGAAAAATGGTTTGGAGCTTGGAAATGAATGGGTCAAGGCTGTGTCCTGCCACCTTGCTGATTAATCTATATGCAGAAAATATTATAAGACTAGAAGAAATAGAAATTGGAATTAAAATTTCTATAATACTAATGACATCGTTGAAATATCTACAAACAAGAAAGGCTTAAGAAATTTTTGTTGAAGTTGAAAGCCAGGAGTGCAAAAGCCCAGCTGTTGCTCAACTTTTAAATAAATTAAGACTATGTCAACAGACAATACTAACCAAATGCTTAAAGGCAGATAAATTGAAGTAGTTACAAGCATTATCTTCCTAGGCTCAGCATTTTACATGTCTGTAGCCATGAAATAGAGATGTCTGCCACGTGAAGAAAAGATTATGACAGATCTAGACAAAATATTTAAAGCACAGAAACATCTCAATGACAACAAAGGGATATATTATCAAGGTTGTGGTTTTCAGAATTACAAGATAAAGCTATGAAAGCTGGAGTATCAGAATGAATGATTGAATAAAAATGGATATGAGTGAGAAACTAAATTTTAGAGAATAACTTGGACTACAAGAAAAACCAGTTGTTCAATACTAGATGAAGTAAAAGCAGACTATGTACTGAAATACCGTGTTTCTCCAACAATACGACCTCCCCCAATAGGAAGTCCCAGCATGTTTTATAGGCATGAAATGAAATTAAGCCCCTCCCCCCAAATTAAGGCCTATATTAAAACATGCGAAATGGGGGGTGTTGTTGTGCTGGGGGGGCTTGCCATTAGGAAGTACTTTTGTTGCACAACCGGATATGGTGCTGCCTGCATTGACCTCGGCGTTGGTGGGGCACTTTGTATCGGGAGACCTTCCACCACCATTGCTTTCCCTTCTCCCCGCGCTGCCACAGTGTTTACAGCAACGCCGTGGTGTTTGGCACAGCCACACGGCATTTGGCACAGCCACATGTGGCCAGCCAGGGTTCTTCCCTGCAACCGCAGCCCGGCAGAGACACTCGGCTTCAGGCGCTCCTGTCGCCGCCTTCCCGGGCATCGTTCGAAGGCAAAGCCCATTCTTTTAAAAATGATGCCTTACTACCGGTACGACAAAGCCTCCCCTGCCTGAGAGGGCAGCCCAACCCCACGTGGGGAGGCAAATCTCCCAGGGCCGCAGCACAGGATGGGCCCATCCCAGGAGAAGCACCCAGCCACCATCCCTGCCTGGTGCCGGGCAAAGCGTGAAGAGCTTCACCTGGGGTGCCCAGTGCAGCTGACAGGCGGGCCCTTCTGCCCATCGGCGGAGCTATGGCCAAGGCAGTGAGCGCCTCCCTGCCGGGTCCTCCACTTATCCTGCCAGGGCCGCACCGCAGCTGGGTGGGCTGAGCAGAGCTGGGAAAGCGAGCCGTGGGTGCACGCTCACCTGCCAAGTGAAAGAGCTGGGCTGACCCGAGCTTGGCTTCCCAAGTTCCTCCAGCCCGACCCGAAGGGGCCACCAGGAGAGGCTGCCCAAGGCAGTGATAGCATCCACCCATCCGCGGACAGGCAGGCGAGGCGACGGCAGCGCTGCTTCCCTGGCCAGCAGGTCAGATGGAGAAAGCGCAAAGCCGCCTGTCCTTTCCACTCCTCACCCAGCCCGTCCCCATCCCCATGCATCTCCAAATGCGCCGGCAGCTCCAAAAGCTGCAGTGGCATGGGCATCGGCGCTCAGTCAGCGGGGCTCAGCTCAGAGGAGGACACGGCATGGGCCGTCGCCTTGCCTCCCTATCCACAGATGGGTGAGCGCTATCACTGCCTCAGGTGGCCTCTCCCGGTGGCCCCTTTGGGGTCAGGCTGGAGGGACTTGGGAAGGAAGCCAAGTTTGAGTCATCCCAGCTCTTTCACTTGGCAGGCAGGCGCGCACCCGCAGCTTGCTTTCTCGGCTCTGCCCGGCCCACCCAGCTCCGGCGTGGTCCTGGTGAGATGAGCGGAGGACTTGGCAGGTAGGCACTCTCTGCCTTGGCCATAGCTCCGTTGACAGGCAAGAGGACCCACCTGTCAGCTGCGCTGGGTACCCCAGGCAAAGCTCTTCATGCTCTGCCCAGAGCCAGGCAGGGATGGTGGCTGGGCGCTTTTCCCGGGGTGGGCCGATCCTGCGCTGTGGCCCCGGGAGATTTGCCTCCCCACGTGGGGTTGGTCTGCCCTCTCAGGCAGGGGAGGCTTTGTCGTACCGGTAGTAGGGCGTCGTTTTTAAAAGAATGGGCTTTGCCTTCGAACAATGCCCAGGAAGGCGGCAACAGGAGCGCCTAAAGCCGAATGTCTCTGCCGGGCTCCAGTTGCAGGGAGGAGCCCTAGCTGGCCCCGCATGGCTGTGCCAAATGCTGCGTGGCTGCGCCAAATGACGTGGCATTGCTCCAAACGCCATGGCAGCACGGGGAGAAGGGAAAGTAACGGTGGTGGAAGGTCTCCCGATACGAAGTGCCCCACCAACGCCGAGGTCAACATCCAAGCCATTGTTGCCCGCCCGCCTGATTATGCAAGGGTGGGGGATTAAGTCACCCCCAACAAGATGGCCTAGCCATTTTTTCGGGGCTCAAAAAAATAAGACCTGGCCTTATTATATGAGAAATACGGTATTAATAATGACACTTTGTAAAATGATATCAATGAGTTCATAATGAATCAGAAGTGACTGAATGACTGAACAACAACAGCAACTACTCTTGCAATTAACCTTGTTAAGAATAACAACTTGATATTGAGAAGACAAGTCAAATTGCAGCCTCTTTTTTCAGACAGTTAATAAAGTCTTTTTATGATGAAGTTTTACATGCTTGATGAGAGAGTTGAAATCTTAAGGAAAGATTATTGTGTTGGTATCGTTTAATAGACAAGAATAAATTTCATACTATAATCATCCCAGATTATAAACAGGACGAACAGTGCAGGAAGGCATTTAGTCTCGCAAGATCTATTGCTCATGATAGGAATTTTCAATTTTAGTATTTAACTAGATTTTTTTAAAGATAATTGGATGAAGATCAGTCTTTTGAAATTTTTCAGAAATGTCTTTAAAAGTCTAAAACCTTCTATGCTTTAATATCCCCTATTTTTAACTTCAGGCTGCTAAACTATTTATTTTTAGCTAGTATTTAAGTTTTCACTTTTAAATTTTATCTTGGATAGAAACAATGTTATGGTAAACCACAATCGTTTTTTAGCTATATCATGTCCCTATAGTTGTCTAATAGCACAAAAGTGAAAGTGGACATTCTTGTCTACTTCCTCTAAATAAAGAGAAAGTAGCAGAATACAAACCATTAATCTTTACTTTAGATGTAGACAACTCATATAACATCTTGATCCATTTTATGAATTTCAAAAGAAATCCACACCTGGTTAATGCAAAAACAAACATGAACTATTTATATATTTTGTCTATATATTTGTCAATATATATAAACAATAGATATAAGGATTCCCTTTCATCTATATATAAAAGGGCTGCAAAAGGTGGCCCCTTTTGCAATATAAGCCAGTTTCCAAGTGTCTCAAATGTGATCACATAACCTCAGGGCTGCTACAATGGTTGTAAGTGTGAAAAACGGCCATAAGTCACTGTTTTCAATGCTTTGCTGTGGTCAGTAAATGAACTGTTGTAAGTCGAGAACCACTTGTAGTCTTCTTTTTATTAACTGGATCTATGTAATTAAGATGAATTTTACTCCAAACTAGATTTATTTTAAGAGGTTTTCCTATTTTTATGCCTTCACGCAATTTCAATCAAATTTATAGGAAATTAAATGATTTCTCTGGCAACAACTTGCTGGGAAGATTTCACTGTGCAAATTGAAATTACTTAAATTGGAATGACCTTCCAGGATGTTTTTCAACTTCCCAGTCTAGCCTTCAGACCTGGGATTCCCTGGTGGCCTGGCCTGCTTAGCTTTTCAAGATCAGCCAAGGTTGACCACATTAGTTGGAACTCAACAGAAGCATTTTCCATTTTCATTTAATTAGCCCATGAATGATTAAATGAAGGTTTCTGTATGTTTTGGCTTATCTCATAGTTGAAGTTACTTCTGATATTTAACCTAACATACCCACATTCAGATTATACTTTGAATTGTACTTTTTTGTCAACCAGAAAGAGCCATAGATCTCACGAGAAAGGAAATGAGAACTTAAAATATCTATCTGTGAATGTCTTGTGTAATAATGCATTACTTATCCATGACTAACTTCAGAGAAAGTGTTGCAGACTGTAATCCACACTCTTAAGCGCACACCAAATGTCCAAATGGATACCCACAAAATCTGTCTCTCCATTAATTCTGTAAAGCAATTCCACCATCCCTTCAGCAATTTATATGCAACCACACGCATTCAGGTTTGAGGAAAATTCTAGCCTCACAAAAATGTTGGTATTTGTCAAATTGGTGATGTTGTTGTTCCCCTCCCCCGCCTCCCACCATTTTTACTGCAACCCAAATGTCTCAAGACTAGGAAAATCTATTTCACATGCTCCACATCAATTCTAAGCTTCGTCTGCAAGAAGAAACCTTACTGAATTGGGGAAAGGTCAATGCTGCATTCTTCTTTTAAATGGCTCAAAAAGGCATCCCGATGCCACACAGGAAAATGGGTGTAGTCAACATAAACCATTTTCTAAACACAGGGCATAAGGATTTAATTATAATAAATTACACCAATAACTTTTCTTGCTAATGAACAAAATGCTTCCATAACCTCAGGAAAGAGACATAAACTCCATACACAGATTATTAGTCAAATAATTGAATAATTTAGTAAAATATATGTCATGTAAAGAGGGAAGTAATTTACATGTTTATATGCATTTGTGGCACACGGCAGAGAACATTAGGTGACTGAATCCCTCTTACTTTTTATTTTTAACCATGTTTTATGCATGCCTATGTCAATATATAACTATAGATTTCTTTGATTTTGCAGGGACTTTGATACGCTGGAGTGTCAGTCTTGTTTTTTCCCCACTTTTTCTTTCCAGTCTTTATTCTTTTGTGTTGTGTATGCTCTTTGCCTGACAACAAGAGCTTTCAATGACACATGAAAGCATTTCCAGGAGACCATTTGACAAAGGCATGTAGTAAAAAGTAACAGGCAATAAATAATAATATTATTTTAACCAATTAACTATTAAAAATAGTCTCTCAACTAAAGGTGAAATTAAGAAACATTAATATCTAAGTGTATTTCTTGCATTCCAGTTAAGCTTCATATCAACATTCTGTATTGCATTTTGGAGGCCTTGAATTTGATGTAAAAAGGTTGAATAAGATTCAAAACATCTGACTCCTAAACTATTAATAATAAAGATAGTAGGTAATCATTCTATTCGCCATGGGCGAATAGACAGCAATATAAATCCAATAAATAAATAAATAAACAAGCAAACAAATAAATAAAATAAATCATTATGCTACATTTTCAAGGTTCAAAGGTGTGAATTTTTCATTCTCTCAGTCCACCAAAATTAGCATGGCTTGTTGGTCACAGGCTAACCAAATTCAGTACAGCATAAACTTTAGTTCTCAACTTGGGCATTTTAATACTTTTATGCTTCCCACAGATGGAAAAGAATAGATGGAAATTATGTCTAGGAAGACTTTCATGCAGTTTTAGATGGTTCATTAATCAAGGCCTTTCTGGAATGGAACATTGGTAAGAATCACTCATGATGACCTTTTCATGTCACGGTCAGAGTACTACCTTAGTACTGGGCTGTCCTTGGAGGCTACCCAACCAACTGATGTGGAATGCAGCCTACTTGTTAATGGAAAATAGGAGGAGGAAGGTGTGTTGGATATGTTTGCTGCCTTGAGTTATTTGTATATGTGCTGGTTAGACAGCATATAGTTAGTTTGGGAATGGGAGCTGTCCCCTTAAGGGAATGCCTCATGGGAAATGTAGTTAATGCCTCATGGGAGATGTAGTTCATGTCATGTGGTCACACCTGTACTCCTGATAGGTCACTGAATTGACCTCTGGTTGGGTTGGGGGAGTTTTTTTCATTCTTACTTGGATCCCAGCAACATGCTGTATCATTTTGGGATGAAGATAACTATCTTTTCACACTATGAAGACAACAATGCAAAGATTGGATATTAGATGAATCTCAACATAACTGTGATTTGTACCTTGAGGATTCCTGATATAATCCAATAAAGAAACTTTGTATGTTTAGTTAAGTTTAGTTTATTGTCATTGCATCTCGTACAACGAAATCAAACACCATCTTCAGTGCACATCATGACCATGAACATGAACATGACACAAACACACATCCTTCACCCTGCACACATTGAACCGGAAACCCCCGACACCACACCAACACTGCACTATACAGCAAAATTCAAAAGAGCTACTGCCCTGGGATAGACGCTGTTTTTCAGCCTATTTGTCCTTGTTTTTATTATTCTGTACCATCTGCCAGATGGTAATAGTTCAAAAAAAGGGTTCCCAGGATGAGATGGATCTTTGAGTATGGAAGCCTTTGTAGTGTTTAGCTCCTTATCCCAGGTATTTTGGGAAGATAAATATTGCCTGAGACAAGAAAGTGAAAAGGTAGGGAATCTGATTTCCTATAAATCAGTGACAAGTCAGTAGCACGAGGACTTCAGCCTCTCCACACAGGAGAGTAAAAAACCCATTTGAATGGTTGCTTAGAAGGTACAAGGAAGGGTCATTAAATTCCTCTACGGGCAAGACGAGAGAAGAGGAGCCGTTAAGCATATAGATGTTTACATCCCTGCTGTTTCTCTGTCTCTCCCTGCGAGCCCTCCTGTTTGGTGCTAAGAAAGTTATTGTCTTCAGACCTTTTACAAACTGCAGTCGAACATTGGACATTAGATGAATCTCAACATAACTGTGAGTTACACTTTGAGAATGCCTGATATAATCCAATAAAGAAACTTTGTATGGAAGCCTTTGTAGTGTTTAGCTCCTTATCCCAGGTATTTGGGGAAGATAAATATTGTGTGGGACAAGATAGTATAAATAATAAAGGCAGGTTACAAATAAATAAATAAAATAAATAAAAATGAGAACAATAATGTCATCAAATTACATTAGTGCTGATGGAAATAAATAACTTGTTGATTTGTTGCTGAGTGCAATTCAGCGTGGCTTAGGATTTGAGAGACTGCCATTTCAACTAGAGTTTACCTGCTCAAATAATCTTGACAAAGAATGAATGTTGAATGTTGAAAATTCCCATTCCCTGTGAAGCATGGCATTCATTTTCTGCTGGAATAATTCACCTGGTGTAAATAATTTCAGCATTTGCAATTTAGATGGTCAAGAATCTAGTTAGGAGTTGGCTTTTCCAGACAACATTTGACAGTATTTCAATTGGAAAATTGAATAGACAGGTGTATCTAGCATCTGGCATTATAATAATGATGATTGTTTTTGCAAGCTTAGATTTAGATGACTGAAGTGGCATAGAAGCCACTGTAATAAATAAATAAAATAAATTTCAGTTGTAAACAGTCCCACACGTGTTAGGCAGTGCTGTGGATTCAGGAATGGTACAGATCTCAATCAGGATGTGCACAAATCAATTCCACCTAAAATGTTTTCTGTTATAAAGAAAATTGTATCTGTCATATTTTTATACAGCTTTCCTCTTTTGCCTTCTGACTTAGTCTCTTTCTAGGAACAAATCATATCACTCCTGGATTTTCTGTTCCAGGAAACTTACCATATTTGAACTTCAACACCCACTTGACTATTGCTTCTATTCCCATATCTGCTGCAGCTATGTTCCTCTGGGATTTTCTCCACTCCAATTTCAATATCCTTCTCTCCTTCCATTTTGCTGCAGAGCAATTCTTTAGCAAGCATGCACATACTTTCTTACACCTGCTATAAAGCTATGGATTCTTTGGCTTTCTTTCTTCCTTTCCTAATATTTAGTTTCACTGGGTTATTCCCCTGCTTGTCTCTTTTCTGCTGGGTTATGTATCTTAAACTAGGTTCAGATTTCAATGGGTTAGTAATGGAACTGGGCTGGGGCTTATGGCTAAAGTACCCATAACTTTACTTTGCAACTTAGAAGATGTTAAAAATACATAGCGAAGGGAAGGGAATATATCTATGGCCAGAGAAGGAAAAAGAAATTGCATGTTGTATTTCAAGTCTGATGAGTTTAACTTGATTTAAATTCAGGCTTCCTCATTCTACAATTCTTTGGGAATCTGATGCATGTTAATTAGCCATTGTGTTTTCACTATGATTTGCTGGGATATTTGTAAATAAATATTTAAATATAAATATTTGTAAATTAAACAATTACCAGGTAGAATTCCCCTGTAAAACTGCCCCCATTATAGTGTCTTCCACATTCAAGGAAGCAGAAATGCTTAAAGGTTTTTTTTCCATTTCCTTTTAAAGGTGAAGCTTCCTGTGAATCAAATTACTTTCTGTGAACAGTTATCCAGAAGCAGTAAATGGAAAATGGAATAGCGATTACAATTAAGGCTGTACTGAATAACTTTTTGCCAATATTGCTTCTAAAAGTACTGTATTGCATGTGAGAAGTGATGAGTATACACTAAATTATGCATGTGAGTGAAACAGACAAAATATATTAGAAAGATTTTATTTATTTAAAATATTGATCTACTGTATTATGTTTTTAAAAATTCAAAGTGGTTTTAACTAATTTAAATACTCATAATAAGCAGGCATAGTGGCATCACCAATAACAACATCAATACCATTATCCTTTAAACAGAATATTGACATCATTTTGTTTCACTGGGCTGCTACTGCTTTTTCCCCGCCCTCTAATTTATGGACCATATTTATTTCATGCCTTGTTATTTCATCTGTCTGTGCCAACTCACAATATTTTGTTTGCATGTGCTTTGATGTTACCATATGAAACTGGTTTCAATGGTTTGAGACATATTTGTATTATTGGTAGGGGGGACCAGCCAACAGCTGCAGTAAATGGAACAATCCACTCATGGAAGTGACAGTATATGTTTTGGGAGAATTCAGTTTTCCATGTGAGTATGTGTCAGTGTGTGCATGCATGCATATGTATTTTCAAATAGTTGGGGTTTTTTGCCTCTTTGATGTGAAGCCTAAAAGCAAACTGATGCATCTTGTTTTTCTTTCCTCCATAAAATGCAGGAAATCATGCCTGTCTTTCTTGGTATTTGGCCATTTAATTTGTACTGTGCAAGGACCTTGGCACCTGCAAGCAACCAGCGGGACACATACTGTATTGCTCATACCAAATGTAATGCATAACAGTGTATTGTCATCTATGAAATAATGACTGAATAATCAGTAAAGGAAGAAGAGGTGTCATAAATGGGAAGCTCCCACAATCTAAATTGTCTTCTACTTTCAAAAGTGAGAACATCACTTAGGAGAAAGAAGTCCAAACTAACCCTAACCCTATGCTGAGGGATGTGGGAAAAATAACAATTCCAATTATTACTAGTATTGTAGTCTTGTGCAGAAAACAAAAATTGTGGGTATTTTTTTAATCCTCAAATATTAGAACACTACTGTATACAGATGCAGTGGTTCTGGTTCATTACTTTTTAAATTTTTAGAAGACTAAAACTCAATAGATGAACCAATAAAATATGACATATATATTAAACTTTGTAGTCAATAATTTGGAAAAAGTTGTTTTATGAATCTATCATGATATAAATTATATATTTTGAATTCAAAGACAAGGTATAAAAGATCCTGAGGATGATTATGTTGACAATTAAAAAGGAACTAACAGGTTGGAATACAGCCTGGAAAAGCCTTTGAACAAAATGGTGACATTAATTATATGTAATAACATAGAAATATATGCAGCATTAGGAATAATACTCAATATATTTCTCTATATATTTCTATGATGTATTCATATTAAAAAGAAATATATAAGGATTTTATTTTTAAAAAATCAGGAATTAATCTTTGGGAAAGAAAGGAAGGAAGGAAGGAAGGAAGGAAGGAAGGAAGGAAGGAAGGAAGGAGGGACAACTGAATTTCTATATTTCATAAATGAAGCAGTCCATTACTGTTAACCACTGGTTGTAATAGTAAATAATAGAAATTGTGGATTACAGAAGAGCGTGAAAATTATTTTTCCAGTTAGGTATAAAATTGATTTCCACATAAAGTATATGAAATGCATCATATATAGGTGTGATATTACATTAAATTAGGGAGCTTAATTTAATGTCTCTGATCATTACTAAGTTTATTAAATGCCTCTATTGCAGTGATGAGGATCCTTTTCAAACAGATCAAACAGATAATCAGAGCTGGAAGGGACCTTGTAGGTCATCTAGTCCAACCCCCGCCCAAGCGGGAGACCCTACACTATTTCTGACAAATGGCAGTCCAATCTCTTCTTGAAAGTCTCAAGTGATGGCGCTCCCACAACTTCCAAGGGCAAGCTGTTCCACTGGTTGATTGTTCTCACTGTCAGAAGGTTTCTCCTTGTTTCCAGGTTGAATCTCTCCTTGTTCAGTTTCCATCCATTATTCTTTGTCTGGCCTACAGGAGCTTTAGAAAATAGCTTGACCCCTTCCTCTCTGTGGCAGCCCCTCAAATATTGGAAGACTGCTATCATGTCTCCCCTGGTCCTTCTCTTTGCTAGACTAGCCAAGCCCAGTTCCTGCAACCGTCCGTTGTATGTTTTAGCCTCCAGTCCCCTAATCATCCTGGTTGCTCTTCTCTGTACTTTTTCTAGAGTCTTAACATCTTTTTTTATAATGTAGTGAACAAAACTGGATGCAGCACTCTAGGTGTGGTCTTACTAAGGCTTTATAGAGTGGGATTAGTACTTCCCTTGATCTTGACTGTATCCCTCTGTTAATACAATTTAGGATTGCGTTAGCTTTTTTGATGGCTGCTGCACACTGCTGGCTTATATTTAGCTAGTTGTCCACTAAGACTCCAAGATCCCTCTCACAGTTACTGCTATTGAGCCTGGTTTCACCCAGTCTATATGTGTACTTTTGGTTTTTCTTGCCTAAGTGTAGGATTTTACTTTTCTCTACATTGAATTTCATTTTGTTAGATATGGCCCAGTGTTCTAGTCTGTCAAGATCCATCTGGATCTTGAGCCTATCTTCTTGGATGTTAGCTATTCCTGCCAGCTTAGTATCATCTGCAAATTTGGTAAGTTCCCCTTCTATTCCCTCATCTAAGTTGTTAATGAAGATATTGAAGAGTACTGGGATGGAACTTCAAGACGGAACCTTGTGGCACCCCACTACTTACTTCCCTCCAAGTAGACTTAGATCCATTAAGTACTACTCGTTGAGTATGATTTGCCAGACAGTTGCAAGTCCATTTAGCGGTGGTGCTATCTATTCCACTTTTATCTAGCTTACTAAGAAGTAGGTTGTGGTCTACTTTATCGAATGCCTTGCTGAAATCTAAATATATTATGTCCACGGTATTTTGCTGGTCTACTAATTCAGTCACTGTATTGAAGAATGAAATAAGATTGGTTTGGCATGATCTGTTTTTAACAAACCCGTGCTGACTGTTATTACTTTACTTGTTTCTTTACTTTACTTTACTTGTTTACTTGTTTCTTTGGCAGATCTGTTTTCAGCACAGAGTGCCCAAACCAGAACGTGTGCACTGGAAACCGAAGACCAGCTGGTCAGCACACATGAGCACTGGAAACTGAACACATTAGTAAAATTTTCACAATAATTTTCTTTGATAACCTTTTCATCACATGTAACAAAAAAATCACTGCCTGTCCAGTGCTATTTCCTGTTTTCATCCTGCAATAATTTGATTCTGGTGATTTTATTAACAATGATTCATCATTTTCATGCTGAAAAATAGAAACCAGACATTTGGGTTTTTTTTTAAATTTGCCCGACTTTTAACCTTTCAACATATTGTAGAAGCATTATTTCTGCCTAATGTCCTGTCCCATCATTATTTCTGCCATTTTTTAGTGGGCTTTATTTTTCTTGTACGTGTCCATCTTTAAGTGAGCAATAAAATTTATTTTTATAATATCCCACATTGACGTTGGATTCCAGCAGCTTGATTTCTTCTTTAAAATGTTATTTCATTTTTTCTCTTTGACTTATTATCTTCTACAGAAATGCTAAGATCAAACATCACTCTGTGGCCAATTATCAATGTTCATCTTGCCTGACAGAGGCACGGTATCTCTGGGTGGCTATCAAAAACTAGACTGTGATTTAAATTATGTATATATACATACACACATGCACACATATATGGCTGAGGTGGGACTTATGCAAGTGATGACTACAAGAGTTGTTAGTTCTACTGTGTTGATTGTAGCAATATCATGAAGAATAGAAAAAGATTAGCTTTTTTGATTTCCTGTATTGGAAACCAGTACTAAAGAGGTTTGTAGCAACCATAGTCTGTTTGTCTATATCTGATTTTGGTCTTTGACCCAAAATAAAAAGATTAAATATTTCCATTTAAGCTCATTTAAAAAAAAATGTATATCCAAGTCTATGAATTAAGCTTGATTTAGATAATAAACTCTGATGCAATTACAGTATTTTCATTTCAATGGCGCAAATACTATAATGATTTAACCAAGTACTTCTATGAGTGGCAGGAACTCTAGTCTGTTCATTATGCCTGCAGGGAGAATAGGTAATTGAGGCAAAATTCCATGGAATTACGGTACTTAAGTATGTATGGATTTGTTTTTGTTTTTCTATATTTTTTTTCCTTTTCCAATACCTGAGTTTGTAGACTATATTAAAGCATGTTTTCTCCAAATGTTTTAACTGAAATGAATGTAATAATGCCTTGATTGTATTATTCCACATAATAAGTTAAAATTAATTAATTTGAATGCCAAAGGATGAGTAACTTGGCAAAACTTGATAAACCTTAACACTTTATGATAGAACTTTTCTCTTCCTCGTCTCCACTACAACTAGATTAAGAAATCAGAATATGCTTGAAATTAGATATATTTGTCTCTAAAGTGTCAAGTCAATCCCTGAGCCTATAAAAAAAAACCCACAACTCTAAGTCAGACAAAAATAATGTCAAGGACTGTTTTGCATATAACTAAAATGCATTTTCTTAAGAAGAATATGCCACATGTCATCTTTAATGTGGATTAACATATGACTTATATTTTTATTGAGGCTTTTTCCAAGAAATTCAATGTAATGCACATAGTATGTCATACTTCCTCTGCCCCAAATTTTTGCTTTAAAACAGTAGATTAGGCAGAGATGATCATTGTTCATAGCTGTGCAGGAGCCAGACCTCCATCTCTTTAGTCTTAGTCCTCTAAGGCAGCGGTTGCCAACCTTTTGGACCTCAGGGACCACCAAACTCATTATTTTAAATCCCGGGGCCACTAATGTGAATTTTGACTGACGCGGCTTGCTGACTGGTGGGAGAGAGAAGGAGAGAGAGAGAGAGCAGATTTAACCTGTTTCTCCTTCGCACACCCGCACCACCTCCAAACCAACCCCATTCCTAGCCTGCTTTTGAGCTCCGTTCTCAGGCTGCGCGCAAGGAAACAGCAGAAGTCTTTCTTTTTCTCCACCCAAACTCCGCCAGAAATGAGTCTTTGCCAGCACAGCCTCTTGGAGCAAGGATGCCTTGCAAGGTCCCAAAGACTCATTTCCGGCGGAGTTTGGGGGAGAGAAAGACAGACTTTGGCTACTTTCCTTGTATGCAGCCAAAAGCAGAAGAAGAAAGAAGCGGAAAGAAGCAGCCTGGTGGCCAGGCAAGTTACCCCCTCTGCTTTTTCTCCCCTCCCCTCACTACTTCATGTTGCCAAGTAACTCAAGCCTTGTGTTCCCGCGGGCCATGTGGGAGGCGCAGCCTTATGTTCCCCACAGCCTGGATTGCTTTGCGGGGGCGTGCTTTGGGGTGGCATTTCTCTGCAGACCACCAAAATTTTCTTGCGGCCCACCAGTGGGCCATGGCCCAACAGTTGGCGACCGCTACTTTAAGAAAGTGTTTTGTCATGTTTGGAAGCTTTTCTCAGTTCTCCAAACATCTAAGACAGCGCCCTTCACATTTTTGGAGTAATTCCCAGATTTCCCAGTTCAGGCTGGGAACAGCTGATATAACTGAGAAGTAACCAAAGACGTGACTTTTTTAGTAGTGGCTCCAAAGTACTGTTTGTTTTTTTTAATTCCAATATTTCAGAATACTAGTTTTCATTTTGCCTTATACAGGAAAACAAGAGATATGTAAAAAAAACAGAGAGAAAAGGGAGCAAATAACATATATGTGTATTTTAAAGAATCTCACTTTTTAAACAAAATATTAAACCTTGATCCCACAGAAAAAATAATGATCAATCTTTCCACTTGTGCTGTAAATCCAAGACTGTAAATATAGTGCACAGTGCACTGTAGTACAGGTAGTCCTTGACGTATGACCGCAACTGAGCACAAAATTTGTTGTTAAGTAAGTTTTGCCCTATTTTACAGTTGCCACAGTTGTTAAGTGCAGTTGATAAGTTAGTACCCCAGTTGTTAAGTGAATCTAGGTTTTCCATTGACTTTGCTTGTGGGAATGGCTGCAAAAGGTGATCACATGACCTGGAACACAGCAAAGGTCATAAATATGAACCAGTGCCAAGCATCTGAATTTTAATCACACGATCATGGGGATGCTGTAAAGGTCGTAGTTGTGAAAATTGGACATAACTAATAAAGGAAAATCTTTGTTGCTCAGGGCTGGAATGAGGGTCCTTGCCCCCTGAGCTTTCTTGCAGACGTTTCATTACTCAAACTAGGTAACCTCGTCAGCGCTGATGAGATTACCTAGTTTGGGTAACGAAAAGCCTGCAAGAAAACAAGCAAACTCAGGGGGCACCAAGGACCCCACAAATGGTCACACACGTCACATTTTTCAGTGCCGTTGTAACTTTGAACGGTCACTAGACGAACTTTTTTTTTTTTAAGTCGAAGACTACCTGAACCCCGGTAAGACATATTTTTGAACATAGCCTCCCACCCACAGACGCACAACTCCCCCACCACCCCATCCCACTCTCCTCGGGCTCTCTCGGCGTGCTCGCTCGCGCACGCGCTGTCTTTTGCCGCGGCGGCGGCGGCGGCGACTCCAGGCCGCGCCTTCGCCTTCTTCGCGCCCTCTCGCGCCGTCGCGCGTGCTCGAACGCTCCTCTCCGTCTCATCCCCGCGAATCCCTTCCTCGGTGACGTGTAGGGGCGCGCGGTGGCAGCACCTCCCCGCGCGCTGCTTAAAAAGAAGAAGAAAAGAGGGAGCGAAACATGAGAGCCCTAGTGAGCTCCAGCTCCGGCCGGCAGCAGCAGAGAGGAGGCATCGCGCCCGGCAGGCTGTCCCCCTCGGAACGGCAGCCTTGGTTTATATGGGACCTCGCAGAGGGACGAGTTGCGGCTGCCCTCTCGACTGTCGCCTCCTTCGCTTCGGACGCCGGCGCGGAGAACCTTCTTCAGCCCGGGGAAATTTACGCGCCGCGCTTGGGCAGCCCCTCGGCAGCGCCTGTTAAACCTGCGGCCGCTCTTGTCAAGTGGGCGCAAACGCCCCGCGCCGAAGCTCAGCATCTTCTTCCCTTGGCTCAGCTGGGGCGTGCGCCTGCCTGTCTGGTGGCCCGCCGGGTTTTGTTCGCTGCTGCCCGTCCCTCAGCTGTCGCGCCTCTTGGAAAGCGGACCTCCCGTATATATAAAAACACAAACTCCCGAGGTTTCCAAAGGGAAGCCTTGCATCCTTGGATTGCCTTGGGGACCGGGCACCTCAGCCGGCGCTCGAAGTGTTGTTCCCAAGCGGCATGGTGGGGCTAAAGATGCTTCCCTTGAAGTTGCTCTTGGTGGCCCTGGTCCTCTGCTTCTTGGAAGGGGAAACCAAGTTTGGAGAGACCACTGCCAAGAGGAGAAGGTGCTTGAATGGGAGCCCCCCCAGGCGCCTCAAAAAGCGGGATAGGAGGCTGATGCTCCTGGAGCCCCCCAACAGAGGGGAGCTGCTGTGCCAGGGATTCTACCCTCGCCTGTCTTGCTGCTCCAGGGCTGAGAGGCAAGGATTGCTCCAGATAGAGAGCAACAAGGTAGGCTCCAGTTGGGCTGGGGGAGGTTGGGCGAGAGACCGAAGGGGCATGCGAGAGTTTGATCGGAAACGAGCCTTTTGGATCTAGGGTTGTAGTGATTTGGGAGAGGAAGGTCAACCAACAAGAGATGGAACTCACAAATACCACTTAAGGGTTCTTGGAGAGGTGTTTCAGGGGGTTAGGTAATAAATCATCTTTGCTAGGTTCTGAGTTTTGCTGGGTTGGAAGGCCACTTCATTGGCTGTAGGAAGTTGTGGGTTGACAAGTGTTCCTTGTGGTCCTCCCTTGGATTACCATGGCACTATTTCTAAATACCCTTGTCGTGCTGACTGAGAATTGTTAGAGCTGTTATCTATTACCTGTGAAAGGCTCTATATAGAGGAAAAGCTGACTGAACAATGGATTTCATTGAGCATATTGAAGCAGTGTGCTGTTCCTTCTAGATGTTGCACTTTTGGCATCGGTGTAATCCATTTGGGGGTGTTTCTTACCCAAATGGGTTACTTTTAAATGTTTCTTTGTGTTGAATCTAACTGCAGCATCCTGTATCATTGTTCTATCTGGATAAACTATTTCAAGTGGGTTATGAGTAGTAGTAGTAATAGTTATTACTGACCTTTAAAATTAGGAGGAGGGTGCATTGTAAATGCTGAAGAATAATTAGGCAGCAGAATAAACCCTGCATGCAGGAAACAGTCTATTTCACCTCTGCCATTACTAGCCAGGTGCTCAGGGGATTTGAAACATCCATGGAAGAGGAGGAGGAAAGCAATATGTTATGAAGAAAGTAGGGTTTATGTATTTATTTTAAAAGACAAATTTTGAGCTAAGGAACTAGCAAAGGAAAGGAATAGAAACATCCTTCTGAGAATTTCAGTTATCAAAAAAGAACAAATACAAAAATGAATAAAGTAGAAACGGGTAGAATCTGGATTATAGCTGAAAAAGAGATGATGCAGATGGAGGAATCTGCCAAAAAAGATTAGTGGATTTTCTTGGACTCATTTGGCATGCCATGATAGTGATGAATTGTAAATTAAGGTGGTGGTGACAGTTATTTTTTCCCAAAAACTAGAAAAGTGTGCACAGTTTGTCCACGGAACTTCAGATAGCAGATGGTGACTGGGAGAGCAGATGATGCCAGGATACTGCAAAACTTTTATGTCCTCAGGTCTTACGGCAATTAACTCAGGCTTCTCTGGAGAGAAGCTGAAGAGGACAGGATGAGTGAATTCCATAGCAAATTGGTATCTTTATATGTGCGTTAGTTTCATCAAGAGAGAATGCATAGTACATTATCTCTTATACTTCAGAACCCTCTATCTATAACCATTTCACTGACTTGAGAAAATAGCATTAATATGTAACTTTTATTGGAAACACAGTGAGAAATGACAATGTAGCTGTTTTAGAGTAGGAAAGTTGTCTGTCTGTTGATGGGGCTGCAATTCACTGCCTTTCAGCCATGTGGATGTTATAAGTTTTTCAGCCTATTGTTTTGATCAGGAGTGCAACGTGCAAAACTGAAGCTAGGGAGGGAAATGGGATGAATAAATGTCATTGAGAATCACTGCACGTGAAACAAACAATCAGGTGTCTTTCTCATCGCCCCCCCAGCATTTAGTTTAATTAAGAATTCCTCTGTTACAACACTCCAGTTGTCAAGGTCTGAGAGTGGCTTGGAAAACTTGTGCTTCAGTCTTTCTGGCCCAGGCACAATTAAAAAAAATACCCAGGCTGAATCGAATTTTTATGCTCAGTTCACGGTAGATTTCACCCCATTCTCATGTAAACAGCTTCTACGAATCAACATATGTGTCTGGGTGGTATCTTTCACTTTGTTTTGTAACAAAAAGCCATATTGCATCATTTAATTTGCTCAAGTCATGCAAATAGGGAAAAAAATCAATAGGACAAAAAGGGGTCGACTTATCCTCCTCCCCACTAAACTGCTGCCCACACACAGAGTCCTGTTGCTTATGGCAAAAGAATAACAACAACACCATTGTGTTTGTTGGTTGGTTCACTAATGGGTGAAACTGGAGAACATCATTCTCCTTCAGTCCCCAGCTCTGTCCAAATGTTCATGCCTTTTGAGGGAGCATTTGTCCTATTGCCTCCGCTCCCAGATGGGTGAGAGCTGCCTTTGCTGCAGGGTTTCAACGAATCAAACTCTATTCTTACCAGATGCAACGGGAGCTCAGATGGATATTTTCTCCTCATGTTTGGCCAGAGGTAGTGTCAGCAAGCTCCTGTATGGTAATCACATTAACTGCACACTAACTGCATTCAGATAATTTTTGAAAGGTTCTAACTGAAACCCACAAATGCCCAAGCCAGGCTGGGAAGGAGAATGTCCTGAATCTGTCCAGTTAGCATCACCGACAGTTATAGCCACTGCAGCAGTAGCATAGCATATGAACTCAGTGGAGAATTTTGTAATAATAAGTTGTATTTGTGTGATGAATTAAGAATGAGGCTGATTTTAAACAATTCTTGAGTTTCTAGGAGTTATTAATTTGTGACAGTTATGAAACTTGATTTCAAAGTCTTTTTTGTATTCAGCATTTTTCACATTTGTGACATTTTAACAATGTACTTAATTGGAAGACATAAGCTTTATCATGGAGAGAGAGAATGCACTAAATAATTGCAATTGTATTTTTTTAAAAAACTGCTTATTTTTACAAACAGAAAAACAAAAGTACATACTTTACATATCAGTGACAGTAAGCACACATACAATGCAATCCTGTTCATACATATCTAATTCACTCTGACTGCAGTAGGGTTTAAGATTAGTTAGGCATGCATAGGATTATACATTTGGAGTTCGATAGAACTTGCTCCCAGATAGTTTTCTAATAGATGCATGTGGGATTTGTTTGGATTTTTTTTTTAAAGTCATTTCTTGTGCATTAGACATATGAGGCAGAACTTTTCATTCAAAGGTAATCTGGAAGAAATAAAAAAAACTACATTAATATGTTTTGAAGTAACACAGTATATATATGTTTGGTGTAGTGGTGAAGGTACTAGGATAGGAAGTGGAAGATGATGAGTTCTAGTGCTTTTTTTCCAATGAAAGTCAGCTGGGTTACCTGGGGCCAACCCACCTCACAGGGTTGTTGTGGGGAAAAAAGGAGGAAGGGTGTTGGATATGTTTGTCACCTTGAGTTATTTGCAAAAATAATAAAGTTGGGATAAAAATAAACAAGCAAATAAATATTCTACGGAAGAGGTGTTTCAGCAGAGTTAAAGTAAGGCAATGTGTTCAGCAGTTACTTTAATTACAAAGAACCTCCAGAATTAAGATTACATTTGTCAGCCTTTTGGTAATTTTATGATCAAAATTAATTATTGCTAAGAGAAACATAGCCAGTCTCTTCAGAATCACAAAGTTGAAACAGAGATAAAATGACAATCTTCTCTTTTGTAATGATATCATTGACATTTTATTCTTTGATTTAATTCACTAATTTCATCAGCAAATAATACACTCTAATATTTTGTGTGTGGTTTAAAAGTTTGCTTGCAAACTGTCAAGCATGGTGGTTTTTCTCTACCTTAGATGGTTTCACAACTGAGGCTCTTGTGGAATGAATGAAAAGTAATTGTTTTCAAGTGTGCCCTTTTAAGATCATTTGTTTTGTCTAATTCTTTCTTAAACAAAAGCTATTGTTGAACACATCCAACTAAACAAATAACTCATCTTGGGGTCCCTTTAACAGCTGCCTTGGTACAATGATCTATTTATTATTGTCCTAAAAATGAAACTGAACCTCTTAATGACATAATCAAGCATTATAGTGCCAATGAAGTTTATGTTCAAGCTAGCAAATAAATAATCTTGCTGTTAAAAGAAGTCAGTTTTAAATACTGACTAATGTTAAAGCTTGAACTAAAAGATTTGAACTTTTCTCTTCCCCCAATTTCAAACATCACTTCTTTACTTAAACCCAGGTTTCATATGCAGAAATTATGTCAATATATGTTCATTTTGTTTTTTGCTTTATTTTTTTTGGTTCATTTTGGGTTTTTTTAGGTTAATCTATTTTGCTATTAGAATTAACCTATTGCCAAGCCAAATCTTTCAATAACTGCAATTTATCTGTCTTGTGTAAAAGTTAATAAATAAACTAAGATGTCTTAAATTAGTCAGCAGCAGTATGTAAAGCAGTATGATTTTATGGTTTTACATATTACTTTTGAAAACAGAAAACAGTACCAATTTTTAGCTTCAAGCCATGCTTATTATTAAAATGAATTTGAATTTATTGGTGATTTTGGAGCAATTAATCCATTTATTCATGTCTAGTACATTTTTTTTGCCTGTTAGTAAAGCCAAGAACTGAACATTATGTACTGCATATGAGCAAACATTTTCCAAAGCTCAGGTTGAGTAATTGTCATCTTCGGTTTAAAATCTCTCAGTTAACAGATCCATATTGTGAGAATAATCGAGAACAGACTTTTGTGTGCAAAATTGCCAGGTTCGGTATCTGATATCTGCTCTACCATCATCACTAAAGACCTCAGCACCATTATTTAAAAATTAGGTTAAGACTGAATATGTTGTGTCCAAAGATGACTGATCAGACTAATTTGGGCAGTGAATGTTCTTACACATTTTAGACAGACATGTGTAGCCACTGCAGTTGTTGGCTTATGTTGTGTTTCAGCACTGTGCATTGCTTCATAAGCTTGACAGTCCTTATGGATGATGCAGGTAGTGAGCTTTTTTATAGCATTTTACAGTAACCTCAGGGAAGCCTTTAATAGTTCTTTGTACCATTCCTTCTATCTTCCATGTGAACATCTTCCAGCAGAAGGAATCTTTGGGTATGTGCTTTTCCAACATATGAATGACATGACCTGCCCATAGAACTCTACTTTCATCAGCTCTGTGTGGACTGATCGTAGACCTGATGGTAGTAAAGTATGTTTGAAAAGACACTGGAAACTTTCAGCTGTAGTAGATAATGGTGAGTTGGATAGTCTGATGAATGGAAGGTAGACATATGAGCACCTGAACTCACGTAATTCTGTAATGTGACCACAATGTTCATATGACACCTAGCTTTTAAAAAAAGGGGTCTTCCTGTAGAAACGTTTCCATATTTCAGGAAGACTTACCTAACATACATTTGATTTTCCTTTCTCAAACCATTCAGAGCCATGCATAGCTCTTTCCCATTTGTTTGACTATGCAGCAGGGCAGAAGATGGGAGATTCTGTGGCATTTCTAAGGATGCAGGTTTTTGAGGGTAGTAGTCTGCCCAGATGAGAAATATTTTCCTGTGTGTATTCTTAAAATGTTTTCTCATGACCAGCCCAACTATATAGGCCAGTATTTCACAACTTTGGCACTTTTAAGAAGTATAGATCAGCATACTGACAGAGGAATTCTGGAATTGAAGTTCACACATCTTAAAGTTGCCAAAGTTGAGAAGCATTGCTATAGGCATACAAGGCTAATCTAGGATGCCAAAAACTCTTGCCTCTGATATTTAGATAAGAACATAAAAAAGTGGATCAGACCAAATACCCTGTTTCCCCCAAAATAAGACCTATCCCCAAAATAAAACCTATCCCTAGCCTGAGTTTTAAGTAAGTACCTCATATAAGGGCAAAAAAATTACCCCCAAATAAGCCCTAGTGAAGATTGTCATCCCCCCCCCCCCGAGTGTGGGGGTAGACATGGCCAGCACAGGAAGCAGCGAGCGTGCTAGGACCAATGGAGAGGACCGGCACAGTGGTAACACTGCTCCCACTCCCATCGGCCCCTGCATTTTCTGCCTTCTATACATGGGAAAAAATTAGACATCCCCTGAAAATAAGCCCTGGTGCTTATTTTGGAGCTCCCCAAAATATAAGTCCAGATCTTATTTTCAGAGAAACGCAGTAGTCATGTAGTCCACTCTATGTCTTTGGGAAGCCCATAAGGAAACCCAAAAGCAACAATAGAATTTCCCCATTTCTTGGCTCCAGTGTAGGTGTCAAGAACATACTGTTTCTTGTGTTAGAGATAAAATAGAATTGCCATCACCAGTAGCTACTGTCAGAACAATCTGCCTAAGTCCTGTTGAAATTATCAAAATTGATAAGCATCAATACAATAAAATACATTAAAATACATGTTAGAAATAGAAGCTAATGATATAAATGAAATGTATTTCTACCCAGAAAGCAAGTCTAAAATGATAGGGCTATGTCTACTCTACAATTTACAAAATAGGAACATTAAGGAAAAAAGCACATTGACAAGAACAATTTATCAAGAATAGAATATAGCTGGTAGGGACCTTGGAGGTCTTCTAGTCCAGCCTCCAGCTCAAGCAGGAGACCCTATATCATTTCAGACACATGGCTGTCCAGTCTCTTCTTAAAAACCCAGTGATGAAGCACCCAGAGTTTCTGGTGGCAAGCTGTTCTACTGGTTAATTGTTTTAACTGTTAGGAAGTTACTTCTTAATTCCAGGTTGCTTCTCTCCTTGATTAGTTTCCAACCATTGTTTCCTGTCCTGCTTTGTAGAATAGTTTGACTCCCTCCTTCTTTGTGGCAGCTCCTCAGATATTGAAATACTGCTATCATGTCACCACTAGTTCTTTTCTCTAGACTAGTTCTTCATATGTTTAAGTTCCCAGGCCTTTGATCATCTTAGTTGCTCTTATCTGAACTTTTTCCAAGGTCCCAACATCGTTTTTGTAGAGTGTACTCCTAAAGTAGAATCTCTTTCTAAGAAACCCAGCAAAATTATCCCTAAGTGCTCTCTTCCAGTACAGACCTATTCAGAGGATAATAAATGAAATTGGATGTCAGCTGGACACTTTGCATCATAACAGTCCAATCAGAAGCTGTCATCAGAAGTAGTTTGTGTTATGGAAGAAGACAAAAACTCCATATTTCTTTTCTACCTTGGATCATTTCTATATTTATTCTTCATTTATCTATTCTGTCTATTCTAACAGGGATTTGGCAAACTGTGGTTAGGACACTTACGCTTTGAAAGACTACATGGTAAAACTCATCACATTTGCTGGAAAAAGATTTCCACTATTAAAGCAGTGCAGCCTTGCCAACTCTATAATCAGACACTACAATGTCTTCTCAAGAGTATGTGCTATTTTGCTTAAAATTGAAATATTCAATCATTCCTAAAGTAAATTAGCTTGGCTCTAAAATATGTCAAAAACAAAGGCTGGTAGATAACATTAACTGCTATTCAAGATATTAATGGCTTGGATAAAAATCATTTCAGAATGCTGGTTTTTAGGGCAGAATTCTTGGCCATCCAGGGTTCCGCAGGGCTCGGTACTTTGTCCACTCCTGTTCAACATTTATATGAAGCCACTGGGTGAGATCATCTGTCACCATGGACTGAGGTATCACCAATATGCTGATGATACTCAGCTGTATGTCTTGGCCCGTGGTGAGTTAAGTGTTGCTATGTCCTCTCTCTCACAGTGCCTGGAGACTGTTAGGGGCTGGATGGGGAGAAACAGGTTGAAACTAAACCCTTGCAAGACCAAGTGGCTCTGGGTTTGGGTTCATTGGTTCAGGGAGAATTGCCATCTTTGGTCTTGATTGAGGTGGCATTACCCCAAACAGACCCTGTGCGTAATCCAGGGGTTTTCCTGAACTCACGACTCCTGCTCGAAGAGGAGATGGCGATCGTGGCCAGGAGGGCCTTTGCGCAACTATGGGTTGTACACCAGTTATGCCCTTTCCTGGACCAGTGGTCCTTACTCACAGTCATTCATGCCCTAGTGATTTCCCATCTTGATTATTGCAATATGCTCTACATGGGGCTACCCTTAAAGAACATCCGGAAGCTCCAGTTGGTGCAAAATGCAGCGGCCCACATGCACACTGGGGTCTGCACATGTTTCACCTCTCCTGCGGGAGGTACATTGGTTGCCGATTTGCTTCCAGATGCAATTCAAGGGGCCAATTGTCACCTTTAAAGTCCTTCATGGCTTGGGAACAGGTTATCTGAGGGAAAGTCTCTTGCCGGTCACATCTACCCGATCCATTAGAGCGAGCAGACCTGGGCAACCCAGAGAGGGATGGAGCCCAACAAATGGCTCGTGTGATCTGCTTTTGTTGAGATGGGGGGGTGAGAGTTGGTGATTTTTTTTTCAGATTTTGTTCTATTGTATTTATTAATTTATTTGATTCTTTTTGTTAATTTTTATTGTTTTTTATTTTAAATACCGTTTTACATTCTGTAAGCCACCTTGAGTCTCCACAGGTGGCAATATAAATAACATAAACAAACAAATAAATAAATAAAACCACTCATTTTAAGACCTGCAGTTGCAGTCTATGAGGCTGAGGCAAAAGTTCAGAAAACAGCCCATCATACTTGTGTATGCCTGTGCCATTTTTTAAGTGTAAAATGATTTTAATAATGAAGATCCATATGCTAAAGCTTGTTTAGAGATTACAAATCTAGGTTGCCACAGTTGAATTAAAACTGCTAAATTCTAAATGTGTCAAGGACTACTCTGTTTATTTTCCTCATTATTTTTGAACTTGCTATTCAAGTTACTTCGTATTAGTTCGGCTGCAGAAAACATGCAATGCAGTCAAAGAAAAATGTGATATAATTTTTTGAAGGTATAGTAGTTTACAAATATAGAATATGAAGTGGAATGCCTAATAATTAACTTGAGTGTCAAGGCAGTCATACCTTCAATACATTTCATTAGCTTAAATGTATTAAAATCACAAATTAATTACATAACACAATTAACTCACCCTCTGATCTACTTTGATGATAGGTTTTACATGATTACCGTCAAACCAATAAAATACAATGGTCAAAATATGTTGTAGAATTGCAGTATCTCAGAAGATGTAGGAAACTATACATATAATTTACAAAAGAGATAATGGAATTAATAGTGCTGGAATTGGCAAAGAAATCAATTGATGAGCAGAATGAGTGGAGTAATAAACAAACAAACCAAAAAAGTTATATTTTTTGCCAGAATTATTCATTAATAATTACAAATCTAAGTCATCACATATATCTCTCATATTCCATGGTCTGTATAAAATTAATAGGTGTTGAATATCAAATTAATTCTTGGTTACAACATTTATTAGAAGGCAAAAAACAGCTGGAATGCTATCCATTGTTTTTTTGGAAGGAAAAGGTATAATAGTTATAAAAGTATAAGTATGCATGCATAAATCAATTATTGTGAAGCTTCTTGTGCAAGTTCCCAACATTATGAAGTTTATAACACAAAAAATAAGCATAAGCTGTTTCCTTTTCTACCATAAGACTACTATACTCCTTTAGTGTTGTGTAAAACTCATTAAAACTAGTCAATGAACAGTTTAAATTTTTTAAAGCTCTTAGCTAATAGAAAAATGGACATTTCACCCTGTTTTAAATAATACAAAGTCCAAAATATATTGTAAGTATACAGAGAGGATAAATAAGTAAAATATCAATAAAGGAGTTGAAGGTTGAAATGAGGTGCCCTTAGTGTTCTCTGATATTGGTTGTTTTCTTGCAACTGAGCTCAGAGAGCATCAAAGACCCTTCAAATAAAATATATATTGATTTCTACTGTATATTATTCAGATGTTGAGTAAAATATAATGTGCATGCAAAGTATTTTTTAAGATACTCCATCTTAAATTGGATGTTTTAGTATGGTTTCTAATTTTTTTCCAGAAGCTATATTATTACCTTCCAAGAAAAATTAGTTGTATTTAGCAGTGTTTCACAATTATGAAACACATCAAAATTCAGAGTGAGTTAATTCACTTTTTCACTTTAATACAATTGTTTTTCTTTCTGTCTCTACCTCTCTCAGACTCAAACTTTTACACACAAATATTGGGTGCACGTTTTTGAAAAATCACAACATTGCATCATTAAATAATGAAAATGTACATGGCTACCCATTTCAAACAAGTAACTGGTTGGCTAACAGTAATTGGAAACCAGCACAAACCACCTCGACTTATGACCACAATTGGAAACCAGCAGGGAAGGTTACACTTGACCTCAGGACACTGCAACATCATAAATACATGCCAGTTGTCAAGCCTGTAAATTTTGATAACCAGATTATGGGATGCTGCAATGGTAGTAAATGTGAAAACTGTTCACCGTTTTCAGTGCCATTGCACCTTTTAAAGGTCACTAAACAAATAGTTGTAAGTTGATGGCTATCTGTATACAGTTACCAGTGAGGTAAAAACAGCAACAATTGCCAATGCAGGCACCTCACAGATTCCCAATGTCACTCCAACCCCATACATTTTTGTCATATCCAGCTTGTCTGAAAAAGTCGCATACAAGAAAAAAAAAAAGCGTGTAGCCAACCATCAGTAGAAAGCGGGAGGAACACATACATTTTCATTCATTCAAGTTGTCTTAGCTAGATCAAGGCTCTTGGGCCCAACTATGAAGGTAACTACTATAGAGGCAATCCTTGATTTACAACCATCAATTTTGCAACTGTCTGAAGTTACGACAGTGTTGAAAAAAGTGACTTGCTTAAAGATCCTCACACTTACAACAGTGGTGGGATTCACTTTTTTTTACTACCGGTTCTGTGGGCATGGCTTGGTGGGCGTGGCAGGGAAAGGATACCGTAAAATCTCCAGTCAGAGGTGGTATTTGCTGGTTCTCCGAACTACTCAAAATTTCCGCTACCAATTCTCCAGAATTGGTCAGAACCTGCTGAATACCCACCTCTGACTTATAACTATTGCAGCTTCCCTATGGTTATATGATTGCAGTATAGGTGCTTGCCAACTAGTTCATACTTACAACAGTTGCATGCAGTCATGTGATTGTCATTTGCAATTTTCCCAGCTGGCTTCTGATAAAGTCAATGGGGAAACCAGGCAAGGAATGTCACAGGTGATGGTTACTTGATGTCTTGCTTTAAAAAAGCATTAAAGAAAATTGGGTGCAATCACATGATGCTTTATTCACCTTTTAGTGAGGAATTTTCTGATCCCTATTGTAGTCATAGTTTGTGGATTACTTGTAACTTATTGGTTCAGCATAGAAGTATTTGACTCAAGTACCTAGTGATGGATATATGTCAACTATATGTCAATACAGAGATCAAACAGAAATTCCAGATGTCTTCTCAATCTGTGCTCCACAGAGCTCATGGTGACAAGCTCAATCATTAACATTGCAAAGTCAGTGTATTCTGAACAAAAGAGAGGTTGTTGAAGGAATTACAGTGGTTATCTAGTTTTGACAGTAGTTTTCTTGAAAAGCAACATGAAAACGGGGGGGGGATCCACACCTTCTTGTCCAAAATGATTGTTTAAAGTAGGATTGGAGTGAAAGAAAAGTAGAAGGGGACCTGGGCTCGGTTTCCAAAAACAATTCCATTTATTTGCCTAACAGTGATGTGAAGTTATCTAATCAGGTTGGTTTCTAAGAACACCAATTGGAGATGAATGGAGCAAGTCCTAAATATGTTTGAGCTGTCATCCTTTTGTTGTAGGCAATGGCTGCTAACATAGTTTACATCTCTATTTTGATTGCTGCTGTGGAAGGTCTCAATTTTCTCCTCTTCCCCCCCCCCCCGCCACTTCTCTTTCTCTTTTTTTCTTGTATTAAACATCACTGTTGAATGGGGAATGGGCTCCTCTGTGGTGGGTGGCAGTGCTGGTTGTTCCCACTCTTTCTCCCACAGCCTTTTTTCTAATGCTGATACCTTCCAAAGTTCCAGCTGCCACTGTCAGCTCTTTATGTCACAGCTGCTTTTTTTTCCTTTGGGCAGCCCAGCCATGCAGCTGTAAGAAGCACAAAAGCTATTGGAGCTATTGCTGTCCAGTTTCCATTACATTCTCCACCGAGGGAATTATTGTGGCCAACACATGTCTTCCTCTAGCTCATCTCAGGCACTTCGGTGACGCTGAGTCAGGAATTAAGCCAGCTATTGCCCAATTTACATAACACCTATGCTGGAATGGGAAATGAATACTGAGATAAAGCTTTTGTCGCTAATACTTTATAACAATGGTTGCCAACCAGTGGGCCGGGGACTATTGGTGGTCTGCAGTGAAATGTGTCCCCCCCAAAGTACCCCCCAAAGCAATTAATCCAGGCTGTGCGGGAACACAAGGCTGCGCCACCCTCATGGCCCACCCACCCGCTGGCCCCCACCCTTCAGCTAAGAGCAAACCTTACCTTGAGTAGAGCCACGCAAGCTGGAACTGGAAGGTAAGATCAATGGCAGGGGAGGGAAATCTGCCCCGGGATGGCTTGCTGACATTGGTGGGAAAGTCAGTCCCATGTTCCAGAGCTGCAGTAGTCACAAGACTGGCCCTTTGGTCATCTCAGAGCAGTTCCTCCAGTCCATGGCAGGCCGGTGCACCTGGGTGGAGGAGGAGCTGCAGCTCTAGAATATGGGACCAATTTTCCCACCAACATCAGCAAGCCACTGCCAGTCCAAAATTCATATTAATGGTCCGCGGGATTTAAACTTATGAGTTTGGTGGTCCCTAAGGTCCAAAAGCGACCCCTGCTTTGCAAGGCTAATAACTTCTTTTCTACTCTGTGGTTCTTTAAACTGCAAGAGATGTTCTATCTTACTTTAAAGAATGGGGCAACAGGATTTGAGGGTGTATGCCCAGACCATCTTCTCCCAGCCATTTAGGGCCCATTTATTATACAGATAGTAGTCCTCGACTTACAACAGTCCATTTAGTGACCATTCAAAGTTATGTCACTGAAAAAAGTGACTTATGACCATTTTTCACATTTATGACCATTCAGCATCCCCATGATCAAATCATCAAAATTCCAATGCTTGGCACTTGACTCATATTTGTGATGGTTGCAGTGTCCTGGAGTCAACTTTTGCGACCTGACAAGCAAATTGGGGAAACCAGTTTCACTCAACAACTGTGTTACTTTAGGAGTGCAAAGAGCACAATGGTTTGACTGTCTGAATCCCTTTTTGTGGACATTGTGCTTGCTAATAAGGAGAAGTTAGTTAATTATGTGTCTTCAGGTTGTTATCAATTCCTATGGACCACATAGGTGGATTTCCTTCATGATGATCCGCACCCTGCTTTTTCAAATGTTCCAACCGTGCACTCGTTGCCGCTGTGAATGAATCAATTCATCTGGCTGCTGAATGTGCTCTTCTTTTCTTTTTCTTCCAACATTCTTAGCTCTGGAGAGCCTTCATTTTTAGCTTTATTGAGACATCTGGGATTCTTTGTTTGATGATCTGTTTGTATTCTGGGCTATCCACAATATTCTCAGGAAGCTTCTCCAATACCAAATTTCTAATTAATGCTTTTTTCATTCTTTTCAAAAGACACTTTTGCTTTTAAGAGATGACTTACTTAACAATTGCATTACTTAGCAACCAAAATTCAAGTACCAGTTATGGTCCTAAGTCAAGAACTACCTGTATTACAAGATCCATACATATTTTTGGATCGTGTAATATTTTTTGATCTTATAGTAGTATATTTTTGGATAAATATCCATAAAGCACCTTTAAGACAACCATGACCTGGATGACAGATAATCTCTACAGACTTTTAGCTGTGCAGTTTGGGATAAACACCCTTTAAATGGTGTGGGCGTAGGAATGGATTTCCAGAGGAAAAATCGCAGATTACAGGAACCAGGAGCACTACTCAGGTGACCCTGAGGACACAGATAAACCTCCAGGTGCTTCAATGACCCTCTAAAAGGATGCAAGTGACCAGCTGTCTGCAAGGAATATAAATCCTTCCATTCCCCACTATTCTGTCAGAACTTAAGAAGCTTCTTGGGTGAGAAGCAAAATGTCTTCAAAAGAAAAGGCAAGAAAGTCCAATTGCTTCCTGAAAAAGCATCTTTGAGACATCCATAAATATTCTTTGCTACCGCCAACCTCAGTTATCTTTTAAAGCATGTTCTGCAGATATTGCTCATGACTCTCCTGACTCTCAACATACTTCTAAATTAGTTTTTCAAACTAATATTAGTTATATACAAATTTTCAATTATTTATGAAGGGTCAGTGGACCTCATAATACATTATTTAACAATTCAGTTATAATATAAAGTCAGGGGGGTGGAATAGAAATATGAACAATTTGTGATATTTGCCAATTTGGATAAAAATCCAAGTTGGACGAACTTATAGGTAGTCCTCTTGAGCCCCAAATTTTTGTTGTTAAGTGGCATAGTTGTTAAGTGAATTTTTCCCCATGATCTTTCTTGCCACAGTTGTTAAGTGAATCACTGCACTTGATAAGTTAGTAACCCAGTTGTTAAATGAATCTGACTTCTCCATTGACTTTGCTGGTGAGAAGGTTGCAGAAGGTTATCACATGACCTTAGGAAACAGCAACGGTCATAAATATGAACCAACTGCCAAGCATCTGAATTTTGATCACATGATCATGGGGATGCTTGCAAAGGTCGTAACTGTGAAAAATGGTCATAATAATTTTTCAGTGCCATTATAACTTTGAACTGTCACTAAACGAACTGTTGTAAGTTGAGGACTACCTGTATAGGTATGGGATCATAATGGTAATACCATATTTGAAAGGCAGGTTTTTTTTCCAGGATAGACAATGCAAGTTTTCCGACATCATAAAAACAAACATTTTAAAATAGGATCTGTTTTGTATGCCTAACAACTATTGTAGTAGTTTCCGCTTCCAACATATTTTAAGGATGGTTTTCTACTGCAGCTTCAACTTAGTTATTCTAAACTTCACACCACCTAGAACTGATATCAGATTGGTTTTCAGTTAACTTGTTTTCAGCAACCCAGAATGTTATTTTTCCCTACTGGTAAATATTGGCTGCATAGCTGGGAGTGGGGGTTGTTGTTAAATTGTGTGAATCAATCTCCAAATTAGTACTCTAAAGTTAATATGCACATAAACAAGTCCATGAATGTTCTCCTTATCTTCTGTGTATATGATGGTGTATATAAACCCAGTACATTTTGCTTCCACTCATACAAAATGCTATACCGTATCTATTGATTGCTATTTTGTGTGTCTCCAGTATGTCAGACTAAGGAAGGCAAGCCGACATCCAAATTGAGTACAAGGTTAGATAAGTGGGATTTTTATTTTTTCTTGCTTAAAGAAATATCTTAGAGAAGCTTTGTTTTCATATATACTTTAGAAAGATTAATAAACAATTGTTAGAAGCACGAAATGACATAAAGTTGAACAAAATAGACCGTCTGTACATTTACACATTATAATATAGTTATATGATCTTACAAGTATATCAGCACTTGCCTTATATAAAAGTTAACTTCACAATCTCCACATATGACTACCTTTATCCATTGTGTAACTTGACCTTGTGAATTTAAAATGATTAATTGTATAGTGGTATCCTGTTTATTTTAGTTCTATTAATTAGAATAATGCAGTAAATTTGCATTATTATCAATAGATATATTTGGAGTAATACGAACAAATAAATATAAAAGAAAATTATTTGGCTCTCTCTATATATTGTGTGTCTGTCAGTCCTCAGTATCTTTAAAAAGATAAGAAAAGTATTTTTGTCAAGGTCTAGGTATAAAATACTGGCTAAATTTTAGCGTAATGTTAAAAATACCATCTTGGAATGTATTTGGGCATGCATAATAACAGTATATCACATTATTATATTAAGTGTAATTACTTTTCAGTATTGCAGTAATTAGTAGCATAAATGGGAATTAATCTTTTATTGTTTGTGGTGTTTTCTTCAATTAACTTGAATTAGTAGGGTGTAATTTTCACACATTTACAGTACCTTTATTTCAGAGAAAACAAAACATACAGTATAGCATTATAACCTAACAACTTATACAGATATAAACAGCAACAGCAATTTTTGTTGCATTGTTAAATGCTGGTAGAAAAAGATATGTACACCACAGCTTCAATTTTGATTTTGATTTACACACAAAGAATTAGCAGAAGGGAATCCAGAGCTGTGCTATTTATTACACGAATAATTTAGCTTCACTATTCTGTGTATTCCGTTGCACTGATGCTAGAGTGAGAGCTGCATCAACATCTTTCCACAACCTGGTCTTCATCTACTAAAACTTTCTAGTTCTTATGTTAACAGTTTCACTCTGTCATGGAAGTGAGTGAAACCATGTGTAACAGGTATGCATATCAAATAGCCAGGCTCAGGGAGAGGCAACCTATGCAATATGGGATATTGGAATCATATGCAAGCTATTATGCTTCAAATCAGGTTTCACAGAGCTGAAAATGAGCTAGGTGAGAGAAATTAATTATATAGGATATATTTGAATTGTTGAATTTGAATTTGAATTGAATTTGTTCAAACATAATCTATATTTTAAGCTATACCTGTGTGATATCATGTATGATTATATTTTTATTATTTGATCATCAGAATTTTGACAATGACTTTTTTTTACATATAATAGGTATAAAATATTTAACCAACAATGATCTTAAATTGGCATAGCTTTTTATATACGATAGCAGTGTGCTTTGCAGGATACAAAAAAGCTTATATGTTTCTGGTTTGTGGCTTACAGATCTTTTCTGTTACCAACAACACAGAATGTGTGAAGCTGCTGCAGGAAATCAGATGCGCTCACTGTTCACCGAATGCTCAGAATCTGTTCCACTCAACTGCGAAGGAAACATTGGAAAGAGAACTAGCCCTTCCTTTCCTGTGCAAGGATTATTGCAAAGAATTCTACTACACTTGCCGAGGTCACATCCCAGGTAAAATATTGCAAAGAATAATAAATTGAGGTGATATATATCTACTGTGACCATATGTCCTTGATTATAAAGGACAGTCTTTTATTTCAGAAAGTCCTCCTTTAAATGTATTTATTTTTCCAAAACTCATTTTTGTCCTTTATTTTGATATTTAATATTCACTGTACAAGTGGTACCACTTAATGCAGTTTTTCACATTCATGTGAAAAATACGGTAATTGAATTATTTTAAAATGTACTGTTCGATTTTAGATATTATTATTAGAATATGTGAATTTGTAGTTTTTATTAATTCTGCTGTTTGTAAAGCCAAGTTATCAATATAAACATTTTTTTATTCTTAGAAGGCCCTTTCAGATTTGCCGCTTTTTCAAATTTGTCCTTTGTATTTTACAAAAAAAATGGTCACGATATGTTTACTTAAATTTCTTATACATTGTAAAAAAAACCATTGATGTAACACTCATGTTCTTTATCAAGAAAGTACTGGTTGTGAATATAAAACGTTACCTAGATCTGTGTTTCTTAACCAAGGATATATATATTTTGGTGGTTACAAAAGCAGTTTAGTGGAACATAAAGCATTAGACCAGTTTATTTGAGAGCGTGTCTATTCTCCATGGAACTGTTCCGAGTATCCAGGTCAGGGAAGTGCTTCCGTTTGTTGTCCAACAGGCTGAGCCAATTTTCTGAGGACACTCCCACTTGCCATTTGTCCCCAGTTTAGCTCAGCCTGTCGTTCGAGTTAGATTTATGTAAGTACTCTACATAAATGGCCTCTGTGGTCATATTAAGAGCAACTGCGTTCTCTTCGCTGATGATGTAAAGCTATTCAACACCACAGACAATACTGCTACCCTTCAAAAAGACCTCGACTATCTATTAGAATGGTCAAACAAATGGCAACTTCAAATCTCAGCAAACAAATGCTCTGTCTTACATATTGGCAAAAAAAATCAGAAAATAAAATACAGGCTGAATAGTCAAGACCTTGTTGATGATCCAAACTCTGTCAAGGACCTTGGAGTACTCATCTCTAATGATCTAAGTTCTGGAGCCCACTGTAACTACATAGCCAAAAAGACATTAAGAGTTGTTTACCTAATCCTACGTAGCTTTTTCACTGGTAATATCACACTACTAACTAGAGCATACAAAACATTTGCTAGACCAATACTTGAATACAGCTCATCAGTCTCGAACCCACATTACGTATCTGATATTAACACAATTGAGAAAGTCCAGAAATATTTCACAAGAAGAGTTATCCACTCCTCTACTCGTTGCAGAATACCTTATGCCACCAGACTTGAAATTCTAGACCTAGAAAACCTAGAACTACGCCACCTTCGGTCCGATCTAAGTATAGTATATAAAATCATACATTGCAATGTCCTACCTGTCAATAAATACTTCAGCTTCAATCATAACAATACAAGAGCACACAATAGATACAAACTCAAGGTAAACTGCACCAAACTTGATTGCAGGAAATACGACTTCAGCAACAAAGTGGTCAATGTCTGGAATACTCTACCTGACTCTGTGGTTTCTTCCCCAAAAACTTAAACCTTAGACTGTCTACTATTGACCTCACCCCTTTCCTAAGAGGTCTGTAGGGGGCCTGCATGAACAGGCCTACCGTCCCTGCCCTATTGATGCTTTTTATTTTTCTTATATGTATCCATTTCATGTATTCATAACTATGTTTATACTTATACCTATTATCTTGTAAGCAACTGACAAATCAAATAAATAAATAAATAAATGTGAGCATTTTGCTGACTGCGATCTTCAGAAAGCCTCAAGAGAAAGCCAGCCGGTTTTTCTCGCATTTTCTTTTCCCTTTAAACAAAAACACTGTCAACCGACAACCATCAACAGCTGATTGTTGGTTATGGCAGGTCCTTATGAGGACCTGAGCAGTGCGAAGAGCGGGAGCTCAATTCCGCTGCCAAAGCCTTTCTTTTTTTAAAAAAATTGCAGGTTTCAATCACACAGCTGACTAGCAGGAAGCGAAGTAGTGCTGTCCCACTCCTCTGTTAATTCTCGTAGAGCATTTAACAAGAAATTCTTTGCTTGCTTCACTGACAGCTCCCTGACCATCCAAGACTGTTTGAAATTTGCACCGGTGGCTCATAGCAGCCAGCACCATTTTAGATCAAGCCTTTGCGCCAAGAGTCAAATGGCGAAGGCGAATCCCTCACAGTCTACTGATGTTTTTCTCCTTCAGCTCAGCTGTCATCCCCTGTAACAGGATTCAGCTTAGAGAGTTTGATTCACTCAGGCCGGTGCATTAGCCACCAAAAGGAATTTTTCTCTTTATTTTCCTTTTTACTTTCAAACCCGAAGCCAACTGGATGATTGACAGTTTGCGCCCAGGCCATTGCCAGCCTGCGCCTTTTAAACTGCCTTGAACAACAGACTTAAAATTCATGGGAGCCACAGGCTGAGGGCTAATTTGAATTTTTGGAACCTCAGCCTTTCCAGGTCAGCTTGAAACTTATTCAGGTATTGTTTTTTTATTTTTTAGAATTTAAATTTGATTTTTAAAATTGAAAAAAAATCAGAATTTTTTTTTTGTCAATTTAAAAATTATTATTTTTTCCTACAAGACTAATTGACAGGAATCTCTGCCTGCAATTTGGAGCAGTCCCACGTGGAACAGGAGCCAATAATTTATCCATATATTATGTGAGCACACCTGTTTCCAGGCATGCAATGGAAGGAGAAGGCTCTGTTTGCTCCAGTGAGTCAGGATCCAGATTATCTTTTAGAACAATGACTAGAAATAAGACTAAGGCTTCTCGCTCCAAGAAACCCTCGAAGGCACCGGAAAAATATGAAAAACGTCACCAAAGGGCTTTTGAAAAACATTTGGGGAAGAGTCTTCGGGAGGCTGCAAGAAATCCACAACCAGTCTCCCCAGTGGTGGCAGCACCTTCTCCTGGGCCCTTTTTAGCCCTTCCTTTAGATCTTTTGGTCAACAACAGAGGTGGTGACAACCTGAGAAGCCTACCCTGGTCACCAAGAGGAGCACCTGAGGCCCTTGTTACTCATACCCTGAAACCAAACATCAGCACTGTGAGTGTTTCAATGCTCCTAGTTGATATGTCAGCAGGGAGACAGTTTCAGCATGCCAAGAGACCCAGAATTGCGCCTGAGGTGACATTCACTCAACTGCTGTGGGGCTCCGGGCAGAAGAAGGTTTTCCTCCTGAGGTTCCCCCCTTCATGAGGTTCTGAGGTCAGAAGCAATCAGGCAGGGGACTGCCGAGGGTGTGCAACAGACCTGTCAGATGAGGTCTCAATAACAAGCGCACCCTCAACCTAGGCAGATCAGAGCGAGCCTCCCTGATTTCCAGGTACCAACCCAAGACCTGCAACCAATGATAAACCTACCATAGTTTCTGACACAACCTCATCCCGTACACCACAAGGCAGAGGGTCAAGGTCATTATTTCCCTGTTTCATCAGTTGATTCTGATTTCTCCTTATCAGAGGAAGAGGGACAACTACACAAGGACATGTCAGAAGATGAGGGGCTTGTCCTGGAACAGCCTACATTCATTCGATTGTTCCACCTTCAACTCTTCAAATCTCTGTTGTTCAAGGCCAAAAACATACTCGCCTTGGCAACCCTTCCACTCCCTCAGAGACAATCTTGAATGTGGCAGAGTCAGATGATTTGGTTTTTTCCGAGCCAGTAACGAAGACTGAAGTCATACCAGTCCCGAAGATGTTCGTAGATACGGTCAAGCAACATTGGGTTTCCACAGGCACAGGACAAACACAAAATATTGCCTCCCCAGTCATGGAGATCAGATAACCACCCAGTCCACTCCTTTCGGAGGACTCCCTTTCGAGCCCGCTATCGAGGAAACTATTTTCAAAGAACCCAGAAGCCCTTAGGTTTCAGACAGGGACAACAGACTGATAGAGCAGGGTTTAGAGATAGGTTCAGGTGTGGAACCCAAGCCAAAAGGCCATTTCGTGGAACCGGCAACAAGTCATTCTGTTGCCCCAAATGAATACCTAACCAAACCCCGCATTGGAGGCCAGCTGGCCTTCTTTGCTGATCAGTGGTATAACATTACCTCGGATGCCTGGGTCTGAGAGACCATAAGATCAGGTCTCTCCCTGGAGTTCCTCTCCACACCCCCAAATTTCTTTATGCCATGCCCCATTTCAAGGAATTCCACAAAGTGAGATCTCATGGAGACCCCAATCTAGCATTTACTGGCCATCCATGCCATTCATCCGGTCCCAACACATCAACAGGGGCAGGGGTTCTATTTCCTCCTCTTTGTGGTTCCAAAGAGTTCAGTGTGTGTGTGGAGAGCGATTCTAGACCTAAAATGTCTAAACCGCTTTTTAGTATACAGGAGGTTCAGATTGAACCTCACTGCAATCTATCCTTCTAAATATCAGGCAGGGAGATGTCTTGACCTCAGTGGACCTGGCAGAGGCATATCTACACTTCCCCATAAGGCCCTCGCACAGAAGATTCCTGCAGTTTTGCTATGCCAACTGCCCAATGGTGGGATTCAAATATTGTTGCCACTGGTTCAGTGGGCATGGCTTGGTGGATGCGCTTTGCAAGTGTGCACACACTTTGCATGCACTTTGCGCAGGTGCAGAGGCGTTTGCACAGGTGCAGAGGTATTCTAACTTGCCTCCTGCAAGCCTGCACGATCCTGGTCGTTTCAGCAGCTGCTATGCAGCACTATTCTGTGCTGCGCAAAGCAGCTGCACTTCAAATTCAGCAGATAAAAGTGAGCCTGGGAGCCTGGGCGGGCAGGTGGACCCAACAGCAGAGCAGCAGAGAGAAGCGGTTTGGTCTCCACTGCTCATTGCTAATACAGGCTCGCCAGAACCAGGCCAAACCAGTCAAATACCACCACTGCAATCGCCATTACGAATACTGCACCCTACCATTTGGCCTGGCTTTGGTCCCCCAGACTTTCACAAAGGTACTGGTGGGTCAAGCAGCACATCTCAGAAGCCTACCAGTTCATCTGCAGTGCTATATGGACGACATTCTACTTCAATCATTGTCTCAAATGCAAGCAGAAACAGATCTATGACACTCTGAGTCCTTCAGGACCACGGTTTTTCAGTAAACCTGGGCAAAAGCTATCTAACACTGACCACCCGATTGCCATACCTGGCTGCCATCATTGACACAATGACAATGAGATTTTTCTCTCGGAGGACCGACAGAACAGCATCAGGGAATTATCCAGGCACATTTGAACACTCAAACGTGGCACAATTATCCCAACTTTTGGGAAAGATGTTTTCCTGTATCACAATAGTCCCTTGGGTCTGTCTCCATGCCAGGACTTTACAATGGTTCTTCCTTCCATTTCAACGATCCAGCAGGAGCAATTCCATGACCAAGGTACGGGTCCCACCAAAAGTCCTTCGCTCACTCCTATGGTGGACCTCCAGGAACATCACCCAGGGCTGCTTCTTCAGAGAGCCACAACGAGTGACAATTATCACCAACGCCAGCCTCTACGGCTGGGGAGCTCATTGTCAATCCCTTATAACACAAAGTCACTGGACTCCAACAGATACAAAGTGCCGCATCAACTGTCTGGAACTCAGGGCAGTCCATCTGGCCCTTCGCAAGTTCCAACATGAGATCCAAGGGCAACACATCCTTCTCATCACAGACAATGTGGCTACCAAGGCCCACATAAATCAATGGGAGGCACACATTCAAAGTCCCTCATGAGGGAGACGGAAAGACTTTTCCACTGGGCAGAGAGGCATCTTCAGTCCATCAAGGCAGATCATATCTCGGGTCAGCATAACATCCAAGCAGACTGGTTGAGCAGGACCACTGTTGACCATTCCAAGTGGTGCCTGCACCCAAGCCTCAGTTCGGCCTCCTGATCTTGGACCTCTTTGCCTCACCCCTCAATGCTCAGCTACTAAGGTTTTTCTTGAGGTTTCTGGCTCAGAGAGTGGAGGGAGTGAATGCTCTCTGCTGTCCCTGGCCCCGGGGCCTCCTGTATGCATTCTCTCCCCTCCCCCAATACCCAAGGTAATCAGGAAACTATTAGAAGAGAGGGCAAACTTCTTTTCCTGGCACCATACTGGCCCAGACACCCGTGGTTCGCGGACCTCATAGACCTCTCAATTGCTGAAGCTTGGAGAATCCCACTGGAGAGGATCTCCCTCAGCCAGGGGCCCATACAACATCTGGAGCCACAGTGGCTCCAAGTGGCCGCCTGGCACTTGAGCGAAGACTCCTGAAAGATGAGAAGCTCTCCAACAAGGTCATTGAAACCATCCAGGTGGCAAGACGTCCATCCGTGATCTGCATCTACAATGCCACGTGGAAGATCTTTTGCAGGTGGTGCAATAAAAATAAGACAGACCCCACCTCAGCATCGGTGGCAAATATTCTGGACTTTCTCCAAGAGAGCTTAGATAGTGGCCTCTCTCCCAATACGTTGCGTAGGCAGGTAGCAGCTCTAGCCTCAGTCCTCTCTTGCGGTGAAGAGCAATATCTCGCTCACCATCCGAGAGTACACAGTTTTCTATGGGGGCCCACTAATTTTAGGCCTCTGGTGGTCGATAGATACCCCACCTGGGATTTGAATGAGGTTCTCACAGCGCTCACCAAATCACCCTTCGAACCTTTGAGAAATATCAGTCTCCACCTTCTAACATACAAGGTGGTGTTCTTGGTAGCTATAACCTCCACCAGGAGAATTTCCAAGCTAGCTGCTCTTTCAGTGAGGGACAAACCTTTGTGTTTTCCACTCAGATAGGGTGGTTCTTCATCTAGATCCAACTTTTATACCCGAGGTCAATACTTCTTTCCACCAAATGCAGGAGTTGATTCTTCCCAACTTCTGTCCAAAACCAACCCATGCATTAGAAAGGCAATGGCATTTCCTAGATGTGCGTAAGGCCCTCCACATTTACATCCATAGGACTGTTGCCCACTGGACGACAGACGCCCTCTTTGTCTCATTTCAGCCCTCCACCCTAGGGAAGAAAGTTACAGCTTCAACAGTGGGCAGATGCCTCAGAGCCACTACTGCAAAAACGTATGAACTCAGCACACTCCACCAGGAGTGCAGCCAATCAGTGGCTTGGGCAACACAAGCCTCTATCACAGAAATCCCTAGATTTCCCTAGGGTGGCAATGTGGTCTTCACCGTCGCCCTTCACACAAACTGGACATTTTTGCATCAGCAGAAGCTGCCTTTGGCAGACGTGTCCTACAAAGAGTTCACATAACAAGGGAGACTCCAAACCAGACAGAGACCCTCCATAAGGACACGCCAGCTTGGTTATGTCCCTGACCTGGATGCTTGGAACAGATCCATGGAAAAGGGGCGTTGGTTCTACCTGATACTCCCATTCTCTGGCAGCTGTGACAACCATTCAGCCCCATCCAGAAGGCCATCTGGTTCTGGGACTGATTCTGGTCAAGCACAATAACCAATGAAGAAGGCAACGGAGTACTCTACACTTCAACTTCACTAAACTGGGGACCAAGGGCAAGTGGGAGTGTCCTCAGAAAATTGGCTCAGCCTGTTGGATGACAGACGGAAGCACTTCCCTGACCTGGATGCTCGTCACAGCTCCCAGAGAATGAGTGTATCAGGTAAGAACCAACGCCCCTTTCCCATGGTTTCTGCCTAACTGGTATTGAGCCAAGAGAATTGGCGTGGTCCTTTTAAATAGTGCCACCTCTGAGGACCTAGGAAATGTGCCATCTCTGTCAAGGCAGCTGTCCTGAGAGCCATATAGCTTATTCATGGTGATTTAGAGGATCTTAAAAGACTTGGTTGTTCTCTCAAGTCTTGTGGGTAGGGTGGATGGAGCCACTTATGGATGGATTTTGTAGATGTTTTCCTTTTGAAGTTGCCTGCTTATATTCTTATGGGCCAGTGTTTCTACTGAAATAATTAACATCTTGGTCACGTATCAGGACCTTTATCCCCTTCACTCAACTTGGCAGGGGCAGCATGTGACACATCTGGCCTGTTGGCCACGAATTTGACACTCCTGATCTACCACTAAGATTTGTTATCAGTCTGATGATAATTCCTCTGGATGATTCCAGATGGCTTCCTTCAATTATTTTAATATTTTTTTAACTTAAACATTTTGAAAGGTTTCTAACTGACATAATTTTGTCAGTATTGCATTTATATTTTAAGGTTGATTTTGACTTGGCCTTTATATTTATTTTCAGATTACCACTGATTTTTTAAATACTGAAATTAAAATATTGTTTAAGAGAAATTTAGATTTTAGATAATGTTTTGAAAGAAGAAATAGAAGAACTGAGGTAGCAGAAGAAGAAGAAAAGAGAGTGAACATGAAACAGGAGGAAAAAAGATTGTTTCGTTCAAACATTGATCAGCAAAGTCTATCCCAAAAGATTACATTATAATGTTAAAACAATCTGGATGCAAATATGAATTATAATACTAAATGGCTTGTAAACGTATTTCAAAAGTTTATCCTTATAAAAAAGATGATTTGGTAGTGATGCAAGAAGGCTAAGTCAAGCTTTCAACTGATTTATAGTTCTTGGAGAAATTCCATGGTATTGTTAAACACATCAGGTAAACCACAACACTGTAATTGAGATTCTTCATGCGCTATAAAACAGAAAAGAGAATTTATTCCATCCAAATCTATGTTGATCACAACAGGACCATATTATAGAGGAATTTAGGGCAGTTAATTTTTCCAACCTAAGTGGGATTTAGGCGTACTCTATCTCTTTCTGTTGGCTAAGAATTCTAGGAACTATTGTTTAGGATATTGAAAGCTGAATGATGAAACTACAAAAAATAATAATTTGCTAATAATGTTTGGAAGGAATCGAGGAATTTATAATTAAGACTGTGACGGTTGTATGAGTCCTAATGCGTCCTGTGATACACATCAGCCTCTTTCCCAAGCTCTGCAATTGAAACAATACTATTATTGAGCCTGAATGCAACAGAACATTATGATTTTTAATAAACGGGAAATCTTCCTCAATTTTATGCACATAATTCTATATTTGATTTAATATTACATCTGAACATAACCTACACAGCATGAATAGTGACTGTTGTACTGTTTTATCACATTTTAAACAAAACAGTAACCATTTATGACATAAATGCAGCTTTAAAAAAAAAAAAGGGGGAATAGACTAGTATGAAATAAATTAAGAAACACTTTTAATAAACACTCTATATACTTTTTATTTGTTAGAAGTCCCATGGATACATAACTTTGACCTGGGGGGTAGTCTTCTCTGATTAACATAAATAAACATTTTGAAAAAGATGCTTTTAGTGTGGTTTAGCATGTATCTAAACTTGTTAAAATATGAAAATATTATTATTGTCGTTCTAAACTACAGAGACATTTCTTAGGCTTTCTTAAACCAGCTGTTCCTTACTCTTTATTGCATTCTCCAGTCCAGAGCAAAGCAGAATACATCACAGTTGCCAAGACTGCCTGTTGAGCAGCGATAACAGATTAGATTAAATATTTGGCTCATGGTGCAGGCCTCCTAGAGAGGTTATTATTAATAATAATAACAATTCCATACATAATATTAATTAGCAGGTACATAGAGGGAGGGAGAGGGAGGGAGGGAGGGAAGGAGAGAGAGAGATCTGCTAAGTTGCAATATACTTCTTTTCCCTGTAAAAGTCATTCTTAGGGAAAATTTGCTTTCGCAGAATAAAAAGAATAAAATGCTGAAACACCAGGGAAAGAAGCATCTGAGCTGCACAGGAGCTGGAGCCGCTCCCCAGATCAACATATGTGGTGACAAATGACAAATTTATTTTCCTACAGAGTTTGTGTATATGTAAAACTGCTGAAGTGCATCAAGATGTCAAGTGGTTTTTATGACCACCCAGGTTGCCTTGAAAGGGAACCAGATGAAAATATCGCTTTAAGCGCTGGACAGAGCACCCTGAACTTTGCATGCTACACTATCAACCAGAATTGGGTTTTCTATATCAGTAAGACCCCAATAACAATTCTGTCTATTCTAAGAGTGGATCAGAGAATTATCTCAATAAACTGCTCCCCCCCAAATTGGCATACCCATGACCAAACAAACCAAGTGTTTTCTTTGGTAGAGTAATATATTTATTAATCAAAGTACTATTCTGAGATTTGATTTCTATTTCTGGAATTAAAAAATGGTTGGACTGTAAAATATAATTACTTTAAAAATATCTGTCTTAAGAATAGAACCTCTCTATAAGAAAGTATATATATAGTGTTACATTTTATTTAACTTCTATTGTCTCTTAGAGATTTAGCCATTTACAGAAGCGTAGTCAGGTTTGTTTGTTGCAATAAATATGTTCAGAACTAACAATTATTTCATAGCTCAATCTTATGGATAAGAATGTCAAGTCCATAAGAAACTCCCTACAAGCTGAATACTTATTTTGATGGAATTAACAAGATTCATAGTATTGATTACTGAGAAAGAAGCTTCAATAGCTGGCTTATTCATTAGAGATATTGACTGTCTTTCTGTGAGGGAAACACAAATGTGTAGTATAGCTATTTAATTATACTAATCAGAAAAAAAGGCATCTTCAGTTGAGCTTGACAGATATATTTGTGCAGTATTCTTGGCAAAAGAGTGAAAGTGATTAGCCACAGGCTTGTGTTTTGGTGGTCTCTCCCTTATAAGAACTAAAGCAGCCATGATCTTGCTTGGCTTCATTTCAATAGCTGTGCCCAACTTCCAATATTTACTTAGTGAAACTGTTTTGTCTGCTAACACATTTGTTTTTATTATGGTGTAGAATTTATATCATGCACTTTGGGGTAATGAATAAAATATTCCATTTCCCAACATTACCATTAGACTAACGTATGTGACATGAGTATCACGTTTCACCTTTCTAAACATTTGGGTAGCCATATGAATAACCAAACCTATGTATTTATAACATATTGGTGATAGTTGGAGCGTTAATTAATTCTTGGTGAATTCTCAATTGATATGCATTCTAATATATTTATTTTTTATTTATTTTATTTGTCAAGAGCTTACAATAGAACAAACATAAGTTTAAATACAAGAAATAGGAACTAATAATTGGAGACAATAGGACAGGGACAGTAGGCATGATTGTGCGCTTATGCACGCCCCTTACAGACCTCTTAGGAATGGGGTGAGGTCAATAGAGGTTAGTTTGAGGGTAAAGGAGTGGGGGTTTGAGCAGGTGACAACAGAATCAGGAAGTGAATTCCAGACATTGACCATTCTGTTGCAGAAATCATACTTCCTGCAATCGAGTTTGGAGTGGTTTACATTTAGTTTATATCTGTTGTGCGCTCTAGTGTTGTCATTGTTAAACCTGAAATATTCATTAACTGGTAAGATGTTGTAACATATGATTTTATGTACTATGCTTAAGTCCAATCTTAGACAGCATAGGTCAAGGTTGTCTAAGCCAAGAATCTCAAGTCTGGTGCTATAGGTTATTCTGTTGCAAACAGAGGAATGTAGTACTCTTCTGGTAAAATACTTCTGGACTCACTCAGTTGTATTTATGTCTGATATACAATGCAGATTGCAGACAGCAGAGCTGAATTCAAGTATTGGTCTAGCAAAGGTTTTGAATGCCCTATTTCGCAAATCAGTATTACCAGAGGAGAAGCTTCGTAAAGTTAAATTTACAACTTTTAAAGCCTTTTTGGCAATACTGTTGCAGTGAGCTTTGGCACTTAGATCATTCAATATTAGAACTCAAAGGTCCTTCAAAAAGTGAGGGTCATCAGCAAGGTCATGTCCGCCTAGCTTGTATTTGGTATATAGATTTTTTTTACCAACGTGTAGGACAGAGCATTTGTTGGTAGAGATTTGGAGTTGCCAACTGTTAGACCATTCAAACAAATAATCAAGGTCTTTTTGAAGGACGGTAGCATTGACGGTGGTGTTGAATAGTTTTACCTGATCAGCAAAGAGGACAGAGTTGCTAATAAGGTGATCACAAAGGTCATTAATATATAGTATAAAGAGTGTGGGTCCTAGAACACTCCCTTGTGGGATGCCACTGATAACTGGTGCAGGGTTTGATAGGGCATTTCCTATTTTTACTATTTGTTGCCTATTTGACAGGAAGACAGTAATCCACTTGTGAAGGGATCCAGAAATGCCCTAAGATTTTAATAGTAGTTTGTCATGTACCACTGAGTCAAATGCTTTGCAGAAGACAAATATCGCTCTTCATAGTGCTTTTGAGCATTCTCTGAGTGGTTTACAGAATCAGCATATTTCCCTCAACAGTCTGGGTCCTCATTATACTGACCTTTGAAAGATGGAAGGCTCAGTCAACCTTAAGTCAGTCAGGATAGAACTCCTGGTTGTGAACAAAGTTAGCCTTCAATAGTGCATTCTAGCCACTGCGCTACTACGACTCAGTAATAATGTAACTGAGGGTTCCAGAAATAAAATTTGATGTAGTGCAAGGGCAACTTACATTTTCTGTTCAAATTCATGGACGTTCAACCCAATTTCAAAAGGTTTGCATAATCAATGAGATCAGTCCTTTGGCAAGAATAATTTTACCTTCTTCTAAAAGGAGAGGCAGGGAAAAAAGAATAGGAATGACAGAATGAGACAGAGAAAACTAGGATGAGACAAATGGGTTGCAGCAGTAGTTCTGGCTTTAATTGTTACAGGTTATATCAAACCGTGCAGGCATATGTATTTTTGTCATAGGTGCTATATGGCTGGAAGAAGAATGTTCCTGCAGCCTATGTGTTTGTAGATATTTGCTATCATTAAGTAGTCCACAAAGACATTTTTAAATTATTTTATTTCAGATTCTCCCATTAATGCATTATCCATGAATATTATTAGTAAATAAATAATTGTTTTATTTTTCTAAAATTATAGTTCCTCATACATTCGTTTGGGCAATGTAGAATGGATTGAATATATTAGATAGATTGATAGACATGTTGTATACTCAGAAATTGTACTGAGTATACAAAGCATAAGATTGAGGACCTCCATGAATGATTTAGTTTTGGACTGATTATTTTTTCTCTGAACAAAAGATAAATCATTTGATCACATACTTTAGAGAAATATGTGTGTAATTTGTATCAATATAATTCACAGAAACAGAACAGTTTTTCATACAGGTTGTGTAGGTATTATATGCTGGTATGAAAAATGTATTTATTAGTTTTACAATCAGAGAATCGGTTCCCAAATCATTTTCATGGAAATTGATGGTCTTCATAATACATTTGTAAAACTCTATTGCAATTACAACTTTGAAACATGTTTAAAAATAAACTCCAGCATAAAAGCAGTTAAAGAATTTTAAGAATGTAGCTTAATTTTCAAGGACATTTTATTTTTATTTTTGATTTTGATAACCTAAATACATTGTAAGAAAGTTGTAAATTCAGCAAACTGGAAAGATAGATGGCTTCATTCCATCTGGTCAGTTGTTCTTCAGAACCACACAGATTGCATCTTTAAGAATATTTCTGTTGACGGTTGTCTGGAAAACATGTATGAATAATAAGAACCGTAGAGTGTTTGATTGCTGCTCCTAAATCTGAGAGTTTGGCATGATTTCTAATCACTTTTATTATTGATCAATGATGTGATATTTATATAATATTATTAAATTCATCAAGAATAAAAAAAACAATGTGTAACAAATAATATATTTAAATATTTGGCAGGTTTTTATTTTTAATTAAAGTTACCTATTTTTCCTTCGAAACATTTTAGAATTTTTAGAGCGACATGCATGCTGTGAATTAAATTAAGTAAAAGCAACTAAGCAAAAACTGGAACTATATTTATATCCAACATCTTATACCACAACTTTTTCTTTACATACCTAACTTCTTTACTTTGTTGTGTTCGGAATAAGACATATACTCACATTGGGATCATTCTAGAATTCACAGAAGAGTCAGTGAAATAAGACAAAGGTATTTTTTTTATTTTTACTTCAAATTTCAAGGCTATCCAACTTCAGAGACACTGAGTGACCAATATATGAAAAGGGTAAAACAGTAAAAGTAAAATTTGAAAATATAATCATTTGAAGGAAACAACTGTTTCTTCCCACCTGTCCCAACAAGAGATAGACAAAAGGCTACACCAATCACCCTAACTGAAGACTAGGAAGCAGCCATGTTTTTAATCTTAAAGACCAGTAAGGTGATCTGCAATTACTGTAAAAGATCATAAGAAATAAATATTCTTCCAATAGAATAACTTAAGAACCCCAATGGAGAAGATTAATGTTATTTCTTAGTCTTTACTGATGTTTGGGTTTCTGAGTTTTTTTCGGCGTTCATGCATTGTGAAGATATGAATGCTATTTCTAGGCTCTGGATATAGGTAGACTGAAATTTCAGTCACTAAGCAAGGTGCTCATTAAGCAAATCATTACATGACCAGGCCTGATTTTATGAAAAATTTTATCATTGCCATTAGGTGATTCACTGTAGTTGTTAAGTGAATCACATGTTCATTAAGTGAAACACACAATTGTTAAGTAAATCTGGCTTCTCCAATTGACTTTGCTTGTCAGAAACTGGGCTGGGAAGATCACAAATCATGTTTATGCCACCACACCAACCATTGTGAATGCAAGCCAGTTGAAAATACCCAAATTGCAGTCACATGACCATTAGGGTGGTTTGACTTCAATTGTAACTTCAATTATGGGTAATAAGTCGCTTTTTCTGAGATTACTGTAACTTTCAATCATTGTTAAACAAACACTCATAAAATGAAGACTACCTGTATATTGATGAAAAATATTGATGAAAAATTCCCTTATGAAATAATTGTAGACTACAAAAATGAACCAAAATCTGTATTATGTAATGTAATATTTATAAATATGATGTCTATATTCAATATTATTGTAGAGCTTCTGTCCATAGATTCTGATATTAGTGATACTTGTCAGATGGGAACTTTTTGGTAATTGCTATTACTCAAGAGTTTTTTTTATATAAATTGTGCTGTGGAAATTCAAATGCTAATAAACCTTTTCTTGGTCTTATTTGCCTAAATTATTTTTCTTCTATAACATAAAAAGAGTATGCTTATGTACATTTTTGGGAAGAACATTTGTATTTTAAAGAAATAACATATCAAAATTACTCAGTGGCCTAGTTCATACATAATATACCAATTTAAGAGAATATATGTTACTCAGGAATGAACTGTGGAGTCCTTGGTAATCTGCAAGAAAACAACTAAGCTCAGAGGGTACCAAGGACTTCACACATAATGCTAAATTACAATTCCTTTTAATTTGTGCAAGTAGTTCTGCTCTTTTCTATCATACATAATTTATGGATTTTCATTTCATATTAACTTGTCATACTAATTTGGTTAACATTATGGTTCAGCATTATGTGTGAACTAGCATGATATCTAGTGAAATGTTTCGATACATTCCTTTGTAGAAAAGTCTAAATAGAAAATAATACAACTAATTTGCTAAACATTTCTTCTTTCCTTTTCAAAGGTTTGCTCCAAATTACTGCTGATGACTTTTGTTTCTACTATGCAAGAAAAGATGATGGTTTCTGCTTTCCAGATTTTCCAAGAAAACAAGTTCGAGGACCATCTTCTAACTATTTGGATCAAATAGAAGAATATGGCAAAGGAGAAGATTTAAGCAGGTTTCTAAAGATAAATATTTTTTTAATTCAGAAAGCCTGACAAATCTTTATAACTTGATAATGTGTTGAGTCAGTTTCTGCTTGTGTTCTCTAGCTATGTCATCCAGATGTTGATTACTCCAGCTTTGGCAAAAACAAACAAACTGTTCTTTAAAGTACTGAATTCTTGCATAATGCATACTTTACTAATGATTCATAAAATTGTTATATCAAATATATTGCAGGTGTCTTATCTGAAATCTTATCAAAGTTACATGTTAATATTTTTCTGATTTGTTGAAAAAAACACTTGCTTTCCTGATTATTCTTTCTACTCAATATTTTCATATTTTTAATTTTTATATTTTATTTGCATAATTTATAATCTGCCTGATTTCACAAACTCCATATGGCAATACAATCATTTATGATTAAAAATGGAATGATAGGATTTAAATGTAGTGCAATTAAAAAAGGTGCTTCTTATGCTGTCATTGGAAATTAATGAGAAATTCAAGCAGTATTTTTAGCAATGAGAGTCTCATTGTATGAGGTTACAAAATATCCAACAGTGGTCCAGTTAAGATTTCTATAAATTTATGCCAGACTCTTTTATCCCAGTTTTATTTCTGACTTCTATATTATGCTTTGTAAATTAATGTTAACATTTTAACAGGACAACAGTAGATTTTTTCATATAAAAAGAACCCCCATGAGTTCAAGTATAAAACCTTTAAAGCCAGGTCTATTTGCCAAACATGGTATAACTCTCGGGTATTGAGATATTATCTAGTCCTGATTATCTTAGAGCAGGGGTAGGGAAACGTGGCTCTTTTATCACTTATGGACTTCAACTCCCAGAATTCCTGAGTGAGCCATAAAAGGTTCCCCATCCCTGGCCTACTGGTTTTTCAGTTGAGGGGAAATCAATTTTTGACTTGAATGGGACTGTTTAATATACAAATGTAGGACATATTCTTTATATATCCTGCATATTCTTTATATGTCCTACATTTGTATATTAAACAGTCCCATTCAAGTCAAAAATTGATTTCACCCACAACTGAAAAACCAGTAGGCCAGGGATGGGGAACCTTTTATGGCTCACTCAGGAATTCTGGGAGTTGAAGTCCATAAGTGATAAAAGAGCCACGTTTCCCTACCCCTGTCTTAGAGCACTATTTCAAGACATGTTAAAAAAACAACCCACATTTCATTTAGAACCTGGAATAGTCACACTAATCTAGGATCACCATGTACCTTCTCTATTTCTTATTCCAGGTTTACATTTCCAGCAATTTTACATCTTTTCTTCTTTCAATTCTTCTACAATTCTACACTTTTCTTCTTTCTGTACAACCAACATTCAGAATGATCTATATCAGTATAATTTCTATGTAAAGCATTTTGGTCCATGAGGCTATCAAAAACTAGAAAAACATTTTGGTAGCATGTGTTTGACGTAACTTTCTAGGTAGAACTTGGTAATCTAGGCAACCAATACTGGTAGGATATAAACGAAAACCAACAAAATTACAAATTCAGTATGACCAGTCCAAGACCCTGTAGAGCCCTTTCCTTAGTCTGTTTGGATGCCTTTGATGTGATATTATAGCAAAGTTAAAATAATAGACTTTTTGCAGAGTTAACTTGCCCCCAAGAGTTGTAGGAAAGTGATAATCTAGCCTACATGTCCCTTCAATGTTTTTTCTGTATCAGTCTGTCTGTGCCCTCCTAACTTTACTTTTTCACAGGATTACCTTAAAATCCCCAGAATATTCACATTTTTTTCAGCTGCTATTGCTCTAGACAGAAAAATATATTCCTATGTTAATCAATTACTTTTAAGTATTTAGATTATTAGTATTTTTCTAATATTTATTAGAAATATTTAGTACTGTGAAGAATTTAATAGTCTGAATATTTTATTTACTGTTATTTTTATTACTCTTATCAAACCTGTATGAATTTTAACATGGATCTTGTACTTCTTATAAGCCGTATAAAGTGATAGTCAGTGACTATAAGAAAGATCCTCTAACAACCCTGGGAGATAGATTGAGTAGAAACTGCTGGGCAGTCACCCCATGAACCTCTGCGAACATTGCTTCCAACACCTAAACTACTCCCCATGTAATAAACAAAGTTTCAGTATAAATAAATGTCAGTCGAGAAAGAGAGCTAGTGTGAGTAAGGTGTTGGATTAGAATCATCGACACCTACTTGGATCAGTCATATGTAATCAGTCCAATTTATCAGGATTATTCGTTATGAAGGAAGCATTTCTGTGTGGGTACTGACCAAAGCCCTTAAAGAAAATTAGAATTGCACAGAAACAAGTAAATAGATCAGTAGTTTTGCCACAATCAGGTTTTTTTAAATATTTCAGTAAAGTTTTTTATATAAATTGTAATATTTTTGTAATCATTGCAGATCTTTTCATGTTACCTTAACATGGAATTTATAATGAATTATATGATATCAAGTTTTGAAATAATTAATTTGGATTCTAAAATCAATTAGATTACTTATGCAAACTATTGCTCATTTCTTTTTGGAGGGTAAGTAAACGTTCCTGAACAATGTGGGTTGAGACATACGGAGAATAGGGAATTAACATTACACACTATTCAGGAGATCATCCCAACCTTTCTGAGTGACTTTTGCTGGAGTGTATCTGGTTCCAGAAGAGAAGAGCAGACAGGAAACCATATATCTTTAAGTAAAATTATCAAAGGAACCATTTATTTTATGCAGAATAAATATTCCCCCTCTCCCTCCCCACCCCCCACCCCTAATTTAAAGTAATGTATTTCTAACTTCTGTACTGTGAGAAAATTTCTGGACAAAAAGTTTAGGAAATAAATACACAAGCAAAAATCAATGGAAGCCAAAAGACTTTTTTGAGCAGGTAGTATATTCTCCTGGAAGAGTCATATTGCCACTTTCCCAAGTCATTATCTCCAGGTCCATCTAATTTTTCTTCAAACTCTCAATATTATGTACCCTTTCTATCTGTATCAGGTGCTCTCTTTTTCTACCATCTCTTCTTCTTCTAGTTTTGTTTGTTGTTTCTTTATGTGGAAAAAAACAGGCTCTGAGAGTAACTAGTTAATCTCCAAACAATTAATAAATATTTATTATTAATTTGACAAATTTCTAAGGCCACCCAACATCATCAAAATTCTGGGCAGCTTATGACAGAACAAGAAACAATATAACAAAGAAAAGAACAATGCATGCCTAGAAAATAAAAAAAAATATTCAGATGAATATGTCCAAGCATGCAAAAGTCTTGCATCTCGCTCCAACTCAATTGTTGGGGAAAACCCAAGTTTTAAAGACCTTTTCAATACAGTCACACTATGGGCTGTACCATTCTTTGGGTTGATGCTGTTCTAGGAGCAGGCACCATGACAGAGAAAGTCTACTTCCTGGGTCCAATCAAATGATATTATTTCCATGTCTTGGTGTAAATTCCCATGGATGAAACATCAACTAATATTGTAGACCAGTGGTCTCCAACCTTTCTGGCATGGTGGCCCAGCCCGGGAGAGGGGATGGTTCTGTATGAGTGGCAGGCAATGGAACTTCGTATGTGAGCGCCCATCACTCACGCAACCTAGTTCCGAATGGGTCAAGGCCCAGTAGTGGACCATAGCCTGGGGACTGGGACCTTTGTTGTAGACAGTTAACCAAAAAAACTAGCTTATAAAAGAAAGGCCAATCATCAGTTAAATTAGCTGTTTTTTTTAAAGTGAAAGTTACTTTATCTTGAAATTGAAATATATCATATTAAATAAATGCCACCAGTATGTCACATTTTGTATTTTTTGCTATTAAAGATGAAAATTAAAATAATTTTCTTATTTGTTTGTTTTAGGAAACATAAACACAACTGCTTTTGCCTCCATGAAGTTGTAAGTGGTTTCAGGCAACCTGTTGGAGCAGTACATTCTGGGGATGGATCACACCGTCTTTTCATCCTTGAGAAGGAAGGATATGTGAAAATATTAACACCTGAAGGAGATATAGTTAAAGAACCATTTCTGAACATACACAAAGTTGTTCAAAGTGGAATAAAGGTTGGAATTCCTTTTATTTACCATTAGGAACTTCATTTCTTCTAAGTCTAATTTTGTTTAAATTTTGTACTATTTCCAATTTTGCTTAATTTTAACTAGAAAGTAAATAATAAAACAGATCATAAATCTTTTAAAATGAGGTTTTCATTTAAGTTAGTAGAAACAAATGGCTTCAGCCTAATGTGCATTAATCATGATTAAGATCCAACCATAGTTTGAACTCAGCTACTCAGTCAACAGTTACTGAACAGACTTTCCAAGTAAAGTATTCAATTTTCTTTGAGTGTACAGCTATAAATTTGATATAGTTATGCAGTTTAGAACCAGATCATTTTCCTTCTCAATAAAAATGGCTGCTCTTTATAAATTATTTCTATGATATAGATTCACCTTGCCTGTTATCAAATGCTGTTATATACAGAAGAAGGAGCTCTCACTGCATCAACTATTTAAAAGGATAAGTCTTCGCTTATATTAAAATCAAATTCGCCACTATAATTTACGTATTGAAACAGTCCTTTTCCTCCTTAATTTTGATTGTGTGTGTCACAACATATTCCTTTAGAAAAAAACCTATTTTTGTTTTCAAAATTAAGATCTTTACCTATGAAATTGGAAACCTTCATTAAAATAAATGGAATGTTTTTTATTAAATGATGTTAACTGAAAACAGAATAGCTAAGTGACCCTATTTTACTTCAGTATATGTATTAACAATGGAATGGTTTAGTGACTAAAGAAAATTCTTGAAAAGATATGTGCTGTGCTAGGGTTAACATAAAGCAATTGTATATGTTATAATTCTCGGATTATTTTTACATGATTGCATCAAAAAGGTATTACCTGAAAGTACTATCACATATATTAGCTATTTAAAGTCTAGATCTGTTTAAAACAGCATGGTATTAAAATACTGAGATTAAAATTGAGATAAAAATCTGTATTCAGATTAGTAACTTCAGTCTCATCTTATTTATATACCTGTTTATTAATTTGAGTCAAGAGCTGGCATTTTAGTATATTATAAATTGTATGTTCCTTAAGCTTGATTCCCTGACTTTGTTTTTAATAAAAGTTTTATGAATGTGATTGTTTTGAATGATCATCATTAGGTTTTTGTGATTAAACCTGATATGTCATTTAATTGTAGGCTACTTTGTTAAAAGTAATTATGAAAGAATATAGAAGTTGATAAGATCTATCAAAACAATTTGCTATACGACTAGTTAATCTTTCCGCCTTAGGCAGTTTGAATAGTCAAATACTGAAAAAAATACATGCCATGGAAACTGACAAAGTGATTGTATCATAATCATATTGTCACATGACCCAATAAAGTATCCTCCAGATGCATTGCATTGCAACTGTCCTAATGTCCAGATAGCATTGCTAGTGACAAGCCTGCCACTTGGAATTATGGGGAAATAATCATAGCTTCCTCCCATCTGGTGGGAGGAAGCTATGATATTGTATTGAAATCAACCATTTAAAAATGATAATAGTATTTTAATCATAATGAAAGCATAAATCATCCAAGGAGAATTAGAGAGAACATCCATGAAAGGGAAAACATATGTCAGGGAAATGAGTGATACAGAAGAGAGACTGTTAAGAATATATGGGCTAGACTCCTTGACCTCAGCCACCTTAAGCACCGCTCCAAGCTATGAATTGTTTTTACATGTCGGAATGGCTTAAATTTTAATAGAAAATTTCCCTAAATCTTGAGCTACATCTGCTTCTTTGTTTCTTTCTACAGCTGAATGCCACAGTGAAGTCAGTTACACAAAGTGACTTCGATCTTTTTTTTAACAAGCCAACATAATATTTCTATATAATTCTTTGTTCTTCTGAATAGTTTGCCACAATTTATTTATTGTAGTTTATTGATAAAAGCAAAAAAACCCACCAATATATTAAAGACATTTTTTTCTCTTTGTCCTTGTAAATTACATATATCTATACATTGGGTATATCTACTGTTCCAGATTAAATCCGTGAAATATGTTTATTAAAGTGACAATATTGCACTTCAATAAATATTTTTAATAAAGAAAATGTAAATTTTTTTTTCATTTACTCACATTTCATACATACAGCACTATCTTAATTTTATTGCTGGCTGAACGAATCTAGTAATCATTAGACAAGATACTAACTATATTAGTATCTTGTATATAATAATAATTAGACAAGATAAAGCTGTACTAGCTTTAATATCTCTAAAACATTCCATATAATGGGCTTCTCTCAGGTATCATTGATAGGTCCTATCATGTGTGCACATTCTATTACATTTTTAAAATGTGAACCCGCCCTTCAACTGTGTATTTGTCACACAGGCATACACTAAGTAGTTGTAAATGGATCCCAGAAGAATCAATTATCATGCCTGAAATGGAAATATGCAATAAAAAATTAATAGAAAGTCAATCCTTTTTTCCCTACTAGGTCATAATAAAAGTCATTTCCCCTTTCTAGTGATGGCTTTTAATAATGTAATAACATAGCTACTTATTATCTCCAATAGAAACTTCATACATGCTTCTTGTATGTAAGATCATGTATGCAGAGTCCATAGTTAATTTGTGTCATATTTCTGCTCTTCTCTAAGATTTTGTTATCAGATCATTCTAAGACGATCAAAACTTCCTAAGAACAACTCCATAACTATCATTTAGCACAGTGCTAAGTATGATTAGCCTAATTGAAACAGAAGACATTAAATACACAAGTGACTTTCTAAAGTCACAGTACCTGTAAATTCTGGAAGTAATTAGAATTGTTTAGGGAACCAACTGCAGTTCAAATTTGAAACTTCACAATGTTATAAGTATTTAGCTTTTTTTTTTTAAGGCGGCCTTTTAAATACTTGAATTATTCTTTTTTTTTAACAATGTAGGAATTTGTGACTCTTTTATATTTTAAAACAAAGGGATGCCTTGCCATCTTCTCTAATTGATCGTCTAAGATCTTGAGACAGCAGACTTAAGCACTGGGTGAAATAACTAAGTAACTTACATAATATGCATTTAAAAAATAATAATTATGGAAAAATAGGATCCCAGACAGGACAAACTATTGTGTCAGTAGTTTTCTTATCACCAAGACAGAGTTTACTGCATTTCTATATTATACATATGATCCAAAGCTGATCTGTTCAGAAAACAATGCAAAATATAGCATAGATATTAAGTGTTTTACAATTCATAGTCTCATCTAAACCAAAATTAAAATAGCAATTACAAAAAAATAGAATTGCAGGTATACTTTAAGCTACTTACTTGTTGAGCATTTCATCCCTTGAATTTGATAAAATTCATATTCTGTTCACAAATACAATAATTGCTGAAAGAATGTGCATATATAAAATAAGGTGTAACATCTATCAAGTTATGTCTATTTTCTGAATTCAGTTACCGGTAATCAGTATGACAATATATCATATTGCATTGTTCCTTTCTTACCGACTTTTAGAAAATGACTGAATTTTTTAATCATCCATTTTCTTAAAGATCAGAAATAAGTATTTATTAATAAATTTATATTTCCACCTAGCTCACAACAGCTACTATGGGCTGCACAACAATCGGGTAAAAACAGCAAATGTGAAAACAACAGATGTAAAATATAAAAAGACATGTCAAAATATAAAAAGTACATGTCATAAAGTTCATAAACTAGGTTTGAATAAGCTAAAGACATAATGCTTTTAGCTTTAAATAATATATCTTGAGCTTTATAGAAACCTATAAATCAGAAGAAGATAACCAATGAATGCTACTGTATGTAGAACACTTTGATGACATGTGGGCAGTATGTTTATGCTAAAGATTATAGAATGTTGATTTTGGGCCCAGTGTCTTGGACTAGAAGAATGTCCAGGAAGAATGATGATAATTCTTTATCATTTTACATGCACATGTGTAGGTTTAATGTCCTGTGTTTCCTCAAGAAGAATCCCCTGGTACCAATGAACTGAGCTTAGTCCAAAACAAGTCTCTGTATGGAAAGTGTAGTTTTCTTTGTGGGTGTTCTTGAAATTGTATGCTTTATAACCTGTTATTATGGAGATGTGTGTAGTATGATCAAGACTGCCAGTTTCTTTTCTGTGCACTGTATGAATTAGAGCTGCATCCCACACACAGTGTTAGATAATCTATGTTTCTGTTTTGTTATATGTACAACTCAATTTTGACATTCAGCTATTTAAGAAGTGTTCAGAATATCTTCTTCTGATATGTAATTTGTTGTAGGCAGAGGAATTTTTTAGTCAGAAAAAAATCTCAAAACCAAGTAAATGACATGTCATTTAAAATATGTATAATTAAAGAAAGAGGGAAGGAGGACAGAAGACAATTCTAATAGCCACATCATGGCATCCTCTAGCAGGAGTAACCACCAACAATTTAAATCCAAAATATTGGGATTATGAGACTTAACCACAGCATTTCCTCAATGTATTTAACAACTTCCTCTTTAAAAAATGTGACTCTCATCCAACCCACTGGAGATCCTGCACTATACTAGTAAACACGAATAGTTATACTTAAAATATCTTCTAGTCTCTTTTACTATAATCTTTTCTTTTTCCATTTTGAACATATACTATAGAAATTAGAAGTATGTAGTTTTATTCCATATGATAATGCTTTTATTGTTTTTATTTATATAATTATAATGGAAATTTTAAGGACACTTACTAGGGAGTATGTATTATTGACTGACTAGTTTTATTCTTAAGTAAACAGTGGAATTACAGTAAATCAGTATTTTTCAAACAGATTTTTATTATGTCTTTAGCCCTTTTAAATCTGGACGTGCTTATTAACCCTATGCTAATTTTTTTCACTTTAAAACAATTAAAAGTCTTATGTGCAAAAGGAGAGACAGAATTTTCCATTTTTCTTGCCAAGATGGTAAAGAGTAGTGAAGAGTGTATTGTGGCACTTAGTATCACATTTGTGTGATTCTTTGCTTGTATGAATCCTGGAAGAAGCTGGATGTGGGTAGAGTGTATGTAGAGTGATTTCCATTAGTCATCATTTAGGTGGGATAGGAGTCAGCAGCTCCTCTGCTGCTATTGGATACACAAGAAGATGAATGGACAAGATTAGAAAGATATAGGCTCTGGTCAAACACAGCTTCTGATGCTAAGATAAGAATCCACATAGTTTTCACAGAAACAGTATTGGGTTTTTTTTCCTATTGCCTTATTCTTGTTACTTTTTGGTTTAGTTTACCTTTAGCCTTACAATAAAAAGAAAAAAAATAGAAAAGATGTGTGAGAAAGCAAACCAATAAATGCAGACATGTCTAGTGATACATAATGCAGCACCATCTTTCATTTGATAGAAGGAGGTCATATCTCAAGCAACAGATCTTAAGGCACTTGGGGTAGTGAGGTATGAAGAAAACAATGGTTTGTCTGCTGTGTGGTTTGCTTTTTTACGTCCCTGAATATTTAGCAGCCTGTCTTATCAGCTTTGGAACATGATTTGAAGGATGGCTATCAACTCTGACTCGGGAAACAAAATGTTTTGGACTACTCCAGGCTATAACTCTCAGGTTTTTTTTTTTAATTTCTTTTTAGAACAGGGAGGGGGAATGGAAACACCTCCCCTTGAGATGTTTCCATTTAGGGCTCCCAAGGGTCTTAAATTTCTGGCCGACATAGCTAATAGAATAGACTGGCTTCTTGTTTTTTATTCTATTGGAACCTGGTAGTACAGCTCTAATGGAAGGTTATGATGAAACGAATGGTGTTTCTGCCTCTAATGTTTATGCGGCTTGCTTAACTTGACAGGATAAATAATAGAAAGTTGATAAAGTCAGAAACAGCAGACTTTCTATTCTTCAAACCAAACTCAAACTTTCAGTGATTAAATTAATTCAGACATTTTGTAGTTCTAACACCAGGGAGGTCTGTTATGACATTGCAGAGGTTTATCTAATCTAGGAAGATCAGGTCTCTGAATTTACTTTCTTAAGGTATTTATAATGTGCTAGCCATCATAGTGCTTAGCACAGATGTGTTTACTTTTCCTTGTATGGCTGTTCATACTTGATAAAATCATAGGGAAATCTTTCTCCTTCATGAACATGATGTGCATTCTGGCATATTTTCAATTAGCAGAATTTCAGCTAAGACCCACAATAGCTTTCCAAAACAAATAACTTTGGCCCAAATTTGCAACTTCTGACCAAAAGGTAGTGCAGCTAGAATATTTGCCTGTTGTTTTATTTGTGCAAAGAATGCAAAAGCCACTATACAACAAAAGTTTGCACATAGATAATCACGACAAATCTAGAAGCAAAGAGAGTTTTAAAAATAGTTTTTAAAAATATTTTAAAGATATCCTCCAAAAAAGTATTTTACTCCATATGGCAGTTAATTACGTTTCCCCAATCTGATATTATTAGATCAGGAGTTCCCAGAATTCTTAACTATCATGACAAAAGATTAGAAAAAGCTGTACTGTGTCCCTATTCACACAAATTTAAAAACAACCCTTTGAAACCCATTGGCCTTAGCTAAAATAACTGTAGACATAAACTCAGAACCTGAAACAATCAGCAATTTCAGTGAGGTAGATTTTCACAGGCCATAGACAATTTTAGAATTAGTCCCAGGCATAGTCTGAGCATATATTATGTTGCCATGTTACTAGAGCTAAGTAGATTTGAATCTACCTGTATTTGGAGGAGAGGCAGCCTATAAATCTAATGGGTACAATCTTGCTTTCCATTATGAAGGGAAAATTGTATGACAAACAATGCAAACTAGGATCTAGAGCTGCTCTGAGAGTCTTACTCTAAAGCTAGTGTGGCTGACAGCTCACAGGCATAGAAATTGTGAACTGACATACGGTGAGCTAATGTGGGAAAGAGAATAGCATTGCTGGCAGTCAATTTCCATGGCCATTATTTCCTGGAAAAAGCCTGTGAAGTAGGCAACTGATAGACCAGTAGGCAAAATGGTGCTGCCACTTCACCAAAATAATAACTTCAGTAAAAATCGTAACCTTATCAATAGAAGCAGCAGAAAACTTATAATGTGCTCACTGATGACAGAATTGGCAACACACAGCTGGTAGAATCTGGCTATTTTTCTGAGCTTCCCTTCAGCCTTTAAAACAATACGAAATTCTTATTTGAAAACTGGCCTAGTGCCATTTTTTAAAACATGCTAAACTTCTCTACATAAGAAATATTAATGGAAGCCATGTATCTCTTTCTCCTGCATCCTACACCAATATAGACTTGAAAGTATAGCCAATAGGATGTGGGCTGATATCATTGACCATATCATCAACTACAGTATATTAAGTATACCATAATGTGTTCGTCACAAAAATTGTATCAGTAGACAACAGAAAATGTTATTTTAAAACTGAAATAGCTGAAGACAACTTTAACTTCTTTCAGCTGGACATGTAATGAATGCAGCCATGAAGACGAGACATCAAAATCTTGTTATGAGGTCATGTTTGTGTTGTGATTAGGGAGTCATGAGGCTGAGCCCATATTGTCGGCTGATAGTCAATTTTATTAACAATAACTTGCCATTGGTAAAATTTATAATCTTGCATTCAGTGCCCTATCTGTCTTTTTGTGACAAAGTACAAAACCTCCCAAATTCAAACCCTGTCATCTTCATACCCATTTCTGAAACCCTGGAAGTCTGTCTGCTTCTAAAACCGAACTGCAAGAGGCGTTCAGAGAAGCAATTAGTGTAGCTTCAGTTTTTAGCAGCTGCTTTACTGTAAACTTAAGCTGTTTTCTAAAGTGTGTGTAAACAAGTTTTAAACTTCAAATGCAAACCACCCAAGAGATTATATAAAACATACAAGACTGTTAACAAGTTGCTGTGAAACTACACTAAATTAGGCCCAACAGAAAAACATATTTAAGGACTTTTTCATAGTCTGGAAAAAGGGACAGAAGGACTGGTGTTTGAAGTAAAAACATTCTATTAGAAAGTTCAGCATTGCACCAGTTTTAATTTCATTTGGTCTTATGTTGATTATATTTTATGTAGCCAATTTTTTTATGCCAGACCAAATTTCCAGATGGTTATCATATTATTTCCATTTTATTTGCCCATCAGCTATCCTCACTGGCTCTGATGATCAGAAACCACAAGAAATGTGGTTAAGAAACCACTTAAGAAGTGTATGCCTTCTTAAGTAATATGGAATAAATATTTTCAAGTTACAAACAATTATGCAGCACTTTCTATCTGCATATAGTTGAAGGCTGCAAAACCTCTGGACTGATCAAACCTAATGATATAATTTGAAAGTTCATACTATCTTATATATGATTGAATAGAGATGTCCTTGAAATTAACTTGGAACCTATTCAGAACATACTGTTAATACTTGAGAGGAAAGGGAATAAAATCAACAAAACCTAGGCTAGAACAGTGGACAGAAACATAGAAAATGACATTTAACATGGAGAAATATGGTTGATACTTCAAACATGTTTCTGCCACTACTTATCACTACAGTTCCTTCCCTCATGGATGTTCAGAAAACTGATACCCCATCTTGTATGAAAGCTGTATTTAAGAGTAAAATATTTATGTAGATGAGTTTATGGAAGCCAAAACACAGATATGAAGAATTTTGTGCTTTTTGGCTATTTGCCATTCTGGCCATTCAGAGCAATATCCCATGATTTACTTTTATAACAATTAAGATAGATATCTGTTTAAACATATGAAACTATTATTTCATTTCATAGTGTAGCTGAATGTATATAGTTCAGGTAGAATATTAGTAAGGGTGCAAAATTTTAAGTCATAGTTTTATTTTCCAAATTATTTGCTTTGATCTTTCAAATCACTTGCTTTCTATTTCTTGATTTATTAGTATCATCATCATCATCATTAGTTCATGTGCAAAACACATTGGGTAGCAAGTGTTTTTCATTGGTTTTGATCATTTGCAGCATCTTTGGCATCATCCCAAGGGACATTAATAATCTTAAGGTCTTCAATAAATGTTTGGCGCCAAGTTTTCCAAGGTCGGCCTTGTTTTCTCTTTCCTAAAAAGGGTATACAACAAAATGCAATTCTTGGATGCTGGTGTTTAGGCATATATTAGATATGGCCAACAAGCCACACTCGATGTTCACTCACATCTATTAGTATAATTGCCTTCTAATGCTGTGTACTATTCTATGTTCTATGTAATAGCAATAATTATACTGTATATAGAGAGATTTATACAGTATCTTTTCAGGACTATTTCCTGGATATTCAGAATACAGCCACTTACTATGCTATATTAATTATTGTACCAATATATGTTAAAGGACTATATGGTTCTGTAATGGAGAATAGGTAAGCATTAGCAAACACTTTGGATATATACATTGCTTGTTTTAGGTGCTTTCACAAAATGTCTATTCATAAAATAGCTGTCTCAGTTGTGGGCAATCATAAACATTTTCTAGAAAGCAAATTAGCAGTGTTGCTTTCCATCAAATCCTCAACCATCTTCCCTGAACGCTTTTTACCAATCCAGATTGGCTTTGTACTTTGGGAGACAGGCAATTTCACTTCCAAATAAAACTCTGGGCTGTAACCACCTAGCATTTTATTCTCTAAGAATATAAGGCCTATATTCGTTCCAAGGACTAAGGGTATGTGTAGGTAGGCATCTCACAGCATAAGTTTGGATTTGTTAGAGACTCAAATTATCTCTGCTCACAGTTTAGCTGGAAAAAGATCCTTATAGGCCCATTATAAAGTCCCATCTTTTTCTTCTGGAGAAAACAAACAGCAAAACTTTGCAAGAACATATATTTCCCACTTATTTTTTTTGCCTCCAGCAGCTACTGTTTTTCTTTCCCAAGAATGCCAATAATTATTTTAAAATTGACTTCTTATTTTTCCAGCTTGTGTACAACTAGCCAATGCAGAGTAGGGTTGTGGATGTTTGCTACATTTTCTGTCAACCACTGTTAATATGATTGCTAATTTAAAAACTTTTATCTTTGTTTCGAAGATAATTGTAATTGCATATATATATATCAGAAAACAGATAATCAGAGTTGCAAGGGACCTTGTAGGTCATCTAGTCCAACCCCCCCGCCCAAGCAGGAGACCCTACACCATTTCTGACAAATGGCAGTCCAATCTCTTCTTGAAAGTCTCAAGTGATGATGCTCCCAGAACTTCTGAGGACAACGTGTTCCATTGGTTGATTGTTCTCACTGTCAGAAAGTTTCTCCTTATTTCTAGGTTAAATCTCTCCTTGTTCAGTTTCCATCCATTATTCTTTGTCTGGCCTACAGGAGCTTTAGAAAATAGCTTGACCCCTTCCTCTCTGTGGCAGTCCCTCAAATATTGGAAGACTGCTATCATGTCTCCCCTAGTCCTTCTCTTTGCTAGACTAGCCAAGCCCAGTTCCTGTAACCATTCTTCATATGTTTTAGTCTCCAGTCCCCTAATCATCCTGGTTGCTCTTCTCTGTACTTTTTCTAGAGTCTCAACATCTTTTTTGTAATGTGGTGAACAGAACTGGATGCAGTACTCTAGGTGTGGTCTTACTAAGGCTTTATAGAGTGGGATTAGTACCTCCCTTGATCTTTATTGTATCCCTCTGTTAATACAATTTAGGATTGGGTTAGCTGTTTTGGCTGCTGCTGCACACTGCTGGCTCATATTTTAGCTGGTTATCCACTAAGATTCCAAGATCCCTCTCACAGTTACTGCTATTGAGTCTGGTTTCACCCAGTCTATATGTGTACTTTTGGTTTTTCTTGCCTAAGTGTAGGACTTTACTTTTCTCTACATTGAATTTCATTTTGTTAGATATTACTCAGTGTTCTAGTCTGTCAAGATCCATCTGGATCTTGAGCCTATCTTCTTGTGTGTTAGCTATTCCTGCCAGCTTAGTATCATCTGCAAATTTGGTAAGTTCCCCTTCTATTCCCTCATCTAAGTCATTAATGAAGATACTGAAGAGTACTGGGCCTAAGATGGAACCTTGTGGCACCCCACTGCTTACTTCCCTCCATGTAGACTTAGACACATTAAGGACTACTCATTGAGTACAGTTTGCCAGCCAGTTGCGAATCCATCTAGTGGTGGTGCTATCTTTTTGACTTTTTTCTAGCTTACTAAGAAGTAGGTTGTGGTCTACTTTGTCAAATGCCTTGCTGAAATCTAAACATATAATGTCCACAGTATTTTGCTGGTCTACTAATTTAGTCACTATGTTGAAGAATGAAATAAGATTGGTTTGGCATGATCTGTTCTTAACAAACCTGTGCTGACTGCTAGTTATTACTTTACTTGTTTCTAGATGTTGGCAGATCTGTTTTTTATTATCTTTTCCAGTATCTTCCCGGGTATTGATGTTAGGCTGATTGGTCTATAGTTTCCTGGGTCTGTTTTTTTTTTTCCTTTTTTGAAGATGGGAACCACATCAGCTCTTTTCCAGTCCTCTGGTAGTTCTCTGGTGCACCAGGATTTTTGAAAGATGTGGTGCAGTGGTTCTGAGATGATCTCTGCCAGCTCCTTTAAAACTCTGGGATGTAATCCATCAGGCCCTGGTGATTTGTGTTCATCAAGATCAGACAGCTGTTCTCTTACAAATTTTTTGCTTATTTTAACTTTTATTTCTGGTCTGTCTTTTACAGTTATGTTTTTGGTGGGTTGAGCTATAGTTTCTTTTTGAGTGAAGACCGATGCAAAGAATGAGTTAAGCAGTTCTGCTTTCTCTCTGTTGCCTGTTACTTCCCTGCCATCTTCTCTCTTTAGTGGACTGACTGTTTCCTTCATGTTTTTCTTGTTATTTATATGTTGGAAGAAACTTTTTTTATTATCGTTGACTTTTGTTGCAAGTCTTTGTTTGTTCTGAGCCTTTGCTAACCTGACTTCATCTTTGCAGATTCTGGCTATCTGCTGATATTCTGCCTAAGTTATATGTCCTTCTTTCCATTTTTTGTACTTGTCCTTTTTTTTTCTTTCAATTTGCCATCTTTGTGCAGCCATGCTTGTTCCATCTTGGATTTCTTGTTTTTCTTTCTCAGTGGTATTGTGCTGGTCTGGGCTTTTATGATCATTCTTTTCAGAGTTTCCCAAGATTCTTGAATTGTTTTCCCCTTTAAGATTTTTATCCATGGAATCTTTCCCAAGTTCTCTCTTGAGTTTATTAAAATCAGCTCTTTTAAAATCCAAGACTCTGGTGTCATTATGTTCTGTTGCTTGTGTTTGTGTTATGCTGAATTCTAGAATGACATGGTCACTCTCGCCCAAGGTTCCTGCAGTTTCAACTCCCTCTATCACTTCTCTCTTTGTAAGAATTAAGTCCAGTATGGCTGTTCCTCTAGTTTCACCCTCTACCTTTGGGACAACAAAGTTGTCAGCTAGGTTGGTTAGGAACTTATTTGATTTCTCACTTGGTACAGAATTAGTTTTCCAATTGATATCAGGATAATTGAAGTCTCCCATTACTATTGTTGTGTGTTTCCTGCATATGTTTGTTAGTTGATTGGCAAAAAGGACATCTATTTTTTTCTGCTTGTTTGGGTGGGCTATAATATACACCAATGGCCATGTCATTCTTTTTTCCTTTTATATTGACCCATATGCATTCTAGGAGGTTTTTGTCTTTGGTTTCATGCATTTCTGTAGCAATATAGTGGTCCTTTACGTACAATGCAATTCCACCTCCTCTTTTATGGGGCCTGGTTTTTTTGAATAGTTTGTATCCTTCTACCAGTATGTTCCAATCATGGGTTTCATCCCACCAAGTTTCTGTTATTCCAATTATATCATATTTACCTTCATGTATTCGGAGTTCACCCTGTTTGTTCCCCAGACTTTGTGCATTTGTATATAGGCACTTGAGATCTTTATGTCTGACATTGTGTTTACTGTCTACATAACCTGTGTTGTGCCTGCCTACCCCTACTTTCTTGCCACCTGTTTGATTAATGCACATGGTATGGCACTCACTATTAAATGCTTGATTTTGGTTGACAGCAAGGTTGATAATTTTACCTGCACAAACATCTATTTTGCATGCACTGGTATCCTTATTAATTTTAGGTTGCTATCTACCTTTATCTACCTTTAATTTTAGGTTGCTATCTACCTATATCTACCTTTTACTAATAATACAGCAAGAATTTTTCTTCTGGCTGTGGGTTGAAAGCATATTGGACCACATGCAAGAGCCATGAAAACTATTCTCCGTAGGATATATTCAACTTTAGTTTGTTTTGTTGCAAAAAATAATATTTGCTTGAGTGGGTTAGCTCTAAGTTATCAGTTTTTCAATAATATTATGGCTTTTTCAGTTTGTACTATTTTTACTGACAGTTGTTTTCCTTCAAAATACACGTGAGGAGCACAATTTACCATATCACTCTTTTTTAGGATTAAAAAGTTGTTCTTGACAAACTTTGAACTAAAGCATTCGATTTGAATTGAGGAAATAAATGTAAGTTAGGTAGTAATGACTATACACAATTGATATTTTTTTGCTGGGACTCATAGCACCAGCTAATAATGTCACTGTAAATTTCCTTTTTAATAAAAGCTAGCCAGAAATAGCCCAAGGGGGAAAATTAGGAAATTAAAATCTATATGAATAACACAGTTGCTTAAACATACTATTATTTATGTAAATTATGAATTAAAAGCTGTACAGTAAGCAAAGTTGAATATGCACTCTCAGATATTATATAATGCAGAAATGAGACTGTAAATTTAAAGTTAAGGATGTTATACCTTATTAATCTGACCTGCAATATTAAGAGTATAATGCATAATGAAATACTGAGTGCAATCTTATCCCTGTTTACCCAGATCAGATGAAAATTTCTTCCAAGTAGATTGCTGTCAAATTTCAGCTTCATGTTTTTAAATATTTATTTTAAGAAAGGCTATTAAAAATGAAACCTCAAACACAAGCAACTCTGTGAATAAACCAAGTATATACGGTACATCTGTTGTAATTGTTTCTGGTACAGCAACTTGAATATTGTATCAACATTTAGAACCTGAGACTCACATTCATAGTGAGGGTGGGACAAGTTGTGCAGTGAATACCTCTGTTAGAAGCCACAGTGTTTTCATGCATAACACCATGAACTCAAATATCCCTAACGTATTCAGGAAATCCACTTCCTCTTTCTACACTCTATTATATTTTTAAACTAAGTGATTATATCTTCAGTTCTAGCAGAACCTGGCCAATTATATTTTAAAGTCTGAAACATTACTGAAAGCAAATATAATTAATTCAGTAAAAGAGCTCTGTTTATTAACAATGCATTATTTTATTTGTCTTCTACGACATTACTTATATGATAAAACAAGCTGTGTGCTGGCTAGGATCCTGGACAAAAAGCTACTTTTCATAGGAAAGAAATGATGGTGAAGCAACAGTGTGGGCTGCAAGCAGCAATAATTCTTTTGTAGGAGTTTAGATAAGATTTCAGCATTTCTCAAAATTCCCTGGAATGTATTGGTCTCAGATCCAATAGAGAAATATTCAGTTTAAAATTAAATGCCTTACAGTCAGAACTATAGAAATCAAATAATAATAACTTTCATCATATTTTTTTTATTTAATGCTTCTAAATCTCCCCTTTTCCTATATTAAAGAAAAGACACATATTTTTGCTGTAACAGTTTATCATAATTATTCTCTTTGAGCGATTTACTATGTGGTGTTAACTATTATGTATTAAGGAATGAGAGACCAAACCAGAGCATTCACAAGTAAAGGCTTTATTCAACAGAATAAAGGGCTGTCGCGTCTGCATACTAACAAGCAGACATGCTCCAGCGAACAGCGGCTGGCTCGACCTAGCAGCCGGCTTTTATAGCCGACTGTCGAAGGGAGCCAGCCAATGGGGGCTGTAAACGCCCCCGCAATATAGACGGACTTGATTGGGAACTTTGGTCAGTTCCAATGACATAACACCCCTTCCCCCCAGATGCGAACATGAATAGTCCTTTAAATATGCAGGGGGTCTGTGCGAGCGCCCGGACCGGCGCAGTTCAGGTGAGTCACTGAGTGGACCAGAGTTCAGGGAATCAGGATTGGTGGGTGCTGGAGAGCGGGGTTGCTCTGGAACCTGATCAGGCGTCTGTGAACAGTCTCTGCCACCGGGTTGGGTTGTAGTATAGTCATTGTCCGGCAACCCGGTGGCATCGCTGGTCGGCAAGGCTGGCGTCTCTGGCGGACGGTCCCGGTCTACCGTCCGTTCCCCTCGCTCGGTCTGTGGTGACAGGCCACTCAGATGGTCCCCGATCGGATTCGGCTGTGGCGACTGGAGATCTACAGGAGTCCATGGTTCAGCATTGGCATGCCCACTCTGGCGCTTCCTTATCTGGTCCAGATGTCTGCGCCAGACTTGCCCGTCCTCCAGTTGAACTTGGTACGACCTCAGACCGGTGATGGCCACGACTCTCCCGGGTACCCATAGCGGATCGCCGGCGTAGTTCCTGACAAACACTGGGTCCTGCAATACAAAATCTCTGACCCTGCTGTCAGACCCGATAGGAGTGTCAGGGCAATAATGGGGATGCAGCCTGTCTAACACCGTTCTCAGGCGTCTGCCCATTAGGAGCTCGGCAGGCGACTTGTTTGTAACTGTACAGGGGGTCGTGTGTTGGCTCAAGAGAAAGCGGGAGAGCTTAGAGTGCCAGTCCTCTTGATTGAATCTGGCCAACGCCTCCTTTGTTGACCTAACGGCTCTCTCTGCCAACCCGTTGCTGGCAGGATGAAAGGGGGCCGTTAAGATGTGCCGGATGCCCAGGTTGGTGACATACCGGCTGAACTCTGTAGACGTAAATTGGGGGCCATTGTCCGAGACTAGAGTGTCAGGCAGCCCGTGTGTTACAAATAAACGGGTCAGGGCTTGGGCAACTGCCCGGGTGGTGGTCGTGGGTAGTAGGGCCACATCGATCCACTTGGAAAACGAATCCACGACCACCAAGAAGGTCTTGCCGTGCATTGGCCCGGCCAAGTCAATGTGCAGCCGTGACCACGGTGCGTTGGCACTCTCCCACTTGGTCGGGGTGGTAACTGGTGGTGCTGGCCTGGATTCCTGACAGGGTCGGCAAGAGCTTACCCATTTGGCGATCTCGTCGTCCATGCCCGGCCACCAGACGTAACTTCGAGCCAACGCCTTCATTCGGACGATGCCTGGGTGACCCTCGTGCAGCGCCTTCAGGACAGGTCTGCGCAGGGAGCTTGGAATGACGACTCTGGTTCCCCACAACAGGCAGCCCTGTAAACTGGAAAACTCTAGCTGGCGGGTTTTAAATGGTGTGAATTCGGTTGTGAAATTAGTGACCGGCCACCCCCTCCGCACCCAGTCCAGAACCTGGGCGATTGTTTTGTCTTTTTTGGAGTGGAAGGCGATGTCGCCTGCGGTGACAGGTAGTTTGAGCTCGCTGACATCGAAGATGGCGTGGACCGGAGCCGGGTCCTCTACAGAGGTTGGCAGCGGGCAGCGGCTGAGGGCGTCGGCGTGGCTTAGGTTTTTTCCCGGCCGGTGAACGAGTGTGTACGAGTAGGCCGCCAGGAATAAGGTCCACCTTGTCATCCTGGGTGACAAGACTTGGGGTGTTTGTTTGTCCCCCGACAGTAGCCCCAGAAGCGGCTTGTGATCAGTGATGAGTTCGAATTTGTGACCAAAAAGAAATTCATGGAATTTTTTAACCGCAGCAACAGCGGCTAGAGCCTCTTTATCAATTTGGCTGTAGTTACGCTCGGTTGGTGACAAGGTTCTGGAAAAGAAAGCGATTGGTGCCTCGGAGCCGTTGGGTAGTCTGTGGCTTAAGACAGCCCCGATCCCGAAGGGGGATGCGTCTGCTGCTAAGACTAAAGGAAGGCGCTGGTCGAATTGGATTAGGACAGCGTCTGAGGTGAGTAGTGATTTGACTGCTTTAAAGGCAAAATCCTCTTTGGGTCCCCAATGCCATGGTGCATTTTTGTCTAGAAGTCTATGTAACGGTTCGGCTACTGACGCTTTGTGGGGTAGGAACGAAGCGTAGAAATTTAATAAGCCTAGGAAAGCCTGTAATTCAGCCTTTGTGGAAGGCGTGGGTGCCTCGTGAATTGCTTTGACTTTAGATTCTACCGGGTGGATGCCAGAGGCATCTATTCTATACCCAAGAAAGTCCACCTGTTTAGTGGCGATGGCACACTTCTCCCTCTTTAGTTTGAGGCCATGCTGTCTGAACTTGTCTAAAACCGCTCTGACTCTTTGGAAGAGTTGGGGCCTGTCCCTGGCTGAGACCAATATGTCATCAAAATAAGGAACCACGCCAGGGAGGCCTTGGAGTATACGTTCCATTAATGACTGAAAAATGCCTGGGGCAACACTAACGCCAAATTGGAGACGCCTGCACCTGAATGCCCCTCTGTGAGTGACAATAGTTTGTAAATCGGCCATTTGACTGTCAACAGGAAACTGCTGATAAGCCTGAGACATATCCAATTTGGCGAAAATGGTGCCAGGCTCAAATGTGTGGAGTAAGTGCTGGATTACCGGGACTGGGTAGGCGCTAACTTGCAGATAGCGGTTAATTGTGGTCTTATAATCAGAACAAATTCTTAAACTGCCATCCTTCTTAAGGGGTGTGACAATTGGGGTTTCCCATTTAGCAAAATCCGTGGGCTCAATCACCCCCTGTTTAAGTAATTTGTCCAGTTCCGCGTCCAGTTTAGGGCGTAGCGCAAATGGTACTCTACGCGGCTTTAAACGGACGGGAACTGCTTGGGGGTCCACTGAAAAAGAAATGGGTGTGCCATTGTAACACCCTAATTCGTTGCTGAACACATCAGCGTAGTCTGCAAATAGGGAGTCGATGTCTGAAGTTGAGACAGCATGGACTCCCGTTAAGCTAAGACCGAGATAGGGGAACCAATCCAACCCCAATAGACTAGGGAGGGCACCGTCAACAACCACTAAAGGCAGATGGCCTTTAAAGGATTTGAATTTAACAAGGAACTTGCCTTTTCCGAATACTGGAATATTCTTCCCCTGATAGTCCCTCAAGGTGAGGTGGCTCTTCTGGAGCTGGTTCCTAGACACGCTGGGCCGGATTTTCTTAAGAGTGTTCCACGAGATGATCGAGAGCGCTGACCCGGTATCGACCTCCATGAGACAAGGTTTACCTTCTAAATGAATAGAAAGTGTGATTTTATTAGGTGTCAGGAAAGTGTGATTAGCTTGATAGCAAGTATAACAGTTTTCTACTTGCCTTGGTGGCTCCGGAGGAGAGTAAGAGGATGCAGACCTTTGTGATGCCACGTGTGCCGCCTGGCAAGCTCTGGCGATGTGACCTTTTTTGTTGCAGTTGTTGCAAGTGGCGTTTCTGAATCTGCACGCCGACCGGGCATGGGGACCCCCGCAGGACAGGCATAACAGGATGTGCTTTGGTGCGATGCTGTTCCCGTGCTTAGCCCCTACCTGTGATTTCCTCAAAGGTTTGAGACGATGAACTTCCGAATGTTCAATGGGGTCTTCTTCACTCACCGCTTCCTCGGAGTGAACAGTGGCAGAGCTGGGTTTGGGGGTAGTCCCTTGGATTTCAGCAGCTGACTGGGTTGCTAGTTCCGCTGCTAAGGCTTCTTCAACCGCTTGGGAAAGGTTGAGATCTTTTCTGGCTAGCAAACGCCTCTGTAGTTTTAGGTCTCTGACTCCACATACGAGTTGATCGAGTAACATGTCGTCCAGGTAGTTTTTGAACTCGCAGTGGAGGGCTGCTGTCCTCAGGGCGGCCAAGTATTGATTTATGGATTCCCCATCTGCTTGCTTCCTCATCCGGAAGGCAAAACGCCTCGCGATCTGTGAAGGTTTTGGGGAGTAATGATTTGAGAGCGTTTCCAGCAGCTCTGGCCATAGAACGGTCTTGATTTCTCGAGGAGCAAGGAGGGCTGTTGCGGTATCGAAGACTGCAGCTCCGCAGTAGCTGAGGAAATATGACTTAATTCGGTGTTCCGCTGCGTCAGCCAGACCGATGGCATCAATATAGTGATTGAACCGGCTTCTGTAAGAGTCCCACTTCTCTTCATCCGGTTTGAAAGGCGGAAATGCTGGGTTAGCGTTCATATTGGCGCCTCAGACAAGGGTAGACTGCCCTCTCTCTCTGGGTATACGAGGCCAAATGCGTGCTCACGTGAGCGCAGGCGGCTGTGGCTGCAGCGGTTCACCTGGCTCAATGACTTCAGCTCTTTGTTAGTGAGCGTTAGAGGCTCTAGCTGTAACGCTGTGACTATCAGCAATCTTTTTTTTTTTGAATCTCGTGCTCCCAGAAAGCGTTGGCGGATGCACTGACAGAGATTCAAATTTTGCGCTCTCGGGGTGCGTGGGCGGCTGCGGACACAGCGCCGGGCTTCGCTTTGGTTACGAATTCAAACGACAGCAGTTTGAATTCCGCGCTCTTTTCTGAGCGGGGCGGCTGTAGCTTCAGCGCCTGACTTCACTCTCTCTGTAGCTTTCAGTGCGAGCGGCTACAGACGCTTCACTTTCACTTAGCTAACTAGCGAGCTGACCGAGCTCTCTGCTTCTCGGCTGCGGTTCAGCTGCTATCGTGATTTCAGCTCAATGGAATGCTTCTGGTTAGTCGGATCCCATCCTCGTCGCCAGTATTATGTATTAAGGAATGAGAGACCAAACCAGAGCATTCACAAGTAAAGGCTTTATTCAACAGAATAAAGGGCTGTCGCGTCTGCATACTAACAAGCAGACATGCTCCAGCGAACAGCGGCTGGCTCGACCTAGCAGCCGGCTTTTATAGCCGACTGTCGAAGGGAGCCAGCCAATGGGGGCTGTAAACGCCCCCGCAATATAGACGGACTTGATTGGGAACTTGGTCAGTTCCAAGGACATAACATTAACCATATGCCTAAATATTTGACCTTTTTTGTTGCCTGTATCCCCATGGTTTTTTCTAATTCTTTCCTCTGGTTCTCTGTTAGATTTTTAGTCAGTAATTTCGTCTTATTTCTGTTAATCTTTAATCCTGCTACTGAGCCATATTGTTCTAGTTCTTTTATTAGATTATGTCCTTTTTCCATGGGATCCTCTAGGAAGAAAACCATATCGTCTGCAAACGCCTGTAATTTATATTCCTCTGCTTTGACCCTAACTCCTTGGATTTCAGAGTTTTGTCTTATCCGCGTTAACAATGATTCTAAAGCAAATATAAATAAGAGGGGTGAGAGAGGGCAACCCTGTCTAACGCCCTTTTCAATGCTTAGTGGGCCTGTTTGTTCGCCATTAATTAGTATATTGGCTTGTTGGGTATTGTAAATTGTTGTGATAATATTCTCGAATTTAGTGCCCAGATTCATGTTATAGATTTTTTGTATTAAAAAGTGCCAATGTAAGTTATCGAATGCTTTCTCCGCATCTAAAAACATAAGTGTAAATTGTTTCTCTGGATGAGCTTCATAATATTCTAAGACGTCAATAACGGTTCTTAAATTGTTTTTAATTTGGTGGAATGGAAGGAAACCATTTTGGTCTTCATGAATGTATAAATTTAAAACTTGTTTTACTCTATTCGCTATAATTGAGGTAAATAATTTATAATCGGCGTTTAAAAGTGAGATTGGTCTATAATTGTTGATATATCTGGCATCTACATCCTCCTTCGGAATTAACGCAATCAACGCCCCCCTCCATGAGTCTGGCATTTTGGCAGCCAAAAGTACTTCGTTAAACACTTCCAGCATCAGAGGCTCTACTAAATCTATTGTGGCTTTATACAATTCTACTGGAATCCCATCTGGACCAGGGGATTTATTACTACATTGATTTTCCATTGCGGATTTTAACTCCGACCATGTAATATCCTTATTTAGTAATTCTTTGTCTCCTTCCCCTATTGTTTTATCATTCGTATTCTCCAGATAAGTTCTTTTATCCTCATTGATTTCTTCTTTTTTATATAATCTTTGAAAATAGTTTAATATAATATCTTTTTTCATCTCAATCTCATGTTGTGGGATGCCTTTCTCGTCTATTAGTTGGTGTATCAATCTCTTTTCTTTTTCTTTTTTAAGTTTATAAGATAGCCATCTTCCTGGTTTATTGGCATGTTCAAAATAATTTTGTTTGGACCTTCTCAAGCTAACTTCTATTTTATCTTGTTCAATTAAATTCAGCTTATGTTTGGCTAGTATTAACTGGTTTTGTAGTCCTTGGATCTTAGGGGTTTTTTGTAATTGTATTTCTAAGTCTTGGATTTGTTGTTGTAACACGTTTTGTCGGGCATAAATTCTCTTGTTTCTCATAGCATTATAGGAAATTGTTGTGCCTCTTATAATTGCTTTCATAGTATCCCAAATGTTCTGTTTTGAAGTTGTTTCATTATTATTATCTTTTAGAAAATAGTTTAGCTCCTCTTTCAGTTTATTAATATACTCTTCTTCATTTACAATTTGGTTGTTTAGTGTCCATCTTTTTTTTATTCGTCTCCTATCTCTCCAGATTAGCTGTATTGGGTTATGGTCAGCCCATTCATTCGGTAGGATTTTAATTTCTTTTATTTCATTAGCCAAGTCCAAATCCATCCAAGCCATATCTATTCTGGTCCAAGTCTTATGTGGGTTAGAATAGTATGTAAATTGTTTTCCTTCAAGATTCTGTTCCCTCCATAGATCTTTTAAATTTAGCTCTTTCAACATTTCCTTACATGTCGCAGAAAGTTCCCTTTTCCCCTTCTTGTTTTTCCCCATATTACTATGGTCTTTCTGGTAGTCTGCAATGGAGTTAAAATCGCCAATCAAGCAAATGTTTCTTTTTTCAAAGCCTACTATTTTTTGGTGAAGGTGTTTAAAAAATTTCCCCTGGTCATCATTTGGGGCATAGATTGCTACAAGTAAAAATGTGATGTGGTTTATCCAAACTTGTATAACCAGAGTTCTTCCTTCGGGATCCGACCAGATTAATTCTGCCTTTACATCTTGTTTTATGTAAATTGCAATTCCTTTTTTCTTGTGTTTGTCGGCCGGTGCTGTAAAAAGTTTGCCTAATTTTGGACAAATTAGATGTCTTTCGTCATTTTTCGAAATATGTGTCTCTTGAAGACATATTATATCTGCGTTATGTTGAATAAGTTTTGAGAATATCCTTTTTCTTTTTGATAATGAATTTAATCCGTTTATATTGATGGAGAGCAACTTCTTCCCCTCCACCATTTATCTACTTCTGCTTAGATTTTTGCCTAGTAATGATTCGATTCTCTTGTTGTTGTTGTTGTGGGATTTGCTCTTCTCTCCCATGTTGTGGATTATCACTTCCTGAAATTAGAGAAAGTCGTTCCTTTTGGGTTCTGTGATGATATCGGACCTCCTGTGGTCTCGTTTTAGGTTCTTCTTTGGTGGGTTGACTATTCATATCTGTGAGCTGTTGATGAAAAACTTGGGCCTGTTCTATCGATTCTATTTTGATTTTCCTCTCTTTCCACGTAATTAACATCCCTTCCGGGATTAACCATTTAAAATGGATTCCTTTTTTATTTAAATCATTAGCTAAAAATTTATAATCTTGTCTTATCATCCTCACTCTCTTTGGAATTTGTTTTAAAATCCTAATTTCTCTGCCTTTATATGATATTGTTTCCTCCCTAGACATTTTCAAAATTAAATCTCTCAGACATCTCCTAGAGAAGCGGATATGAATTTCTCTTGGACAGTTGTTACGCCTGGCGTAGCTTGTGCTAACCCTATATACTCCATCAAACTCTTTAATTAGATCATCTTTTTCCTTTCCTAGCCATTCAGCCAATATTTCTGCCATCAAATGTTCCAAATCTTCATTTTTTGCTTCCGCCACATTCTGGAATCTTAAATACGCCATTGCTTTGTCCATCTTGAGGTGGACCAGAGAGTCTTCCGTTTCTCTAAGTATATTTTTAAATTCCTCATCCATCCTTTCAAAGTTAGTCTCCATGCGTGTTGTTCTACTCTCTATATCTTTTATTTTCACTTCGTTTCTCTCCATGGCCTGCTGTAGAGACCCTATCTTACCCTCCACCTTCGATATATCCGCTTTCATTTCAACCTTCAGTTTCCCCATCTCATCTTTCAATTCGCTTATATCTGCTCTAGTTTCCTTGTGATTTTTAATCATCATTTCTTGCATTTTAGATATAGCTTCCTGCAAGGCTAATATGGAGGTTTGTATATTAATATTGGGGACATTAGGCTGCTTTTCCCCTGTTAAAGACTCCTCGATAGTTTTTTGAGATGTTGGTGGGGTGGCTGTCAACGTAGTCGATAGGGTCGGGATAGCCTTCTTTCCTGTTTTTAAGGCCATAGTTGTTGTGGATGTCATCTCTCTAAGTATTTGTTTTTGTTGATGCACAATTTTAAATATATTATCCCAAATCACCATTCAGTATTTGGGTCCTGTACTTGAAAGACTATTCACGTATTTCAATTTAATATCTCACTCCACAGTCTTTTCCCCTATATCATAAATAGATATCTGCAACAATATTCTAGTCTATGTAATAAAAAAATTGGTCAGCAATAGTACATCAATTAACACTTTAAGGGATTAATCTTAAATGTCATAAGTAGTCTAAATAATTTATAAATAGATTATATCAACAAAGTTTATCCCTTTTTGCTATTAATACTTACAACAGTAAACTCTTAACTCTTTGATAATAGTGTATCCTCCTCTTCCCCAAGTAAGTAGAATTATGTAAAGTATTTAGGAGATACAATAGGGAGGCAGGGGGCAAGATAATAAGAGAAGAGGTAGAAGAGAGATTACCACCGCTTCAGAAAATCAACAAACAAACAGCAAGGAAGTCATCTTAAAGAGAAAATAGTGCCAACTTAGTAAACTTAAGTAGTACCACGTAATAAAGAAAGCAAATTGGGTGAGCTAAAGGTCCATCTTCCAGCTAGAGGTTTCTTTTCAGCCTTCCAATCAGCAAATGGTGAAATGTGCTGACTAATCTGCAGTCCCCAAACCGTCTTTCCCAGCCTTCTGTTCGCCTCTGCCTTCTTCCTCTTGCTGCTTCTTCTTTCTTTGCTTTCCAACTTTTAAATCAACATACAAATCTTCCAAAGTCCAATATAATGCTCAATTTGTCTTCTCCCCAATATTAAGTAGATGTAATAGTCATGTTGTGCTCAGATCTGAGGATTCATAAGACTCAATCAATGTCAATATTCTTTCACCTCCATCGCCTCCCTCTTCTCAAATAGAGTCAAAAAGAAAGGTCCAAGAGTCAAATAAAGCCCCTCACCAGTTCCGGACCTCCGATCTCCGGGTTTTAGCAATCTCCCTCTTTCCCCAGAGCTTCCCCTTCACAGGGTAAAACTGTGTTTTCCTTTTGTGCTTAGTCTTTTCCGCTCTCCATTATAATCTTTCCATTTTCCCAACTGCTTTTCTGGCCGCTCTCCGCCCGACTTCCGAGAGGTGCTTATCACAGCCAGGAGAGAAGAATTTATGCTATCATTCTTCTGTCATTCTGCTCCCTTCAGACTTCAAAGAATTCAAGATATAAACCGTTTCTCTGTTCCTGTTACTCGATCTCACAGGCTGTCACTGCTTTGCTTATTCACTCAAGTGGCAGACCGGATTGGAAGCCGCCATAAAATGACAGCTTACTCTTTTGCGCCGGGCTCAGGAGCTTCCCTCTTCACTCTCGGGGAGTTGCCTTCCCCCCTCTGCAGCTCGAGGATCTCCACGTTGACACAAACCTCTCCGGGGTTCGTGTATCCCTGGGGGATCGCTCCTGACGCCAGAAAAGGTGTTCGAAGCCTGCACCAGACTTCTTCACCTCCGTTCTCCCTGTCCTGCCACTCTAATGAATGCCGTTTTCCGAAAAGACACATATTTTTGGACCAATCCTCTGTGGGTGCTCCAGGGTTTATAAATGCATTCCTAGTCAGTTGTACCTTTTCAGTTCTTGGCATAAAAAAATGGTTTTGGCCTAAAATTATACCATTATATATTCATTATATCTGATGTTTGCAGAGGAAATAGTGAAACAAAAATGAGGAAAGGAAAAAAGAAAAGAAAATGGAAAAAATAAAAGCCAAATAACATTAATAAGCATTATAAGAAAAGATTGAACTTCAGAATAGTTAACTTAATAATAAAATTGGACAATTTATCATTGGGAACACATATATTATTACTGGAAAGTAGCCAATGTTTTACACAGGCTTTGAAAGTACTGAAGATTATTGGGAGAACTTGAGCTGTTAGACTCATAAAAGAGTAACTCTGAAAAACATTTACAATTATTTTTAAAAATGAAGCAATTAAACTCACAAAGGTGCTTAATATAGTGAAATTCTTTTCATGTTATTATTTATTCGTACTCCACCTTTATTATTTTTACAAATAAGGTGGCAAACATATCTAGCACACCATTTTTAAGGCAATGTTTGCCTGAAAACATATGTACATTTTTGAATGTAATATACTAAAATTAGAGGGCTGTAATTATGAATAAACATTTATGATCCATATGATTAATGAAATAAAAATATTAGCATACAATTTATCTTCAAAAATTCAAGGTAGTTAAACTATTCAAACAATAAGCAAAAATATATAACCTATATGAACAGGAATCACTCCTAGACATAGAAAAGTTAAACATAAACCATTTTTATAGCCAAAATAGAATAGCCAGAAAAGCAGAATCACCATAATTTGAGAGAATACAGAAGCAAAGTGAGAATAAATAAGATTGATTATTTGATTATTATAAATAAAAAGAACTGTGAGATGTAAGGGTTGGAAGGGGTCTTTGATACAATTTAGTTCAGTAGTACTACCCCAGTACTACAACATCTCCAACAAACAAACCACTTAGCCTTTGTTTATAAATATTCAATGGAGCATCATCTCCTCCTACAAGTCTCTCTCTCTGATAAACAGCTCTTACCATTTGGATTTTTTCTGACATTCAACCAAATCAACTTTCTTGTAAATTAAACTCATTGTTTCTTGTCCTACTTTCAGAACAGATCTTCTATGTAACACTCCTTTAGGTATCTGTCATATCTCCTTTCCTTCTTTGTCCAGGTTAAACATACTCATTACTTCCAACTATTCCTCATTACTCTTTCCTTCTGTACGTCTTAGTGTGCTATCTTGACTACTTGTCTATGCAATTTTTCAGTGTCCTCCCTAAACCAAAAGGCCCAGAACTGGTCATAGTATTCTAAGTGTAGTCTGTCGAGAGCAAAATAGAGATGAAAGATTTATTTATCTTGATTTAAGACAGCTTCTATTGATGCAGCCTGTGATGGGATTTGCTTTTCTGCATTTACATCACAATTTTGACTCATGTCTAGCTTGTGATCCATTCAACCTTTTTCTGCGTGCACTGCTCCCCGGTGGGATCCAACCCATTTTATACTTGTGCGTTTAATATTTCCTACCAAATGTGGAACTTTGCATTTGTTTCCACTGAAATGCATCATACTAGTTTCTACCCAGCATTCCAGTTTGTTAAGATTCTCTTGAATCATGGTGCTGTCTTCTAAGACGTTTACTACTCCCATTGTGCACAAATATATTAATGTGTTGAATAGTGCAGGATCTAAAACAGAGTCCTGTGATATGTTGTTTGACACTTCCTTCCAGCTGAAATCTGTAATGGAAAATAAACTGTTTATCCCCCACCTGAAAGATTTGCACATTTTATAACATCATAAGAATTTATGTACTTACATCAGGAGTCTTAGAGTTGATCCTGTTAAACTTTATGGGCAAATTCCAAACATTTATTTATATATTTATCTAGGTGTACACAAGAAGGGTTTTGTTCTAGCTTTTAAACTATTAAATTTTGTTTTGTATAGAAAAACTCTTCTCCTAAGCCACCTTACCTTAATCCAACCTTCCTTCCTTCCTTCCCTCCTTTCCACTTAATAGTCTTTCAACCTTACATGGCCACTAAATATGATCAACAATCTTTGAGATTTTGCAGGAGGAAAAATTATTTTCAGCCTGAAGCCTTTTCTTTAAAGACATTTTACACTTTCGCAAACTTGTTGATGCTTTCAGGCTCTGAAATTTTCTTGTTCTATGCTGAATGCAATTGTTTGTTTCGGAAGGATAACACAGAAGAATTCTGAATATATTTATATTATGACTGAGTGCAAAAAATGGTGTTTTCTGAAAATCAATATCACTTTTATCAGTCATACGATATACAGTACGACTGTTATAATGTATTATGAGCATCAAAAGGATCTTGTATACTTCACACAGGTAAAAGCATAGCTTTTTGTCCAAAATTAAACTGTATGCTTTTCTGAATACATTAATGAAGTAGTTTAGTATTTTTTTTCAAACTGATGTTATTTATATTTAGCACAATATTTTCTGTTACTTCACCACAGTTCACCACATGAACACAGTCGTACACAATTTGGATAAAATTTCATTTCCATGTATGTTTTTAAAGTAAATTATAAATACAGGCAAAATTATTCTTATCTGGCTCATTCCCAATCTCCATCCATGAAATAACATTGTGAAATAAAGTCAGAGATAGTGCAAGGCTCAAGGTGCCAATAATTATCACTTATTGAGCTTATCAGGGATTGGAACAATAAGAGCAGTTTGGCCACACAGAATTAAAGGTGTCATGACCCCTACTTTCAGCATTTACTGAGTCAAAAAAAGAAAGGATCAGCTGAGTCAGTTAAGTGGAATGGAGTCTTTGATTTGTAAGTCATTATCACTTTCCATGAATTGCCACCCTAGATCTTTATCAAATCTAGCCTGATGTGTCCATGTGTATTTCAGCAAAGATGGTTTAATATACAGCAGAGTTTTGTTAATGGAACAGATGCCATGCAGAAGGTATTCTTTACAACAAACAGGAAATATGTCTAAATATAACATAAAGTTTGAAATGGAAGGATTATATTAATGATGTCACACATTACAAATATTATTTGTACTTGCTAGGTTATTTCAAGTGAAACTATAACAATGACATCATAATGATGGCTGACTTTTATTAGTGTTTTCCCTATCCCTTTTTTGAAATTCTAAACTGTTGTAAAAGAAAACAACATTAAAAATGTTGCCTCCGCTGTAATTGGCTTTAACTTACCAGTTTTAACAGGAAACTGTGTTCCGTTTCATTTTTAAAATAGGATAAAACCGAACTGAAGGTCTAATAAAATGCAGTGAGGAAGAGGAAGAAACAATTTTTTGAAAGCTTGGTTTCTTTACTAAAGTTCAATTTGGGAATCAGAACTCTGTATCCGAGCTTTTTTCTGGGAGCAGTTTCCGATTTTTTTTAATTCAAATATCTCTGACTTGTTTTATCACTCTTGGGCAAAATGTAGGTTAAGTTTTCCCTCCTGAATGAAAGGGCGAATAAAATAAGCAAGTAAACAGTAGCACTATTTAAATCACACTAAAGTAAACAAATGATAAACAAATGGCAGAGGGTGTCTGAACCTGCTTTTGTTTTTTGCCTGAAAATGAAAGGATTACAGCCCTGGTTTTGGGCAAGCCTACTGAGAAAGAATTCTGCAATTGGATCAGCCCTAACTGAAAAGGCCTCTGATGTAACTGAATCATGTTCTTAGAAGAACGTTCCACTAAAGAACTTAAAACAGCACTGAATAACCAAGGCCCTGGACTACAGATAGCCCCTGGACATTTGTGTATATCTGTGTGTGTCACATAAAAGTTGTCTTTTATTGCCTAATTATATGCTGTCAAAACCAGCCCAGTTTGTGATAGGCTTCTTTACACTTGTTATGACTGATGCTGTGATGACCTGGGGCAAGGCACAGAAGCCACACAGTCAGCTGATAGTTCAAAATGCCCCTTTATTGCTCCAACTCTCCCCCAAACACTCCCATGTTTATGGCAAATCCCGGACGAAAGTGCTCACACACACACACACACCTCCAGCAGCTCCTGGCTGCAGGTAGTCCAGCAAAACACTGTTAGCACAACAACTTCAAAGCAAGAAGTCCAGTGGGGCAAGGGAATACATCAATGAGTCCAGGAAGCAAAGGAACAAGGCAATTAGTTCAGGAAACAGGGATTAAGGCAAGACGTCCAGGAAATAAGGAATATGACAAGAAGTCTAGCAAACTCCAAACGTCGGCAATAGCACACAAAACTCCACAAAACTCCACAAATTCAGTGTTTGTTCTGCCCATCCGCACAGCATCTCCTTCAGTCCCCAGGTGTGCCTTGTGAAGAGGGACAGGGTGCTCTTCTCCGGAGTTGTTGGGTTGGCCTGTGCTGTTCCTGCCTCATCTCCATTCTCCATGCTCAGGGATCAGGAGGCGGGTGGTCGTTGCTCATTGCCTGAGCTCCATCGCTCTTCACCTCCACTGCCTGCCTCTCTTGGTCCCTGTTCTTCCCTGCTGGCAAACCAGCCCAAGCTCAAGGAGCCCGGGATGCCTTGTCCTGCTTCTGTCTGCATTCCTCCAAAGCCAATGAGGCCGCCCCCTCAACCCCTGTCAGTCCCAGCTCCAGCTTGTTCTCCACAGATTCAGGCTCCGATAGGGGCATGACAGATCAATTCTCTATTACCCTCACCTTCCCAAACTATTGTGTGGATCACAGCTTGTTTCCTAGTGTGATTTGATTGCTTACAAGTAACCTATGACTATCACTAAGTGTTGTATCTTATGATTCTTGATGAATGTATTTTATTTTTTCTTTATGTACACTGAGAGCATATGCACCAAAGACAAATTCCTTGTGTGTCCACTTGGCCAATAAAGAATTCTATTTTATTTCGCTTGTCATTCAGTTCAGAACTGAAGAAGCTTCTTGGATGAAAAGCAAAATGTTTCTAAGAAAATTTATCCTACTTATCCTTCAGAAAGGAAAGTGAATTATATTACAACTATTACTACTCATTTTTCAAAGTCAGTGTAGTGGAATGGTACAACTATTTGTATAAAGGGCTTGGACAAATTATTGAATATATTCACAGAGTTATAGTGTGTGAGTCTATTGTACTGTTCCATAGAACCTGAGAAATATACCATACAAAATTATGTATTCTGAATTAATCAAAATGGTGAAAATGATATTGCAAAATAAATACCTGAAGATACAAATTAAACATCCAGCATATTGATTGTCCCAGGGAAAATGTTATCTAAACCCTTATTTGTTTTGGTCTGAAAATAGTAAACAAGACTGTGCAAGTTGCAGAGTTTCAGGTGCTGAGCTGGCAAATACAGTTGGCATCAGAATCTTACAATTTTCAGCCTTTAGAATGGAGTGTGGTTATTATAGATGCTGTAAAATTTCATTTTGACTGTCAAGTGAAGTTTATCAAAAGGCAATGGATTCTATTCTGTAGTGTTATCTGAGATAAAATTATCTATGTAGCTATTATTGCTCTCTGATAAATTAACATTGTTTTGGAGACATCCTAAGGACTAAAACTAAGTACAAATGCAAATGGCATTTCATTCTTGAAGATACCTTACTTTATAATACCAATTCTGAAACTTAAATTACAGCATTAGATTGTAATGGCTATTACTTGGTATTAGTGACTTGTTCAGAGACTGTACTTCATAATTCATCTAGAAATATCATTTGACTGGATCCTTACACTTATAGTGAGATGTATTAGACAACACAATAATGTTTTGTCTCAGTGACTTCCGGTTTGAGCTTCTTCGGCAACAGACCAAAACCTCGTCTCTCCAAGGTTTTGGTCCGTGCTCGCCACTGGAGCGCCCTGAGCCAGCTGGTTTCGGGGCTAAGCCACCCCGTAGAGGTGTTGAAGAGGGGGGAGACTGCCTGCAGAGAGCCGCATCTCTCCTCCCCAGCTGGCCAGTACCCCCTTTCACGAAGGCGGTTGTAGCAGTGGTCAGAAATGGCCACCACAAAGAAGAACTCGACCGGAAAAGAATGTGCAGGAGGAAGATAAGTTTTTGGTTGACCGGGTCAAACAGCAAAAGCAACAAATAAGGTACCCTGGAATTTAAACTTAACAACATTGTTCCCAAAGAAGATTTTGAAGCTGCGAAGGAGAGAGAAAAGGGAAAGGATTAGGTTTTTTTTCTTCCCTTCCTTATACTGACAGCTAAGAGACTTAAGCAAGAAACTGGAAAAAAAAATCCACTTTGACATTAACAGGCATCTAAGCTGAAAATAAAAGTCAAACGGATAATAAAGATTTCTGGACATTTAAAAGTTTTTAAAAGCTGGAAAGGAGAAAAAAAAAGAATAGAAGGGCAGGATCTGGAAAAATGGAGGAGACTGCCTGGAATTAAGGAATGGAACTGTAATTAAAAGGAACTTACAGTGAAATTTTAACAAGATTCCTCAAAGATACATTTTAATGGAAACTTGGTAACAAAATAATAGAACCCCAGGAAGAGAAATTGGAAAAAAGAAGTAAGTAGAAACAGCCTTGGATTATTTGGATTACTTGGTGATTTTTCATTTTTGCATCTATATGACTAAAATTAATTGGGTGGTTGTTTAAAAGTTTTTTAAATGGTATCACTCTTAGAAGAATGGAAAACAGAACTTTAAAAATGGAAAGAAGACACACGAGAAGGGAGAAGTTATTCTGGCTTCGTGTTTCAATTCTTAGAAATGGAGATCTGGAACTATGAGAAGCAACAAGAAATGCTTGCAGAGCAAGAAGATTGGGACAAAGAAGAAACCATCTTCAATGATCAAATAATTTTAAGTGGGGGGGGGAGAAAAGGGGGGAAAGAGAGTGAAAGGTTTAAGATTAGAAAAAACAACCAAAAAGAAGAACAATTTGAAAGATAAATATAATATTAGAAAGCAACAGAAGAGGGGATTACAGATGAGAGAGTTAGAAGTAGAGAGACGAGGGGGTAAAAAGGAGAGGGAGAAGAAGAGGGGGAAGAAGGCAAGGAAAAGAAGTTGTAAAAGACAGAAACAAGAAATGGAGAAACAGGGAAAAGATATAAGGATTGTAACCATAAGTTTGTTTAGAGATAATGGGTGAAAATTTAATTGTAAAAGGGATTCTGCAAAGGTACATAAGATAGCTTTGTTATATTACAAATAGAAATAACTTTAGAAAATATGATGATGAATAAAATATTTATTGTAATGCAGTGGGATGTTTGTTAATAAATAAATGAATTAAAATGATTGAGAGAATTAAAAGGGAACATTTTTAATTATTAGTAATGATTTATAAAAATATAAGTGAGAAATATGGGGGGGGGGGGAAGAATTAACTATGGAAAGTTTATAAGTGTTCCCAAGGAAGTATGATATTCAATTGAAAAGAAATGTTAAAGATGTTAAGATTTTAATGCATATTAATGATAGAATTATATTGGAATGGAATGTGTTTTATTTACATATATATATATAATTTTTTCTTTTTAAGAATATAGTGTCTATTTTAAGAATGTACCAAGCAGAATTCGATTGGAAGTTATGTATTATATTGAATGCCATAATCTTAAAGCTATACATTGAAGCTTAAATAAGAGCTTGAATGGATAAAATTAAAGGATATAAAGGTGTCATACTCTAATTGGTAACTACAGGGGAAAAAAATGCTTAATAAGAAAAGATAATGTGAAATTGTAACAGGACAGACAAAAGTATAAATATAATGATTTGAATTGAGATAATTAAAACAAAGTTGAGAAAATTAGAAGAGGGGAAAAACTATGTAGAAAATATAAAATGGTAATAAGATATGGAATAGAATATAAAAATGAGCATGAAGAGTTTTGTGTCTGTATGAAGAAGTGATAACCTGGGACCATACTATTTTCAAAAAAGATGTTTTATTTGTATTTTGTTTTTGTGAAAACCCAAATAAAATTTCCCCCCCAAAAAGTTTTGTCTCAGTGATCTTATCCTGCTGGATTGTGCCATTTTCTTCAATATTACTTGTTTCCAACATATCTGTAGTCAGCATATGGGGAGGCAGACAGATAGGTTGCTTATTATCAAGTAAATAAAGAGCATACATTTATTTATATAAGTGCCTACTTTGAGAATAAATCTGGGCACCAAACAATAAATTTAGACATCTGAAACAAAAGTTGCAACATTTATAAAGCATAGCTTGCCCAAAGGACCCACAACATGAAGCTCAACCCTCTTTGTCTTGCCAAACTTACATGTGATCTTTATTTGTCCAGTGTCTCATGTGTAGCATGGACAGCAACATTCTTCCTGGATTAATAATTTTATTAATAGTATAGTCTGCATGTTAGATGAAGAAATGAAGTCCAGTTTAGAACGCATGTTGTCTGCCTCAATTTATATTGTTTTATGTTATATTTTTGCCATTTTTGTGTTGATTGTTTACTTTGTTCTGTGTTTTAATTCTATATCAAAGTAAGGTAGTCAAATAAATAAATAAGGATATAAGCATTTCCACAAAATTAAATGATTGAAGTTATGGAATGAAACTATTTTTGTCTCCATTAAAGCAACTGTGAATTATATAATAAATACTCTATTGGTCTAGCATTCAACATTTTAGCAAAGGAGTCAAGCAAAATCAATTTAATGCATTAATAAGATGCCTTGTTTAATTGTTGATATGATCATTGTAAAAATAGAAACTCTATAAATCTCCTTTAAAAGTGTCGTTTTTTAAAAGTTTGAACCTTATGTCACAACAAGCTGTTGCATAATTGGTAAAGAAAATCACATGGTCAAAACTGAACTTTTTAAAAATGTATGACAGTTTCCTGGTGGTCCAAACTACTAAGTTCCATTTCATAATAATATTACTAAGTTGTTTAAATGTTTGCTGTTTTAAAGGTCAGGGCAAGTTCTTATTTAGACTTACAATGGGAACTATATACTATAATACCAGATAGCAGTGAAACCTTAAGCAATGAAGTCAGGCACTTCAGTGTTATATTTCATTCTAATGATGTGAAGATAATCTCTTTAGCTGCATGACCACTATATGGAGTGTCTGAATATTAGCTGCAGTCCATTAAAAATCTTTATGGAAACTGGGAGTCAGAAATTATATTGTGTTATTCTATTTGTCATTAGTAATATTTTGATTGGTCAAAGCCCCTAACTGTTTCATTATTCTCTTTCTCTTTTTGTTTTTATTGGCAGAAAAAGATGACAGTAGGATAGCAGAGTGTACTGCTTTTTGAGCATAAATTAAATAAAACATCTACGACTAGAATATGTGGCGTGAGGACCTTCTATAGGGGAACTATAGAAACTTTTCTTTCTAACACAATTTAAGGAACATAAATTTAGGTTTTCACTATGATTTTTTTTTCCAAATACGGTAGACAAGGTAATTCAGGTAGTCCTTGACTTACAATCGCAATTGGAACCAGAACTTCAATTGCTAAGTGATGCATTCATTAAGTGGGCAGGGCCAGGCCGGGCCCAATTTTATGACCTTTTTTTCTGCAGTCATTAACCAAATGGTTTTCCCCCATTGACTTTGCTTTTTGAACCCCCCCCCCCGAGACGCTGCTAATGGCGACCTCAGGATCTTGCAACAGTTGTCACTAGATGCCGACTGCCAAGCACCCATGTTTTGTGACCATACAAATATTGTGACAGTTGTAAGTGTGAGGACCAGTTATAAGTCACTTTTTCACGCCATTGTAACTTCAAACAGTCACTAAACAAATAGTCATAATTAGCACTAACGTGAAATGACCCTGTGACCAACCTCTTTCAATTTCATGTTTTCTAGTGTATCACCAATTAAAGCCTTTAGAATAGAAGGTCAAATCCAAATTCTTACTCACTTATAAAATTCACTGATCTTTTATTAAATGCTCTCATCTAACCTAATCTGAGCATAAATTATTTTCTTTTCTCATTATCACAATTGATCTTTATACCACAGTGATTTTTAACAACTATATTTTAGCACAATAATAGAACATCCCAATCCCAAATTACTGTAACTTCTATTTTATGTATGGGAGCAAAATTTCAAAATTCTATTTCCATCCGATTACTATAACTAATTATTATAGACTCATAATCATTATAGACACATAATTATATTATTAAGAGTTTATCCTCAACAGTTCTCAAGGACAGAGTTAAGAAGACTTATTTTGACAGAGATTTTGCCCTTGAAATGATGGAGTGTCTGAATATCTGGCCCATGTTTTATTATGTTACAATGTCTCCAGAGATTTTGTACAACTGTGTAACAATGCCTCCTTTCAATTTTTTACTGGATAATCTGACAAATTTTATTAATGCAATTTTTGTTCAACCAATTATTTAACATATTATTTACTGTAGCCAAATTATCCATGTCAGCAAAGAGAATTTTCCATCTGCTACCTTTTAAGAGATTTTCCCTCCTATTATTTCTCATTCCTACATATTCCAGAGAATTCTATTTTTTGTATCAGAATAATTTCAGTCTAAAAAGCGAAATTCACTTGTCATTTATCTCCTACTATCAATATGCCTCTGTGTATAATTAGTACTTGTAATCATAAGAATTCCAAGACTGAAAGAACTTAGAATGATGACTACATCAAAACTGCAGTGGTGCAGTATGTAGCATTGCATCTTGGAGAGAAGATGGAGGCTTATTCCTGATTTCATAGGTCTATATATTGCAATGAACCATGGAACAAAATATAATGCCACTGTACCACTCTAAACTCAGATGAATGAATGCCATATTCCATGGTTGCATCTGTACATGAAGCTAATATCTAGAAACACCTACTGAAATGAAAGCCAAGGGAAGCAAGATCTCCATATACTCAGCTACTAGGTCAAGATAGGCTTTGTTAAGAGCAGTGTATGCCAATCAGCACATCTGTACTAAATTATTAGCTAGATTTTAATCTTTTTCAAACAGATTGTACTTCTGTAGAATTTTAGTGCCTAAAAAATGGTGAGCAGCAGTCTCCTTTACAAGATAGATGGGTGATATTACTGAACAGTAGGTCTCCAAGGTTGAAGTATAGTTTTAATGTGAACTGCGGCTTTGAAGCCTTTCTGTATACAGTGTGTGGAAGAAGTGGTGGGATTCCAAATTTTTCCTACTGGTTCTATGAGAGCACACTTTGTGCACGCAGCAATCAACCGCCGGCTGTCAGCACTAGAGAGGTGAGCTGTTTTTAGCTCAGCTGAGGCGCAACAATCCACTCTGCCATGTGAATGAGCAGAGCTAAAAAACAAGAGAACATAGGACAGGATAAGGTATGGGCGGGGCCAGCCAGAGGTGGTATTTGCTGGTTCTCCGAACTCAAAATTCCCGTTACTGGTATGCCAGAACCAGTTCAAACTGACTGAATACCACCTCTGTGTGGAAGCCTTACACTGGAATGACACTGTTTTTTAAAAAAAATCATTTATTTATTTATTTATTTTGTCAAGCGATTATAAGATAACAGATATAAGTATAAACATAGTTATGAATACATGAAATGGATACATATAAGAAAAATAAAAAGAAACAATAGGACAGGGACGGTAGGCACGTTGGCGTGCTTATGCACGCCCCCCTAGGCTGTATACCATATGTGGAGATCAGCTTTTTGATGTTGTATTCAGCATGACATGGAAAGAGGAGATGCTGCTTATCAGTGCTAATATGCTCAATAACATTATATAGTGATGGGTTTTTTTGAAGAATCTTAGATATTTTGTCCCTGAAAAGCCAAGATGTGCATTATCCATTCAAGCACATGGTAAAGGAAGAAGAGAAGGAGGAAAATTCCAAGCGACCAAGTTTCAAAAAACTTTAAAACGCAACATTATTTCTTGGAAATTTATTACTTTTCATATCCTGATAATAAGTTTATTGATTTGGAGAATTTTAACTCATCGTGTTAAAAAAAATAGAAATGTACAAGTAGTCCTTGACTTGTAACCACAATTGAGCCCAAAATATCTGATGCTAACTCAGACATTTGTTGAGTTTACTTTATTGATTAGCTCTTGGGCCAAGCATTTGTTGAGTTTTGTCCCATTTTATGACATTACTTGCCACAGTTGTTAAGTGAACCACTGCAGTTGTTAATAACATGGTTTTAAATGAATCTGGCTTCTCCATTGACTTTGTTTGTCAGAAGGTTACAAAAGATGATCACATGACCCTGGCACAGTGCAACCGTCATAAATATGAGTCCGTTGCCAAGCATTTGAATTTTGATCGCCTGACCATAGGGGGTGCCTCAACAGACATAAGTGTAAAAATGATCATAAGCCACTTTTTCCAGTGCTGTAGTAACTTTCAATGGTCACTAAACGAACTGTTATAAGTCGAGGATTACCTGTATTATTTTCTTGTCAGGTTAATGAGAAGGGCAAATGGGCAGCTTCTAGATAACATCTGATTTGAATAAGAGTGTTTTTAGAATCATAGATGAGGCTGCAGCCAAAGCTTCTTAGACTTCTGTATTTCTTAAGTAAAGCACATAGTGATTAAGCCATGAGTTTCATTTAAGTTTTTTCATAACCTAATACAGAATTATCTCAATGTGTCCAGTGTTCTTCTGAATCAAATGTCAAACCTGTTATTAATGGTTCTCATAAATGTTCATATAACATGGTTCTATAGAAGCAAACAGTAGATCCATAATATGATGATCCATTTCATATAAATACACATTTATATGAATGCCATAATTTCCTGTCAAATACTAATTTTCAACTTTCTCCCTAAAGAAATGTAGACGTTTCAATACAAAATGGATTTCAAAATCATTCAGACTGTATGTTTTCATAAATGTTGGTTTATTATTTTTAACAAATTCAGCTTATCACTGCACTGTGGTCAGTGCTTTTTGTTTTAAAAAAAGAATTTAATTTTTAAATGTTGATGTAATCCCAACACATGCCATTAATTTGGAAAAGGTGCCAATAATTATAGCAGTATTTTCTACATTACTCAAAAACCTATAATACAAAAGGACTTGCTAGAATTTCATTTCTGTTAAAAGAATAGGTCAGTTAAATGTAAATTAGATCTTTGAATTTCAACAGTTGTTTTCAGAAATTTTCAGGATGCTTTTCCTGGAAGCAACACGAACATAAATTTACAGGAAAAAAAAAAATGAAGAGTCAGTGAAGTGTATATAAATCATATAAAAAGTTATTCAAGTGAAAGACAATTAAATTAAGAATAATTAGAGTTCAGATGCTATTGTTCCATTATGTTCTTTGGAGGAAAACTGGCATCAGAATGTTCAAGTAACTTCGAAGCTGCTCTGCAATAGTTTCATTTATGAATTTTAAAAGAAGGGATTGATGGTCTTGCAAAGCTTTCATCCTACATGCTGCTAATTGGAGAAGTACTTATCAGGCTATTGAAAATGCTGTCTAGTGAACTCTGGCTAGGATCCAAAGAGCAGTGAAACTCTGAGAATGGACCTACATGCTGCCATACAAGCCTCACCTAAAATTCAATGGAAATTTGGAAATGGTCTCTGATGGTGGCCTCTAGTGTAGCATAACAAGGGGGAATTGGGAGGGGGAGAACAGAAGAGAATAGTGGACCTGTGCATGTGCCTAAGTAACTTTCTGAATTTTGATCCTTTCCTTAGTTTCAGCTAAGCAGCTTAAGTTTATAGGATGGTTCTTCAGCAATATCATATAATGTGTTCCAATATAATCTTTCCATCTTTTATTAAATAAATTCTGGAGTTCTGTTGAACACAGAGAAAATGAAACTGGATTTATTTTTCTTATTATGAAGCAGAGAAGAGGAAAGAAAGCACACAGACTTTACTCAATCTCCTTTCTTCCCATATATATAGCAGTATTAAAACATTAGTTAGCCTCACATATAATTTTCACATCCAAAGCTTCATCCAGAGTTACATAGAATAAATCCATTAAAATCAGCAGCACATAAATTACTTATAACTGAATTAACTCCCGCTGGGTGTACAGTAGTTTAATTAACATGACTGGAACTGGACCATAATCTTTCTATCATTGTGGGAACATATTTATATCATCAGTACATGTTCTAATACTGCAAGAATACTTTTATGCTGTTCGAAAGGAGAGGGGAGTTTCTGATTATTGTAATTCCTAATTCTGATCTAACTCTTCCTGCCTTTCCTCTCTTTTTTATTTTTTATTTATTTACTTTCTTTATTCTGTTGCTGACATTTGTATTGTCACAGTATGTGAAACTGATGCTAAACATGTAACTATACTAATCTGTGTGGCATACATAAAGAATGAAAGAAAGATGTTTAGGCATTTTCTTTCTTTCTTCCTTTTTTTGAAATAATAAAAAGCTGTACACTATAGGCCCCCATACAAAGTGATGCTTTTATGCAAAGAAACTGGAGTCTGCTTATTACCTACAGTATGCTTACTAGCCCTGATGAACAGACCACCATAGTTGTGACAAGTGATGTAGCTGCCTCCAGGGTAAAACAAAGCTTTAGATATTACACAAGCAATTTAACTGTTTTCTAAACAGATTGCCAAGACAGTGGGAGTTGGCACTGTATTTTAAAGCTTGGATACTTGAAGTGACTGCTGATTATAGACCTTTTGATTTGCCTTCTGCATACAACAGGCAACCAAGTAATCCAGTAAAGAATGCTCACAAGCACTTAAACTTGTCTTCATGGCTTCCCATAGATTACACTCAAAACTCACTCCATAAAAGTGGAGGTAAAGAGGCCTGATAACAAAAAGTTGCCTTATTCCAACTCTCAAGAAACATCCTTGCTCCCATCACCCAATCCAGAAGAAGTGTTTTATAATCCTTTTCCTCATAAACAGAAAAAGGAAGAAAGAAGCCTGGCAAAGACTCCTCACAAGAAAGAAAGAAACTTGGAGCGGGGTGGGTGGATGGGTGGGTTGGTTCTTGAACACAATAAGCAACATAATTAACTTCACAATTCTTTGTGTTTTTCATTTGACTACAGGGTGGAGATGAAAGAGGGCTCCTAAGTCTTGCATTCCATCCCGATTACAAAAAAAATGGGAAGCTGTATGTGTCCTATACCACCAACCAAGAACGATGGGCTATCGGGCCTCATGATCATATTCTTCGGATAGTAGAATACACTGTGTCCAGGTTTGAATTCTATATACAACCTCTACAGAATTTCCTAGGATGTAGCATGCTTTAAAGTATTTGTGTCACTTGTATGCTCTCTTAAATTCTACAAATTTTGTATCTTTTACTTTCAAAGATGAAACTCTGATTGATGAAAGGTACAGTGATATAATATGCTGTATATAATATATACTATTGTGTATTATAATACAATCCAAACTAAATTTCAGGCGAATAATGTTGAGACTAGAAACAGTTACATTTACTTTGCTCCCTCCTATATTTATTCAATTATTCTTATGTATATATTCTGATTACTAGATAATTCAGTGTATAATATAAAATTCTGATATCCCACTGTATTTGGAATTAAATGATTTCTTATATATTGAAGAATAAACAACAAATTAATTGGGAGGCATACACGCACAGGTCCCCAAAACCAAGAAGGATGCTCAGAGTTACTTCAAAGCAGTTTTGATCCCCATTCCTAGACATAAATGTGCCAAACAAAAGGAACTACTTACATCATTAAAGATATACTTTGAGAAATTGTAGGAAGGAACTATCTTGACCTTCTTTCTCCCAACCAAACTATCTATACTTTGCTATTTCTTGGAATGCAGCCCTTCCCTTCTGGGAATCCAGATTAAAATTAATTTCACCAAAATTAATTCCCTCTGGAAAGTGTTTTGTTGCGGGTCCTTCTAAGCAATCATTAGTGACAATCTAAAATTAATTCTTCTCTGTATGCAACTCTATGTGTTTTAGATCCTGACTTGCCTTCAAAGAACTTTAGGTAGTACTTACTATATATCCTGCCTCATACCCCAGCACTACTTTACATTCATAATAATATGTCATCGGAGAGGGCAACCTAGTATTGTGCCATTATATATGCTTCATGAGCTGCCTGAAAAGGTGAACTTGAATTACTCCCATGTTACTTAGAATCTACTCCTTCATCTACACTTCCTAAATATTCAAATTCATCCATGTTGCAAACTCTTGCAAAAAGAAAGGCAAACAACAAAAAATGTATATGCATTTGTATTATGGCAAGGAACTTTTTATATTGCTCTCTGTCATCCTGAGGTACTTAAAATATTTTAGAAGATGAAAACAAAAATGATATACCTACTTTGAAGTTAAATATATTATTGGGATTCATTTTCTCCCTCCCTTATTGCAGAAAGAACCCACACCAAGTTGATATGAGGACTGCAAGACCTTTCCTAGAAGTTGCAGAGCTGCATAGAAAACATCTTGGAGGACAGCTGTTCTTTGGTGCTGATGGGTTTTTATACATAATCCTTGGTGATGGAATGATCACGATAGATGATATGGAGGAGATGGATGGTCTAAGGTATAAGAATTTCCAGTAGATAAAAACCTTTTTATCTTTTGATTTTAAAATATCAGCCCTAATTCAGCTCTTGAAATATAAATAATTATCATTCTATACTTAAGTAATTTCTTATCACTTTACTGAATGAATGAGAAATTAAAATTTGTCCTCATGACAAATAGTTGGAAATAATTCATAATAAATAATTTAATTGCTAAAGCTGTGTTATTTATTATACATTATTCATTTTCAGAAGAGAATCTGATGTAAAATAAACAAAAGCATGACCAGTAAAAATTAAAGATCGGTTACATTGACTTTCTTAATTTTTCAGAAACAAACTTTGCTTTAGATCAGGTTTTCCAAACTGTGAGGGGTATCTCTTTGGTGGGGGGAAGACAGGGTCCGGGGGAGGCATGAAGACTCTGAATACATACACCTTTCCAAAGTTTCATTGTATTGAATTCATTGTCCATTTGTGCTCATTTTGAGTGACTACTGTTTGGAACAGAAAGTAGAAGCTAAAATGCTGCTGCCTTTTAAAAGTCAATCATCTTGTCTCCAACTTTCTCAGTGATTTTACAGGTTCGGTACTGCGCTTGGATGTAGACACTGATTTCTGCCATGTGCCTTATTCCGTACCACAGTCTAACCCACATTTTAACAGCACTAATCAGCCTCCTGAAATTTTTGCCCATGGACTCCATAATCCAGGCAGGTATGTAAAATACTTGTTATGAAGAATGGAAAAGGATACTTATCCAGTTTCTAAAACTTAATCAAAGCAACATGTAAAATAATATAGGGGATAAAGAAGCTAAATAAATATAACCTAAAGTAGCTCTTTCTTCATGTAAGTATTTGGAATCTTGTTTTATTACTGAGAAAAATAAATTATAAATGAATTAGAACAATCAGTTTGTGGCGTCCTAGCTGCTTTCTGAACTTGGTTGCTTTCTTGCAGGTGTTTCACTACCAAACTAGGTAACACCATCAGTCCTCATAGGGAATGGAGTTTGCTCTCATTTTATATTTTACTGGATTACCTGTTTTTGTTGGTGGAAGTTGTCTTGGTGATTCCTTGTTTGGGCTGTTGTTTACTATAGTTATTTGGCAGTTATTTGGCAGGTATTGTTTGCTTTTTTTGTTGTTTGAATGTTACTCTTGGTGTTAATTCTCTGCTTGTGTGGGTGTTGATTGCTGGTAAGGGGAGGTTTCCTTTTTGGCTTTTTGATTGTCTCTTTTGAATGGCATGTTGTTGTGTCTGTTAATGTCTGATTTGACTAAGTGTCTGGTTTCCAGGAATTTACTGTTTTTGGACTTTGCCTGGTCTAGCATGCTTCACAGTTTCCCAGTTGAAAATATGGTTAAGTCTGTCCTTGTATTGTGAAAGGTCTTCTGATTGTTAATGGGTGTTCATGGATGCACTCTACTAGATTTCTGTCTGTTTGTCCTACATAATGGCTGTTGCAATCCTTACGCTATATATTGTAGATGACTTTTGTTTTCCTTTTGGGATTGCTTTTTATTTACTTAGGATATTTTGTTGGTTTGTGTGCTATGATGATGCCATGTGGCTCTAATAGTTCGTTGGTAGTTTCTGAGATGCTTTTGATCTATGGCAGTGTTATCCTTTTCACAGCTTGTATTGGTTGTGCTGTATTGGGTTGAATGGTTAATTTTTGATTGCATGGCTATCCATTTTATTGGAAGATATTATACTGTACATTATGATCTGATTCCTTTTTCTGATGTTCAGGGTTACCACAGTGAGTTTTGTGCTTGTATAAATAATGTTCTTACACATTTTCTCTTGTGGCAGTTTTGCTGTTGCTTGGTAATGGAGCACCAGAGCAACAACCCAAGGAGTGAGGTGTTAGCTATACTTGTGTTTCTAATTTGCCATCACTGCCCCTGCTGAGGAGAATTCCCAGGAAGGGGAGCAATGCAAGTTGTTGTTTTCTTTTTCTCAGTAAATTTTATTCATTTGAAGATGTTGATAGTTTGGTATGTGTTTATAACAAAGGTGTTATCTATGTACTGGGTCCATACTTTGAGTTGTATGGAAGTGCTATAAATTCCAAGCATTCCATTTCAGTCTCTGCTATGACTCCTGAAAGTGGTGATCCCATTGGTGTTTCTTTGATTTATTGATATATTTGTTCATCAAACTGAAAGTATGTGGTTATGCAAAGGATGATAAGATCCACGACTATGGCTATTTCAATCTTGGTGTATTTGGTAAGATTGGATGTGCTGTCATGGATTCTTTGGCTAATTCTGGGTCTAAGGATACAAAAAGTGTTGTGATTTCAAATGAGACCATGATTTCATTTTCATCTGTTATCACGTCTTTGATTCTTTGCAGGCACTATAGTGGTGAGTTGATGGAGTATTTGCTTCCTGCTGTGAAGTGCCCAAGCTTTTTTCTCAATTCTTTAGAGGTGTTGTAGTTTGGACTCCTTGGTAATGAAACAGTTAGATAGAGAGGTGTGTCTGGCTTGTGTGTTTTGAAGCATCCATGGAACTGTGAGAGACTGGTTCCACTACATTTTATCCACCACTGGTCTTCTTTGGTGAAACTTCCCTTGACCTGTTTGTCTAATTTTTGTACTGGGTTGGTATTCACTGGGGTGTAAGTTTCTTTGTTCTAGTAATTCTTTTACTTTTTGTATTCCTGGAAGCCTGCCACTCAAACATATTTGCTCTTTTCCGTGTGAGTTGCCTATGAATATATATTTTCTGTTCTGAATTATCCTACTTGCAGTTTGCATAAGTTTGTTATTTAATGCTCCATTTAAGAATGTACACTTTAACATCAGTGATTAGAAATAAATTGGTGATATAGAAGTAGAAGTCATATATAGCAAACAAATGAATTAGTTCATGTTATCACAAAACAATGTCCTTGAACAGGTGTGCAGTGGATCGCCATCCAACAGATGTAAATATTAATTTAACAATACTTTGTTCAGACTTGAATGAGAAGAACAGATCATCAGCAAGGATCCTTCAGATAATAAAAGGAAAAGATTATGGTAAGTTCTGGATCATGAAGCATTTAATATTCATATTCCCTTCAAAGAATGGATAGAAAATTTAATATAGCAACAGTATACTGCCCAGGTGTTAGGAATATAGTAGGCAACTTTTGTTCTCCTTATGATGGATATTTTTCTATATTGTAATTGTATTAGGCACTAATTTATAAAATAAAAACTAATAGAAACTACAAAAAAAATTGATAACAAAAAGAACGTGTAAAGTTTGTAAAAATATTATTTGTAAAATAATAAACATAGGATATAAATAATTGCCACAAAAATACTAAATAAAAAAATAAAGTGAAGGAAGAAAAATAATGTAAGTGCAGCAAAGAAAAGAAAAAAGAGAAAAAATAAAGTAACTTGCACCCTGGTCGCACCAAATGTACTGTATTTTTTTCTAATAACTGACCACTTTCTATTTAAAAAACCAAGTATCTCTTCACCCTATATCCCATCTCTTTATTTAGAAACAAGTCTTAAAATCTTGTTATTCTAATCAGGAAAAGTCCATTAAGGGAAACCAGAAATAACAACATGTCTATTTTAAATGAAATCCCAGAATCCACTTTTTAATTCTTTCTCTTCCTTCTATATGTCATCCTTTTTCTATATGAAACATTCTCCAAAGTTCATTATTCAATCATAGTCAATCAATATTCATGAGCAGCTGAATCGTAAACCTATGTGAATTATTTAGATTCAGGGTTATATAAAAATTATACATTTTTTAAAAAAATTCCAGGTCAACATGGGGTAAGCTTTCAGGACAATGATGAAAATCAGCAATGGCCAGTGGTGGGATTCAGCCAGTTCGCACCAGTTCAGGAGAACCGGTTGTTAACTTTCTGAACAGTTTGGTGAACTGGTTCTTAGAATAAATCATTAGGGCAGAGAAACGGTTGTTAAATTATTTGAATCCCACCACTGGCAATGGCTATAGCTTTTCCTAAGTGAAAGGACTATGTTAGATAAATGATTATTTTCCATTAATCTTTCAATATCAAAATTTAGTAAAATTTTGTTTCCATTGTTGTTTCTTTTATCCCCAGTTAAAATTATGGGTAATAATACCATTCTTGACTATTTATTTACTTCTGGGAGCACAAGTATATTCCAGTTTTTATATTTTATTTTTCTATTTTGGAGGTACAGAAAAAGTATACTCATATCTTTAAAAAAAGGTGCGAATGGAATTTAGAACAATTCTGTGCAGTTGGCATGTTCTAACACAGGGAAATACTGTATATATAGATGATTCCCTTTGCTACCAAAAACAGCTACACTTTTTTTTTCTTATGGTACTTACAATTTTATGAGATGTAAAATATCAGCTTCATTTTGTTTTTAAAATAAAAACAAAACAACACATATTACAGTGAAGGCCAAGAAATAATGCTCATAAATGGTAGCTATTTTAAGCAGCTGTATTTGAAATTCCTTGATTATTATTTGGTTATAAGTCATATTAAATATTAAGAAACTTAGTTATGAATAAGTATACAGAGAATTGTTTAGTATAAACCTAATTCTGAAATAATGTCAGATAAAGATGAAATTCTATTTTATTTTAAATAAAAATATTTTATTTTTTTAATTTCCCAATTCTTAGCACATGCTTTTATCAATTTTAATTTAATCTAACACTATGGTAGTTCTTTTTCAGAAAGCGAACCTTCACTTTTAGAATTTAAGCCATTCAGTTCTGGACCACTGGTTGGTGGATTTATATACAGAGGTTGCCAATCTGAAAGACTTTATGGAAGTTACACATTTGCAGACCGTAATGGGTAAATTATTTACAATTCTCATAGAAAAAGGATGTGTTATTTCTAGCTTAAAAATGAAAGTGCATTATATGGTGATGATCATTTGCTAGTAGTATATATTGCCAGGATGGATTTCAGAAATCTAACATTAAAATATGATATTAAGAGTTCCAGTCCTTAATGGAAGGTTGAACTAAGATGAGGCTTCTGAAAGACTTTTACTCCATTGCTCTAAAATTGCATTTTGTCCCCCATGTTCAGTCTTTATTTGAAACCATGAGGTAAACTCAACTAAATTTGATCTAAAATGTTATTGGTATATGGATGATATAAAGCTTTACCTTACTTTTTGATCTATTAGTCACAGGGAGATAATAGAAAAACTGAACATGTATCTGAAGGCAGTTGGGATTAATAAGATAAAAGGCTATAATTAATTCAATTAAACTGGAGGAAATCATGGACTGGTAAATCTTCATCTTTGATCTTGAAGATCAACTTTGGAGGTTCTGGTTAATTTGGGTCTGGGTTCTTCCAATGCAGAGCAGAATTATTGTGTTACTTTTTACCAATAAAAACAACTGCCAGTTCTCTAGGAAAAACAACAACATTGCTTTGCATTTAGACAGAGCCATTATAATGAGCTCTACATGAAACTGCATTTGAAAGTGTTCCTGAAAGTTCAACTTCTACACAATGCAGAGATGTTCCCATACCAGTGGAGGCTAAGTATTTGGAGCATATAACGATGTATTGTACTAATGTATTGTGATAGGACTCCATCAGAACTCAAATCATGACACCTAGATTGTATGGTCTAAGTAAGGATATCATGAAAATACCATCACCCAGTAAACTATGGACTTAGTTATGTTAGTTTTAGTCCCAATGATCCTTAAGATATTTATACTGACTTCAGTCAGCAATATTAAAAATTAGTTTCTTGTTGGTGCTGTCACAATACATCAAACTTAGAGTGAAAAAAATAGTGCTGTTCTAGAAATTTCCTCTCAAAACTTATTTTATTTTTTCCGGCCATATGAGGGAATGAAACACGGAAAGAAAGGAGAGAAGTAGATAAGCAACCATCCTCATTCAGGCTACCAGAAATCTTTTTTCACAGACATCCCCAAAAATGACAGAAATTGATAGCTTCAAGGATCAAGGGATGGAGAAGATATATCTCCCCATTTCATGACAACCCTCACATTTGTATTCTACTGGGGCATATATACCAGAATTGATTGTCCATTGTAGATTGGCACAGTTGAATATAGGTCTAGAGTATGACATACCCTTAATGCAAACAAATAGTGAGTTCTCAGAAATATCTTTATGTATTGTGCAAACACATCAATAGTGTTCTAAATGGCATTAAAGGTCCCATGGTAAAATCATAAAGCATTGCTTCAACTCACACTGTCATCCTATTTATGGTTAAAAGGTACAGATTCTCTTGAATCAGCTGTTTTTCAGGTGATTACATGAACATAGCCACAATTTTCTCTTCAATGTTTCTTTTCTATTAATTCTTTGTTTTTCTACCCTAGATTCCTGGGATTTCCTTGCTGTCTCTGAACCAAATACTAACCATACCTATCCTGCCTAACTTTTCTCAGAATTAGTTGAAAATTTCTAAATCTCCTATGGAATCTCCTATGGAATATTCATGCTTATGTTAGTCCTATCAATTATACTAACATAATGGGACTTACTTTAAAAGAATCATATATGCAATTGTGCTGTTCTGTTATCATGCATTAAGGACAAATCTTTGAGCAACTCCAGTTGTATGACATCAATCTATTATAGGCTTATCGGTTCTAACTGAAGTTGAAACTTCAAAATCACGTTTAAGTATCTACCAAAATGAAAATTGAATCATAAGCTTTATAGCTCAGACTTTAAATGTAACCTTCTCAAATTCCGTGCCTTCAAGATGTGTAGCGATTACAACTGCTAGAAAACCCAACCTGAAAGATACAATGCCAAAGAATTTGCAGAAATATGGACTCCAATTCAGATATTATTTAATATTTAGTTTCTATGTTGACCTCAGTAAAGTTAATGGAAGCTCTGTGTAACCCTTCTCTTTTTATTGTTTTTAGGAATTTTTTAACACTACAGCAGAGTCCTGTTACAAGACAATGGCAGGAAAAACCATTATGTCTGGGCAACAGTGGTTCATGTCAGGGTTTTTTTGCTGGACACATTTTAGGATTTGGTGAAGATGAATTGGGTAAGACAAAAAGCAACTTATTATTGTTTTATAATATATTAATTGGAATTTAGCCCAGAACTATCTTACGATTGATTATTTAATACATTTTTATAAAATAAACTGAAACATAATTCCAGGAAGAGCCATTTAGTTCATTGTGTGAGGTACACATTAATAACCAGCCCCCACTTGGACAAATCCAGTGAAGAAGAACCAAATCATTCATAATATTAAAACAGAAAAATAACAATATCATAAAATGGTAGGAGGCTGATATAGCCAATAATAAAAACTCAATTAAATAATTTTGCAAATTATAAGGTCATCTGGCAACAGAAAACGTAACAGCAACCCTTTGTATAGATTTGCCCATAAACAGGGCTATATATGAAGAATTACCCTTTCTCTTCTAATTGTCCTACTTCAGAGAGTAGGGTAACTCTATTTTTAATTCACCATTGTTTTACCTCAGAGCCTCTAACATGTGGGACTGAATTATCTTTGATTATCCAGTATGTAGTACACTTTCCAGGTATCTTAAAATTACAAACATATCACAAGCAAGAGTTATGGATGTTAAAGCCAAAGTATCTGGAGACCATCAAGTTGGAAAAAAACCTACTATAGATAAATATTTTGAACTGTGCTCAGAAATAGCTAAATTATATAGGCAATAGAGCTATAGAAGTGTGAAAGAAGTGCATTCCTACAGTCCCAATAGGCATGTGTTGTGTTATCTACGAGCAATATTTAAAGGGAATATTATAGACAATAATTTGGAATAGTCTGGATGACAAGGGTCACAATGGCTCAGCAGGTACAGATACTAAGCTTGTCTGCTGGACAGCTGACAGACCGGGTTCTAGACCCAAGCGCCATGCAAAAGGATGATTTCCCATTACTTGCCCCAATGCCTATCCACCTAGCAGTTCAAAAGCATGCAAATACAAGAGCATAAATAGGTATCATTGGTAGGACTGTTTCATGTACTTCGGTGGTACAGTCATGCTGGCCACATGACCATGGAAATGTCTTTGGCTCCCTCAGCAAAGAAACAGAGATGAAATAGCAAACCGGAGACAGATAAAGTGGAGTGTCCTAGAGATAGACACAACTGAAAGAAGAAACCTTTATTTTACCTTTATTATAGAATAGAATAGAATAGAATAGAATAGAATAGAATAGAATAGAATTCTTTATTGACCAAGCGTGATTGGACACACAAGGAATTTGTCTTGGTGCAAATGCTCTCAGTGTACATAAAAGAAAAGATACATTTGTCAAGAGTCAAGAATCATAAGGTACAACACTTAATAATAGTCATAGGGTACAATAAGCAATCAAATCATACTAAGAAACAGTCAATATAAATCGTAAGGATACAAGTGACAAAGTTACAGTCATACAGTCACAAGTGGGAGGGGATGGGTGATAAGGAGTGATGAGAAGATTAATAGTAATAGTAGTGCAGACTTTGTAAATAGTTGGACGGTGTTGAGGGAATTATTGTTTAGCAGAGTGATGGCGTTCAGGGAAAAACTGTCCTTGTGTCTAGTTGTTCTGGTGTGCCGTGCTCTATAGCATTGTTTTGAGAGTAGGAGTTGAAACAGTTTATGTCCAGGATGTGAGGGGTCTGTAAATATTTTCACAGCCCTCTTTTTGATTTGTGCAGTATACAGGTCCTCGATGGAAGGCAGGTTGGTAGTAATTGTTTTTTCTGCAGTCCTAATTTCCCTCTGAAATCTATGTCTGTCTTGTTGGGTTGCAGAACCAAACCAGACAGTTATAGAAGTGCAGATGACAGACTCAATAATTCCTCTATAGTACTGTATCAAAAGCTCCTTGGGCAGTTTGAGCTGTCTGAGTTGGTGCAGAAAGAACATTCTTTGTTGTGCTTTTTTGATGACATTTTTGATGTTAGGTGTCCATTTTAGGTCTTGTGATATGATAGAACCTAGACATTCCAAGGTCTCTACTGTTGATACTGTGTTGTCTGGTATTGTTTGGATGTACTAAAGAATGCACTCTCTCACTCTTCTCAATATGATACATATTCAATACCTACTTCAATATTTTAAAGAAACTGTGATTATTGTATCTCTAAAAGGCAGCAATATACTAATAGAATACAGTATACTACAGCATATCTACTGAAAAATTATTTTTTCTATTTCTAAAAAAAATCCTTTGAATGAATTTGGCTCTCCAAACATTAAATTCCCTATTTACATTATTAAATAATCTGTGGAGAAAATGGTAAAGAAATATGAAGATTACCAAATATTTTAGGAAAAATGCCTAACTGCAGCATGCACCACAATATTTCAGAAACTCAAGAACAAATTTGACTAAAAAACTGCAGAATCCAACTATTTTGTCAAAATGACTAAATGAGTTTCATGACAGCACTTCTCCGCACAAGTCTAAGAGCCTCAGTTTGCAGCACTATAGAATGCTCACTTCATCATTTTTATTACCTTCACCCCTTTTTCCTTACAGATCCCTCTGCCCCAGACACATTTTCTACTCTTACTCTTCATCCAGTTATTTTATCTCAGCCTCTATTTGCAGTTTTAAAAATGAAGATATAAATTGATGCAGTGGTCAATTTATTTAATTCCTTCTACAGAATAATATCCATAACTTTGTACTTTTCATCATAATGCATATGTTGCTTGGTATTTTTAGTGAATGCCAATATTTATTTGTTGTGTTTCATTGACAGGTGAGATTTACATCTTAGCAAGTAGTAAAAGCATGACACAATCACATAATGGAAAACTTTATAAAATCATTGATCCCAAAAGGTAAGAAATGAATATGACGAGACATAAATCTAACAAATAAATAATAAAACAGAGCCAGTTTGGCCCAGTGGTTAAGGCATCAGGCTAGAAACCAGGAGATTGTGAGTTCTAGTCCCACACAAAGCCAGCTGGGTGACCTTAGGCTAGTCACTCTCTTTCAGCCCAACTCATCTCATAGAATTGTTGTGAGGGAATTAGGAGAAAGGAAGATTAGATATATTTGGCATCTTGAGATATTTATAAAGTGATAAAGAAGGCATAAAAATAAATAAAAACGTGGAATTTTTGTTCTACATCAGCAGGTTGCAATATAAAATTTTGTATATGGAGCAGGTGATTTAAAAAAAACAGTTAATGGAAAAAGGAGCTTCTACTAGTTCTCATGATCAGGTAGAGAGGGTGAACCCTGGCACTAGTTTGTCTTGCATGGCAGGGATATTCCTTGAATGTTGCTTTCCGGGGCATGTTAGCACTACTCTAAGGAGTGGCCCAGTTCCAGGACCCATAGGAGGGCTAATTAATTAATGAGAATACACTTTGACTGGTTGTAGGCAGGAGCAGAAATTGCTGGAAGTAAATGGAGCACCTATGCTGCCTGCAAGGGCACGTCAAGCCAAGATAGCCCAGCTCAACTCCTAGGACTTTGTTAGATAAGTGGGTGCTGTCTTCCCACCAGTATTGCAGCTCCGTGATATACAAATGAAATAATTGGTGGCAGGGACTGGGTATGCTTAGCCTAGAGAAAAGAAGGACAAGGGGTGGCATGATAGCAGTGTTCCAGTATCTGAGGGGCTGCCACAAAGAAGCGGGGTCAACTTATTTTCCAAAGCTCTGGAAGGCAAGACAAAAAAACAATAGATGGAAATTAATCAAGGAGAGTAACAACCTAAAATTAAGGAGAAACTTCCTAACATTGAGAACAATTAACCAGTGGAACAGCTTGCCTACAGAGGTTGTAAGTACTTCATCACTGGAGGTTTTTAAAAAGAGGCTGGGCAGCCACCTATCTGAAATAGGGTTGGACTAGAAGACCTCCAAGGTACCTTCTAGCTATATTCTGATTGAAATGTTTATAATGGGCTGTTTCTATTTATGCAGCACCCTATTTGAATATATTTTCTATCAAAAAAGCAACTCATAAAATTAAATTAATATTGTGCACACAACTTTCCCAGTATATTGAATATTATAAATAACTTTTCTAATACATGTTACAGCTACACCATATACATATGTATTGGTATGTGTGCCTTTTTGTATAGATGCTTCTACATATAAATGTTTTAAATATATGTTTAACTTTTTCATGAAAATATTCATGAAAATAAATGTATAGAAATATATATTATAAGATCTGCAAGAACTGACAGAAGTGTAGGGAAGGTGATCCTGGAGCATTTGCTTGTGGTAGGGGAGAAATAAAAAGCTTTTAAACTATAAATTAAATAACATTGCATGCCACAGAAAAAGTTCTAATGATTTGTCATGGATCTGTCATTGAAACAACATGTTATTAATTAAGAAGCAGATGTTACTGCCAATCATGCTCTTCTATTTGTTTTGTTTATTAAAGATTTCTAGTGAAAGTATTTTTATAAAACAAATACTACTCCACTCCACTGAGATTGTTTAGTCTGTTGGTGTGTGGATTTAGGTGAATTTTACACCTTTAATCCACTATTAGTTTCTGATTACAAAGAGGCTGTTTGTTTGACCTTGGATATGTGCTCTTGTTACCCCACCATTTAGAGTGGCCTGAAATTGGCATATCTTAAACCTCTCAAAGCAAAATTCTCTGTTCGTTATTTAATGTGTGGCATATCTGCCTGGAATAAGACCAGTGGCAATGCAGTAACAAAAGGACAGCAAATACTTTGAAATTCATATGAAATGAAACTGATGAGGAAAAAATGTTGTTTTATAGGGTTGCCATTTTTTATGTTTACATGAGCATAAAATAGCACTTAAAGCCTTATTAACATTCTCAATGCAACTTTCAAGTGATGAGTCTCAAAAAGTATTCCAAAATACTAATAATGATAATGATAATAATAATAATATATGTGTGATACATTTTTAAATGTTCAGTTGACTAAGTTTCATGTTTAATGAATAAAAGAGATAATATATATACTGTATATATATAGAGAGAGTTAGAGCAGCCCTTTTTCCTCCACGCATCCAAGTTCTACTTTCTCATGAATAAGCAAGCTTCTGCATCTATGGAAATATATTCCTGGATTTTCTTGACAGTTTGCATGAATTGCATGTTTGCAGCAGAATCTCATGCCAATTGTTGAGAGTAAAACCTTGAATGATGGATCTCTTCTTGTTTGATGGTGGTGGTAGGATTTCAAGGGCAATTCATATAAAACCAAACACTTCTGTATACCAAACATCAAAATGAGGTATGGAAAGAAATTATTGTACTTAAATTAAAATATTTTCCAATATCACAGGAATATAGCAAGATTATAAACATTTTGATTAGTTAATAATTTTTTTCTAGGATAGCATTACATTGTCCTAGGGCATTTGGTGTAATAAGGTGTTGGAAGAATGTGATGCTTGTGGGGAAGAAAATAATAATCATGGCACTCATCAATAACATCAGTGATACTGTAGTTTAATTACTGGTGGTAATATTTTTCTAGATGAATGAAAACAGGATTAATTCTTTAAATAGCTTCCAAAGGAATATTCACTGGATCAGCCTTTAAAAAATTCTTATCAGAAATTCTATTTTAAATGTACCACATATAGTATATTCAGGTAGAAGACTACCTGCGGATAAGTCAAACCCAATTTGCAGAATATATTTTGTCAGCTAAAATTGTGAGTTTGTCTGCAAGCATATATATGGTAAACTTGAAGAAGCATTTGAGAGTTCCAGGCTTTCTCAGTTAATTTAAGGAATGAATGGCGCACTGGTAAAATAATTATTTATTATCCTAAAGCAGCCTTTTCCAACTGGAATTTTCCAAATATGTTGAAGTCTAACTCCCCAAATTCTTAGCCAGCATGCCCATCTGAAAAGCATGGCCCACACCTTTAAAGCAATAGAATAACATACATTTCAGGTACCTGGTAACGACAGATATTTTCCCTTATTTAGTGTTCATACCTGTATGTAGCCCCTATAGATAGCAGGCAAATTAACATTGTTAGGCTACCTAAAATAAAAAGATGTTTCTTAAATTAAGAAGGCCACTAGTATAAGGATATATTAGCTTTATTTTTATGTGTAGACGGATTTTTGAAATATTTTAAGAAAGCTGCTAACTCTAACTAAGATGTAGGGAACGTACCGCTTTCCAATTGCTATAATTTCCAGCATTCCAAAAAAACATAAACACCACACATTCCACACCCTGCCTTTCCTTTTTTTTTCCCGCTCTCTCCCTACTTTTATTTAAAGCTCTATTTGCTCATTCATTCCTTTCCTCTTAAGAAGGCATGTTTCCTGTTTGAAAATTTTAAATAATATTTGGTTAGGTATTAACTATTTTGTCCATTTCATTAGTAATATTTCTGAAGGGGTAGCACAAACTGGATATTATAATGCTTCAAAATTATTTATAAGTTACTTTTTTTGGATGGTATTTTTTAAAGTTGTCCTAATAAACATAATTACTTAGATTTGTTTAAATTTACCAAGAGTTGTCTTTCCAACAAACACCAGGCTTGCCTCACCAAGAGAAGATTGAAGAAAGGCAGAAGAGTATCAGTTATCCTTGACTTAATATTGATTATTAACATGAAAGTTCTTATTGAGACTAGCAGAAATATTGGCTGAAATGACCATGTAATGCTGAAGTTATTGTTTTTAAATTAAACTAAAACAGAACATGTATCTTTGATTTTTGAAAAATGAATAATAATATATTCATAGCAATGGTAAGAAAGATTCTATAGCAAAGAAAATTAGTGGGAGAAATTGCTCAGTTCATGTAAATAATTCCAATGAGGGGGAAAAGCAAGAATGCAGCAGAAGACGCCAATATAGCTGTTTAAATCTTAGTAAAGATCTGAAAACAAGAAAGGAAATATGCATGGAATGGAAAAATTGCCAAGTCCCAAAGGAAAAACATAAACAGTAACTTAAAACTCTAGAGTTGGTGTCAGAAAGCAAAAGCTCAGAATGATCTGATGTTAATAAACCTTCTTAAGATATGTTCAAAGAAAAAGACAAGATATTATAGCAGCTGTTCAGTAGGCAAAGCAGTAAAGGTAACAAAGGAAAGAGAACAGTCCAACTTCTTTGTTAAAGAAGGCAAGAAAGCATGCATTACTCCAGGAAACTGTCATGGGAAGAATGAAAGAGCAGAACGGAAGATGAAGATTGATAGAAATATGCTTTTGGATAGAAAGTAAAGTTTAAATCTCCAGGACCAAATGATTTTTTTCTAGTAAACAGAAGTAGCTAACGGGCTGGCAGAACTTTTAAATATTATGGCTACAAAATGCTGGAGAACTAATTAAATGTTAAATGATTAGAGGACAAAAATGTCCCTATCTTCATAACTACAGACCAATAACTCTTAGAGTGATTAGAATTCCTAGACCAAATCATAAAAAGACTTGGAACATAGGTTGGCTGCAAACTGAACTCAACAGTGTGGTACAGGTGGGAAAAAATCAAACACAATTTTAAACTACACTAAGGGAATAATGTAGTTCTAAATCATTGGGTGTAATTGTTCCACTTTATTTTGCATTACTCAGAGCCCATTTCAGCGATTGTGCTCAGATATGGGCATTCTATTTTATGAAGGAGACATACAAACTGGAACTGTTTTTCAGAAAGAGTTTGGTTCTGTTAAGAGAAATGGAAGTGACACAGAATATTTAGTTTTGAGCAGTTTAAAAAGAAGATGGGGTAGATCAGGGGTGTCAAACTCAAGGCCTGTGGTCCAGATCCATCCCACAAGGTACTTTGATCTGGCCCATGGGGTCACCCTGGAAACAGCAAAGGACTGGCTAAGGGTGCCTCCGCGCCCCCTGAGCTCTGTTTTCACTGGCAGAGAATGACAGAAGGCCGTAGCGGGGCCTAGGGAGCCACACACAGCCCTCCTGAGCTCCATTTTCACTGGCAGAGGGCTAGCAAAACAAACTAAAAACAAAACAAAAGGAGAAATGTTTCCACTTTTGCATTTGAGCATGCAAGAAGGAACAAGAAAGGAGAAAGGAAAAGAGGAAAGACAAAGTAAAAGATGGGAAGAGAGCAAGGAAGGAAAAAGAAGGAAAGGAAGGAGGGAAGATATATTAAAACATTTTAACCTTTTATTTTACTTATTAGAGAATCATATAGTCATAAATCAGTGCAAAAGCTATCCACAAAGAACAATTAAAAATATAAGCCCATCCAGGTGGATTATTTGATCCTCTTCAACAAAAATATAAATAAACCTTGAAGTCATCTTCAATTCTTCAATTTACTTTAGCTTTAATGAAATGATAATTGATTGGCATGCTTGCCTAACTATATGCCACTGAAGTTTATTCACAATAAATCTCCTTGAATATGCGAGCCCAAAATTAGCTTCAGAGCAATGGTCCATTTCCATCCCTCCTCCCCTGCATGATCCATTCTTCTTGCATAGACTGCTCTGTGACCTTCCCTTTATAAGGCAAAAATACCTATCTGTTTGTATCTTCCTATTTTCTGATGTGTGCAAGGAAACCCCTGCGTGTGCTGTCATAAAGCATGTAATACATAATTGAGCAACTTTAGTTCCACCAGCCAGTTCTTTCCTGATTCATCCGTCAAAGTGCAACACAAGTGGCCCCCTAAATTGATAAATTCCCACAGTGCCTGTTGACCCAGCTGCCAAGGCCTCATCCAGCAGGTGTTGTTTTTATGACCACCCTGACAGTAATACAAACTGTTTAGCAGTTGCATTGACCTCACAGCTATTAACACTGATACAGACTTCATCTGTATAGCTAGTTTTCAAATATGACAGAATTGCTTAAAGACTAGAGGTCATGAACAAGTATACCATATAAGAATAAATTTGATATGCTGCTGAGCTTTTTAAAAAAAATCCAAAAGCTGGAAAGGTTCTTTTCCTTACTTCCCACTTCATTCCCTTACAGTAAATCAAGTAATGAGCACTTGGCAAACTTCCCAGTAAGAAAGCAAATGTACTGAAAAATACCTGAAAGAGGGCTGTATTTATTCTGAGAAAAGTAGATGTTTTTCTATGTTCCGCTGGTGATTCTATGTTATAACATATTCCCATTGTTATAATTTGAAGATGGAATTTTTCTTCTTCTTGCCTCCAGTATAACTAGGATCACGATCATTTTAATGAAATTGCTTCTGATAAGGGACAGATGAAATTAGATTTAGAGCAGTCTTGTTCTAATAAATGCCCTTCAGATATGCTGGCATTATATATATTTGTTGCCAGAGATTCACAGATTTGTAGTTCTAGCATAACAAAGGCACCTAAGGTGGTTTAACCAACACTTCATGCAATAATTATGTGGTTTCTAATATTTTTGGCACAAGGTTGACTCAGCCTTCCATCCTTCCAAGGTCGGTACAATGAAGGCCCAGATTGTTGGGGGCAATACGTTGACTTTGTAAACCACTTAGAGAGGACAGTAAAGCACCATGAAGTGGTGGGATTCAAATGTTTTTACTATACCGGTTCTGTGGGCGTGGCTTGGTGGGTGTGGCAGGGGAAGGATACTGTAAAATCTCCAGTCAGAGGTGGTATTTGCCAGTTCTTTGAACTACTCAAAATTTCCGCTACCAGTTTTCCAGAACTGGTCAGTACCTGCTGAATACCACCTCTGGTTCAACCAAAAGCTTCTTCATTGCATATTTCAACTCATATCTATGAACAGAGCCTTGCAGCCTTGTTATCCAGTCTGAGCAGTATATAAGTCTAAGTGCTATTGCTATTTTGTATCTATAATATTCAATTATAAAAAAATTTGTTTAACTGGCTACATTCCATAGAGTTACCTAACACTCCAAATCTAGACTATAACATTGAGAAGTGCATTTAAAAGGCACTCATGAAGACTGACTTATGAGCATTTTTGTAAGTTTATGGTTCAGTGTATCAAGTGAATATTGAGAACTGAGAATGAATTAAAACACAATTAAAAGCATGAATGAGTAAAGTGGTGCCACGTGAATACAATCACTTAAGTCAGGGGTCTCCAACCTTAGCAACTTTAAGACTTGTGGACTTCAACTCCCAGAATTCCTCAGCCAGATTTTGCTCTGGGAGTTGAAGTCCACAAGTCTTAAAGTTGCCAGGGTTGAAGATCCCTGACTTAAGTGTGCTTATGTGAACTTCCCGTATGTGATTGTCAATATGAATTTGGAATACATCTTCATATGTGTATCATTTTTATAATAATTATTGCTGTTTTACATACAGTTTAAAAGGACGCCACGTTGGCTTAACTAATATTTAGAGGACTCCTAATTTTGAACAGTTTGTTAACAAAATAAGTTTTTTAGCATTTTTAAAAATATTTTTGCTGGCCATAGTAGCAATGTTTGTTAAATAGCGCACTGGATTATCATAATGAAAATTAAAATATCCATTTCTTGCACTTTCCAAAAATACTAACAGTTTTAGTTTTGGAAAATAAAAATGAAGACTGCAAAAATGAAGGTATATGTAAATTGTTTATCTTTGATCCTGACATTGAAATAGGTACATTGCCTGTATTTTTTTCTCATAGGCCTTTAGTTCCAGAAGAATGTAAAAGAACAGCATTTCCTGCCCAGACATTGACATCTGAATGCTCAAGGCATTGCCAAAATGGGCATTGTACTCCCACTGGAAAATGTTGCTGTAATCAAGGCTGGGAAGGTGAATTCTGCCGAACTGGTGGGTATTCTATTCCATCGTAATTGCTGACCATAGCAAGCCAATAACAATTTCTGACATTCTTTTAAAAAATATTTATAATGAATGGTAAGAAAATGTCTAGAGGAAGAGACTAGAAAACCTGATTTATGAATTCAGAATTCATTTAGTAACATTCACAGATGCAATGCGACCACAAGGCAAATATTGCGCTCAAGATTTCACCCTAACAAGATGTTCAGAAATGACATTAATAATTCAACCCAATCTTAAATCTGAAATGTCTATTCAGAAATGCTCCAATGGACTCAACAGGACTGATTCCCCATGAGTTCAGATAAGTCTTTAGTCTAAATTCCCAAATTTTGTGCCTTGCACTTTTTGTACTGTCTGAAATCCTGTGAGTTTCAGTTTTGCCTCATCTGGAAGGCACCAGATTATAAATGTTGAAGTATGGGAATACATTCATCAATCTCTGAACAGACGTGTACAATATTCACTCACAAGAGTTTCTGTGAGTACTAATCCTCTGTAAGAACTTAAAGCCCGTATTGAAACAAACTTAAACATCTTGTTTAAATATTTAATTGCCATTTTTAAAACTTAGTTCTCGAATGAATAAATGATCATACTTGGAGTTTCTTGCAGATCAAGACAACATTTTCTGCACAGAAAAAGGAAACTGAATTGTATATGCTGGGCTCGCCCACCCACCCTTGTGCTATGCTTTCCCTAAATAAGTAACTTTCCCGCCGCCCAGGCTACCCAGGTGAGTTCTGCACCACCCTGCTGTACTCACCGGAGCTGCCTGAATCAATTAGCTGCCTGTTTGAAGCTGCATTGCAGCCCCAAAGCAATGCAGGTGCACTCACGATCAGCGAACACCTTGTCAACGAAAGTGCAGCCCACCTCTGTGTATATGTTTCATGACATCAGATAAGCAGAACATGTAGAATTAGTTTTAAACATTAAGATATTTTCATTGTAAACCAATTTGTGCACTGTTCAGAATATTGTCTGAAGTAACTTCACACCACCCCTATGATACTGGCATGGTTGCCTTTGCATGTTTTGCTTCAAATACTAACAGAGGATTACATTTTTTTACAGCAAAGTGTGATCCAGTCTGTCGACATGGTGGTGTCTGCATACGACCAAATAAGTGCTTGTGTAAAAAAGGATACCTTGGTTCTCAGTGTGAAGAAATGGACAGGAACATCCGAAGAGTGACAAGGGCAGGTATTTTCGATCAGATCATAGACATGACATCTTATTTGCTGGATCTAACCAGCTACATTGTATAGTTTCTTGGACTATTTAGAGACACTACATTTTCAATGGGCATTTATTTTTGAATCTTCTCTTTCCTTTTATTTGTAAAGACTGTTTTCCTGCTTTGAAACTCCAGCGATTCGTTTGGATTTGTAATTCTGTCTTTATTTACAGAAATGTACCCATTCACTTACCAATATCTGATTGCATAATTAGTGGAACATTAACATTACATTTTTCAGGTGGAATAATTTACATGGAAATTCCACTGGAAACTACAGAAAATATCACTGATGTCACTATGAATTATTTGATGTTCTACCAATGTTAAGTCTATAATTATTTTATTATTGCAATCAGAAAGGAGTTCTGAAATTTTGGACATAATTAGAAAAAAAAGAAAAAATACAAAAAATGACAAATGGATTCAGATGACCACTTTTCATCCAATATTACACATGGCCATTTTTTCCTCCCATTAAAAGCTTTTTTTTAATGGTTAAAAAAGCTAATATAGCAAGAACTACAGGAAGTCCTTGCTTAACAACCACAACTGGAGCCAGCAGCTTAGTCATTAAGCAAAGCAGTCACTAAGCAAAACCATGACTGTGCTTCAGAGCTTTTCTTTGCTTTACTGACCTGTGAAGGTCATAAATATGAGGACTGGTTGTAAGTTACTTTTTCTTCACCAATGTAACTGCAAGTGATAGCTAAATGAGGTAATTGTTAAACAAGGACTGTGTTGCAATTGTTCCAATGACTAGAGAAATCACTGTTACTTTGAGAAAAACATGGCCTTATGAATCTACTTTTCCCACTCTAGCTCTATTTCACAACTCCTTCATGCATTCTTATATAGACAGTTCATTATAAGTTTGTAATCTTCACCTCTATCATTGTAACAGAATGTTATGCACTTAACTGCTTTACCTAACATAGATGCAAGTCTGGCTGTCACAGCTTGATTTCCACACTGTTTTAATTTTTTTAACAATTAAATTATATCCATATATTTTAAAAACAATAATTCTAAAAGGTCTGCTTTTTATTGAATATCTTATTTAACAATGGGCACTGAGATTGTTTTACATATTTATATGATTTTATTTTATTTTTTATAATATAGATATCACCTAGATGAACAGCATTGTAAAATACTAAAGTTATATGTTCCTTCACCTTAATTGGAGAGTACAAGAGCAAGCACACTCTTTAATGTATTGTGGACTAATATAGACCTATATTATGATGTCATTCTTTGTTTATAATCCACAAAATAGTAGTACCAACTAATAGGTCATTTTAAATACTGATGAAATACTTGCCACTATATCAGGACTGGCCCTCTACATATGTTATTACAAAATTCACACTAAATAAAACCTTGCCAATGACTGGTCACTTTAACTAAAAAAAAATGTTTGTGTAAGAGAACATGTATAAAAACATCAAAAAATATTATTGCCAAATATGGTTTAAAATGTAAATGCTTCTTGGAGAATAAACAAAATATTGTTTCATTTTTGTAAATGTATCAATAAACTTGGTGTACATGCTGTATTCATAATTGTTAATGATTTGATTGATATTTCCTCAGAATTTTAAATGTAATTTCTGTGATAATTGGGAGTGGTCAGGGTAGTTCTCTCTTGCAGAAGATATGATTTTCTTTTTGTGCTATTGTTTTTACAGAGAAGTCTTCTCACACTAAGAAAAGGAATTAATAATTGTGTTCTTCATACCACAATTCATAAAACACCTGTTCCTATTCCAGTACTATGCAAAGATGTTAAGCAATACATTGTTTGAATGTGGCTTCAGTAGACAAGGAGAAAATCTATAGAATGAAATAAAAATATTTATTATATTTTAGTACAACTACAATTTGTACACAGAGTGCATAAGGTAGACTGTTCTTGATCAAATATCTCTGCTTAAGCAAGAACAGAAGAAAATGAGTCTTACCATCAACCTTGGGTTTCAAGTAACTTCCTGACAAATGGAAATTGGATAAGTGCTTAATTAAGTGCTTAGTGAATAAAGAACTGTATTTTAAAATATGCATACTTATTATAGTAAATAATTATAGAGCTGTGATGGCACAGTGGTTAGAATACAGTATTGCAGGCTGGCTCTGATCACTGCCAAGCCTTTCATCTTCTGAGGCGGGTAAAATGAGGACCCAGATTCTTGGGGACAATGTGCTGACTCTGTAAACCGCTTAGAGAGGACTGCAAAGCACTATGAAGTGGTATATAAGTCTAAGTGCTATTGCTATTATTACATGTTGTAGATCAATTCTGTTCAGAGAAGGTTCAGGATTAAATAAGCATGGAAACTAAATTACTCTCTTATTCCAGAAAAGAACGTTCTCTTCTAATCATACAAGCATCTTATTGGTTAGGTAGTATGACAGATCTTGTGATGAACCTTGCAAGTGCTTGCATCTGTAATTTGATAGCGACTCTTTTATCTCCATTGCTTTTTCTTTTATTGTCTTTTTACTGAATTGCTTCATGAAACGTTTTACCATTAAAAGCATGCCCTAGGAACTATATGTGTACATCAGCTTTATTATCCAATCTTCCTTTGTCCAATATGGCATTGATAGTAACAGAATCTGAGCTTCTAGAGGAAGAGGCATCTACCTAGTTCTGTCAATGCTGGCAGTTTCTATACATGTGCTTTGTAGCTTTGCCAGAATAAAAATAAGAATTTAGAATTTTAAATAATTGAGTCCTTGTGGAGTATGAAATGAGAGTTATTTCTAAGTTTACACAATTTCACCCATTTTAAGAAAATAATTTTTGTTCTTACACTACTAAAACAGTTTAAAGAATGAAAAATTTATTGTAGTAATGAGATACTCAGAAATCATTGCTTGAAGATTAAAATATTGAAACAAGTAAAAATACAGTATAAAGGTCTACCTAGGAACTCAAAAACAGAATAAGCAGAATCATTCATTTGCAACTGTTGTAAAAAATAATAAAAATATCTAGTTGTACTGCTTGTATGGTAATAGTATAATGTCTATTTTGTGATACCAAACCAGTGTAACAGTTAGTAAAATGTACAATTGGGATAAAGACACTGAATCTGAATGTTTAAGGAGGCATTCTTTCTAATGAAAACAAATCTTCATCTGCTAGGGTCCTGGTAATATATAGTTTCAACCTGGAGATTTGAGTAAAATGATGAAATGAGTATGATCTGTGACAAACTCTGCCCTTATGTGCTTGTATGCAAACTGCAACATGTAGAAAAAGAATTTATATTGTAACACGATGTATATTTCATAATTGGTCTATCATTTCTGCATATTTTTAAAAGGAAAAGATAGAAAAATCATTACAACATGCATTTTATTTATTTATGACTATTCAGAATAAGAAACTACAGTACTTTGTTTTTACTGAACAGCCTTCTGCATGCCGATATAATAGGAATACAATTTTCAGAATTCTCTATTAGTCTTGTTAAAATTGCAGCATATCTAGAAACAATAGTTTGTGAAGGGATGTTCAGATGTTAATAGATCACATATTTTAGTTGCCTAAACTGATAATGATGGAATGATATAGAGTAGCTCATAAGAATGGATTGTGGAAAACACATAGAACTAATTAAATGTTACTTCCCCCTTCCTTTACTCACTAGAATACCGTGGAGTAATTGTTTACATGATGGGTTGCATGATTTTATTTTTATTTTTTTGCACAAAGATTGTATTGGGCACATTGGAAAGGTCAATCTTACAATGGTAGTGGGATTTGGGGATAATTTTTAAGTTTATGGATATTTAATGATACAACCTATGACATAATAAACTTGCAAATAAAATTGGCAACCACACTATCTAGACCCCTAAACTTTCCTGCTTGCCCTACATTTATTATGCAAATGTAGATTTGAGTAGAGCAGGGGTGTCAAACTTGATTTCATTGAGGGCTGCATCCAGGTTGTGTTTGACCTTGGGGGGGTAGCCAGATTAATATCAGTCATATTGCGGTGCCTGTGGTGGCCTGAGCACTCTGCCAGCGAAAATGGGCTCCCAAGCTCCGTTTTTGGCTACAACTGCCTGCAACCTTTGCCAGTGAAAACAGAGCTCAGGCCTTCGCAAAGTCTGTTTTTGCTGGCAGAGGCACCGTGGGCCAGTCCTTTGCTGTTTCCAGAGCGATCCCGCAGGCCAGATCTAAGCACCCTGTGGGCCAGATCCGGCCCCAGACCTTGAGTTTGACACCCCTGGCCTTTAATCCAGTTATAAATTGAGATTACTTATAAAAGTAATTTATCATTCTTCTGGTAATTTACTAGGCAGGATGTAAAGAGAAAAAACAAAGAGAAAAATAGTGGTGGCTCATTCTCTTTTGTTTCTGGCCTAGCCTATTGCCATTGGCAAGTTCCTTTCAACACATTATCCCAGAGTGGGTCCTATCCAGCCAAACAGCCCTTAATAGAAAAAAAATATTTTCCACTTCTGCTGGTGGTACACAAAAAACAATTGTCCTATAACTCTTCAGAAATTAGAAAATATTTAATTTTAATTTCACTGCTGCTTGAAAAATGGTTAGTACCTTTGTCAAATGATAAAGAAGGAAATGTGCAGCAAAAACAAGTAACAAAATCCAATTTCTCTCAGTGATCATATTAAGAGGATTTCTGTATTTTTTTTATAGAAATTAAGTGTAATAACTTTATATTTGTCAAAATAGTGTTATATTTATCTTTTAAGACATTCTGATCAAGGACTATAATCAAGAACTAAGAAGAAATCCCATGATACCTGAGACTTTAGACATCATAATATTCCTTGCTTTATTTACATTTTAAAAGCCCATTACAGACAGAAGGTATAGACTCCACACAAAGTGGTATATGATGTATATGAACACTAATTTCATGTGACTAATGAAAGAAGTAATCGGATACTCATTTCTACTGAGTGAAATAACAAACAGTGATACTGAAAAATCATCCAGGTACCAAGTATTAATCTTTACTGAAGAAAACTTGCAATCTTGAAAGCTATCAATACCCAAAGTCTAAAGGCAAACAGAGAACATTTTAATGGCCTTTTATTATTTAAAAAACTACCATCGAAACCAGATCTAGCAATAATTTCTGACCACACATTTGTAGAAATCCTTATTCTCTACATAGCACTTTATTATTCAACTGCTCTTACATATGTACATTATAAAATTACAAATCAAAAAATAATGAGGATTTTTTTCAACAAAGAAAGAAGTGTAATAATATGTGAATTCTTTTTTGATGCTCTATTTTAAGAATTCTATATTGTTAACTCATGTTGCTTAGCATATTTGTATTTCTTCTACAACTTGTCCTGCATTGTTTACTTGCTTCACAATAAAATATACTATTTTTTAATCTTTTTAAGAATGTTTGCTGTATCACTTGTCACTCCCACTCATATATTTGGATTTTTTTTTTTTTTTGAAGGACTGTCATGAAAGAAAAATATGTTTCTAATATGTTTCTGGATAACTGAGAAAACAAAATGGATATTGTTCAGTGCTTTAATGCCACTCAGTCTACCTAATTTCAGACACTACCATGGTTTATACATTATAGTAAATCACAAATCATAGCCTTAATTTGTTAAATAAGTCACATACAATAAATCCTAAATAATGTTTTACAACCGCAATGTCTAGCTTCAAACTATATGCCTATCTACTGTAATAGTAAACATTATGGTTTATTGCAATGAGTTAAGCCAATCACTCTTGTCATAAACAGCTGTGACAGCATTTAAAATTTTTGTAGTCCTTCAATTTATTAGACCAAACTGTTGATGGTATGTTATGCACTCCCTAGTAAAGTATGATTCATGGGGTGGTAATAGTATTAGAAAGCCTCAGCTAACCTGATAAAATTTGTTGGACTACAATACCCAGAATTTCAACCAATATGGTTATTATAGTCTGAATTGTAATTTGCTTAGGCAAGCAGGGTTGATAACCTGTACACATTTATCTGAGAGCAAGTTCCACTGAAGTTAAACATTTTGCATCCTCTTCTGGCCTTTTGGGAATGTCTAGAGACCTGGCTCTGCCATCTTCTTTTTATGTTTAATATTTTACTTGTAGACCATCTAGAGTCCCTCTGTGAAGGAAATGGGCAGTTACTAAATTTGGTAAATAAATAAATAAATAAATAAACAAATATTATGCTGTATAAAATGAGCGACCCGTATGAAGGAAATACAATGGGATAGTTTGGTCATGCAGATAGATAAAAGATGACCTGCAAAACAATTGAAGAAAGCAGAGTATTGGAAAAGGGAAAGAGACCAAGAAAATTAGATTAGATTAGAACTTTAAAAAAAGACATTGTATGGGCTTTGTGAAGGGTGGCTTGCAAGGACAGAAAGGTATGGAGAAGTATAATGAATGAAATTGGTGTACACCAGAATCGGCTATATTCCTTTTTCTTATTCATGGTCCTATTTTTGGATTGCTATTTCTTACTCTTTTGCTGCACTTTGCATAATGTTACATACTGTATATACATATGGGATCTAATCCAACGCATTCTAGTGAGAGATTCAACTATCTGATTTCTATCTATTTTCAGTTTGAAATACTATAAGCCCCATAGTTGTATTTCATAGGGATATATATTAATAAAAATATGTCTTGAATCACAAGGAATGTCCTATTTTTAAATGCAATGTAACAGAACTTGCAACACCATCCTAGTCAAGTCTAACCAGAAATAAACTGCATTAAGTATCATGATAGCTATTCTTGTTAGGAGATCCAAGCGTGATCTTACTGCTCCAAAAAAGGCAAAAGTCACATTTGGAACTCTTGGTATCAGTACATGCCCAGTGTTCGTGTCCATACCTAGGTCAATCCTATGTTGTCTCATCTGAATTGCCCTTTTTCTTGGTGTAAACATGGCTGGTGGAGACTTCCTTAAATTCTATCAGGATGAAAAGCAGTCTTGGGAGAAATTGAGAAAACCCAAACTGTTGGTATAAATGGAGTAGGATCACACTAGCAGTGTTGTATTTTAATATGTAAGCTATCAAAGCACTTGAGGAGTTTCATGTCCATGAGAAACATTGCTGTTTCATTTCCTCATACCTCTCAGCCACCCAGCCACTCTCACTTGCATGATTTGCCTAGTTATGGCTTTTCTCAACCTCAGCAACTTTAATATGTATGAACTTCAATTCTCAGAATTTCTCATCTCACTGGTTTGGTGTGGTACAATAACTAATTATGATTTACAAATAGTAGTTTATGGTTTAATCTTATGCATTAAACATACCATACTGACTGGGGAATTCTGGGAGTTGGAATTCACACTTCTTATGTTTAGGGCACACTGTTCTGCAGCATGTCCAGGTTTGATCCTGTTATGTTTGAGCAATGAGAGGCTGAACCAGAGCATGAGTGCAACAGTACTTTATTTTACAAATAAAGGGCTGACAGTGCTTGCCAAGCCTGGAACTGGCTCGCAGCAATCAGCAGCCAGTTGGACCCCGCAGCCTGCTTTTATAGCTGGCTGCTGGGGAGAACTGAGCAATGGGAATGGGGGAATAACACCCACACAAAGTGAGTGGACCTGAGTGAGAACTCCTTGAGTCCTCAGGACATAACACCCCTTCCCCCCAGATGCGAACACGCATAGTCCTTGAGGTAGATGGGGGTTTGTGTTGGCGCCGGAGCGGCGCAACTCGGGAACATTGTCTGACTGTTCGGTATCAGTCTGTGACGGTTGAGCTGGCATAGTGTCGCCAACACTCTCTCTGGACTGGCATCCTCGAAACCACCGGGTTGGTTTCTGGAGTCAAACTCGTGGGTTGGATCCGGTTGATCAACTCTTTGGGCGCTGTTGTCCGAGTTTGGGCTGACGGAACGACCGCTGGCGCAGACTGGTCACTGGGTGCGGTGTGGCTGGGTGGCGGATGGGACGGTTCCCTTCGACTGGAGACTCTGGATTCTTGTTTGCGAGGTTGCTGAGGCGCTCCTGAGTTGGTCTATGTGTCTCCTCCAGACGCGACCATCCTCCAGCCTGACTCTATATGATCTCGGCCCGTGATGGCGATGACCTCGCCCGGAATCCAAAGTGGGTCCCCAGCGAAATTCCTTGCGAATATCGGCTCCTGTAACATAAAATGTCTAACCCCGAAGTGGAAGCGAGGGAGAGTCAGGGCAGTATTGTGGGTGCAGTCTATCTAATACAGTCCTCAGGCGCCGGCCCATCAGAAGTTCCGCTGGGGACTTATTGGTGACTGCACAGGGGGTTGAGTGCTGGCTCATCAGGAACCGTGAGAGTTTGTGGTGCCAGTCATCTCTGCCAAACCTAGCGAGGGCCTCTTTGGTGGTCCTGACGGCCCTTTCAGCCAACCCATTACTCGCAGGGTGAAATGGGGCTGTGAAAATGTGGCGAATGCCTAGGTTGGCTGCAAAACGGCTGAATTCTACTGATGCGAACTGTGGGCCATTATCAGAGACCAAGGAGTCGGGTAGTCCATGGGTAACGAACAGGCGCGTTAACACGTTGGTGATTGCTAGTGTGGTGGTCGTGGATAGCTGCGCCACGCCTATCCACTTGGAATAAGCGCCCACGACCACTAGGAACATCTTTCCATGCACGGGCCGGCCAGATCGATATGGATTCTAGACCAAGGGCGCTGGCGCTCTCCCATCTGGTAGGGGTGGCGATGGGGGGAGCAGGACGGGATTCCTGGCAAATGCTGCAGGAACTTACCCAATTGACAATGTCCTGCGTCTAGACCCGGCCACCACACGTAGCTGTGTGCCAACGCCTTCATTCTCACAATGCCGGGTGTCCCTCGTGCAACGCTTCCAGGACTCGGGTACGCAGCGAGGTCGGGATGACCACTCGAGTGCCCCACAGTAGACAACCCTGCAAACTGGACAGCTCCTGCATGCGAGTCTTAAAGGGTGCGAATTTGTTATCAACATTGCCTCCCGGCCACCCCTCCTCACCCAGTCGAGCACCTGGGCGAGCGTTTGGTCTGCCTTGGTTTTGGCGGCGATGTCAAGGGCGGTGATGGGCAGGTCCAACTGGGTGATTTCAAAAATGGCATTGACAGGAGCTGGGTCTTCAGCCGGAGCGGGTAAGGGCAGCGACTGAGTGCGTCAGCGTGGGATAGAGTTTTGCCCGGGCGGTGGATAAGTTTGTATGAGTAGGCCGCTAGGAAAAGCGTCCACCTTGTCATCCGAGGGGAGAGGACTTGAGGTGTCTGTTTGTCGCGGCCAGTAGGCCCAGGAGGGGCTTATGGTCGGTGACCAGTTCAAGAAGTGGCCAAAAGGAATTCGTGAAACTTTTCACGGCTGCAACAGCTGCTAGGGCTTCCTTGTCTATTTGGCTGTAATTTCGCTCCGTAGCCGAGAGCGTCCTGGAGAAAAAGGCGATGGGGGCCTCGGCGCCATTGGCGAGTCGGTGACTAAGGACCACCCCAATTCCAAAAGGGGATGCGTCTGCTGCCAGTACTAAAGGAAGGTTGGGGTCGAATTGGATGAGCACTGCCTCTGACGTAAGTAGTGATTTGACGGCGTTAAACGCCTGGTCTTCTTTGTGCCCCCAGTGCCACGGTGACTTTTTGTCTAGTAATCTGTGTAGGGGTTCGGCTACTGAGGCTTTATGGGGCAAAAAGGATGCATAAAAGTTTAGGAGTCCCAAGAAAGCTTGTAGCTCCGTTTTGGAGGTCGGTGTGGGAGCTTCGTGGATCGCCCTGACCTTGGACTCCAGGGGGTGAATGCCAGAGGCGTCAATTTTATAACCCAGAAAGTCCACCTGCCTAGTGGCAATGGCGCATTTTTCTTTTTTTAACTTGAGGCCATGCTGTCTGAACCTCTCTAACACTGCTCGCACTCTCTGGAAGAGTTGGGGTCTGTCCCTGGCCGAGACCAAGATGTCGTCGAAGTAGGGTACTACACCAGGGAGGCCCTGTAAAATCCGCTCCATGAGGGATTGAAAATACCCGGGGCAACACTTACGCCAAATTGGAGACGCTTGCATCGGAAGGCACCCCTGTGAGTGACGATGGTCTGAAGTTCCGCTGTTTGGTTATCAACAGGGAACTGTTGATATGCTTGAGACATGTCCAATTTAGCAAAAATACTGCCCGGTTCGAATGTGTGCAATAAGTGCTGAATGACGGGCACGGGTAGGCACTAACTTGTAAATATTTATTGATTGTTGTCTTGTAGTCCGAGCAAATTCTCAGGCTACCATCTTTTTGAGGGGTGTGACAATGGGCGTCTCCCACTTGGCGAAATCTGTTGGCTCAATGACCCCTTGTTTTAGTAGTTTATCCAATTCAGCGTCTAGTTTTGGTCGAATAGCAAATGGAACTCTACGTGGTTTTAATCTGATTGGGACTGCCTGGGGTCAACGGTGAACGAGATGGGGTTCCATTATAACACCCCAGCTCCTCGCCGAACACATCTGCGTAGTCAGCGAATAAGGAGTCAGTGTCTGAGGTTGAGACAGCATGGACTCCTGTTAACCCTAGGCCGAGGTGGGGAAACCAATCGAGCCCCAATAAGGTGGGTAGATTGCCGTTAACTACCACTAGAGGTAGGTGGCCTTTAAAAGCTCTAAAACTGACAAAGAACTTGCCTCTGCCGATCACGGGAATGGCCTTCCCTGGTAGTCCTTCAGACCGAACTGGCATCTCTGAAGCCGGGTAGTAGATAGGCTGGGGTGGAGTCTCTTGAGGGTGTTCCACGAGATTATTGAGAGCGCTGACCCTGTGTCAACCTCCATGTGGCACGGTTTACCTTCTAGGGAAACGGAGAGAGAAATTTTACTAACAGAGTGGCAAGTACGCCTGGCAAGGCGGTGCGTGCGACAGTTTAATACTTGCCTCTGTGGTCCCGAAGTGCGAGGACGGGGGTCTTTGTGCAGCGCTTTGGGGGCTTGGCAGACTCTCGCAATGTGCCCCCTCTTATGGCAGTTGTTGCAAACGGCTCCTTTAAACTTGCAGGTGGCCCTTTGATGTGATCCCCACAGGCTAGGCACAGGGTGATGTGCTTGGGTGGACCGGTGTATTCTTGTTTGGCCCCTACCTGCGACCGTCTGTCATTGGTGAGGCGATGGACATCGTTCTCATCGTTGTGGCCTTCCTCCGCTTCCACCTCTTCGGAATGGACTGGGAACGCTGCTAGCTTGGTGCTTGGGCCCTGAATTTCGGTGGCTGAGTTCGTTGCTAGCTCGGCTGCTAGGGCTCCTCTACCGCTTGCGCGAGGTTGAGGTCTTTTTAGCTAGCAGTCGCCTCTGTAGGTTGAGATCCTTGACCCCACAAACCAATTGATCGAGGAGCATGTCCTCCAGGTATGTTCCAAACCCGCAGTGCAGGGCTGCTGTTCTGAGGGCGGCCATATATTGGTTGATGGTCTCCTTACTTGATTGCTTCCTCATTCGGAACGTGAACCTCCTGGCGATTTGTGAAGGCCTGGGAGCGTAGTGGTTTGTGAGGATCTCAAGCAACTCGGACCACGGAACGTTTTTTAATTCTCTCGGCGCCACGAGTGCTGCAGCGGTATCGTAAACGGTGGCTCCGCAGTAGATTAGGAAATAGGATTTTTCCGATGCTCTCCTGCATCCGACAGGCCGACCGCATCGATGTAATGATTGAAACGGTTCTTATACGATTCCCACTTCTCTTCGTCTGGTTTAAACGCCGGGAATACTGGATTGGAACTCATGGTGCTGGAACGGCTGGGCTACCCTGGGAGAAATCTCTCTGGGACTACGAACGCTCGTGAGTTACTAGTGATATCAGCTCTGGAGAGGTTTTTTGCTACCCTCTCTTTCTCTCTCTCTGGGTTACCACGTTGGCTGCTAGCCGTTGGAGGTGTCTTGATTCGCGCCAAAAAAAGTGGGCGTTAGTGACTCTCTACAGCGCTGTGCTGTGATTCCTACTGGCTCGAAATTCAAATGACACCCGTTTGAATTTTGCGCCAAATGCAGAGCGGCTGCGGCTCGCAGCGCTTCACTTTCCCCGTAGCGAGGCTAACAAGCGGCTACAGACGCTTCTAACTATTTGACTCAGACCGCTTTCTCTGGCTGCGGATCTGCGTTTGCTCTTTTTGATCGCTCGTTTCGCTAGCTGACCGCTCTCTCTGGCTGCGGATCAGCGTTTCCCTTGTTGCCAGCCGATCGCTCTCTCTGGGCTGTAGATCGGTGGCTAGTGACTCAGCGGTTGCAAGGTGCTTCTGGTAGCCATCCCACCCTCGTCGCCAGTGTTATGTTTGAGCAATGAGAGGCTGAACCAGAGCATGAGTGCAACAGTACTTTATTTTACAAATAAAGGGCTGACCGTGCTTGCCAAGCCTGGAACTGGCTCGCAGCAATCAGCAGCCAGTTGGACCCCGCAGCCTGCTTTTATAGCTGGCTGCTGGGGAGAACTGACCAATGGGAATGGGGGAATAACGCCCACACAAAGTGAGTGGACCTGAGTGAGAACTCCTTGAGTCCTCAGGACATAACAGATCTATTCAGTTCCATCAGTCATCCTGTGTACAGGTACTTTCTCTACAATCAATTAAATAAATAAAATATCTATTGTCAGTTCAAATGTGCAAATACTCCTTTACAAGAATGCAGTCACTTAATTTAATTGCTAGATACAGAAGCTGCCTTCTTTGTCCTATGATGAAGCAGGCTGTAGTCCATGGATGTTTTTGCTTTTCAAAACATTTCTTAGTTGGAAAGGTGCTACCAGATTACAAGAACTTTATTAGATTTTTATCCCAACTTTATTACTTGATAAATAGCTCAAGGCAGCAAACAAACATAATACTCCTTTCTTCTCCTATATTCCCCAAAACAACCACCCTGTGAGGTGAGTTGGGCTGAGAGAGGGAGTGGCTTTCATGCCAAAACAGTACTAGAATTCACTGTCTTCTGATGGTTGCCCCAAAGTCAACCAAGTGGTTTTCAGGCCCAAGGCAGGACTAGAACACACTGTCTCTTGAACATTAACCACTACACTAATCTGGTTATAACAGTTATAAGGTGTTAAAAATCTATTGGGTCTGAGATCTTCTTGAGACAAGCTGGCTGGGGAATTCTGGGCATTGAAGTCCATCCATCTTAAAGTTGCTAAGGGTGAGATACACTACTTTAGTATAAAAGGAAGGTGGATATCACTCCTAATTGTGCTTAGGATGGATAAAAGTCATCATAAATGGGCTGGAGCCATCTCTACCTGTTCTGTCGGCAGTAAAGAGACTCGCAGACCGGAGTTGAACTCAGCTCTTTAATAACAATCAGTAACTTCAACTGCAGTCGAGCCACGGTAGCCCTTTTTATAGCGGCTGCTCCGCGGCTCATAACCAATGACATTTATTTAAACTTCTCGCCACTATAGGTGGCCAATCAGATACTAATGTTACTAACCAATCATATCGTTGCTTCTGCTAACCAATAGGAACGTCGCCCTAGAAGTCTCTATTTAAATATACTACACCCCTCCCCTCTTGGTTCGTTCCAACGTAACGTCGCGCAGGTAGGCAGGGCTCTTGTGAGTCCTTGTTGACCTGTGCAGTTCAGTCCCTGTGTTGGTCTCCGCCGGTTTGGACAGGCCAGCTCTCCGTTCCACTCTTCCCTCTGGAACCTCCTGGAAGGGTGCCTCGACCATGCCGCTTTGGTCGTGCCTTGTTGGGTTGATTGGTCCTCCTCTGCGGTCTGGGTTTGTTGGATGGGCGGCGTGGTCTCCTCGCTGTGTGTGCGGGCAGGTCGAGTCAGCTTGGCTGCTTCTCCCCTGAGGTTCCTTCAGCTCCTCTTGTTTCTTGAAGTCTTCTAATGGTAAGTGATTTTTGTTTCTTTCTGGGTTCACTGTTTCCGGTTGGTGTTTTGTAAATGGATGATTTTCATTTTCTTTATTATTAATTGGTTCCCCCCCCCTCTGGATTTTTTATTAATGTCTGGGGGTGTTTGGTAAAATGTTTGTTCTGCATTTCAGGGAACGTCCGTGTCTCGTTCGATGTGTCAGGACCGTAGCTGATCGATATGTCATTTCCACAATCTGCCATCAGTGGTTTCTAGGCGGTAGGAACAAGGGCCAGTGATCTGTGTAATCGTTGCCAGTAACCACAATGGTTTTCCGGTAAGATTTTTGCGTCTGGTAATCGCCTGGTAAGAAGGAACGGTACTTACTGGACGAGTCTGGTGGCTTTTCTGGGTTGTAGGTAGGGTGCAGTCTATCCAAGTAAGATCGCAATTTGCTTCCTATCAACAGTT